>NW_027361685.1:0-1200000 GCF_039654945.1 Dendrobates tinctorius
CGATTTTGTGTCCCCTGCTGACTAGTGTTGAGCTTTCCGATTGGCTGCCGAAATGACGTCATCATGATGCGCTGTCTGTGCGCATCATGATGCGCCATCAGTTCGGGCCTTCGAGGGGGCTGTGCCGACTGTCCGGGGGTCTGTACCGGCCTGCCGGTGGTCTGTGCCGGCCTGCCGGTGGTCTGTGCAGGCTCCGGTGGTCTGTGCCGGCCTGCCGGGGGGCTGTGCAGGCTCCGGTGGTCTGTGCCGGCCTGCCGGGGGGGCTGTGCAGGCTCCGGTGGTCTGTGCCGGCCTGCCGGGGGGCTGTGCCGGCCTGCCGGGGGG
The DNA here is from genome assembly GCF_039654945.1 of Dendrobates tinctorius. Lineage (NCBI taxonomy): Eukaryota > Metazoa > Chordata > Amphibia > Anura > Dendrobatidae > Dendrobates > Dendrobates tinctorius. The sequence continues at coordinate 325 of NW_027361685.1, forward strand.
CTGTGCAGGCTCCGGTGGTCTGTGCAGGCTCCGGTGGTCTGTGCCGGCCTGCCGGGGGGCTGTGCCGGCCTGCCGGGGGGCTGTGCAGGCTCCGGTGGTCTGTGCAGGCATCGTCCGATGGGACTACAAGTCCCATCGGGCGATGCCTGCTACCATGACAGTGATTGACACATTAGCCAATGATGGGACAGTAGTAGTCCCATCATCCGGCTAATGTGTTGAATGTAAAAAAAAAAAAAAAAAAAATTACATGCTACATACATGCTACATACATACAACATGCATACTACATATATACTACATGCAACATACATACTACATACACTCACTGGCCACTTTATTAGGTACACCATGCTAGTAAGGGGTTGGACCCCCTTTTGCCTTCAGAACTGCCTCAATTCTTCGTGGCAGAGATTCAACAAGGTGCTGGAAGCATTCCTCAGAGATTTTGGACCATATTGACATGATGGCATCACACAGTTGGCGCAGATTTGTCGGCTGCACATCCCTGATGCGAATCTCCCGTTCCACCACATCCCAAAGATGCTCTATTGGATTGAGATCTGGTGACTGAGGAGGCCATTTGAGTACAGTAAACTCATTGTCATGTTCAAGAAACCAATCTGAGATGATTCGAGCTTTATGACATGGCGCATTATCCTGCTGAAAGTAGCCATCAGATGTTGGGTACATTGTGGTCATAAAGGGATGGACATGGTCAGCAACAATACTCAGGTAGGCTGTGGCATTGCAACGATGCTCAATTGGTACCAAGGGGCCCAAAGAGTGCCAAGAAAAAATTCCCCACACCATGACACCACCACCACCAGCCTGAACCGTTGATACAAGGCAGGATGGATCCATGCTTTCATGTTGTTTACGCCAAATTCTGACCCTACCATCCAAATGTCGCAGCAGAAATCGAGACTCATCAGACCAGGCAACGTTTTTCCAATCTTCTACTGTCCAATTTCGATGAGCTTGTGCAAATTGTAGCCTCAGTTTCCTGTTCTTAGCTGAGAGGAGTGGTACCCAGTGTGGTCTTCTGCTGCTGTAGCCCATCTGCCTCAAAGTTCGACGCACTGTGCGTTCAGAGATGCTCTTCTGCCTACCTTGGTTGTAACGGGTGGCAATTTGAGTCACTGTTGCCTTTCTATCAGCTCGAACCAGTCTGCCCATTCTCCTCTGACCTCTGGCATCAACATGGCATTTCCGGCCACAGAACTGCCGCTCACTGGATTTTTTTTCTTTTTCGGACCATTCTCTGTAAACCCTAGAGATGGTTGTGCGTGAAAATCCCAGTAGATCAGCAGTTTCTGAAATTCTCAGACCAGCCCTTCTGGCACCAACAATCATGCCACGTTCAAAGGCACTCAAATCACCTTTCTTCCCCATACTGATGCTCGGTTTGAACTGCAGGAGATTGTCTTGACCATGTCTACATGCCTAAATGCACTGAGTTGCCGCCATGTGATTGGCTGATTAGAAATTAAGTCTTAACACACAGTTGGACAGGTGTACCTAATAAAGTGGCCAGTGAGTGTATATACTACATGCAACATACATACTACATATATACTACATGTAACATACATACTACATATATACTACATGCTACATACATGCAACATACATACTACATACATGCTGCATACTACATGCATACTACATACATACTGCATACAACATATATACTACATATACTACATGTAACATACATACACTCTACATGCTACATACATGCAACATACTACATACATGCTACATACATGCAACATATATACTACATATATACTATATATACTACATGCTACATACATACACACTACATGCTTCATACATGCAACATACATACTACATACATGCAACATACATACTACATACATACTACATACTATATGCATACTACATACATACTACATACATACAACATATATACTATATATACTACATGTAACATACATACTACATATATACTACATGCAACATACATACTACATACATGCTACATACATGCTGCATACTACATGCATACTACATACATACTACATACAACATATATACTACATATACTACATGTAACATACATACATGCTACATACATGCAACATACTACATACATGCTACATACATGCAACATACATACTACATACATGCTACATACATACAACATATATACTACATATATACTGTATATACTACATGCTACATACATACACACTACATGCTACATACATGCAACATACATACTACATACATACTACATACTATATGCATACTACATACATACTACATATATACTACATGTAACATACATACTACATATATACTACATGCTACATACATGCAACATACATACTACATACATGCTGCATACTACATGCATACTACATACATACTGCATACAACATATACTACATATACTACATGTAACATACATACACTCTACATGCTACATACATGCAACATACTACATACATGCTACATACATGCAACATACATACTACATACATGCTACATACATACAACATATATACTACATATATACTATATATACTACATGCTACATACATACACACTACATGCTTCATACATGCAACATACATACTACATACATGCAACATACATACTACATACATACTACATACTATATGCATACTACATACATACTACATACATACAACATATATACTATATATACTACATGTAACATACATACTACATATATACTACATACAACATACATAATACATACATGCTACATACATACTACATACATGCTGCATACTACATGCATACTATATACATACTACATACAACATATATACTACATATACTACATGTAACATACAAACATGCTACATACATGCAACATACTACATACATGCTACATACATGCAACATACATACTACATACATGCTACATACATACAACATATATACTACATATATACTATATATACTACATGCTACATACATACACACTACATGCTACATACATGCAACATACATACTACATACATGCAACATACATACTACATACATACTACATACTATATGCATACTACATACATACTACATACATACAACATATATACTATATATACTACATGCAACATACATACTACATATACTGTATACTACATGCAACATACATACTACATACATGCTACATGCATACTACATACATACACTACATGCATGCAACATGCATACTACATATATACTGCATATATACTACATGCATGCAACATACATATATACTACATACAATACATACATATAGACATACAGTACATATAACATAGAGTACATACTCACCGTCACCGTCACCGTCACTTGTCACTTTGATCCCCGAAGCCATGGTCACCTGAGGGTTAAATATCAAAATAAAAAAACACCAATATACTTACCCCGATCCGCAGAAGTCCACGAGGGTCCCACGTCGATCTTGCGTGGAGAACAGCAGCATCAGCTGATGCTACCGTTCTCTACCAGCTCCAGGAATACAATGACGGAAGGTAGGTATCCTTCCGCACTGTATTCCTCCACCACTTTAAAAAAAAAAAAGTCCCTAGTCTCACTTTTTGCCATTGCTGCGTGGGAATTTCCCATGCAGCAATGGCATAAAGTGAGACTAGGGACTTTTTTTTACAGTGGTGGAGGAATACAGTGCGGAAGGATACCTACCTTCCGTCATTGTATTCCTGGAGCTGGTAGAGAACGGTAGCATCAGCTGATGCTGCTGTTCTCCACGCAAGATCGACGTGGGACCCTCGTGGACTTCTGCGGATCGGGGTAAGTATATTGGTGTTTTTTTATTTTGATATTTAACCCTCAGTTGACCATGGCTTCGGGGATCAAAGTGACAAGTGACGGTGAGTATGTACTCTATGTTATATGTACTGTATGTCTATATGTATGTATTGTATGTAGTATATATGTATGTTGCATGCATGTAGTATATATGCAGTATATATGTAGTATGCATGTTGCATGCATGTAGTGTATGTATGTAGTATGCATGTAGCATGTATGTAGTATGTATGTTGCATGTAGTATATATGTAGTATGTATGTTGCATGTAGTATATATGTAGTATGTATGCTACATGTAGTATATATAGTATATATGTAGTATATATGTTGTATGTATGTAGTATGTATGTAGTATGCATGTAGTATGTAGCATGCATGTTGCATGTATGTAGCATGTAGTATATATGTAGTATGTATGTTACATGTAGTATATGTAGTATGTATGTAGTATGTATGTAGTATGTATGTAGCATGTAGTATATATGTAGTATGTATGCTACATGTAGTATATGTAGTATGTATGTAGTATGTATGTAGCATGTAGTATATATGTAGTATGTATGTTACATGTAGTATATGTAGTATGTATTTAGTATGTATGTAGCATGTAGTATATATGTAGTATGTATGTTACATGTAGTATGTTTGTAGTATGTATGTAGCATGTAGTATATATGTAGTATGTATGTTACATGTAGTATATGTAGTATGTATGTAGTATGTATGTTGCATGCATGTAGTATGTAGTATGTATGTTGCATGTAGTATATATGTAGTATGCATGTTGTATGTATGTAGCATGTATGTAGCATGTAATTTTTTTTTTATTTTTTTTTTACATTCAACACATTAGCCGGATGATGGGACTACTACTGTCCCATCATTGGCTAATGTGTCAATCACTGTCATGGTAGCAGGCATCGCCCGATGGGACTTGTAGTCCCATCGGACGATGCCTGCACAGACCCCCGGAGCCTGCACAGCCCCCCGGCAGGCCGGCACAGCCCCCCGGAGCCTGCACAGCCCCCCGGCAGGCCGGCACAGCCCCCCGGCAGGCCGGCACAGACCACCGGAGCCTGCATAGACCACCGGCAGGCCGGCACAGCCCCCCGGCAGGCCGGCACAGACCACCGGAGCCTGCACAGCCCCCCCGAAGGCCCGAACTGACGGCGCATCATGATGCGCACAGACAGCGTATCATGATGACGTCATTTCGGCAGCCAATCGGAAAGCTCAACACTAGTCAGCAGGGGGACACAAAATCGCTAAGACTCCTATTTTTTTTTTTTTTCAGAGTTTAATACAAGCAATCTAGTTTCTTAGCGATTTTGTGTCAGCAGGGGGACACAAAATCGCTAAGAAACTAGGATTGCTTGAATTAAACTCTGAAAAAACTAGGATTGCCTTTGTTTTGTTTTGGACTCGTTACTGTGCGAGTAATCGCTTGGAAACTCGCAGAGTACCGACTCCTGCGAGTCCCCTACTACTCGCAGAGTAACGAGTCCTAATGAGTAGATTCGCCCATCCCTAATTACAATTATTACCCGCGAACAATAATTTCCCAGTAAGTGCAGGTCAACCGCAGTTCCGGAATTAGGCCTAACCGTCATTCCTGAAAAAATGAAAAACTTACGTGTGCAAACCACAGGTGCTGTAGCTTGCTTAACAGCTCGCCAGCCATTCTCACGCCCAGTATGGATTACACGTGATTGCACAAAGGTGAGAAAGGGTACCGTATCCCCAGATAACATGTATGGATAGCGTACACATTCAAAATATATGTCTATACATCAGGAGGCTGGCTCAGACGGTGTTAGGCCCAGTATGGATTGCACGTGATTGCACAAAGGTTAGAAAGGGTACCGTTTCCCCGGATAACATGTATGGATAGCGTACACATTCAAAATATATGTCTATACATCAGGAGGCAGGCTCAGACGGTGTTAGGCCCAGTATGGATTGCACATGATTGCACAAAGGTTAGAAAGGGTACCGTATCCCGAGATAACATGTATGGATAGCGTACACATTCAAAATATATGTCTATACATCAGGAGGCAGGCTCAGACGGTGTTAGGCCCAGTATGGATTGCACGTGATTGCACAAAGGTTAGAAAGGGTACCGTATCCCCAGATAACATGTATGGATAGCGTACACATTCAAAATATATGTCTATACATCAGGAGGCAGGCTCAGACGGTGTTAGGCCCAGTATGGATTGCACGTGATTGCACAAAGGTTAGAAAGGGTACCGTATCCCCAGATAACATGTATGGATAGCATACACATTCAAAATATATGTCTATACATCAGGAGGCAGGCTCAGACGGTGTTAGGCCCAGTATGGATTGCACGTGATTGCACAAAGGTTAGAAAGGGTACCGTATCCCCGGATAACATGTATGGATAGCGTACACATTCAAAATATATGTCTATACATCAGGAGGCAGGCTCAGACGGTGTTAGGCCCAGTATGGATTGCACGTGATTGCACAAAGGTTAGAAAGGGTACCGTATCCCCGGATAACATGTATGGATAGCGTACACATTCAAAATATATGTCTATACATCAGGAGGCAGGCTCAGACGGTGTTAGGCCCAGTATGGATTGCACATGATTGCACAAAGGTTAGAAAGGGTTCCGTATCCCCAGATAACATGTATGGATAGCGTACACATTCAAAATATATGTCTGTACATCAGGAGGCAGGCTCAGACGGTGTCAGGCACAGTATGGATTGCACGTGATTGCACAAAGGTTAGAAAGGGTACCGTATCCCCAGATAACATGTATGGATAGCGTACACATTCAAAATATATGTCTATACATCAGGAGGCAGGCTCAGACGGTGTCAGGCACAGTATGCATTTGACGGCCCAGACTACACAGCGGAGGAGCAAGGAGAGGTAAAGATTGCAAATGCTGGGGCCCTGCCCAAGCAAGGGGGGCCCACTCGTGGGCGTCGGTACTGGCACTGGGCCCCTCATAGTACGGCGGTGTGTCTGACGGTGGGTGTGCACCACCACCGTCAGAGACACTTGATTGCACTATGAAGGACCCTGTGCCAGTGCCCGTGCCCAAGAGTCGGCCTACCCACCTGTCCAGGGCAACGGCACTCGCACGGTGTCGTGCGCTAGGTGGTGACCCCGGCCATGGGGGGGGGAGGCAGCACAGTTAGGGAGTTTTAGAAAGTGGCATATGTTGATGTTGGACATTCAGCTGATGCAAAAGGTGAAATAGGTCAAGTCCCAGGAAGAGGTGGACCAAAGCAAGCCATTTTTCTGTCACCCTATGTGTCATCAGGGGAAGGTGGGACAAAATCCTTGGAAACCCATGCGTGGTTCATTTTAATGAAGGTTAGATCATCCACATTTTGGGTTGACAGACAGGTCCTTTTTTCTGTCAGGATTGATCCAGCTGCACTGAAGACTCTTTCCGATAGCACACTTGCAGCTGGGCAAGCGAGCTCCTGTAAGGCATATTGTGCCAATTCAGGCCAGGTGTCCAGTTTAGCGGCCCAATAGTCAAAGGGGAATGACCTGTGTGGGAGAATATCGATATGGGAGGAAAAGTAGTTTGTAACCATAGTTGACAACTGCTGTCTCCTGTCACTTTCCATCGATGCAGTATTACCAGTTGTGTGAGCGGTACTTGAAAAATCAGTCCACAACATTGTCATGAAACCCCTGTCTCCAACGCCACTTCTGCTGTGTGCACCACGAACACCTCTGCCAAGCTGCCCCCGGCCCGTACGGCTCGTGTGAGAACCATCACCGCTGCTGTGTGCTGGAAATGCCTCAAGCAACCGATTTACCAGAGTTGCTTGTTTATTAGCCAATATTAGGTCAAGGTTCTCCTGTGGCATGATGTTTTGTAATTTGCCTTTATAGCGTGGATCCAGGTTGCTGGCCAACCAGTAGTCATCATCGTTCATCATTTTGGCAATGCGGGGGGTCCCTTTTTAGGATCTGCAAGGCATAATCTGACATGTGGGCCAATGTTCCCGGTGTCAATGATGCACTGCGAGTGCTGGTTGGAGGAGCACTTTCTGGCAAATCCACATCCCTCCAGTCACGCACAAACCCTGTACCAGACCTTGCCACGCCAACATTTTCACTTGCCCCACGAGATGCATCCTCCTCCCCTAAGTAATCATCCCCATCATCCTCCTCCTCCTCCTCTTCTTCCTCCATCTCGTCCAGGAGAGGTCCCTGAGCAGACAATGGCTGAATGTCATCAAGGATTCCCTCCTCCTCAACATTGGCTGCAGACGCCTGCTCCTTAAGGTGCGTCAAAGTTTGCATGAGCAGACGCATAAGTGGGATGCTCATGCTTAGGATGGCGTCGTCTGCGCTTACCAGCCGTGTGCATTCCACAAAACACTGAAGGACTTTACAGAGGTTTTCAGCTTCGACCACTGCACACCTGTCAACTCCATGTCTGCTCTCAAAGTGCCTGGCCGTGTATCCTCCCACAAATGCATTATGGCCTGCCTCTGCTCGCACAGCCGCTCCACCATGTGCAGGGTGGAGTTCCACCTTGTTACAATGTCGATAATGAGGCGGTGGTTGGGAAGGTGGAGCAATCGCTGCAGCTTCTGCATACGAACGGAGTGTACAGGCGACCGGCGGATGTGCGCGCACAGTCTTCGCACCTTCTGGAGCAGGGCTGTTAATTCCGGATAATTTTTGAGGAAGCACTGCACCACCAGGTTCAAGGTGTGAGCCAAGCAAGGTATATGGCTGAGTTTTGAAAGGGCTATGGCTGCCACAAAATTACGGCCGTTATCACTAACTACCTTGCCTGCCTCAAGATGTACACTGCCCAGCCATGACTCAGTTTGTCGCTTCAAGTACTCGGCCAGCACCTCGGCGGTGTGTCTGTTGCCCAAACACATCATCTGCAACACAGCCTGCTGACGCTTTCCACTAGCTGCTCGATAGGGGGACACATCGTGTGCAACAGTGGCAGCTGCAGATGGAGTGCTCGTACGACTGCGCTCTGTGGACGAGCTTTCGCTTCTGGAGGAGGAGGAGGAGGAGGAGGAGGGTCGAACGCCTACAGCCAACTGTTTCCTATACCGTGGGCTAGGCAGCACTGTCCCACCACCGCTGTCCCCTGTGGACCCTGCATCCACCACATTAACCCAGTGCGCAGTGATGGACACGTAACGGCCCTGGCCATGCCGACTGGACCATGCATCAGTTGTGAGGTGCACCTTTCCGCTCACTGACTGCTTGAGTGCATGGACAATGCGGTCTTTCACATGATGGTGGAGGGCTGGAATGGCTTTGCGAGAGAAGAAGTGGCGACTGGGTAGGTCATAGCGTGGTACTGCATAGGCCATGAGTTCGCGGAAAGCTGTGCTTTCCACCAACCGAAAGGGCATCATCTCAAACGAGATTAGTTTGGCAATGTGGGCGTTCAAACCCAGTGTACGCGGATGAGAGACTGAGTACTTTCTTGACCTACTCATAGTGTCTGGGAGGGTGAGCTGGACTTGAGAGCTGCATATGGTGGAAGTAGCGGTGGACAGGGCGGACTGAGAGAGGGTTGATGATGGTGATGGAGTTGGTGTTCTTTCTGATGGCCTAGAATCAGTCTTTCGTTGATATAACAGTGGGATTCCCTGACTGCTGTGGCCTTGCAACGACACCTCAACATTTGCTGCTGTGCTAACCGGTGGGCTTACAGTGGGGGAAACAATGTAGCGTTGCTGACTACCTTCGTTGTGATCAGTTGCACATGTGGCACTTGAGGTTTGGTGTTGTGTCCACGCTTGCGAGTGCATGCTGGTTAAATGTCTAAGCATGCAACTGGTATTCAAATTTTTCAGATTTTTCCCTCGGCTAAAGGTCTTTGCGCACTTCTTACAGATAACCTTGGCCTGATCATGAGGATTTTGGTCAAAAAAGTGCCACACTGCACTCTTCCTACTTTGGCAGACATTTTGCGGCCTAGCACGCTGTGATCTTTTGACCCTCTGGACAAGCTGTCCAGCAACTCTTTTGATGTTTGGAACCTGTCTTTGGAGTGCTCCGGGCCTGCCAGATAACAGCTGTTGCGATGTCGATGTCTGCTGTGGATGCTCCTCATCTGAGCTATTGGAAGCAGCACCCTCTTCCCCCAATGGATGCCAATCTGGGTCAACAACTGGGTCATCCATCACCTCCTCTTCTATGTCATGTGCACCTTCCTCTGTGTCACCGTGTATGGTGGTATTGTGTACGGGAAGGGGCACCTGAGTCTCATCAGGGTCAGAATCTGGCTCTGTACACTGCGAGGACAATGTAGTGCTCTGAGTGAATGTACCAGCAGAATCATCCATCAGCGGCTGTGCATCAGTGCACTCCATGTCAGATTCATCTTGGCCTGGGTAATTCACCATTTGACTTGATAATCCAGGCATGGTATGTGAAAACAGCTCCATGGAGTAATCAGTAGTATGGCCTGCGTCATCCTTCAATCTTGGTTGGGGTGAAGGACACAAGGAAAGGTGTGGTTAATGAACATGAGCCTCCAATGACGACTCAGTGCTTTTACTTTTTACAACTGAAGAAGAGGAGGTGATAGAGCTGGAGGCTGAGTCAGCAATGTAAGACAAAACTTTTTCCTGATGCTCTGGCTTTAAAAGCGGTTTGCCAACTCCTAGAAAACTAAGCATTCGAGGCCTTATGTAGCCAGACGATGACGCAGGCTCAACACCTCCTGCATTCGGTCCTATTTTGCTCTTGCCACTACCATCAGATCCACCACCAACACCATCATTACCAGCTGCCAACCCCCGCCCAATTCCACGGCCTCTTCCACCAGCCTTCCTCATTTTTGGTAGAAATGTAGACAAATCCAACAAACTATATAGTAATGTAAAACAAGGTACAAGGTGTCTATAGGACAGGGGAGATTTTGAATTTCTGCAGACACTTGTGGACACTGGACACTTTTGGATTGTGTGAGGCCCACTGATATCTGAGCGCTATGTCACAGGCTCGATGGCACAGCTGTGACAAAAGTGACGAGAGGATAAGGGAGATTTTGAATTTCTGCAGACACTTGTGGACACTGGACACTTTTGGATTGTGTGAGGGCCACTGATATCTGAGCGCTATGTCACAGGCTCGATGGCACAGCTGTGACAAAAGTGACAAGAGGATAAGGGAGATTTTGAATTTCTGCACACACTTGTGGACACTGGACACTTTTGGATTGTGTGAGGCCCAATGAATATCTGAGCGCTATGTGACAGGCTCGATGGCACAGCTGTGACCAAAGTGACTAGAGGATAAGAGAGATTTTGAATTTCTGCACACACTTGTGGACACTGGACACTTTTGGATTGTGTGAGGCCCAATGAATATCTGAGCGCTATGTGACAGGCTCGATGGCACAGCTGTGACAAAAGTGACGAGAGGATAAGGGAGATTTTGAATTTCTGCACACGCTTGTGGACACTGGACACTTTTGGATTGTGTGAGACCCAATGAATATCTGAGCGCTATGTGACAGGCTCGATGGCACAGCTGTGACCAAAGTGACTAGAGGATAAGGGAGATTTTGATTTTCTGCACACACTTGTGGACACTGGACACTTTTGGATTGTGTGAGGCCCAATGAATATCTGAGCACTATGTGACAGGCTCGATGGCACAGCTGTGACCAAAGTGACTAGAGGATAAGGGAGATTTTGAATTTCTGCAGACACTTGTGGACACTGGGCACTTTTGGATTGTGTGAGGGCCACTGATATCTGAGCGCTATGTCACAGGCTCGATGGCACAGCTGTGACAAAAGTGACGAGAGGATAAGGGAGATTTTGAATTTCTGCAGACACTTGTGGACACTGGACACTTTTGGATTGTGTGAGGCCCACTGATATCTGAGCGCTATGTCACAGGCTCGATGGCACAGCAGTGACAAAAGTGACTAGAGGATAAGGGAGATTGGATTGCTTTTAAAAAAGCAGCTTGCAGAGCAGTGGGTAAACAGCAATGCCAGCCTGTCAGGAAGCCTTAAAAGGCAGCCCAACAACCAACACCACTGATACACCACAATATAGCCTCCCCTTGCACTGCACACACAGTGACTGGTGTGTTGTGCAGGCCAAATCGCTAGCAGCAGAAGCAGTTTTTTTTTCTTCTCAGCAGGACAAAAAAAAAAATTGGGATTGCTTTTAAAAAAGCAGTTTGCGGAGCAGTGGGTAAACAGCAATGCAGGAATGTCAGGAAGCCTTAGAAGGCAGCCCAACAACCAACACCACTGATACACCACTATATAGCCTCCCCTTGCACTGCACACACAGTGACTGGTGTGTTGTGCAGGCCAAATCGCTAGCAGCAGAAGCAGTTTTTTTGTCTTCTTCCCTGCCTAACGCTCTCCCTACAGAATCAGCAGCAACCTCTCCCTATACTGAGATCGGCAGAAGTAAGATGGCGGTCGGCGTGCACGCCCTTTTATATCCCCTGTGACGCCCACCAAAGCAAGCCAATCACTTGCATGCCCTTCTGAAAGATGGTGGTGACCCCTGCCTATGTCATCATGTTGCCCACAGTGTCCGTGGATCCTGATTGGCTGAAAAAGAGCGCAAAACAAACTTTTGAAACGCGACTTTGGCGCGTAAGTCGCCGACCTCGTGGCCGACCTCATCCTAGGGTCGGGTTTCGTTTCATGAAACCTGACTTTGCCAAAAGTCGGCGACTTTTGAAATTTTTCGACCCGTTTCGCTCAACTCTACTAATGACATAGAATTGCCAAGACCAGAGGGAACAGGAAATCCCACCATAGTATCTTTTACGGTTTCTGACAAACCCTTCCGAAAGAGAGCTGCCAAGGCACCATCATTCCAGGTAGTAAGGACCGCCCACGTTCGGAATTTTTGACAGTACAACTCTGCAGAATCCCGACCCTGGCTCAGTGCCAACAGGGCTTTTTCAGCTTGATCAATAGCATTAGGTTCATCATACAACAACCCCAAGGATTGAAAAAATGCGTCCACATTAGTTAGAATAGGATCATCAGGTGTCAAAGAAAACGCACAATCCTGGGGATCGCCGCGCAGCAAAGAGATGATAATTTTAACCTGCTGTGCAGAGCTCCCCGATGAACTAGGCTTCAAGGCAAGAAATAATTTACAATTATTCTTAAAATTCAAAAATTTAGACCGATCCCCAAAAAACACATCAGGAGTAGGAATCTTTGGTTCAGCAGCATGTGAATGAGCAAGATAGGCAGAAATTCCCCGAACTTCAGCAGCGAGCTGCTCCACATGATCAGACAATTGCCTAATCTCCATTAAGAAAAAATTCCTCCTACGGCCCCAGAGAAAAAGAGGAAAAAATATACATAAAAAAAAAAAAATTCTGACACTTTTTTTTTTTTTTTTTACAATTCCTTCCTGCTATTGAGTACCCTAGAATCTGCGGTATGGCTGGTGATTCTGTTATGAATGAGTCACCGGAGGAGGAAAAAACAAAAATGCAAGCTAAGTCCAGAAAACCGGAGAGGTTGGTAGCTAGCGGATTGCAGACCCCTGATCCTATTCACAACAACTAACAGTAGCAGTGGAGCATTCCTACGGTGGTCCTAGACGCCTCTTCACATCCAGAGAACTAAATAAGCCTAAAGAAAGAAAGGGGCAATCTAAACTGCCCCAGAGCAGACCCCAAAGCAATAGACAGCCCCCAACATGTATTGTCGGTGAAAACAGATGAAAACACAAACACAGACAGAAAGACAGGCAGAGCAAACGATGGGGCCCGACTAACTAGATAGGAAAGGACAGAAAAGATGCTGGCTGCAATCCGCAAAAACCCTACCAAAAATGTCCCAACACGTCTGATAGGAAAAACGGCCCTGAAGTCACTAGACTTCAAAATCCCTATCTCAGCACTCCGATATATTCTGAAGACAGAGCAAAAGAGATTTAACGGATCAGGGACAAAAATGGAAATTCAGCAGAGCCCCAGCCGGGGCTGGCAGAACACAAAACTAAGCAAATCAGATGAAATCTCATGGAACAATAAGAGCAAAACTTAGCTTTAGAAGACAGTAACTGAACTGGAGGCCAGAGCTCAGAGCAGAGAAATCACCAGCAACCCTACAGGGCGTCGGCTGCCTTATATCCACTCAGAGATTCCAGATGTCCAATCGCAATCCACCTGTTCAGGTGACAGGTTTCTCCCATTCAAATCAGTTTCACCACCTCCTTTCACCAGCAGAGGGAGTTCATCGGACATCAAAGGTGAACGAGAAAATGAGCTCACAACAGCCATGTGTATCAGAATAGGGATGAGGGGACCATATATACCAGGATAGGGGATATTAAGTACAGAATTAACCACATTTTTTGCTTCAATTTTTTTTTCCTAATTTCCTGTAAAACCTAGGTGTGTCTTATAGTGCAAAAAATATGGTATATATATATTTTTTTTTCTCAGTGAGCTCATTCCTCACGTTTAGAAAGAACACCGTGAGCACAACTCAAGATGGTGCTAAGGTTAGGTTCCCAAACCGTTAAAGCAACAAATATGAACCTAGCACTCAACTTAAAGGTATTTGTAAGGCAGTTTATTGTAGTACACGAAAAAAGACGTTTCGGTCAATTTGACCTTCTTCAGTAACGTGTGGTATATAGATTGTGTAGAGCTTATAGGCATCTATCAGAAAGGACGATGGTGCTTTAGGCATTGAGGAGAATGATCTCTCTAAGGTAATGAGCTTGTCAGTATATAGGAGAGGGGCAAATGTGCCTCCAGATGCGGTGTCCACCGCATTCCTCACGTTTGGCCTCATTAAAATAAAAACACTCCTACTCCGCTGGCGTGCCGGCTCCACTTCAGTGGTGTTGAGACTCACTGTCCCGGGGCTTATGTGATGTTGTCACATCACACGAGCCCTGCACCCAATCAGCGGCAGCTTCACTGTTCCTTCCTTCGGACATATTGAACATGAACAGGAAGCCAGGGCTGCGGCTGCTCTCTGATGGCCTCATGATGCTTGATTTGTCCGAAGGTGGGGACAGTGATGCAAGCGCCGATTGGGCACAGGGCTCACATGACGTAAAAACCTCAAGAGACCCCAGAAAGCAAGTACCAACAACCTTTTTTAACATCAAAAATCCCACACAGGGAAAAGTCATTATTATACCTAGAGTGTGAGAAATGAATTACAGGAAAATCGTATTTTGTTGACCTTCAAAAATAACTCAGACGGGGAGAACCTATATATATTATTCACAGATTGTACAAAAACATGATGCACGTGGCGTGCGTTCAAGGATGGAATATTATATGGGAGTTTTATAGGATAAATTCAAGGTGAGAATATTATATGAGAGTTTTATAGGATAAATTCAAGGTGAGAATATTATATGGGAGTTTTATAGGATAAATTCAAGGTGAGAATATTATATGGGAGTTTTATAGGATAAATTCAAGGTGAGAATATTATATGGGAGTTTTATAGAATAAATTCAAGGTGAGAATATTATATGGGAGTTTTATAGAATAAACCAAATACCAACAGAAAATAAACGACCCAAAACAAACATTTATCAGTAAAAATGACTCCTCTTTATTAGGTAAAGTATGAAAGAATTGCGCCATTTTCCGATACCAGTCGCATCTTAATTTTTCATGATCTTGGGTTGGGTGAAGACTTATTTTTTGTGTGCCGAGCTGACGCTTTTAATGATACCATTTTGGTGCAGATATGATCTTCTGATCGCCTGTTATTGTATTTTAATGCAATAGTGTGGCGACCAAAAAAACTTAATTCTGGCATTTTTTTAATGTTTTTTCTCATTACGCCGTTTAGTGATTGGGTTAATTCTTTTTTTATGTTGATAGATCGGGTGATTCTGAATGCAGCAATACCAAATATGTATATTTTTTTATTGTTTTATTTTAAATGGGGCAAAAGGGGGAATTTGAACTTTCATATTTTGTTTTAACTTTTTTAATATTTTTAAAAACATTTTTTTTTTACTTTTGGCATTGTGAAGACATACAGCATTGTTCCTTAATTAACCAGATGACTATTTTTTAGCAAACGAAGAATAATAGAATGTTATCTGTATGTTGGCTTTAAATTTAAGTGTTTAATTTCTAGTTGGTCAAGAAAACAGACTTTTGTGTGTGTAAGCCGGTAATATTGACTTTTATTGTGCGCTTATCCTTGATCACTAGTGATGATTGCTGATATGCTAATGATGCATTGTGTTATGGAGCCAGTTTGTTGACTTCTAAAGCAGAGAGGGAAAAACTATGTAAATAGTTTAAATAATCAAGTAATGCTACTTGATCTCATCTCCATTCTTACCCTTTATGTAAATACTGAATGAGGGACACTTGTTAAGTCTAAAATTAGGTTACAGGCCTCTGTTTAAAGAGACTGAGAGAGAGAAACAGCCAGAGAGATTCTGCCAAGACATCCATACATCCCAAAAGGACCAGAGACAGGACAGCAGCCATTTACATCATGGCTCCATTACGAGGGACACGGGTCTATCATTCTATAGGAAATAACCTAGGGATTTTCAGCCTCGGTTGGAAGAATACAGATCTGCTCCATTGACCATTGCTGAACCATGGATATATTTAGAGAAGCCAGGTTGTGATCCTCGGATCAACTGGCCTTGCACCTTGTATGGACTCAATGGACTGTCATCTTCCTACACTTGTTGTTATCCCATCTCTGTGTGCGTGCCACAGGTGGAGTAGTTGACAGCTGACATGTGCCTGAAAAGATGTGGGCTCAGCGACGGAGCCCACATCAAAGGAAGGGAGTCCGACATTGGCGTACATTTATGCCCAATATCAGGAAGGGATTAAAGGGGATTGTTTTTACAGAGACAGAAGTGGTAATCAATCATGTATACGTACAGATAGTTGCAAAAATACACAGCTTCTAATGGTAAATAGTATAGAGTTACCACAAGAAAATATAATTTGTGTAAACCATGTGTAGATATAAAAATGCAGGCAAATGTCAAATGTTTTAGCTCCACAAATAATTAAGAGTGGTGTAAGGTATGAAAGTGTGGTGTACTTAATTATTTGTACCAACTGTCCAACTGGGGGTCTGTATGTGGGAGAGACAGGGCAAAAACTTAGAACAAGGATGAATTCTCACAACTACACAATAAGAGAAAAAAGAATAGATCTACCTGTGGCAAAACATTTTTGCAGCCCTGATCACAGCACCATGGACATGAAATTACTTGTATTAAAAAGGTAACTTCAAATCTCAGAGAAACAGAAGGATCTGGGAGTATAAACTCATGACAGCCTTTGACACTCTCAATGCAGGAATGAATGTGTCACATGGATTTATGTCTTTTTATATAAATTAAGGAATTTTCTTCTCAGACCTTGTTGGGTATCACAACACAGAACCAGACCCCTATCAGGGGACAATAAAACTTTCACACTCCTAATCTATGAACTGTTCCAATATTTGTGGCCACCACTGTTTATCCCTCTCCCATAATGATAGTTCTACTTCACGTCATTTGTCTTACCTATTGCATTATGTCTGTGCTATGTGATTCTTCAGATTTTGTATTATTCTATGCCTGAAGAGACCTGAGTAGTCTGGAAAGCTTGCAATGTGTTACCATATTTTCAGTTAGCCATTAACCCCTTTACCCCCAAGGGTGGTTTGCACGTTAATGCCCGGGCCAATTTTTACAATTCTGACCACTGTCCCTTTATGAGATAATAACTCTGGAACGCTTCCATGGATCCCGGTGATTCTGACATTGTTTTCTCATGACATATTTTACTTCATGTTAGTGGTAAAATTTCTTTGACATGATTTGCGTTTATTTGTGAAAAAAATGGAAATTTGGTGGAAAATTTAGCAATTTTCCAATTTTGAATTTTCATGCCCATTAATCACACAGATATGTCACACAAAAGACTTAATAACATTTCCCACATGTCTACTTTACATCATCACAATTTTGGTAACCATAAGGTTTAGGAAGTTATAAGGGTTAGAAGTTGACCAGCGATTTCTCATTTCTACAACACCATTTTTTTTAGGGACCACATCACATTTGAAGTCACTTTGAGGGGACTATATGATAGAAAATACCCAAAAGTGATACCATTTTGAAAACTGCACCCCTCAAGGTGCTCAAAACCACATGTCAGAAGTTTATTAACCCTTCTGGTGCTTCACAGGAATTTTTGGAATGTTTTAAAAAAAAAATGAACATTTAACTTTTATTCATAAAAACATTACTTCAGATCCAATTATGTTTTTTCCCCAAGGGTAACAGGAAAATTTGGACTGCAAAAGTTATTGTGCAATTTGTCCTGAGTACACTGATACCTGATATGTGGGGGTAAACCACTGTTTGGGCGCATGGTAGAGCTCGGAAGGGAAGGAGTGCCGTTTGACTTTTTCAACACAAAATTGGCTGGAATTGAGATTGGACGCTATGTTGTGTTTGGATAGCCCCTGATGTGCCTAAACAGTGGAAACCCCTACAAGTGACCCCTTTTTGGAAAATACACCCCCCAAGGAACTTATCTAAATGTGTGATATGAACTTTGAACGCCCAGGTGTTTCACTAAAGTTTATAACGTCTGGGCGTGAAAATATAAAAATAATTTTTTCTAAAAACATGATTTTTAGTCTCCAATATTTTATTTTCCCAAGGGCAACAGTAGAAATTGGACCCCAAAAGTTGTCTAATTTCTCCTGAGTACACTGATGCACCATATGTGGCAGAAAAGTACTGTATGGGTGCACATTGGGGCTCAGAAGGGAATTAGTGATGTTTTAGAATGCAGACTTTGATGGAATGGTCTGCCCGTGTCATGTCGCGTTTGGAGAGCCCCTGATGTGCCTAAACAGTGGAAACCCCCCACAAGTGACCCCATTTGGGAAACTAGACCCCCCCAGGGAACTTATCTAGATGTGTGGTGAGCACTTTGAACCTCAAATGCTTCACAGAAGTTTATAACATAGAGCCATAAAAGTAAAAAATATTTTTTTCCACAAAAATGATCTTTTCTAAGCCAATTTTTTATTTTCTCAAGGGTAACAGAAGAAATTGGACCCCAAGAGTTATTGTGCAAATTGTCCTGAGTATGCTGATACCCCATATGTGGGGGTAAACAACTGTTTAGGTGCATGGCAGAGCTCAGAAGGGAATGAGCGCTAGATTTTACTGTTATGGTTTGCAGGTGCCATGACACACTGGGAGAGCCCATGAGGTGCCAGAACAGCAGAACCCCCTATAAGTGACCCCATTTTATGAATTACACCTCTCAATGAATTCATCTAGGGTTTGCAGTGATCATATAGACATCATAGGTGTGTCACAGAATTTTATACCATTGGGCAGCCATGCGGAGAGACTCGGGAGGAACGGAGTGCTATTTGCCTATTCAAGTGAATGGGTCTGTGCACATGTCAGTGTGTTTCCACGGACCATGTGTCCATGAGCAAAACACTCTGACGTCGATTTTGAATGTCAGCGTGGGCCAGCATACGGGCACACATAAAACACATGGATGTCATTCATGTGACACGCATTGGCACCGGGGAAGAAGCGTTACAGTAAGCGCTGTTCCCCCGTGCCAGGTGCTGAACACGACTCTCATCATTCTCCCCTGCTTGTGCCGATCGCCAGCACAGCACCAGTACCTGAAATATCAGGACATGTGAATGAGGTGTTATAGCTGGTTTTTACGTTTGGCAACTGTCACAAATTAAAAGATGCTTTTCATTGTAAAAATAGTTTTTGCATCACCACATTTTGAGAGCTATAATTTTTTGACATTTTTTGATCACTTTTTATTCTGATTTTTGGATGCAGAATGACCAAAAACCATCAATTCATGAATTTCTTTTTTTTTTGGGGGGGGGGGGGCGTTTATACCGTTCCAGGTGTGGTAAAATTGATAAAGCAGTTTTATTCTTCGGGTCAGTACGATTATTACAGCAATACCTCATTTATATCATTTTTCATGTTTATACAATAAAAACTATTTTTCATGTTTATACAATAAAAACTATTCTATATAAAAAATAATTATTTTTTCATCGCTTTTTTCTGAGAGCTATAACTTTTTTATTTTTCCACTGATGACACTGTATGGGGGCTTTTTTTTTGCGGGAGAAGATGACGTGTTCAGCGGTACCATGTTTATTGATCACGTGTTTTTCCACTTTTTGCTTGGCGGTATGATGACAAAGCGTTGTTTTTTGCCTTTGCTTTTATGGTGTTCACTAAAGGGGTTACCTAGTGGAACAGTTTTATAGGTTGGGTCGTTATGGACATGGCAATACCAAATATTTGTACTTTTACTGTTTAGATTTTTTTAAATTCAAATATTTATTTAATGTTAGAATAAATATTGACTTTTTTATTATTATTATTATTATTTTTTTTTTTATATTTTTACAATTAGTTACATGTTTTTTTCATTTCATTCTATCTTTTACACTTTGTCCCACTATGGGACAGTCATTTTTTACAGGCTGATCGCTTCTATGGCAGGCAGATGAAGCAGCATCCCCATGCTATAGAACAGGGGTGGGAATCTTCTTTCTTCCAAGGGCCATTTGGATATTTATACCATCCTTCGGGGTCCGTACAAACTCTGCCCACAAAGTACATCCTGACTCTGGCACTGGTTTCATGACTTAATCTTTCATTGTATGCCCTTCAATGTTCAGTAGTGAACACTGTGTGTGTGTGCTAACAGAGCAAGGAGAAATTATTGAGCTTGTGGCAATCAAAATACAGCTCCCTGCCCAAGAATGCAGTCCCTGAGAATCTGCTCAGGGGCCTGATAAAAGGTCATCGAGGGCCGTAAATGGCCCTGGGGCCTGAGGTTCCCCACCCCTGCTATTGAAGCTGTCAGCGCTGCACTCAGTGCCCTGACACTGAGAGACCGCCTGACTTGCACTGCGCATGACCAGGAAGTTTCTTCGCTCTGGTCATGGCAACATCAGGTTACCATGGCAGTGATCGCGACTTCGCGTCACGTTGTAGGGTCTCCAATCCAAAGGCAGAGGGACTGTCAGACCTCTGCCTGCTCCTGGAATGATGTGATCGTGTTTGATTGCAGTATTTCGGGGGTTAAAATGGCGGGAGCGGTATATGACTGCTCCTGGCACTTAGTGCTGGGTGTCAGCTGTGAGAATCAGGTGACACCTGGCCGCGATCGGCCGCACACCACCCGTGTGCGCGGCCGATCGCCGAGACGTACTATTCCGTCAATGGTCAAATTGGCCCAGGGCACATGGACGGAATAGTACGCCTGATGTCAGAAACGGGTTAAACACAATACCACCCCTCTTATTTATTGTATTACGCTGCATTAGAAACTAAATAATTACGGCATGATGAAAATCAGCTTAAAGTTTCATGGAGCAATGTCTACCTTTCCCTCTTACCCCCCCCTTAGTTCGTATGATCCCTATTTTTTGTGCTTCAGTTTTCCTTGTTTTTCCTTTTCTCTAGGAGACAAGTCCTATGTGATGCCCCTATCACCGACTCTATGGTCTCTGCGCTGACTGTAGGACTTGTAGCTGTTTAACATTTAATAATTCATTGGTTATAAAGAAGCTGTCCGGTTGAGTTATGAAACGAGCCGTGTCCTCCTGATTCTCCCCTTCTGAATTCAGATCTGACAATGACAATTTTACTTGTCCCTTGTCTCTACGATATCTACAAGTTTTTCTTTTACCGCTACATGTTATTGATACATAAAAGTTTCAGGACTCGGAAACATTATTTTTGCAAATATAAAGATGCGTGATATTTTATTAGGCCAATTGTCTGATACTTAGAGAAAGCTTAGCAGCAATTCCAATATCTAAGACATATCTAAACACTATTACGGATTACACACAGTCACAGAAATTGCATTATAAGCTGTGGCCCTCATTCAGTGACAGCTCTTTTTTCTTGTCTCTTGTACTCCTGCATCGGGTCATCTCTTACAATGGTCCAACGTTATCTACAAGCATTGATGGATTCCATTGTCCTTGATCTTTTTTCTATAGGTGCAACATCTTGGTGGAATCTCTCACCGTGCTCATCGCTCACGACTTCACAGTTTGGTTGAAAAATGTCTTGATGCGAATGTAAGAAATGAATCTTTAAGGACATGTACAGCCAAGATCCTGACACAGTGCGGAAAATAAGTATTTGATACGCTGCCGATTTTGCAAGTTTTCCCTCCTACAAAGAATGGAGAAGTCAGTAATATTTATCACAGGTACACTTCAACGGTGACAGAAAATCTAAAAATAAAAAAAAACAGAAAATCACATTGTATGATTTTAAAATAATGAAATTGCATGTTATTGCATGAAATAAGTATATGATCTCCGACCAACCACCAAGAATTCAGACTCTCACAGACCTGTTAGTTTTTCTTTAAAAAGAAAAAGCCCTTCTACTCTGCTGTGGCCTGTATTAATTGCAACCGGTTTGAACTTGTTGCCTGTATAAAAGACACCTTTCCAGATAATCAGTCACACGCCATCCTCTCCACCATGGCCAAGACCAAAGAGCTGTCTAAGGACACCAGGGACAAAATTGCAGACCTGCACAAGGCTGGGGTGGGCTTCAGCACAATAGGCAAGCAGCTTGGTGAAAAGGCAACAATTGTTGACAAAATTATTAGAAAATGGAAGAAACACAAGTTGACTGTCAGTCTTCTTCGGTCTGGGGCTACATGCAAGATCTCGTCTCGTGGGGTAAGGAAGATTCGGAGAAAGGTCAGAAATCAGCCCAGAACTACATGGTAAGACTTGGTCAATGACCTGAAGAGAGCTGGGATCACAGGACTGGGCCTGCTCAGGAAGTGTGCACAGCTAATCAGCTACCTAGTGTTCACTGGTGGATACAGACTGACCTGCAGGTAGCCGCCAGGTACCACTCCGGGGCAGAACCCAATATTGCAGCTGCAGACCCCAGGGGTCAGGTTCGCTGACACTGAATAGGGATAGGTCTCTGTTCAGACTAGTATGTTCTGGTACCTCTACAGAATGGTTACTGACACTGATTAGGGCAAGGTTAAGACACTCTGGTCTATGATACTGGAACAGGGTTTGGGCGAACACAGACCAGATGACAATGTTCAGGCACTGGCCACTCATGGACAAGCTTCAAGCACTGGCCGCTCCGGGAATGAGATTCAAGCCATGGCCTTTCTGGATCCAGGGGACTACGGATACAGGACTTGCCACACCGGAATGAGTTTCAGACACTGGCTGCTCTGGGACCAGGGGATGACGGATTCAGGACTGGCCACACTGAGGCAAGGAATACAGGTTTAGGACACTAGCCAAACCAGGACCAGGGGACCTCATAACTCACTAGTAGTACACCTTACTGACTAATGATTCTACACGTTGCATGGCGAATCCCTAAGGGAGAGGGAGTCTTTTATATAGGATGACTCCCAGCAATTAGCTGGAAGCCATCTTCCAGGTGTAGTAATTATACTAAATATCTCTGAGCAACAAGCTAAGAGTATTTAGTATATACTTGCTCTGCCCCTTTAAGAATGGGGGAGTGCGCGCATGTGTGTACTAGGTGCATTGCTTAGAGCTGCGGCTCTCACACAACCAGGAAGCAGGAGAACGCTGGGGATTGTGCCGAGGGTCTGAGGCAGTGAGTAAGCTGGCATCCCACCATGCAGGGGTGCCAGTAATAGAGCTACAAGCACACTATGCCATCATGGATTAAAATCTTTCCGGGCACGCAAGGTCCTGCTACTCACACCAGCATATGTCAAGGCCCATTAGAAGTTTGCCAATGGCCATCTGGATGATCCAGAAGAGGCAAGGGAGAATGTCACTTGGTCAGATAAGACCAAAATAGAACTTTTTGCTATCATCACCACCCGCCATGTTTGGAGGAAGAAGAAGGATGAGTGCAAATCCAAGAACACCGTCCCAACCATGGAGCATGGTGGGGGAAACATCATACTTTAGGGGTGTCTTTCTGCAAAACAGACAAGATGACTTCACCGTATTTAAGGGAGGATGGATGGGTCAAGGATCGCAAGATTTTAGCCAAAAACCTCCTCCCTCAGTTGGAACATTGAAAATGGGTCGTGGCTGGGTCTTCCAGCATGGCAATGACCCAAAACACAGCAAGAGGAACTAAGGAGCATTTCAAGGTCCTGGCGTGGCCTAGCCAAACTCTGATCCTGAACCCAATAGAAAATCTTTGGAGGGAGCTTAAAATCAATGCTGCCCAGCGACAGCCCTGAAACCTGAAGGATTAGGAGAAGATCTGTATGGAAGTATGGGCCAAAATCCCTGCTGCAGTGTGTGCAAACTTGGTCAAGAACTACAGGCAACGTCTGACCTCTGTAATTACAAACAAAGGTTTCTGTACCAAATATTAAAAGTTATCCACTACCCTAATTCGTTTAATTTTGTATTCATTAATCTTACTATTATGTGCCAGTAATGGATCCATACACTTATTATAGGAATATATACCTTTATAAGGCAGATAGCATCACTTGGTGTCTGCCAGATGCACCTCTGATGTTTTTCAGTCACTTCTTGTCCCCCGGCGTACTGCACTCTAATACTACAAGCTCCGTTATGCGTTGCAGTGGCCTGTGAGCCAGCACTTAGCACGCCTTCTCCATTTTCCACACAAACTCCTCCCTGCCTCCTCACCATCACCATATGTATATACACACACACTGTATATATGTATACATAGACATATGCACACACATTTCCTATTCTTTGGCATGTTTGTCACACTTACATGTATCAGATCACCAAACAAATGTAAATATTAGCCAAAGTTAACACAAAATGCAGTTTTTTTAATGAAGATCTTTATTATATAGGGAAAAAGAAATCCAAACCTTCAGGGCCCTGTGTGAAAAAGTGATTGCCCCTAAACCTTATAACTGGTTGGGCCACTCTTAGCAGCAACAACTGCAATCAAGCGCTTGCAATAACTGGCAGTGAGTTTCTGGAGGAATTTTGACTACTCATCTTAGTAGAATTTCCGAGCATGGACTGCCTTTTTAAGGTAATGACACAACAGCATCTCAATTGCATAGCTCCCAACCATCCCAGATTCAGCTGGACTGTCATGTCCCGTCTCAGCTGTTCTCCCAACCTCTATATTCCTCTCTCTGACATTTTCATTGCTCCTGTAGCTCCTCCTGCTCGGAGGGATTGGCTGCTTCTCTCTGCTAAGTGCATAAATTAGATTATATATTCACTTCATCTCTCTTCAGTGATTGGTCTCCCCAGGACTATGAGCTTCCATCTCAGTCTCCACAGGCTGCTGCTTTACCAGTGAGCCACAGCTCACAATGCTGGAGATGGGAGAATTTGGTCATATTGACCTCTATATTGCCGGCAATGAACTCAGAAGCAGAGTATACATATCCATAGCAATACATTGTGTATAAGAATGCTTTTTTTATGGTGCCTGTATACTGAGGGGAAGAAAAATATATTTTTTTGTTCCTATAAAAGTATTAAAAATAATAAGCAATTACAAAAATGTATTTTTTAGCATTACACTCCCAGATCCCAAACCCACAGCCTCAACATTACTGACAGGCACTGTAAGCTGCTGAGCCACAAGCTCCAGTGAAGTGACTGCAGGATTGTGTGCACTTGATTCATATTCCAGGCTCTGACTACAGGCAGATTATTCAGATAGAAATACACTGCTGTGTACAATGGATGTTTCTGTATTCTAGGAGAATAAGAGATTTTTTCATCCTATAAAATTACTAATAATAATGAAAAACACTTGATAATGAAAAAAAATGTCATTGTTAGTTTTATTTAAAATAATAAGCATCACAAATCAGTGAATAACCCGGACATAGTTGTGCCAATATAACTGTAATGACCCGCAGAACACAGAGATCAGATAATTTACAGGAATCGGTAAATTACAGGAAAAACAAAATGTTGATATTTTTCTCTATAAAACCCATAAAATAATGTAATAAAGTTGTAATGCGGAGGACGTGTTCACACGTAGCGTAAATGCTGCATTCTTTCTTCTGTAAATGTCTGACCCAGATGACGTAGTGACAATCCTCCCTGATTATTGCGCGTTTGCTGCGCTTCTTCTTTTTTGCATTTTCCCCCATATTTGATGTTTTTTGGCAGATATGAAGCCGCATTTAACACTTGTTTATTAGTACAGAAAAGCTTTGATTCTGCGCTTATAAATGTGACGGCGGTTTTCTCTTCATACATTTTTTTTCTTAATACGTTTTTTTTCAGAAGAAGCCTATAAAGGGAAAATGCATCAAAGCCCCGGAGGTCGGCAGGGTCTTCAGACCACAGAGAGCGCAGATTTCATGAGAACTGCGGCGCTATCAGACTCCAACACTCAGTATCTTCCATGGTGTAACAGTCAGGATTCCTCAGGATTCTCGTCTCTCCGCCTGGTTACAGCTGTTCTTCCTTTCTCCCCTTTTCTTTCCTCGCCTTTCCCATTCCTTCTCTTCCCCTCCCGCCTCTTAAATGTTCTATATATAAGGTATTACATGTGTCCCGTAACCCCTTTCCCGGCCTATCCGGTGCGGACCAATCTTTTTCATTTTCTTTCTATCCCTTTCATTTTTCCCTTTTCCCCATTTTCCTTAACCCCTTCATGACTGTACTAGTACGGCGCAGGTAGCTTCTCTCCCTTTGATGTCGGCTCCGGCGGTGAGCCAGCATCTTTCCCAGCACACGTCAGCTCAAGTGAGGTATTCTGCTACATACAGGAGATCTGGTCATCGCCTGTACGTAGCAGAGCCGACCGAGTTATGGCAGCTTCTAGTCTCCCATGGAAACTATTGAAGCAGGCCAAAAGTAAAAAAAAGTTTTTAAAAATATATAAAAAATATAAAAGTTCAAATCCCCCCCTTTCACCCCACTCAAAATAAAACAATAGAAAAATCAAACATACACAAATTTGGTATCGCCGCGTTCAGAATCGCCCGATCTATCAATAAAAAAAAGGAACAAACCGATCACTAGACGGCGTAGTGAGAAAAAAAGTAAAAATGCCAGAATTAAGGTGTTTTGGTCGCCGCGACATTGCATTAAAATGCAATAACGGATGATGAAAAGATCGTATCTGCACCAAAATGGGATCAATAAAAACATCAGCTCGGCGCGCAAACAATAAGCCCTCACCCAACCCAAAATCATGAAAAATGGAGACGCTACAGGCCTCAGAAAATGGCGCAATATTTTTTTCCCAACAAATTTTGGATTTTTTTTCACCACTTAAATACAAAACAACTGAGACCTGTTTGGTGTCTATGAACCTGTAATGACCTGGAGAATCATAATGGCAGGGCAGTCTTAGCATTTGGGGAACATGGCAAAAAGAAAATCCAAAAAAAGTTGTGGAGCTGCACTGTTTTTGCAATTTCATCACACTTGGAATTTTTTTTCCCATTTTTGAGTACACGATATGGTAAAACCAATGATGTCGTTCATTGTGAATACACCCCTGTCCTTTGTATCTCCCCTCCTCATTGTAGAGTGTGAGCTCTCACCAGCAGGGGCGGCTGATTCTGCTTTAATTATTGTATCAACGTTGCTACTTATGACTTGTGTTTTGAAACTGTTAGGCTGTGTGCACACGCTGCGGATATCTAGCAGATCCGCAGCGGATTTTTCCACGCAGAAACGCTGCATATCTGCATTGTGATGTACAGTAGCATTAAAATCAATGAAAAAAGAAACCGCTGTGCAGACGGTGCGGATTTTTCCACGCGGTTTTCCTGCGGTACAAAATCCACAGCATGTTACTTCTTTTGTGCGGTTTTCCACCTCCCCAGTCTCCAAATCCGCAGGGGGGAATCCGCAGTGGAAAACCGCACAAAAACCGCATTAAAAATGGAAGAAATCTGCAGGAAAAATGCAGGTCATTTGTCCTGCGGATTTCTTCCATCCTGTGTGGAAAAATCTGCAGGGCCAAAATGTACGTGTGCACTCAGCCTTAGGCTGTGTGCACACGCTGTGGATTCTACTGCGGTGTACAGTAACATTATTCCCTATGGAAAATGGAAACCGCAGTGCAGACGCTGCGGAATTTTCCGCGTGGATTATCTGCGGTTTCTAAACCGCAGAAGTCAATTCTTTCTGCGGATTCCTATCTCCTCCATTGTGGAGATGGTAAAACCGCAGGGCAAAACTGCAGGATAATCCGCAGCAGATTCCGTAGCGTGTGCATGTACCCTTAAACTGTAAAGCGCTGCTGAATATGTTGGCGCTATATAAATAAAGATTATTATTATTCCAAAGCTCAACTTGTCCCGCAACAAACAAGCCCTCACATGGCCATACTGACGGAAACATAAAAAGTTATGGCTGTGGGAAGAAGGGGGGCGAAAAACAGAAACGCAAAAACGAAAGAGGGCAAGGTCTCCAAGGGGTTAACAAACCCTATTTTTCCTTCCCCATTCTCCTCCTTAACCCTTTCTCCCCTTTATTCTGCCTCTTTCATGACTTTACATTTCTCTTTTTTGCTGTTGTTTGGTTCTTGTCTGTATTACTGGGTATTTATAATCGGTCTCCCCTTTTTCTTTACCCCATTTATGTAAATAAATCCTTAATAAAAACAACTTTACCATAAAAGGCGCCCGCTGTGCGCCCAAGGCACGCGGCTGATCTGTGCGGATTTGGGGCTTTTTTCTCTCTCTAAATCGCAGGTAAAAAACTGCAGAAACTTTATTAAGTGCAGAATCAAAGCTTTTCTGTCCTCTAAAAAGCGCAATAAAAACGCGGCTTCACATCTGCACCAAGAACGCATCAAATAAGGGGGAGAAGATCGTTATTGGAGATGGTGCGGATCCTGCAGAAAACAAAAAACACCGTTTTTCTGCAATGTGTGAACACGGCCTTACAGACACAAATAAGCTGGATGTCGTATAGTGACGCTACATAAAGAGGAGAACGTTCTGGAGGCTCCGACTGTGAATGACGGCACAAAAAATAATCCCCAAGTCCCACGCACGCTGGACCAGAGAGCCATGAATCCACCTGCTCATCTCCAGTCCCAACTGTCCCGGATACAGCGGACAGTCCCGGATTTGGGTCTACACCCTGCAGTCTCAGGCGTCTGCTGAATTTCCCTCACTACCAGCGTCCCTCTGACAACTCCTCCTGCCGGGGGAGAAAGCAGTGGTAAATGGCCGTGGATTAGGGTGAGGCCAAAGTTTGCTGCTATGTGCGCCGCATGCTCTGTGCCTCTATCTGTGCTTCAAAAGTTGTGAGGTGTGCACAGTTACTTGGTGTAACATTGGTGGATGTGGACCCACTGCACCATCGGCCAGGCTTACCCTAAAGAGGTGTAACTGGGTGTCCACCAGGTCTTCACTAGAGCTACTGGTGGAGAGGATAGGCCGGACAGCTGGTAGACACCAGGAACTACTCCAGGGTAGTCCCCAAGACTACCTCAGCTGATAGGTGGGTCAGAGACACAAGTGTGAGGTACAACAGGCAAAGTGAACTGCCTAGGAACCAACATCCAGCAGAGAGCGGACGGTGGAGCTGCCTAATATAGGACCTGCCTGCACGGGATAGGCTGGGGAACCTAATCTGTGAAGGACACAGTAGGGTTACATTCCTGCAGAGACTGGCCAATCCCCCCAAGACTAAATGGAAGCAACATGCTGAGAAGCTGCAGTGACCATAGTGAGTAGGGAGGCGCTGAGAGGGCATGTGAGAGATCACCATAACACCTGGTTAGGAGCCCACTCAGATGTCCCTGAGCTGAACCCCGCACTGCACCTCGGAACACATGTAATATTATCTTCACACCAAGTGGTAAAGAAATCAGTGACACCTGTAAGATAAAAATGCCCATTACACCCTTAGATGACTTCCCTGATGGGTACAGTGTCTGAAATGGGGTCACGTTAGGGGGTCGTATGTTGTCCACAAACATCAGGGGCTTTACAATTGGCCCCACAAGGGAGGACTGCCAAATTACTGCTCCAAAAGCAAAACAGTGACTCTCCCCACTGGAGCCCGGCCGTGTGCAGTCATTCCTGACCTCAGGTTTGGGAGACATTTCTGTGTAAATTGTGGCTCCATTTTACTCTGTGAAATAGAAAAATTTGATTCTAAAACATTTCACCTCGTACACACAGTGCTCCGCTCCTTACACCTCATACACACACGGCTCCGCTCCGTACACCTTGTACACACGCGGCTCCGCTCCGTACACCTCATACACACACGGCTCCGCTCCGTACACCTCTTACACACGCGGCTCCGCTCCGTACACCTCGTACACACAGGGCTCCGCTCCGTACACCTCGTACACACGCGGCTCTGCTCCGTACACCTCGTACACACAGGGCTCCGCTCCGTACACCTCGTACACACGTGGCTCCGCTCCGTACACCTCGTACACACAGGGCTCCGCTCCGTACACCTCGTACACACAGGGCTCCGCTCTGTACAGCTCATACACACGGCTCCACTTCGTACACACATGGCTCCACTCTGTACACCTCGTACACACGCGGCTCCGCTCCGTACACCTCGTACACACGCGGCTCCGCTCCGTACACCTCGTACACACAGGGCTCCGCTCCGTACACCTCGTACACACGCGGCTCCGCTCCGTACACCTCGTACACACACGCGGCTCCGCTCCGTACACCTCGTACACACACGCGGCTCCGCTCCGTACACCTCGTACACGCGGCTCCGCTCCTTACACCTCGTACACACGCGGCTCCGCTCCGTACACC
The DNA here is from genome assembly GCF_039654945.1 of Dendrobates tinctorius. Lineage (NCBI taxonomy): Eukaryota > Metazoa > Chordata > Amphibia > Anura > Dendrobatidae > Dendrobates > Dendrobates tinctorius. The sequence goes on from NW_027361685.1 coordinate 30,886, forward strand.
TCGTACGCACGCGGCTCCGCTCCGTACACCTCGTACGCACAGGGCTCCGCTCCGTACACCTCGTACACACGCGGCTCTGCTCCGTACACCTCGTACACACAGGGCTCCGCTCCGTACACCTCGTACACACGCGGCTCCGCTCCGTACACCTCGTACACACAGGGCTCCGCTCCGTACACCTCGTACACACGCGGCTCCGCTCCGTACACCTCGTACACACACGCGGCTCCGCTCCGTACACCTCGTACACACACGCGGCTCCGCTCCGTACACCTCGTACACGCGGCTCCGCTCCTTACACCTCGTACGCACGCGGCTCCGCTCCGTACACCTCGTACGCACGCGGCTCCGCTCCGTACACCTCGTACGCACGCGGCTCCGCTCCGTACACCTCGTACGCACGCGGCTCCGCTCCGTACACCTCGTACGCACGCGGCTCCGCTCCGTACACCTCGTACGCACGCGGCTCCGCTCCGTACACCTCGTACTCACGCGGCTCCGCTCCGTACACCTCGTACACACGCGGCTCCGCTCCGTACATCTCGTACACACGCGGCTCCGCTCCGTACACCCCGTACACACGCGGCTCCGCTCCGTACACCCCGTACACACGCGGCTCCGCTCCGCACACCTCGTACACACGCGGCTCCGCTCCGTACACCCCGTACACACGCGGCTCCGCTCCGCACACCTCGTACACACGCGGCTCCGCTCCGTACACCTCGTACACACGCGGCTCCGCTCCGTACACCTCGTACACACGCGGCTCCGCTCCGTACACCTCGTACACACACGGCTCCGCTCCGTACACCTCGTACACACGCGGCTCCGCTCCGTACACCTCGTACACACACGGCTCCGCTCCGTACACCTCGTACGCACGCGGCTCCGCTCCGTACACCTCGTACACACGCGGCTCCGCTCCGTACACCTCGTACACGCGGCTCCGCTCCGTACACCTCGTACACACGCGGCTCCGCTCTGTACACCTCGTACACACGCGGCTCCGCTCCGTACACCCCGTACACACGCGGCTCCGCTCCGTACACCTCGTACACACGCGGCTCTGCTACATCCACCCTGTAAACCCCTCCTGACCCCACACATAAACTTCCCCTCATCCAGCACCATGACAACCAGCACAGCAGAGTCCTGCACACACTGAGGCCCCTGATCATGTGACCCCTGACTCCTCCCCTCCTGTGACCTCATCACAGGTCCTGTGCGCACAGAGCAGCCATATATGTGGAGTGCGGCTCTGCAGGTTAGTGATGGGCAGTCCGGCTCTTCTGGCTCCTTTCCCCACTTTTCTCCCTCCTGTCCCTTCACTATAAAGCCTGGGCCTCATTATACAGCTGTACAGGGGTCTAGTGAAGGCTTTTTAGCCCTTTCCTCAGTCTGTAGCTCCTGGGCACAGGCCCTCACTCCTGTCCCTTCACTATAAAGCCTGGGCCTCATTATACAGCTGTACAGGGGTCTAGTGAAGGCTTTTTAGCCCTTTCCTCAGACTGTAGCTCCTGGGAACAGGCCCTCACTCCTGTCCCTTCACTATAAAGCCTGGGCCTCATTATACAGCTGTACAGGGGTCTAGTGAAGACTTTTTAGCCCTTTCCTCAGACTGTAGCTCCTGGGCACAGGCCCTCACTCCTGTCCCTTCACTATAAAGCCTGGGCCTCATTATACAGCTGTACAGGGGTCTAGTGAAGGCTTTTTAGCCCTTTCTTCAGACTGTAGCTCCTGGGAACAGGCCCTCACTCCTGTCCCTTCACTATAAAGCCTGGGCCTCATTATACAGCTGTACAGGGGTTTAGTGAAGGCTTTTTAGCCCTTTTCTCAGACTGTAGCTCGTGTGAACAGGCCCTCGCTCCTGTCCCTTCACTATATAGCCTTGGCCTCATTATACAGCTGTACAGGGGTCTAGTGAAGGCTTTTTAGCCCTTTCCTCAGACTGTAGATCCTGGACACAGGCCCTCACTCCTGTCCCTTCACTGTAAAGCCTGGGCCTCATTATACAGCTGTACAGGGGTCTAGTGAAGGCTTTTTAGCCCTTTCCTCAGACTGTAGCTCCTGGGCACAGGCCCTCACTCCTGTCCCTTCACTGTAATGCCTGGGCCTCATTATAGAGCTGTACAGGGGTCTAGTGAAGGCTTTTTAGCCCTTTCTTCAGACTGTAGCTCCTGGGATCAGGCCCTCACTCCTGTCCCTTCACTATAAAGCCTGGGCCTCAATATACAGCTGTACAGGACTCTAGTGAAGGCTTTTTAGCCCTTTCCTCAGACTGTAGCTCCTGGGCACAGGCCCTCACTCCTGTCCCTTCACTATAAAGCCTGGGCCTCATTATACAGCTGTACAGGGGTCTAGTGAAGGCTTTTTATCCCTTTCCTCAGACTGTAGCTCCTGGGAACAGGCCCTCACTCCTGTCCGTTCACTATGGGTCGCCCTCCACCAAGGGCTGTGGGGTACTCGGTACCTTGCCGGTGTCAGAGGGATGTGTCACAGCGGCGGTGACCTGGTCCGTGGCCCTGGGTGCCCAAATCAATGGTAGTCTGTATTGTAGTTTAAATAGAATAGTTTGTGACGCCGCCTGTGGTGTTCGGCAAGTGAGATGTTAGGCCGACGCTGCATGCAGATCCTCTGGTAAATATACCAAGTATGACTAGGACACATGGTAACAATCATTATATATAATTAGTTTGAGTCCCCATGTGTCCACTCGGATTAGTTATGCCTATCACCAAATATAACATATCCAACGAAAGAAAACGATGATTAAAAGGCTTTTTTTACTAATATAAAGAGAAACTTTATTGTTTAGAACCATAGATAAAATATTACATATCACCAATTAGGGGATTAAGGGGAAGTAAATATACACATATGTATATTGTGATTACACATCTAAAAAGACGCACATAACCAGCACCTGAAGGTGTAACCTATACACCTCCAATTATATGACTATCAAAAATTGACAGTTTTGCTGAAAAATAGTACATCAATCTCAAAGTGGACACTACAATATTATGTCCTCATATCCTACAGCTAATTTAGAAAATTCATATTATAGATGACTATTATATCATGCCTCCACCGCCGAGAAGCTAACCGTTATATATATAATGGACGTAATCACTTATAATAATAGATCTTATATGGTGTGGTACCTAAATGTAGCCACTTATCCTGGCTAATCACCCATAATGTTATCTACAATACCGCCAGCAAGTGGCCACTAAACATACCATAGTGATTATCACCGGCAACAGCCGCTATGTACAAAAAAATCACATCACACCATAATGGCCGCTACATATGTAGATTAACGTCCTTACTAAACTAATTATTACCGGCAGTGGTTGTCTGGAGGTGCACAGGTGCCTGGGTAGCGCGTCCGCCCCGACGCGCGTTTCGGACCCGCCTTTTTCAAGGGGCCTAGCCGGTATGTACACCGGCGTCCTTAAATAGTGTACCCGGACGCCGCAAAATCGGCGTTACCGGAAGTCATGTCCGCGGCCCGGAAGTGACGCGCTCTGTCACCGAGGCAACCACAACACCGGTCAGCATCGGCGTCACACAGTGGGAGTGGCCGGGGCGGGCCAACCCCATCATGTAGAGACGCCACATGCGGACAGGGGCAGCGGTGACAAGGGAACAGGCGCGTACAGGGCCGCTGGCACCGACCCATAGCTACACGGAAAACATACAAAGAACACATTTATTGTAATATACACATACTACCAATTATACACAGGATCAGCAACCATCTATAAGGACACTACCATATATATTTTTTCTATAATATATAACAATTATTACACCATCAACAATAATCCTTGCATATCATTATTAGACTAAGGATATATATAATATAAACATCATGATCCTTGCTGACTTCTTCATTTCTTGGCAAAAATTATTCACCCACAAGGGGCTAGAATATATAATATGATGTCCATAGATATATGGTTCACTTTGTCCATCCTTATAGATCCCAACACTAAAGTAATAAAATAAAACATTAAAAGAAAAATTAAAAAAGTGAAATCACAAATCATAGGCGATGTTTACCCACAGAGCAGTATTCATAGGAATGGGGCATAACTGATGTTTTCATTGAGTCCAGATGGATGGACTGATCCAATTGTCCATATCCATCTGGACTCAAGTTGGGCCATCTTCTTGGAAATCCCACCCCCACGGATCCCTGTCTCAACCATGTCGATACCCCTCACCCTAAGGAGGCTGCCATCGCAGCCATGGTATCTCCGAAAATGGCGTGGAATGGTCTTTAATGATGTTATATCCTCCGCGGTCGCTGCAGCCTCTATGCCCAAAACATGTTCCCGCACTCTAACCTTTAGCTGTCTAGTAGTCATACCCACGTAGATCATATTACATGGGCAGACAGCATAATATACTACATTTTTACTAGTACATGTGATATATTTTTTTATTTTAAACTCCCGGGATCCATTTTGGGTAACAAAAACTCGACTCGACAAGACTGGATCAGCCTTCAATATATGCAAGGATTTATCTAGAATCTTCCGCATACGCGGGAAGTGTGAATGATAATTGGTAACAAACCTCACTTTACCCGATTCTTTCCTGGATTTTGTACCATATAGGAGTGTGTCTCTTGACGAGTATCTGGCCCTATTAAATGCCTTTTTGATCATTCGGTTACTGAAACCTCGTTCAAGCAGCCTTTCCTTTAAATCTTCCGCCTGCCTGAAAAAGTCTTCATTGGTCGAGCACAATCTGCGTAATCGCAGGAATTGTCCGGTGGGAACCGACTGGACCATATGTCCCGGATGGGAAGATGATGCGTGGAGTAACATATTGGTAGCAGTTGGCTTACGGAAGATATCCGTTTGTATCTCACCCCTATGATCTTTCTTCAAGACTATATCTAGGAAATCTATTGATACCGGATCATATTTATAGGTAATGTAGATATTTAAATCATTATTATTTAAGGATAGCATAAAGGACTCGAGGTCAACCCTAGACCCCTGCCAGATCAACAGTATGTCATCGATGTACCGCGTCCAAGAGAGGACGCGGCACATCGGCATCTGCTGATCTGGCAGGGAGAGGTCTCTCTCCCACAGCCCCAGGAACAGGTTAGCATAAGCAGGGGCAAAAGATGCCCCCATAGCTGTTCCCTGGAGCTGTAGGAAGAAAGACCCCTTAAAAACGAAAAAGTTATGCGTCAAAGTAAAACGCAATAACTCGATCACCAATTCTTTAATCTCCACAGGTAAATTGGACATACCAAGAAAAAATGTTGTAGCCCTAATGCCATCCTCATGCCTGATGCTGGTGTACAGGGATTCAACATCTCCTGTCACCAGCATCATGTCATCTTCCAAATGCAAGCCATCCACACGTCTCAACAGCTCACCCGTATCTTTAAGAAATGATGGCAACCCCTCCACTAGCGGTTGCAGTTTGGAGTCTATCCACCTATTTACATGCTCCAGGTAATTACCTCTACCCGATATAATGGGCCGGCCTGGGGGCGTCTGCGCGTCCTTGTGGACTTTAGGGAGTAAATAAAAAGTCGGGATAGTTGGCTCCACAACCATCAGGGCATCAGCCAACTCCTTAGTGATGCTTCCTGCTTCCCTTGCTTTATTAATAATAGTATGTAGTTGTAGGGAATAGGCGGACAAGGGGTTAAATGTGAGTTTTTTTATAGCAGATTTTATTATCTAACTGGCGAAAGACTTCTTTTTCATATAACACCTTTGGCCAAACTACTACATTGCTCCCCTTGTCCGCCGGTTTAAAAACTACATCCCTTAAGTCTTGAAGGACACGCAGACGTCCCCGTTCTTCTTTTGTAAGGTTATCACCACGAATATATTTTGGAATTTCTAAAAATTCTTTACTTACAATTTGTACAAATAAGTCCACATTGGGACATGATGATATAAGGGGAAACCTCTTAGATTTGGGCCGTATCGAGGGTGGAACCTTACCTCCCTCTGGAACACTGTGTTCGGTGGCTAGATCCTCCAATGTCTGCAACGCTATTTGTTCTTCCTCTGTTGGAAATAAATTCGAGAGGTTGCCATCAAAAAAATGTTTTTTGTAAATCAATGAACGGGCAAACAGATGTAAATCCTTAATTGCCAAAAATGCATCAAAGGATGCAGATGGAGAAAATGAAAGGCCCTTCTCCAATAACTTCAAATCAATCACAGTAAATTTATGATCACTAAGGTTAATTACCTTGTTACCATATCTAGTAGATACGGGAGAGCGATCATGACGTCTGTATGGATGAAACGTGCGTTCTCTTTGATTAAGTCTCATCAATCCTGATCCAGTAGTCATAGATGACCCAGATCTTTCTGACATGTCACTTAGAGATGAGACTGACGTTTGAGATGGAGTATGACCTAATTGATGGCCATGTGATGGAAACTTCCTCCATAAATATACTGTATTATTTTCGTAATCTCGACGATCACGGTTAATTTTATTCAACTGTGTAGCCTGTATCTTCTTTACAACAGTTTCCAAAGTCTTATCCATATTACTATGAAAGGTTTTCAATTTTTCAACCGTACCAATAGATTTGAGTTCTTCTTCAAGATTTTGAATAGATCCATCTAATTGAGTAATAATTTTAGTATTATGCTCGCTTAAAAGTTGCATAAGGAGTCTTTCTTCCTACAGCTCCAGGGAACAGCTATGTGGGCATCTTTTGCCCCTGCTTATGCTAACCTGTTCCTGGGGCTGTGGGAGAGAGACCTCTCCCTGCCAGATCAGCAGATGCCGATGTGCCGCGTCCTCTCTTGGACGCGGTACATCGATGACATACTGTTGATCTGGCAGGGGTCTAGGGTTGACCTCGAGTCCTTTATGCTATCCTTAAATAATAATGATTTAAATATCTACATTACCTATAAATATGATCCGGTATCAATAGATTTCCTAGATATAGTCTTGAAGAAAGATCATAGGGGTGAGATACAAACGGATATCTTCCGTAAGCCAACTGCTACCAATATGTTACTCCACGCATCATCTTCCCATCCGGGACATATGGTCCAGTCGGTTCCCACCGGACAATTCCTGCGATTACGCAGGTTGTGCTCGACCAATGAAGACTTTTTCAGGCAGGCGGAAGATTTAAAGGAAAGGCTGCTTGAACGAGGTTTCAGTAACCGAATGATCAAAAAGGCATTTAATAGGGCCAGATACTCGTCAAGAGACACACTCCTATATGGTACAAAATCCAGGAAAGAATCGGGTAAAGTGAGGTTTGTTACCAATTATCATTCACACTTCCCACGTATGCGGAAGATTCTAGATAAATCCTGGCATATATTGAAGGCTGATCCGGTCTTGTCGAGTCTCCTGCCGGATAGGGCTGCTGTCGCGGCCAGAAGATCAAGGAATTTGCGCGATAAGTTGGTGCAAAGCCACTATCTGGGTGAGCCAATGGTCACCTTCTTAGATCAAATGGCTGGTCGTTGTGGTAGTACTCCGTGTGGTCGCTGCGTCACTTGCCCAAACATTGATCGCACAGAAGTTTTTGTTACCCAAAATGGATCCCGGGAGTTTAAAATAAAAAAATATATCACATGTACTAGTAAAAATGTAGTATATTATGCTGTCTGCCCATGTAATATGATCTACGTGGGTATGACTACTAGACAGCTAAAGGTTAGAGTGCGGGAACATGTTTTGGGCATAGAGGCTGCAGCGACCGCGGAGGATATAACATCATTAAAGACCATTCCACGCCATTTTCGGAGATACCATGGCTGCGATGGCAGCCTCCTTAGGGTGAGGGGTATCGACATGGTCGAGACAGGGATCCGTGGGGGTGGGATTTCCAAGAAGTTGGCCCAACTTGAGTCCAGATGGATATGGACAATTGGATCAGTCCATCCATCTGGACTCAATGAAAACATCAGTTATGCCCCATTCCTATGAATACTGCTCTGTGGGTAAACATCGCCTATGATTTGTGATATCACTCTTTTAATTTTTCTTTTAATGTTTTATTTTATTACTTTAGTGTTGGGATCTATAAGGATGGACAAAGTGAACCATATATCTATGGACATCATATATATTCTAGCCCCTTGTGGGTGAATAATTAGAATCATAGAATCATAGAATCGTAGAGTTGGAAGGGACCTCCTGGGCCATCTGGTCCAACCCCCTGCTCAAAGCAGGATTCGCTAAATCATCCCAGTCAGATGTCTGTCCAGCCTCTGTTTGAAGACTTCCATTGAAGGAGAACTCACCACTTCTCGTGGCAGCCTGTTCCACTCATTGATCACTCTAACTGTCAAAAAGTTTTTTCTAATATCTAATCTGTGTCTCCTCCCATTCAGTTTCATCCCATTGCTTCTAGTCTTTCCTTGTGCAAATGAGAATAAAGTTGATCCTTCTACAATGTGACAGCCCTTTAGATATTTGTAGACAGCTATTAAGTCTCCTCTCAGTCTTCTCTTTTGCAAACTAAACATTCCCAAATCCTGCAACCTTTCCTCATAAGACAGGGTTTGCAGACCGGTCACCATTCTGGTCGCTCTTTTCTGAACTTGCTCCAGTTTGTTGATGTCTTTTTTAAAATGTGGTGCCCAAAACTGGACACAATATTCCAGATGAGGTCTGACCAAAGAGGAGTAGAGGGAAATAATGACTTCACGTGATCTAGACTGTATGCTTCTGTTAATACATCCTAGAATTGCATTTGCCTTTTTTGCTGCTGCATCACACTGTTGACTCATATTCAGTCTGTGATCTATTAGTATACCCAAGTCTTTTTCACATGTGCTGTCACTTAGCCCTATTCCTCCCATTCTATATATGCTTTTTCCATTTTTATTGCCCAGATGTAGTACTTTGCATTTCTCCCTGTTAAAAACCATTCTGTTTGTTGCTGCCCACTTCTCCAGTTTATTTAAATCTTTTTGAATCCTCTCTCTCTCTTCTCTAGTATTAGCTATCCCTCCTAGCTTTGTGTCATCAGCAAATTTAATCAGTTTACCCTCAATGCCTTCATCTAAATCGTTGATAAAGATGTTGAACAATACAGGGCCCAGGACAGAGCCCTGTGGTACCCCACTTGAGACATTCTTCCAACTGGATGTGCAGCCATTTACGACCACTCTTTGGGTCCGATCACTAAGCCAGTTATGAATCCACCTAACAGTTGCCTTGTCCATTCCATACTTAATCATTTTTTCAATAAGGATTGTATGAGAGACTTTGTCAAATGCTTTGCTGAAGTCAAGATATACTATATCTACAGCATTTCCTTGATCCACCCAATCAGTGATACCGTCATAGAAGGAAATTAAGTTAGTCTGACATGACTTATTAGTTACAAACCCATGCTGACTCTGTTTAATCACTTCATTCTTATCCAGGTATTGACATACATGTTGTTTAATAATTTGTTCAAAGATCTTTCCTGGTATAGAAGTCAGACTCACCGGCCTATAGTTACCTGGGTCCACCTTCTTCCCCTTTTTGAAGATAGGAACAACATTTGCTCTTCTCCAGTCTTCTGGCACTTCTCCTGTTCTCCAAGAATTTTCAAAGATTATAGAGAGGGGTTCAAAAATTTCTTCTGCTATCTCCTTCAGTACTCTGGGGTGTAATTCATCTGGACCTGGAGACTTGAATTCATTTAGGCTAGCTAAGTGTTTCCTCACTATCTTTCTGTTTATAGATATCCTGGATTCTTCTATTCCCTTAATAGGACAGTGAATAACAGTTGATGTTACATTTCCTTTCTGAGAGAAAACAGATGCAAAATAGGAATTTAAAAGTTCAGCCTTCTCAACATCCTGTCTTACCATTTCATCATTTTCATCCTGTAAAAATCCTATAGCATCTTTGACTTTTCTTTTACTTTTGACATATCCCCAAAATCCTTTATTATTGCTTTTGACATCTCTTGCAAGCCTCAATTCATTTTCAGCTTTAGCTAATCTGATTTGTGCCCTGCAGGTTCTGCAGACAGCATTATATTCTTCTTTAGATATGCCTCCCTCTTTCCATTTTATAAACATTTTTTTCTTCCTTTTTAGCATGTGCTTAAGTTCTGTGTTCATCCATCCTGGTTTCCTTAACTGCTTCCTATTCTTCCCTCTTTTCGGAATTGTTAACAACTGTGCTTTGAGAATTTCATTTTTCAAGATTTCCCATCCTTCCTGGACATTTTTGTCTTTAAGGATATCCAGCCATTGGATCCCTCCAATTCTCTTTCTGAATCCCTTAAAATCTGCCTTTCTGAAATCTAACCTTGACGTCTGAGTCTTCACAGGTCTTCCGCCTCTAGTTATCCAAAATTCTAAAATAGCATGGTCGCTACCTCCTAGGGTCCCAGCCACTTTTACCTCCTCAACCATTTCCTCCCTGTTTATAAGGATTAGATCCAAGGTAGCAGTTCCCCTTGTTTTCTCCCTTACCTTTTGGAAGATAAAGTTGTCAGCAAGAGAGGATAAGAATTTCCTTGACCTGTTAGTTTTGCCTGAGAGAGATTCCCAACAAATGTCTGGATAGTTGAAATCTCCCATGACAACTATGTCATATTTTTTGGAGAACTTGGCCATTTGATGCATAAAGAGTTCATCCATAGCTTCAGCTTGCACAGGCGGCCTGTAGTAAATGCCTACAATGGTGTCCTTTCCATTGTTCTGTCCTTGTATTCTTACCCAAACAGTTTCCACAGAACTCCCAGTCTCTGAAGCTTCAATCTCTGTGCAGATATACGCGTTTCTAACATACAATGCGACACCTCCTCCTCGTTTATCAAGTCTGTTTCTTGCAAATAAGTTGTATCCTTCTAGTCTTGTATTCCAATCATGTGTATCGTCCCACCAAGTTTCAGTGATTCCAATGACATCATATTTCTTTTCCTGTGTTAGTAGTTCCAATTCTCCTTGTTTGTTGCCCATGCTTTGTGCATTAGTATAGAAACATTTTAGTTTGTGATTGGTTTCTCTTTCTCCAATATTTTTATAAATTAGATTCTTTCGTCTTTGTTCTTCCTTTCCACTTCTAATAGCAGAGTTCTCAATAGCATTTGTCAGGTGTATGGCTTTTTCTGGTCTTTTGCTTCCCTTCCCATGTTGTTCTAGTTTAAAGCTCTCCTTACAAGTGTAGCAAGGCGACTTCCAAATACATGCTTACCAGTCTTCGTAAGGTGCACCCCATCTCTAGCAAGTAGTCCATCGTATAAGTAGTTCACTCCGTGATCCAGAAATCCAAATCGTTGCTGACGGCACCATCGACGTAGCCAGTTGTTCACCTGCAGAATCTTATTCCACCTCCTTGTTCCATGGCCATCCACTGGGAGGATGGAAGAGAAGACCACCTGCGCTCCCAGTTCTTTCACTTTCTTACCTAAGTCTTCAAAGTCTCTACAGATGGTTTCCAGGTCGTTTCTTGCAGTGTCATTTGTCCCCACATGTAGTAGCAGGAATGGGTAGTCATCTGTAGGTCTGAAGAGTCCTGATATCCTGTCAGACACATCTTTAATTGTTGCCAAGAAATGAAGAAGTCAGCAAGGATCATGATGTTTATATTATATATATCCTTAGTCTAATAATGATATGCAAGGATTATTGTTGATGGTGTAATAATTGTTATATCTTATAGAAAAAATATATATGGTAGTGTCCTTATAGATGGTTGCTGATCCTGTGTATAATTGGTAGTATGTGTATATTACAATAAATGTGTTCTTTGTATGTTTTCCGTGTAGCTATGGGTCGGTGCCAGCGGCCCTGTACGCGCCTGTCCCCTTGTCACCGCTGCCCCTGTCCGCATGTGGCGTCTCTACATGGTGGGGTTGGCCCGCCCCGGCCACTCCCACTGTGTGACGCCGATGCTGACCGGTGTTGTGGTTGCCTCGGTGACAGAGCGCGTCACTTCCGGGCCGCGGACATGACTTCCGGTAACGCCGATTTCACGGCGTCCGGGTACACTATTTAAGGACGCCGGTGTACATACCGGCTAGGCCCCTTGAAAAAGGCGGGTCCGAAACGCACGTCGGGGCGGACGCGCTACCCAGGCACCTGTGCACCTCCAGACCACCACTGCCGGTAATAATTAGTTTAGTAAGGACGTTAATCTACATATGTAGCGGCCATTGCTGGTAATGGCCATTATGGTGTGATGTGATTTTTTTGTACATAGCGGCTGTTGCCGGTGATAATCACTATGGTATGTTTAGTGGCCACTTGCTGGCGGTATTGTAGATAACATTATGGGTGATTAGCCAGGATAAGTGGCTACATTTAGGTACCACACCATATAAGATCTATTATTATAAGTGATTACGTCCATTATATATAACGGTTAGCTTCTCGGCGGTGGAGGCATGATATAATAGTCATCTATAATATGAATTTTCTAAATTAGCTGTAGGATATGAGGACATAATATTGTAGTGTCCACTTTGAGATTGATGTACTATTTTTCAGCAAAACTGTCAATTTTTGATAGTCATATAATTGGAGGTGTATAGGTTACACCTTCAGGTGCTGGTTATGTGCGTCTTTTTAGATGTGTAATCACAATATACATATGTGTATGTTTACTTCCCCTTAATCCCCTAATTGGTGATATGTAATATTTTATCTATGGTTCTAAACAATAAAGTTTCTCTTTATATTAGTAAAAAAAGCCTTTTAATCATCGTTTTCTTTCGTTGGATATGCAGATCCTCTGGGGCTGGTGGTGTGTTGCAGCTTAGATGGTATTGCTCCCCACAGGTGAAGCTGTAGCCCCAGGGCAGTGTAGATGCGATGACACTTAGATGGTGTAGTGTCTGGCGCAGGGGATGTAGCAGTGCCAGGCAGGCGGACGCAGGAAGGAATGGAGGACACCAGGGAATGTAGTTCCAAAGCTTTTCTCACAGTCTGTAGTGCCTGCTTCCGTACCATGTCCTCCGGGTCAGAGACTCAATCAACCCCCCCCCCCCCGGGCAAGTTAGCACTCTCCTCTCTAGCACTCCGCCAACATGTACCTTCCTGAACGACTCCTCTATAGCGCCTTAAAGTGTGAAGATCTCCTAGTACCGTGTTACACTGGAGTTCTTCCTGACTGATGTTCCCAAGAACTCTACTTGTACGGCAGACAGCTGTAGCCTGCTTCGCGGACTCCCTTCTCCTGAGTCCCGGCTCTCTATACAGTCGCTGTTGTGCCCCAAGTCTTAGATGGGAGTAGTGCATTTACAGCCAGCTACTCCACCGGTGTCTGCTGCAGTACCATAAGTGTCCATACAACCTCGGGGTCCGGGCCCCAGCCTTGCGCTGAGAACCTGTAGGCAGGGTTCCTCTTCCAACCCACTTCTCTCTGTTCTCTATACTCATTCGTTCTGTACTAATCTCTCTCTTATGGAAGCTTAGGGTTTAGTTCACGTCTTTCTCCTCCTTTCCTTTCCCGTGCCAGCTGGCTCAGGTCACTGAGGCAGCTGCAGCACTCCTTCCTCCATCCCTTCTTCCAGGGATCCTCACTCCTCTCAGAGTGACCTCCTACTCCGCCGACCTTCTGTCTGACTGACCTCGGACTGCTCTGTAATCCTACACTTTCCCACTCTTTTTATGTATCTTAACTCCACCCACCTCCCAGCACGTCCAGTGTTCCAAGCAGGGAACCACCAAAGGTGCTCTGCTACTCTCTTAGTACAAAGCCGCTTGTGGTTGTGCAGAACTACCTTGTTGTGTGGGGTGCAGGTGTTGGAGTATGGAAAGGAGTTCCCACCTTACCTGGGTGGTGGGGCACCACACATCATGAAGAGAGAGAGGAGGTGCAGTACCTCTGTGGCGACTGAGCCTCAGGGGCGCCACAACTATAAAGCCTGGGAATCATTATACAGCTGTACTGGGGACTAGTGAAGGCTTTTTAGCCCTTTCCTCAGACTGTAGCTCCTGGGAACAGGCCCTCACTCCTGTCCCTTCGCTATAAAGCCTGGGCCTCATTATACAGCTGTACAGGGGACTAGTGAAGGCTTTTTAGCCCTTTCCTCAGACTGTAGCTCCTGGGAACAGGCCCTCACTCCTGTCCCTTCACTATAAAGCCTGGGCCTCATTATACAGCTGTACAGGGGACTAGTGAAGGCTTTTTAGCCCTTTCCTCAGATTGTAGCTTCTGGGAACAGGATCTCACTCCTATACCTTCACTATAAAGCCTGGGCCACATTATACAGCTGTACAGGCGTCTAGTGAAGGCTTTTTAGCCCTTTCCTCAGACTGTAGCTGCTGGGCACAGGCCCTCACTCCTGTCCCTTCACTATAAAGCTTGGGCCTCATTATACAGCTGTACAGGGGTCTAGAGAAGGCTTTTTAGCCCTTTCCTCAGACTGTAGGTCCTGGGATCAGGCCCTCACTCCTGTCCCTTCACTATAAAGCCTGGGCCTCATTATACAGCTGTACAGGGGTCTAGAGAAGGCTTTTTAGCCTTTTCCTCAGACTGTAGCTACTGGGCACAGGCCCTCACTCCTGTCCCTTCACTATAAAGCCTGGGCCTCATTATACAGCTGTACAGGGGTCTAGTGAAGACTTTTTAGCCCTTTCCTCAGATTGTAGCTCCTGGGATCAGGCCCTCACTCCTGTCCCTTCACTATACAGCCTGGGCCTCATTATACAGCTTTACAGGGGACTAGTGAAGGCTTTTTAGCCCTTTCCTCAGACTGTAGCTGCTGGGCACAGGCCCTCACTCCTGTCCCTTCACTATAAAGCTTGGGCCTCATTATACAGCTGTACAGGGGTCTAGAGAAGGCTTTTTAGCCCTTTCCTCAGACTGTAGGTCCTGGGATCAGGCCCTCACTCCTGTCCCTTCACTATAAAGCCTGGGCCTCATTATACAGCTGTACAGGGGTCTAGAGAAGGCTTTTTAGCCTTTTCCTCAGACTGTAGCTACTGGGCACAGGCCCTCACTCCTGTCCCTTCACTATAAAGCCTGGGCCTCATTATACAGCTGTACAGGGGTCTAGTGAAGGCTCTTTAGCCCTTTCCTCAGACTGTAGCTCCTGGGCACAGGCCCTCACTCCTGTCCCTTCACTATAAAGCCTGGGCCTCATTATACAGCTGTACAGGGGTCTAGTGAAGGCTCTTTAGCCCTTTCCTCAGACTGTAGCTCCTGGGAGCAGGCCCTCACTCCTGTCCCTTCACTATAAAGCCTGGGCCTCATTATACAGCTGTACAGGGGTCTAGTGAAGGCTTTTTAGCCCTTTCCTCAGACTGTAGCTCCTGGTCACCATGTGATCTCACCATAACCCTAACATGCTAATTAAGGTGTGAAATCTTGGTCAAAATTATCTCAGTACACAAATCTCCAAGGGTGCCCAAAGTTTTGCATGCCCTTTCTCCTTTTTGCAATTATGAAATTGTAATAAATGTGTGTCTCTCATATACAGTATATATATATATATATATATATATATATATATATATATATATATATATTTTTTTTATTATTATTTTAGCCTAAAATACAAAGGCCATGTGTCATCTTAGAGGTTCGGCCTTTTAGAGATCATTTCATCTTCATCTTACTACTGCTCACAATAACAGTCATTTTGACCAGGGGCGCCCACACTTTTACATGCCGCTGTCAATGCTTCATCCCGCTGGTGCTCAATATTTAATAGGGTCTTGCTATTAATCTTAATGAAAAGTTCGGTGAATTTCTTTGAGCTGTTATTACTAGAGATGAGCGAATATCGTCGGAGAAGTTGTTATTGGCTAATATCACTTACCGAATAGCTGCATCGGGACCCCGGATCCCTGGAGCGCTCCCGATAATCAGCTGCATGTGTCGCCCTCCATGCAGGTGCTGTGACTATCACACAGCGCGACACACGCAGCTGATTATCGGGAGCGCTCCAGCACACTGAGTCCTGCACACACTGAGGCCCCTGATCATGTGACCCCTGACTCCTCCCCTCCTGTGACCTCATCACAGGTCCTGTGCACAGAGCAGTCATATATGTGGCGGACACTCCTGGATCTTCTGCTTTCTGGGCCGGTTCCTCCTGTGAGTCCTATTAACCCTTTCGCTCCCTCTATTCTTCTTTCTGACAGGACAGTATCTGAATCCGGATAGTGTGACAGGAATTTAAGCAATGTGGAAGGAAAGAATGACAATTTTACTTTTTTCCTCACAAAAATGTGACTTTAGCCCAAAATTGGTAGCGTAACAAATCCTTATTTCCCCCACTGTAGTTTGTAGACTCCATATACAGATCCCTTAAGTGTGAAAAGAGCTGAATTCCCCACTTAAGTTATTGCATTTTGGAAATTGCCCCCACTGGGAATTTATCTCCAGGTAAAGGCACAATTGTGTCTCCATGGGGGTTGTGCTCACAGCCCAACATCGTGTGGCCTCCAAAGAAATGCCACCCCACACCATTACTGACCACTGCCAAACCGGTCATGCTGAAGGATGTTGCAGGCAGCAGATCGCTCTCCACGGCGTCTCCAGACTCTGTCACGTCTGTCACATGTGCTCAGTGTGAACCTGCTTCCATCTGTGAAGAGCACAGGGCGCCAGTGGTGAATTTGCCAATCCTGGTGTTCTGTGACAAATGCCAAGCGTCCTGTACGGTGTTGGGCTGTGAGCACAACCCCCATCTGTGGACGTCGGGCCCTCAGACCATCCTCATGGAGTCAGTTTGTAACTGTTTGTGCAGACACATGCACATTTGTGGCCTGCTGAAGATCATTTTGCAGGTCTCTGGCAGTGCTCCTCCTGTTCCTCCTTGCATAAAGGTGGAGGTAGCGGTCCTTGCTGCTGGGTTGTTGCCCTCATACGTCCCCCTCCACATCTCCTGGTGTACCGGCCTGTCGCCTGGTAGCACCTCCAGCCTCTGGACACTACACTGACTGACACAGAAAACTTGCTTGCCACAGCTCGCATTGATGTGCCATCCTGGATGAGCTGCACTACCTGAGCCACTTGTGTGGGTTGTAGAGTCCGTCTCATGTTACTACAAGTGTGAAAGCACAGCCAACATTCAAAAGTGACCAAAACGTCAGCCAGAAGCATTGGTACTGAGATGTGGTCTGTGGTCCCCACCTGCAGAACCACTCCTTTTATTGAGGGTGTCTTGATAATTGCCAATAATTTCCATCTGTTGTCTATTCCATTTGCACAACAGCATGTGAAATTGATTGTCAGTCAGTGTTGCTTCCTAAGTGGACAGTTTGGTTTCAAAGAAGTTTGATTTAATTGAAGTTATATTCTGTTGTTTAAGTGTTCCCTTTATTTTTTTGAACAGTGTATATAGATAGATTTTTTTTCTTTACGTTGGAGGGTCCAATTCCAGCTATTGCTGTGTGATCTGTGATTTCTATCTACTCCACTGTGTACAGGATAATAGAGTATAATAAAGTAGTTATGGACGTGACGTAACTAACATTGTGCAGTGACTCTGCTTTCCATATAGTGATGGATATTTCTTGTTGCTGAAACTGTGATTTTTTTCCCCCTTTAAACCTTTTTTAAACCCCTCTGATCAGTGCGATCACACAACATACAAGCCTCTGATGGCTCCGGTGATGCCCTGTACTACTGTAGTGCCGTGTATCATCACTGCCGGTCAGTGTAATACTAACGGCCCCATACACATGAGATCAGAGTTGGCTGAACGGTCATTTGGCAGACGGCGATCTCTCCCGACTCCCCC
This sequence comes from Dendrobates tinctorius, assembly GCF_039654945.1. Taxonomy (NCBI): domain Eukaryota; kingdom Metazoa; phylum Chordata; class Amphibia; order Anura; family Dendrobatidae; genus Dendrobates; species Dendrobates tinctorius. The sequence goes on from NW_027361685.1 coordinate 48,563, forward strand.
ATACACACAAATATTCCAGCTTTCCTGTGGTCTGTGTGAGAGAGTCGCCTCCAGACTCCTCTAGAGGAGGATTATCTACAGGAAGAACAAACGGATTATCCTCTGAAATTCAGGATGCCAGATCCTCCTCTGCCCTGACATCATCTGTCGGGAGGCCCCCAAATACATTATATGGTTGGCCAAACCCCCCGAAATCAGTGCTTTCATGGAGCTTTAGTCTAATGTGTATGGGGGCGTTATAAGGTAACTTATTGGACGCTGCCTCTGGCCCGGCCTAATAGACCTTCATACATTGCAGCCCAGACCCCATTATTAGGCATGTAAGTATCGGAGTAACTAGGACGCCCCATACTATCGAGTACTTGGAGGCGGGGGGCATTCAGCCAAACTCTGTCACACCTTCTTACATGTCATGTTTGCTTTTCATAGCAGCAAGTGGTTTTGTTGAAGCCTCCTCTGTGCCGTCCCTGCGGTGTACATCTATGTTCTGGGGCCCAAACAGATTAATTTCTTTTTAATAAATGTTCAACATGTTAAAAATTATAAATTGTGTCTTCTGCTTTTTACATATTTTTTTCTTTTTACAAGAATTGTTGGAGCCAATTTTCTTTAGAAACATTTTAATATCGGCTTTTTCTGGAGTTTTTCTTGTAATATAGGAAAGTCTAAGGCCAGAAATAATCCCCATAAATCACTGTACATGGAGACTTTGGGATCAGATCATTTCTGTCCGTTGTGATTGTGGAAACAAAAAATCTTTTCTAAAAGCCTCAAACTTCTGTGTGTGACTCAGAGCTGAGATCTAAGGTGAGAGAAGATTCCAGTGCGGGGAAGACGGGAAACCTTCATATAGACGGCCGGTGGGGATGGAGGCAGTGACCGACTCTGGCCAAATCTGTCTCTAGAGCCGCAGTAGAAGATGAAGATGTCGTCCTCATCATGAAGGAGTTATTTCTCATGTCGCGTGTGATGAATATCTCCTGCAGTATTGCTAATGCCGATTCCAGTGTCGGTAATGAGACGAGAATTAGCGTTATGGAAGATGAGTCTATGAGGAACGTGTTCAGCTGCCGACTCCGAGGAGGAAACTGCTTGTTGTCTGTGGGCTAAATATATAGGTTTTATTAGTAGATGTCAGGGAAGAAAACTAAACCCTGTAAGATAATAAATCTCCTCATATGTTTCCCTTATTCTCTCCAGTAAGTGTATTATTACACAGGATTCTTATGATGTTACATCGGATCATCTTCTTCTCATTCAGGTCTCTACAATATCGGATCCTCTCAGTGAAGATCTTCTACAAAAGAGAATTTTCCTGATTTACCCATCAAGGATGGATATGGACAGAGACAAGATGGCGGAGAGGATGTTACACCTCACCCTAGAGATCCTCTTCCGTCTCACTGGAGAGGTGAGAGATTCTGATGACGTCACATTACATCATTCTTATCTATGGGAATAACAGATGGACAGAACTGGAGAGGTGAGGACTCTGGAAATGTCTGTAGTGAGATTTATTAATGTGTCTCTCCATAACCAGGATTACACAGTGGTGAAGAAGACCTCTAGTGATCGCTGTCAGGACCCTGTGTCTGAGGGATGGGGAAGACCCCTGAGCCCAATCACGGGGCCTCCACCTCACCCCCTGATCCATGAGGACATCAATCACCAGAAGATCCTAGAACTCATCTACAAGATGATTGAGCTGCTGACTGGAGAGGTGACACTGCTGGGAATGCTGGGACATTATACAGTAACACTATGAAGGGATCGGGGGATGACGGTATCATTGTATGTGTCAGGTTCCTATAAGGTGTCAGGATGTCGCTGTCTATTTCTCCATGAAGGAGTGGGAGTATTTAGAAGAACACAACGATCTGTACAAGGACGTCATAATGGAGGTTCCCCAGCCCCTCACATCTCCAGGTAATAGACAGGACTAAATACACACGGCCTATAATTATCTGTATGAAGAGAATGAATTCAGTCCCTGTATGTGTTTCCTCCAGATCTATCCAGTAAGAGGACAACACCAGAGAGATGTTCCCGTCCTCTTCTTCCACAGGACTGTAACCAAGAAGATCCCAGTGCTCCCCAGGATCATCAGGTAGATAGAGAGAAGGTGTCAGGAGATCTCCCCTATGATGTGTAGATGGCTGTGAAGGTCTTGTGCTCAATCTTGTTTTATCCTCCAGTATTCTATGTTTTATACTTGTGTAATGAGAACGGGGGAGATGGCAGGATTAGAGCTGATCATAGATGGGACTTCTTACAATATTTGTTTCAGGGTGAAGATCTGACCCATATTAATACTACAGAGGCAGATGTGAGAGATGATGAGTGGTGTAACGAGGAGATTCCCACATATGACTACCCAGGTGAGTAGTAACCACTGAATGCAGAGAAGTCACAGATTCCTCTCAGTCACCGGCTGTGGCTGCTTTATCGGTGGTGTAGTCCGGCCGTATTACCATGATCACCATTTTGCCTCTAGACCACAACATTCTCCTCCACCCAAAACTGTTCAAATGACTTTGGGCAATGAAAGCCCTTTTCTATAGAACTTACAACCTGGAGGATCCTCCTACCCCCTGGGATTAGTGTGAGGGTGATCCTTAAAGCAAGATCTATATGATTGCTTGTACCTGACCCAATATAGGCCGAGTGCACACTTAAAGAGTCACACCGAGCACAGAGTTAGATGTCTACTCCTTTCTCAGTAAAGGCTTGCACACAGCTGAAGTTTATTCTCAAGACAAAGAGACAGGAAATGGGTGTCACACAATCTTCTGAGTTGCCAGTGTCAGTCTATGATAGGTCCATTTCAGCTTCACTTCCATATATGGTATCCAGTATCTCAGCTTCTGCATTCCAAGGATTCCTTCCAGGGTGTTGTCTGAAGACACAGACGCCATCTTGGTACACCATATCTGAACTGACTTATATAAGGTTTAATAATTGATTTCATTAGCCATTCTCTCCTTCACATTAGGAGACGCTGACCGTTACCTGCCCAGATCTGTAACTATAAAGCCAAATGACAGCGTACGTAGAATGTGCTGACAAGATAGAAAATCACTTGAAGAAAAATATGCGCTTTAGGTGGTGCTCTGATTATATATTCATCTGTATTACATCCGGCGCCTGCGCAGTAGCATCTATAAGTAAGAGACAGAGGTTACTGCGCTGGCGCCGCTGGTGACATTTTGCTGGATGTAATTTTTTTCTAAGCCTCACAATAATCACAATATTATAGGCATTATCACCAATAACATCAATGCTATTATATGCATTATGTAATAATGGGGGGCAGGTCAGTGAGGGATCAGCGACCTGTCATAAGCCAATACAGAGGAATATGTAATCAGAGCACCACATAAAGCCCCGCCCACAGCCCCACCCACAGCCCCGCCCCGAGCACGATAATATCATTAACTGAAAATTACAAATACAGATTAAACAACAACAAGATGGATTTCATCACTAGGTATCGATGTAATCAGTATAACGGCGCCGACCTGACAGTGTCTGTAGGTTACTGAGCACAATCCTGCTGACAGGTTCTCTTTAAGACATCTCCGCTCTGCACTATTATACACAGTTCTCTATAAATGTGTAATATTTCTTCTTGAAACTCATCTGACAGAAAATATTGGACCTTACGATAGTTTATATTGTGACGTCACCGAGCCCCATACTCTAATTACCCCAGAGAGGTTTCACCACTAGCTGCTCATTTATTACTGATGGAGACTGTGGAGTTTGATCATTTCAGTAGATGTTATTGTCTATAGTCACAGTGTGTGATTACAGTAGTGTCCAAAATCCTCTGATTTAACCTCTTCCTGCAGCCAGTTTTGTGTTCCTAATCAGGCCCCATTATTAATATCTGACGTGTGTCACTTTATGTGGTGATAAATTATTCACAGAGGATAATAGAAAACAAATGGATCTTACAAATTATTTTTCAGCTCGCACTATACCCTATATACGGTTGTACACTACTGTCTGGGCACATGGCAGTGTTCAGAAGGGAAGGAGCGCCATTTAGCTATTTGAATGCAGATCTTGCTGGAATAGTTTGCAGACACAATGTATTGGGAGCTCTGTTCATGGTCACCTGGCAGCTCAAAAGATGTCCACCATGAACATGCTTGGCTCTATCTTCTCTGCTTTCCATATCCCAAGGATTGCCTTGCTCATCGCCCTATAACACGATTACATGGATCTGGACTTACACAGGGACCCCTAGGCTTGGACCATGGTGTTACCTGCTATTCTGTAGTGTTAGATGGCAAGAAGAATAGTCAGGTAGCTGGGTCAGAACCAGAAGGACAGAATACAGAATCAGAAGACACAAGAGTAGTCAGTAAACGGGCCACGGTCACAGCAGGGGATAAATACACAAGCCGCAAGCTGAAAGCAAAAAGCAAAAAACACAAATATCCTAAACTAAAAAGTAAAAAATGCATTATTTGCAGTTTATTTTTTACTTTTTAGTTTAGGATATTTGTGTTTTTTGCTTTTTGTTTTCTCTGGTTAATGGTCATGTGTTAATATGCACTTACATTGTGCATACACATTAACTTACTTTCTCAGTTCAGACTCCAGTTTTTTATTCATTTTATTGTGCATTCAGTGCATATAAGGGTGTGACCGCCCTCTTTTCTGAGCTGGGAAAACCATCCTGTCTGGCCTATGCTTTTACTAGTGGTTTAGTCGCTCGATCCTTGTTCACATTTACGTCACTTGGCAAGTGAAAAGCTTTTAAATACTAGAGTTAGGACTGTCCCACCGGGGTTGCCGTGACGTGGTGGGATGGCTTGTACATTATTTTGATCAAAATTATGTTTACTAAATACCCTTATTATTATTACCTTTATGCATTATTTGCAGTTTATTTTTTACTTTTTAGTTTAGGATAGTTGTGTTTTTTGCTTTTTTTTTTCTCTGGTTAATGGTCATGTGTAGAGTTGAGCGATACCGTCCGATACTTCAAAGTATCGTATCGGATGGTATCGGCCGATCTTTAAAAAAAGTATCGGTATCGCCGATTCCGATACCGGAAGTCCCATTCAAGTCTATGGGACTTCCGGTATCGGAATAAGAAAAACCCTTTCCTGCCCTCGTACAGCCTCTCTGGGGTCTGTACGGGCCTTTCGGGGGGCTGTGCCGGCCTGCCAGGGGGTCTGTGCAGGCTCCGGTGGTCTGTGCAGGCTCCGGGGGGCTGTGCCGGCCTGCCGGGGGGCTGTGCCGGCCTGCCGGGGGGCTGTGCAGGCTCCGGGGGGCTGTGCCGGCCTGCCGGGGGGCTGTGCAGGCTCCGGGGGTCTGTGCAGGCATCGTCCGATGGGACTACAAGTCCCATCGGGCGATGCCTGCTACCATGACAGTGATTGACACATTAGCCAATGATGGGACAGTAGTAGTCCCATCATCCGGCTAATGTGTTAAATGTAAAAAAAAAAAAATTACATGCTACATACATACAACATGCATACTACATACATGCTACATTCATACTACATGCTACATTCATACTACATAAATACTACATGCAACATACATACTACATACATACTACATGCTACATACATACCACATATATACTACATACATACAATACATTCGTACAATACATACATAGACATACAGTACATATAACATAGAGTAACATACTTACCAATACTTGTCACATTGTTCCCCGAAGCCATTGTCTTTTCCGGAATAAATATTAACATAACAAACCACAAAAATACTCACCCACGATCCGAAGCAGTCCACGAGTGTGTCCCACGACAATCTTGGGTAGAGAACTGCAGCATCAGCTGTTGCTGCCGTTCTCTACGGGCTGCAGGAATCCAATGACGGAAGGTAGGTATCCTTCCGCACTGTATTCCTCCGCCACTTAAAAAAAAAAAAAAAGTCCCTAGTCTCACTTTATGCCATTGCTGTGTGGGAATTTCCCACGCAGCAATGGCATAAAGTGAGACTAGGGACTTTTTTTTTTTTAAGTGGCGGAGGAATACAGTGCGGAAGGATACCTACCTTCCGTCATTGGATTCCTGCAGCCCGTAGAGAACGGCAGCATCATCTGATGCTGCAGTTCTCTACCCAAGATCGTCGTGGGACACACTCGTGGACGGCTTCGGATCGTGGGTGAGTATTTTTGTGGTTTGTTATGTTAATATTTATTCCGGAAAAGACAATGGCTTCGGGGAACAATGTGACAAGTATTGGTAAGTATGTTACTCTATGTTATATGTACTGTATGTCTATGTATGTATTGTACGGATGTATTGTATGTATGTAGTATATATGTGGTATGTATGTAGCATGTAGTATGTATGTAGCATGCATGTAGCATGTAGTATGTATGTAGCATGCATGTAGTATATATGTAGTATGTATGTAGCATGCATGTAGTATATATGTAGCATGTATGTAGTATGTATGTGGTATGTATGTAGCATGTAGTATGTATGTAGCATGCATGTAGTATATATGTAGTATGTATGTAGCATGTAGTATGTATGTAGTATGTATGTAGTATGTATGTGGTATGTATGTGGCATGTAGTATGTATGTAGCATGCATGTAGTATGTATGTAGTATGTATGTAGTATGTATGTAGTATGTAGCATGTATGTAGTATGTATGTGGTATGTATGTAGCATGTAGTATGTATGTAGCATGCATGTAGTATATATGTAGTATGTAGTATGTATGTGGTATGTATGTAGTATGTATGTAGCATGCATGTAGTATGTATGTAGCATGCATGTAGTATGTATGTAGCATGCATGTAGTATGTATGCAGTATGTATGTAGCATGTATGTAGTATGTATGTAGTATATATGTAGTATGTATGTAGCATGTAGTATGTATGTAGCATGCATGTAGTATGTATGTAGCATGTAGTATGTATGTAGCATGCATGTAGTATGTATGTAGCATGTATGTAGTATGTATGTAGTATATATGTAGTATGTATGTAGCATGTAGTATGTATGTAGCATGCATGTAGTATGTATGTAGTATTTTTTTTTTTTTTTTTTTAACATTTAACACATTAGCCGGATGATGGGACTACTACTGTCCCATCATTGGCTAATGTGTCAATCACTGTCATGGTAGCAGGCATCGCCCGATGGGACTTGTAGTCCCATCGGACGATGCTTGCACAGACCCCCGGACATCAGCACAGCCCCCCGGCAGGCCGGCACAGCCCCCCGGCAGGCCGGTACAGACCCCCACAGGGTGCACAGACCACCGGCAGGCCGGCACAGCCCCCCGGCAGGCCGGTACAGACCCCCACAGGGTGCACAGACCACCGGCAGGCCGGCACAGCCCCCCGGCAGGCCGGTACAGACCCCCACAGGGTGCACAGACCACCGGCAGGCCGGCACAGCCCCCCGGCAGGCCGGTACAGACCCCGGGCAGTCCACACAGCCCCCCGGCAGGCCGGCACAGCCCCCCGGCAGGCCGGCAGAGACCCCCGGAAGGCCCGAAATGACGGCGCATCATGATGCGCACACACCGCGCATCATGATGACGTCAGTCTGTCAATCAACTTTGAACTTCCGATTCCGATGCCGAATTCCGATATTGAAAAAATATCGGAAGTCGGTATCGGAATTCCGATACAGCAAGTATCGGCCGATACCCGATACTTGCGGTATCGGAATGCTCAACACTAGTCATGTGTTAATATGCACTTACATTGTGCATACACATTAACTTACTTTCTCAGTTCAGACTCCAGTTTTTTAATCCACAAGCTGAGCACAGAGGACTGAACCAGAGAAGAACAGCGCTGTATCTGGCAGATTCCGGCCATGTGCTTTGCGCTTTAGTAGGGTGTGGTACTTTCCAATTGGCTGAAGTAGGGAGCAGATTACTCCAGCTGGACAGTAGGAACAGATCCCAGATGAGATTGGTCACACCATATGCAGAAGCCCTAATATAACTAAATGACATAAAACCGGAATAGTAGAAATCCCCATAAAGTAATTCCATGTAATTAATTAATTCACTGATGGTTATAAACTATACACACGTGGTCAAAATTGTTCTTACCCCTCGTTTAATGACAAAAACCCACAATGGTCACAGAAATAACTTGAATCTGACAAAAGTAATAATAAATAAAAAATCTATGAAAATGAACAAATGAAAGTCAGACATTGCTTTTCAACCAAGCTTCAACAGAATGTGTAAATCGCGGTGTGTCCACTAATTAGCATCACATGTATCTACAATCCTGGAATCAGTGAGTGGCCTGTATAGAGGCTACAGATACTCACTGTGCTGTGTGGTGACATGGTGTGTATCACACTCAACATGGACCAGAGGAAGCGAAGGAAAGAGTTGTCTCAGGAGATTAGAAGGAAAATTATAGAAAAACATGTTACAGGTAAAAATTATAAGACCATCTCCAAGCAGCTTCATATTCTTGTCACTAAAGTTGCACATATTATTCAGAAATTTAATATCCATGGGACTGTACCCAACCTCCCTGGACGTGGCCGCAGGAGGAAAATTGATGACAAATCAAAGAGACAGATAATATGAATGGTAATATAGCCCAGAATAACTTGTAAACTGATTAAAGGTGAACTTGAAGCTAAAGGAACATCAGTGTCAGATCACACCATCCGTCATTCTATGACCCAAAGTGGACTTCACGGAGACGACCAAGGAGGACACCTTTGTTGAAAAAAAAATCATAAAAAAACAGACTGGAATTTGCCAACCCACATGTTGACATGCTACAAAGCTTCTGGGATAATTTCCTATGGACAGATGAGACAAAAATGGAACTTTCTGGCAAGGCACATCAGCTCTATGTTCTCAGATGGAAAAATGAGGCATATCACAAAAAGAACACTATCCCTACTGTGAAACATGGAGGAGACTCTGTTACGTTCTGGGGCTGCTTTGCTGCATCTGGCACAGGGTGTCTAGAATCTGTGCAGGGTACAATGAAATCTCAAGACTATCAAGGGATTCTAGAGAGAAATGTGCTGCCCAATGTCAGAAAGCTTGGTATCAGTTGCAGGTCATGGGTCTTGCAACAGGATAATGACACACAATACACAGCTAAAACACGGAAGAATGGCTAAGAGGAAAATATTGGGCTATTCTGAAATGGCCTTCTATGAGCCCTGACCTAAATCCTAATGAGCATCTTTGGAAAGAGCTGAAAACATGCCGTCTGGAAAAGGCAACCTTCAAACACGAGACGACTGGAGCAGTTGCCCTTGAGGAGTGGGCCAAAATACCTGTCGAGAGGTGCAGAAGTCTCATTGACAGGTACATGAATCATTTTATTTCAGTAATTGTCTCTAAAGGTTGTGCAACAAAATATTTTACTTTAGGGTACCATCATTTCTGCCCAGGCCTATTTCATGAGTTTTATTTTTTTTAAGTTCTGTGGAAGCGTGGATGAAAAGCAATGTCTGACTTTAATTTGTTCACTTTCATAGATTTTTTAATTATTATTTCTTTTGTCAGATTAAAGTTATTTCTGTGACCATTGTGGGTTTCATTAAACAACTGGTACCAACAATTTTGGCCACATGTGTAGAAGGAGTGTATAATTTGACTCCACAGCAACTTTCTGGAAATTAACACGCAGTGGATGTTGGAGTGAAAATTACACATTTGCCATTTTATTACCCAGCACATAGTGCCCAGATTGTGCTCCAGGAGACACACACAGCAAATTAAGTGGATTCTTCTCACTATAACATTGCTAAATACAGGGATCCTAAATGTTGTTTGCGCACACTGCAAGACTCCGAAGTGAGAGCGGATTTTGCTGGATTGGTTTATAGAAACCTTGTTGCTTTTCAACAGCCTTTGAGCCACTAATAGTGTGGGAACCTCTGTTTTTCCAATGACAGATGATGGACCTGAGTGGGGACTTGTTTTTGTGAGATGAGAATTGGTATTATTTTCGCCTACATAACATTGATTGGTTTCTTTATATTTGATATTTGGGAGGCAGAATGAACAAACAGTTGAACACCACACACTACTGGCTCATCCAACAAGGTTTTCTATTAGACTGTGAACTGTCATTGACTTGGTAAATAATTAAAGTTTTTTACATAGCTTGCCATTTTTATGGACAGTTTAAGTAGAAATGTTCAAAAATATAAAACCAAAGGATATTTTATTAATAAGTAGTAATTGTTTTTTATCTTAGCAGATGAATGTACCAGGAGATCAGAGGGACATTTGACATCTTCAATTTTTAAATCTGATGATCTTGAGATCCTACAAGATACAACTGAAGTGATTGCTATTACTCCAGATATACCATCATCCATTCACAGCAAAGATCTGTCATCTGGTCCTATCAAACAGGTCCCATCTTCTGATTCCTTACTGAGTAATAAGGGAAAGCAATGTCACAAAAGAGGCAATAAAAAACAAACTGCTACTAAAGCAAAGAAGTCATTCACATGTTCAGAATGTGGGAAATGTTTTACGTGGAAATCACGTTTTGTTACACACCAGAGAACTCACACAGGGGAGAAACCTTTTTCCTGTTCAGAATGTGGGAAATGTTTTACATGGAAATCACATTTTGTTGCACACCAGAGAACTCACACAGGGGAGAAGCATTTTTCCTGTTCAGAATGTGGGAAATGTTTTACACTGAAATCAGATTTGGTTAATCACCATAGAACTCACACAGGGGAGAAGTCTTTTTCCTGTTCAGAATGTGGGAAATGTTTTATACAGAAATCAAATTTTGTTACTCACCAGAGAACTCACACAGGGGAGAAGCCTTTTTCCTGTTCAGAATGTGGGAAATGTTTTATACAGAAATCACATTTTGTTACTCACCAGAGAACCCACACAGGGGAGAAGCCTTTTTCCTGTACAGAATGTGGGAAATGTTTTAACCTGAAAACAAATTTGGTTAATCACCATAGAACTCACACAGGGGAGAAACCTTTTTCCTGTTCAGAATGTGGGAAATGTTTTAACCGGAAATCAAATTTGGTTAATCACCATAGAGCTCACACAGGGGAGAAGCCTTTTTCCTGTTCAGAATGTGGGAAATGTTTTAACCGGAAATCAAATTTGGTTAATCACCATAGAGCTCACACAGGGGAGAAGCCTTTTTCCTGTTCAGAATGTGGGAAATATTTTAAACAGAAATCAGATTTGGTTAATAACCATAGAGATCACACAGGGGAGAAGCCTTTTTCCTGTTCAGAATGTGGGAAATGTTTTAACCAGAAATCACATTTTGTTACTCATCAGAGAACTCACACAGGGGAGAAGCCTTTTTCCTGTTCAGAATTTGGGAAATGTTTTCACTGGAAATCACAATTGGTTTATCACCATAGAACTCACACAGGGGAGAAGCCTTTTTCCTGTTCAGAATGTGGGAAATATTTTAACCGGAAATCAGATTTGGTTAATCACCATAAAATTCACACAGGGGAGAAGCCTTTTTCCTGTTCAGAATGTGGGAAATGTTTTTGCAATAAATCAGATTGTGTTAGGCACCAGAGAACTCACCAGGGGAGAAGCCTTTTTCCTGTTCAGAATGTGGGAAATATTTTAACCGGAAATCAGATTTGGTTAATCACCATAAAATTCACACAGGGGAGAAGCCTTTTTCCTGTTCAGAATGTGGGAAATGTTTTGCACATAAATCACATTTTGTTAAACACCAGAGAATTCACACAGGGGAGAAGCCTTTTTCATGTTCAGAATGTGGGAAATGTTTTTGCAATAAATCAGATTGTGTTAGGCACCAGAGAACTCACCAGGGGAGAAGCCTTTTTCATGTTCAGAATGTGGAACAATTTTTAACCAGAAAGGGAGTCTTGTTCCACACCAAATAACTCACACAGGGGAGAAACTTCCTTCATGTTTAATCGAAAATAAATCTTGATCACATCAGAGAAGCCATTTTTCCTGTTTATAATGTGGGAAATCTTTTAATAGAAATGAAATCTTACTACTAATAATAATATTTATTTTTATATAGCACTAACCTATTCCGCAGCCCTTTACAGTTTGCACACATTATCATCACTGTCCCTAATGGGGCTCACAATGTAAATTCCCTATCAGTATGTCTTTGGAATGTGGGAGGAAACCCACGCAAACACGGGGAGAACATACAAACTCCTTGCAGATGTTGTCCTTGATGGGAGTTGAACCCAGGACTAGAGCACTACAAGGCTGTAGTGCTAACCACTGAGCCACCTCAACAGACCTTACACAGGGGAGAAGCCTTTTTCCTGTTCAGAATGTGGGAAATATTTTAACTGGAAAGCGCTTGTTAGACATCAGAGCAGTTACACAGGGGAGAAGCCTTTTTGATTTTCTTAATGTAGTCAATATTTTACTTGGAAATCAGCTGTTAATAAACATCAGAAACATCACATAGGGGAGAAGCCTTTTTTTATGTTCATAATGTTGGAATAGTTTTAACCAAAATTGAATTTTCTTAAATGGGTTGTCTCTTGTCATTCCTCCTGTATGCTGAAAAAAGGATAAAACTAAACTTTATTAATTCCAAATGTAAAACTATACCCATAATTCACCCCCTGAATGTTAGACAGAAGGTGACTAATAGAAAAAAACATATACCCCACACCTCAGTATATAGGGTGAGGTGATGTATACACACTCACTCTCCAAGCCTCACATTTCTACGGGTTTCATTGTCCTCACCAAAGGCGTCATCAGTTGACTATTTAATATTGATCTATATTCAAGCGAGACTAGACAAAAAAAAATTAAAATCATGTTATCTGTAACAGAAAACTAGCCACATATCGGCAGATCCCAGACTTCAAATTTTATACTTCGTATAGTTTTTACATCACGAGGGACTCAGATCTATCATTCTACAGGAAACAACCTAGGGGTTTTCAGCCTCGGTTGGAAGAATACAGATCTGCTCCATTCACCATCGCTGAACCATGGATACGTTTGGAGAAGCCAGGTTGTGATCCTCGGATCAACTGGCCTTTTACCTTGTATGAACTGTATGGATTGTCATCTTCCTACACTTGTCGTTACCTCCTCTCTGTGCGTGCCACAGGTGGGGTAGCGACCCTGGGAGTGAATCAGCGGAAGGGTGAGACTCTGTAATGTGCACTCTGTTGGGTATTTTGCTGTGACTGTTCTATGTGTTATCTGCCTGTTTTGTGGTTCAATAAAGCATTGCCCACACTGCATTACCCTCACTGTGTGTTGTCTGAGTAGCATTATGCCCATGTTAAACGGAGAGCCTGCGTTAGGTGGGAGGATCCCTGATCCATCTCGTTTCGGTTAGCGCACTGGGGTGCGCGCTGACCACCCCATGTCTCCACAGGCATGCTTCAATAGTCTCAATGGGAGGCTAGAAGCTGCTATAACCCGATCAGTTCTGCTACATACAGGCAATGATCAGATCACCTGCATGTAGCAGAGTTGCTCACTTGCTATGAGCGCCAACCACTGGGCAGCGCTCATAGGATCCGGCAGTGACAACCATAGAGGTCTGCTGGAGACCTCTGGTTGTCATGCCAACCTATCGGTGACCCGCAATCATGTGACGGTCACTGAAGTGCGGGATTTCTGGCCCATCATGTGCAAGAAAAGATGTAGGCTCAGTGCCAGAGCCCACATCAAAAGGAGGGAGTCCGACATCAGCGTACATTTACACCCGATGTCAGAAAGGGGTTAAAGGGGATTGTTTTTACAGAGACAGAAGTGGTAATTAATCATGTATACATACAAATAATTACAAAAATACACAGCTTCTAATGTTAAATAGTATAGAGTTACCACAAGAAAATATAATTTGTGTAAATCGTGTAGATATAAAAATTCAGGCAAATGTCAAATGTTCAAAAACACAGTAAAAAGGCAGAGATGCCGACCTGCCCAGACCTCCAAACAAACGCACTGTCAGGGTGAGTGAGCCCATATAGTTAGGATGGGGGCAACACAGGTGCAAGAATACCGATGAGACAACCGCTCACAACCTACCAATGTATGGAGGGGCGGTAGCTTGGTATATTAATGCACAATGAAGACTTGTATGCGGCGCTGTTCACACAATGGTAATGCACAGCATCCAGGCTAACAGCATATTAGTTACACCCATACTATTAGATCAGGCGGGCTGCCCAGTGCTATCCAAATGCATCCCATGTGAACAGACACCACAGTTTGCAAGACCGAATGGGCCCAACTGCACCCTGAAAAATATAGTGCAAAAAACACATATAAAAATATGAGAGGTATTAGTAAATATTTTGGCCAAAATACGTAAGCAAGTAACCCACGTCATGCGTTGGCCTAAAAAAGTGTCAAAGGACTTACAGAAATTGCTTCTTCTACTTCCACCACTGCTGCTGCTGCTAATATTTTGGCATTGAAGAATTGACGGTCCAGAGGTTGGAAGTCTACAACCATAATTCGAACTGTGTGCTTCACTGCTGTCTTAGGGAAAAGCTCTCTTAAGGTTGTGTAAAAGCGTGTTTCAATACTCCAGCATTCGCTGTTCCCTTTCTAGGGCGGGGATCGTCTGGCAAAATTTGGTTTTATAACGTGGATCTAAGAAAGTGGCAACCCAGTAGTCAGCATTATTCCTTACCATAACTATACGGGGATCATGTTGCAGATAGTGCAGCAAGAAGGCTCTCATATGTAGGGCTCTACCATGAGGTCCAAGCCCATGCTGTGTTGGTGACTGGGTAACAATGAGGCTCGTTTCCTCCGTCCCATCCCACCAACCACGAATAACAGAGAGGGGAGTATTATCCTCTTCATCTGACAGTTACTCGCCCATCACCTCTTTCTCCTCCATTTGTTCCTCGGATCTTGCACCTTCCATAACAGCTTGTCTGTTATCACCCCCCCCTCGATCACAGTAATCCACCCTCCCTTGGCACCCACTTGTGTTGCGACAGTCTTGAACTTAGAGACAGTATTATCCCTTCTGCATCCTCCTCTGCTTCCTCCTCTTCTTCTGGGACCACCATCTCTTCCCGCAGGCTATTCAATGTCTTCTCCAGCATATAGATGACCAGAATAGTGATGCTGATGATGGAGGCATCAGTGATAACTATCTCAGTAGCCATTTTTAAACTGTGCAGAAGGGTGCAGAAGTACTTAATCTGTGCGCACTCTGTAAATGTGACATGCGCCAGGTCCATACGGCGTTGGCCCAGGCTATATGACATGACATACTGCGTCAGGACTTGTTGCTGCTGCCACAGTCGCTCCATCGTGCAGAGTGGAATTCCACTGCAAGTCGATGAGGAGAGGGGTGTGAATGGCAGAAATGAGAACACAGCTTATGTGCCTTCTTGAGCAGTTCACCCAGGCCAGAATAGTGGTGGAGAATACGCTATACCACCAAGTTGAGGACATGAGCCATGCAAGGCACGTGTGTGGGCTTGCCTTGCCGTAGGGCCGCCACCAAGTTTGCACCCTTATCACCTTCCCTGCATGCAGGTTCAGCGGAGACAGCCATTGATCAAACTGAGCCTGGAGAACTGTCCACAACTCTTCAGCTGTATGACTGCAATCTCCAAGACATATCAATTTTAAGACTGCCTGATTGCAGAGAGCCCTGGCTGTGCAGTACGGAGGTGGTGGGGATCTGCTCCGCACTTGGAACGCGTGTCTCATTAAGGCAGAGGTTGAGGGCACAGGTGGAGGCCCTAAAAGTGATAGAGGAGGCAAAAGCAGTGGAGGAAGTGTTAAATGTAGAGGTTTGTCCTGCAAGCCTTGGGGATTCCAAGACTTGTGGAGCAGTACCTGTCCCCACAGCCAGTAGAGTCACCCAGTGCCCAGTCAGCGAGATGTAACCCCCTTGGCCATGCTTACTCATCCAAGTGTCTGTGATGACACACTCCCCATGCACACTAGACTGTATAATCTCTAGACTATAATCTAGACTATACTGACTAGATGTTTCTTATCAAAAACATCCACAAAGGCACTATAAGCCGACGGTAATCCGAAGAGAACAGGAGAAGGAAGAGGGGTACCCACGGGATGCAGCGGCAGCAGGCACCGAGCCTGAAAAGACCCCCCCAGCGCAAGACGTTGCCGCTATGCCAATCTAAGGTGGGCTCGTGGAGCCCAGCCAAGGGAGACCGAGTAGGATTGGATGGGAAAGACCTGCCAAGACATAAAACATAATTTTCTCCTTGTGCAGGGCTCCTACCTGCAACTCTACCTCATGAGTGACATGGGTAACTGTCTCTAGCAGGGGTCGACCATCTACGGAAGTGAGACTTTGAGGGTTCTTTAAGGGCCTCACAGGAACAGAAAATTTGTTGACCTCCTCAAGCCTAATAAAATTTCCGGCGGCACCCGAGTCCACATAGGCCACCAGAGAAGCCCGCTTCCCATCAACATGCAAGAGGACAGACAAAGTGAGGGGTAGAGAGGTATCACAAACACCCAGGAAGGCCTCTCTCACCTGGCCTAGGCGGAGGAGTTTTCTGGACGGTCAGGACAAGTTTGGAGCAAATGGGAACCGCTACCGCAGTAGAAACAAAGACCCTGGAGGGTTCTCTCCCTACAACGCTGGTCAGAGAGCTTCAGGCAGTCCACCTGCATAGGTTAGGGAGCAGAGGCAGAGAAGAGGATCCTGGGTCGGGAACTGGGTGGTCTGCAAAGAGAAGATAAAGGACAAGAAACCCTTCTCTCCCTGGCCCGTTCCTGAAACTGGAGATCTATCCGTGTGGCCAGGGAAATCAAATCCTCCAGAGCTGTAGGGGTATCACGACCAGCGAGCTCATCTTTAATATGACTCGAGAGACCTCGCCAGAAAGCGTCCACCAACGCCTCGCTATTCCAACCTAAGTCGGCGGACAGGGTCCTGAACTGTATGGCGTACTGGCCCACGGTTAGGGAACCTTGGCAGAGGCTAAACAAAGCCTCAGTGGTGGAGGCTAATCGACCCAGTTCGTCAAAAACCCGACGGAAAGTGTCCATAAATACAGATAACTGGGAAACCACAGGGTCATCACGCTCCCAGAGGGGATTGACCCAAGCCAGAGCGTCCCCCTCTAGGTGAGAGATGATGAAGGCCACTTTGGCTCGGTCTGTGGGGTACTGCTGGGGCAGTAATTCAAAATGAAGACTGCACTGATTTAGAAAACCCCGGCATAATTTGGCGTCACCGCTATACCGGGGTGGTTTGGCCAACTGCGGAGGAGGATGGGAACCCGCAGCAGGAGGAGCAGAGGCGGCCGACTGCAAGGCAAGCAACCGACCATCTACTGAAGCCATATAGCTGAGGATATGTGACTGGGTATCACGCTGCTGCGCCAATTCTTGCTGTAAGCCAGCCAACTGGGCAGCGTTACCATGGTCAGAGGATTGGAGAGCGGAAAGACGCGAGTCCATAGTTTTCATAAAGGACATCAACGCATCTGGTTTTCCTGAAGGAAAACCAAATCTTTTTGGGCAGCCGTGGCTCCAGCGGGATCAGCAACCTGTTACGGTTGCTGTAGCAAGAGGAATGCAGAGACAACCCGGAAGTGGACCCTCTGGGTCACGGCTACAGAGCCCCTAAGGGCGAGCGTCCAGGTGAGAACCACCCCCTATACAGGGAGTGTTAGGGGTAGACCCCCAGGGGATAGAACCGCGACAGCCGGAACCAAAGGGACGACTGGGCTTAGACAGGAGAGGAGGCACAGGCAAATCCGTACAGGGAGCCCAGGGGAACACAGAGGCCGTGGAGAACAGGCAGAGCGCAGGACCGGAGCGCAGCGGGTGGCAATAGCTGGAGGCTGCAAAAGCAGAAGTACTGATAAAACACAAAACGGGAGGATGGAAGGAGCAGGACAGGGAAGGAGTAAGGACCAACAGAGGGTACCGTATAGCAAGAGTGCAGAGGGAGAGCTGTCGGAGGCAGCGCAGGTGGAGGCAAAGGGAGAGGGAACTGAAGATACAGCACACAGCGAAGGCAGAGGCAAGAATAGAGGTACTTAAGACCAGGGACACTGCACAGACAGAGGCAGGGTAGAAGGGGCCTGTAACACAGAGAACGCTGCTATGAGACAGCGTCACCGCATTAGTAGAACAGGCGTCTTACCTGTCCAGACGCCGGGCATAAGTAGCACTGGGTGCCGCCATGTTGGAGGCGGGGCCAGCGTGTCATACTACCCAGGGGGCTGCGCACCAGGAGGGAGGCAGTGCGCAGGCGCCCGACGCCGAGGGAGCCGGAGGCCGGGCGTGGGGACATGTCAGGAAGCGCGTGCAACAAGGTAAGTGGAACCCGGGGCCGTGACAGCCACCTTCAATCCCTTCATGGACGTCACTGTTGAATGATAAATTCATTGTTATTTTTTCTTTTTCACTTACCTGGGATGACAGTCCAGTATTGCTGGGTCTCTCTGATGGGCTCTGCTTACAGAAATCAATCTTTTAACAAACTCTCCTCTTCTTCATAGTCCTGGTTTGTACACTACATGATCTGGATGTTAGGAATAATTTTCTCCCTCCAGTTGATAAGCTGCAAGGGAGATAAGATTTGGTCTGAATATGACCTCTGGTGGCTAGCCCGAGCTACAAAACGTTTCACGGGGCATCCTAAATCATCACATACACATTTGTCATGACCTGTGGCAAAAAAGGGCAATTCAGCTTCCACTCCAAAATCTTTCTTGTGATGGCAGGCATTTATAAAGTTTTCTTATGTTTGTACTGTGCAGAAGAGGCATCCGGGAAGTAGTAGACCTTGTTCAAACTTGGCAGGATGTCAGTTTTTATCACTGAAATCATTTGTTGGGGGAACAGATGAACAGCTATGAATCATAAAGTAAGCACTCAGATATTATAAGTGCACTGTGGAATTTTACTTCTGACTGCAATGCCGGGTCCGGTTTTCCCCCCATTGACTTGCATTAGCGCCGGATCGGGCCGGATGGCCATGCGTTTCATCCGGTTTTCGCTGGATCCGGCAATGTGTCGCAATCCGGCGTCTGTAAAAAACGGCTACTGTAACGTTTCTTGTCTTTTTCACACAATGAAAGCCTATGAGCGCCGCAATGCGCCGGATCCGGTTTTTTGGGTCTGAGCATGCTCAGTAGCTCTGCCCACAAGACACATATATAAAAGCATGACAGTGGGACCCTCAGCCACACCCAACATGCCACCCAAGACAGCAACCAGGCGCAGGAGATGGCAGGAGACCACTGCAGCACCATCAGCACCACCACCACCCCAAATGGAGCAGCAAAGGGAACATGCTGAACAGCGGGAGGGGAGTCCAGCAGCAGATGAGAGACGGTAATTATCAAATTCCCCATTCCTCAAAACTAGGGCCATGGAATATCAAGATATTCATTGGCCCTTTGTTTTTCTTTATTCAACAGCCGCCCAAGAGATGCAGCAGCAGCAGTGGCAGCACTGGCAGCAGCAACAGCACCACCCACAGCCATGGAGTCTGGCCAACAAGAGGACAGCACATCTTCTTCTGGGAGCCCTCCCTCGCATCGTCAGCGTTTGACGGTAAGTTTTTATTTCCAAAATCAATCATCTCTGTAATATATGTCTATTCATTGCCTTTTATTTCAAAACAGGAATCACAAGCTGAAGAGGAGCTCTCAGAAGAAGAAGGAAGGGGTGGACAGACACCTGTAGTGGGCTCACAATTGGTAAGTTTTTTGCATCAAACGCAGAAACACAACATCACACTACACACAACACATAGAAAACAATGTTCTGCAGACCACACACAGCAAACAAATGCCAACATCCAAACACATAAATTTTTTTCTTTTCTTCTCTAGTCTTCCCAATCTGGTGCTCGGCCAAGAGGTCCTCACAGTGCCTCCCAGGGTCGTCGGCGACAGCAACGCGGCGGTCATCAGCGTGTAAGTATAATATTTAAGTGAAATTTTGGTACACTTTTTATTTCATGTCTTAAGTGTCGTGACTAATTTTGCTATTTTTCTCTTTTACTTTAACAGCCTTCACAGCGTGCTCCCGACTCAGACGGTGAGGATGGAGGAATTGATGTTGACAACCTCATCGATCTCGTCAGAGAAAGGGAGCCGCTATGGAATATGGCTGACCGCCGCCATGCTGACCTGATCGTTACCCGACGACTCTGGGAGGAAATCTGTTCGCTCCTTGTGGCCCGCTGGGAGGACCTCGATGCTCGGGTCCAGATTAAAGAGCGGAAGTATATACAGTACCGGTTGCTTGATGTAAACCAGTGTTTCCCGAACTCCAGTCCTCGTGGTCCCCACGGATCATGTGTTCAGGATTTCTATTTACTATGGAAATCCTGAAAACATGACCCCTGGGGACCATGAGGACTGGAGTTTGGGAAACACTGATGTTGTATACTAACCACTTTGTCCTTTCTCGTTTCAGGGGACAGAATTGTGAAGCGGTGGCGGTCTGTGAGGGATCGTTTCAAGAAGGAGTTCAATAAAGAGATGCGGGCCCCGAGTGGATCTGGAGGACGCAGGAGCAAGTACAAGTACGCACAAGCCCTGTCGTTCCTCCGGGATACAATGGTCACCAGAAGGTAAATATTACACACCACATGTGAAAAAAAAATGTTTAGATGTAACAATTTTTTTTCAGCCAGGGCCATACCATGTCACTATATTAATTGTTTTTTTTTCTCTTTATTCCACAGCACGGTGAGCAGCACTCGGGAGCCTGCACGATTGGACCCTTCTGAGGCGATCCCTGAGGAGACCGGCACCGAGGGACACTTCGACCGCCCCGGTACATCTGCACCTTCCCAGCCTTCCCACACATTCGACCCATCTGTCCCATCCACCAGCACAGGAGCATCGTGGCCGCCTACATTACATGAAGCTGCTGGTGAGGAGATCGCTTTCCCTTTACCCCACCCTTCTGCCCCTGCCACCTCTAGTACACCTGCGGGTACTGGGCGGCAGCGGCAGAGGGGTCAGGAAAAGACTTATGCGCCAGAGTTCTTGCATCTGAATGCATCTTTCCAGAACTGTCTAAAAGTCTTGTCAGAGCAAATCTCCGCAGGCTTTCAGCAGATCAACTCCAGCATTCTGGAGGTGAAGACACTTCTGCAAACCATGCATTCAGAAGCAAGATCTTCGTCAAACCACACCTTTTTCAGGTCTGTTGTGGAGCGCATGGAAACGCTCTCTCCTACCCAGCAGATGCATGTAATGCATTCATGCCACGGTGCTCTCCAGCACGTTACCTCCCAACCTCCTCCTCCCACCCCAGTAGTTCCTCCACCTGCACCCCCTCCAGCCACTTTCCATCCTCCCCCTCCTATTACATACCAGCCACCTCCCCAGTACTAGCAACCTCCCCAGTACCAGCAACCTCCCCAGTACCAGCAACCTCCCCAGTACCAGACATCTCCCCACTTCCAGCAACCTGCCCCGTACCAAACTCCTTCCCCGTACCAAACTCCTTCCCCATACAACTTTCCATCAACATCATCTGCTCCTACAGTCCCTGCCCAACCCTCCACTCCACCGCCCACCACCTCTTCTGCCTCCCACATGTCCACCCATTCTGTAGCTTTTTCCACACCTTCACCTCTAACTGTTCCTTCCCCACCACGATCCCAGTCCTCTCTCCACACTCCCAGTGTCGAAGTGTCCCGCAGCCCCTCCAGCAGTATTTCCATCCCACACTACACAGATTTATAATGTGTTTTTTAATAAAAATGGTCATTTGGTTTAAAACCTTTATTAAAAAAGTTTTTTGCACTTTAAAAACATTTTACAAAAAAAAAATATTTTAAATAAAAGTTAAATTATCGTTTCACAATGGTTGTCTGTCATTTCTTTCGGCGGTGAAATATGTTTAAAAAAAGGTTAAATACAGGGTATTTAAAAGGTAAAAAGGTATTCAAAACCAGGTATATAACTGTGGGTAAATTTTAGCTTTTTGCCACAGTTGTGTTCCTGGTTGTGTTTGAAGCAAAGTATTTCACCTAAAAAGTTGTGTTTATTGTTGGTGATTTCCTAACAATGTACACAACTTTTGTTAAAAGGTGAAATACTTTGCATAAAACACAACCAGGTACACACCTGTGGCCTAAAGGTAAAAATAGTAAGACCAGGACAAGATAGCCAACTTTGGTTGGCAAAGGTATATACTGTTGGTACAGAAGGTACACAAGTTTGGTTAAGGGCACAAATCTTTCACACTCTGTCATCCTGCCAGTGTACTCTGCCTTGAGGTGACATAAAGTATAGTGCAAAATTGTCCCTCATTACTGAAACCATCACAGAACTTCTAGTGGTAATGTCATGGTAATCTTGCAAGGTGGTTTCTTCAGAGGTGTCCTCAATGGAAATGGGTTCCTTGCAGATAACAAAATTGTGGAGTACCACGCAAGCTTTGATCACCTCGTCCACAGTTTCTGTCTTGAGGTTGATCGCAGTCAATAGGACCCACCATTTGGCTGTCAGAATACCAAAGGTACATTCAACCATTCTTCTTGCTCTTGTGAGGCGGTAATTAAAAATGCATTTTGTTCTTGACAATCCTCTGCTACCGTATGGTTTCAAAAGGTGTTCTGACAGCTGGAAGGCTTCATCCCCTACACAGACAAATGGCATAGGTGGACCAGATGTTTGCGGCAGCGGTCTAGGTGGTGGGAACTGGAAGGTGTTTCCATACAGTTTACGCCCCATGGCAGACAGTTTGAAAACTTGAGAGTCATTGGAGCGGCCATAGGCCCCAATATCAAAAGCAATAAATTTGTATTCCGCGTCAGCGATGGCCATGAGGACAATTGAAAAATATTTCTTGTAATTGAAATATTCCGATCCCGATCCGGCTGGCTTTACAATGCGGATATGTTTCCCGTCCACAGCGCCCAAGCAGTTCGGAAACTGACATATCTGTTGAAACTTTTCTGAAATTTCTATCCACCTCTCTGTTGTGGGCTCTGGTAAAAACTCTTCAGCTAAGGAGTCCCACAGTGCACGGCATGTGTACTTCACTATTCCAGATATGGTGGAAATCCTGAGTCTGTACTGGAAATGCAGTGACGAAAGGGATTCTCCAGTTGCAAGAAATCTGTGGGGAATTAAAAAACAATCAATTAGTTTAAAATCACAGCATTACATACCAAAAGTCAGCTATAACATTTGGAGATACAAACTACCACCAACAAGATTGCAGTGAAAGTGTGCTCTGATGCGAGGCATATACAATAAATGTGGCTTACCTTAAAGTCACCATCAGACGCTCTGCGGGTGAAACAGAGAAGCGGCAATAGGTGTCCGATTTTCTTATGAGGTGTGCAATGCGCTCCACCAAGTAATCAAAATTCTCCATTTTCATCCGAACATATCCAAAAAATTTATCCGTGTTTCATCTAAGGTCCATGCAGAGTGTAGAATAGACCCCACGCGTCATTCTCTTGGCTGTGATGGGGTGGATCCACAAACGTCGTCTACGATGCCTGATGCGCTGCTGTCTCGCTCTCTCCTTCTCCAGAACAATCACCCTCAAACGATTCGCCTCCGCTGTAAAATCCGCCAAATTCTTCAAAATATTTCCAATCACAACATCCATCTTCACCAGTAACTTGCTCTTCTCTCCAACCTGCACTTTCTCCTTTACAACCTGTCAAAGAAGGGCTGTAGGAACACGCTATTTATAGTTTTTCAGTAGCCAATCCCTTTCGGAAGGCCACAAGGGGCGATATTAAAAACCGGATTCGGCGTAATCCGTCGAAAAACGGATCGAAAACCGGATGAACCGGATGAGACGGATCCGGTTTTGGCTGTCAAGAGCAACACGGATCCGGCAGAAAACCAGATCCGTCACATCCGGTTTTACTAAACATTTGCCAGATCCGGCGCTCCGGCACGACGCCGGAACGCGCCTGACGCCGAAAACCTGATGTGTGAAAGGAGCCTAACAGAACTCAATCCAACCTTACGGATTGAGGAACGGGCTCAGAGACATAGCCCATAATTGATCCTGTAGGGGATGAGGTGGCTGGCCCATCTTCTCCCCCTACAAGAAGCATGGGTGAAGATGAGTCATCACAGGAGAACCCATTGGCTGCCCAACAAACCACACCACCAGGACCGTCTGCTGCTGCCCCATCACCCATCCTGGAGGAGCAGGGCAACTTGAGCAGCAGCCAGAATGGCCTGATCCGGGGCTCCCCACAGGCTGCTGTTACATCCCGGCGAGGCCGAAGAAGGCGCCAGGTCGCTGTTCAAGAGAGCAGGACCAATGTGGACACAGGGGTCCTAAATTATTTATCTCGAGTCACTACAGATGATGGGGAGGAGACCTACTCATGTAGCCTGGCCCTTTATCTCCGTGCCCTTTCCCGTGAGGTCAGGCTCCGTATTCGGGGATGTTTTCAGATCCTGCTTGATGCAAGCACCCCCCCCAATACCCCATATGAGCTTTTTGAATATCTGGAGAGGTGGCAGCTTTCCCCCAGAAATCTAATGCGCATGAGACCACCCACACAGATGCTTGGTCAAGCAGGGTCTGAACATCCTCAAATACGTGGGCCTACACCTCACCCCCTTCCTCCCCCTACCCAACCTTCCCAACAGCAGCAACAGATTTCTGGCTCTAGCCAACCCCACCAATATGGCCACTTTTTCCCACCCAGTGTTGGAGGCTGGTCCCAACCTGGTTGGGAATGACATGGCTATATTGGTGGGTATGAGACATGGGCCTACCCGCCCCAACAAGATGCCCCTCAGCAGTATTACTATGGCCACTACCCCCAACAAGCACAGGAGGAAGGTCAGTACCAACACCATGGGCAACCGTATGCACGCATACAGGGCGATGTTGCTCAAAGTAGTCAGCAGCAACCACAGGCTGCGTCTCCGCCTTCTCCTTCCCCAACATTCCACAATATATAAGTGGCTAAAAACATGGAAATTGTAAACCCATACTGTACATGAGTGTTCTTAAGCGGTCTGATGGGAGGAGATGTCCAGTGTGTTTGAACTGGTGCTCAAAATCCCAATCCAAAGTAAAAAAGAGGTGCTCTACATCATCAAAATGAGCTAAAACAGATAATACTAACATTTCTTATGACGGTTTTCAAATCATATGATTAAGACACCATGACAGGCAAGGCTACCTTATGCGTTTCTAAGACATATTACATGTCTGTAAAAAAGACAATATTTCACAGCGCTATACTGGCAAAGTCAAAGGATCAAAATAGACTACTCACTTGATAATGCCTAGAAAAGGCGTGCTGTCCATATTCACTTAGTAAAATTTAGGCCAGCTAACTATATTCCAAAATCAAGGCAAACAGCCTCAAGAACATCACGATCTATGTATTATCAAGTCAGTCTTCTAATTTGATCCTTTGACTTTCCCAGTATAGTGCGGTGAAATATTGTGTTTATTACAGACATGTAATATGTGTCAGATACGCGTAAGGTAGCCTTGCCTGTCATGGTGGCTTATTAATATGATTTGAAAACCTTCATAATAAATGTTAGTATCTTTTGTAGCTCATTTTGATGATGGATAACTCCTCTTTTTTACTTTGGATTACAAATGTGTAATGTTGCAATGTTGTTATTGCACTATGTATGTTGTTGGATATGTTTGTAATTTTGTTTTAACAACAATGTTGAATTATGCCAAAAGCCCAATTTGGGCCATTGCCCAAGTTTTTCATAGGGCAAGAATATGTTTGCCTTACAAACTAAAAAAACAAAAAAAAGGCAAAAGTAAAAATTTTGCAACTACACTTTACGTCTCTGTCTTAATTGTCCAAACCCCTATCAAAATACTCTTACCAAATCAATTCAACAGTCATAGATTCAGAAGGGGTAGAAATATATATATTTTGACACACATCAAACCAACATTGCCAACATAGATACAGCATGCTCTTGCCAAGAAGGTTCCCCCTGAAGTGCCATAAAGTAATTAGTGAAAATATCACGCACTTTGAGGCCAGAGATCGGTCTACGTTGATGGTTGATAGGTGGTCTCACCCTACACACATTGTCCGGCCTACGCACACCAGCAGAGGAGGAACAATCATGTATCCTGGTGAAGTTATGAAGAACCACACAGGCTTTCACTACTTCATTAACATTTTGTTCTCTCAGCTGAATGGCAGACTGGAGTACCCGCCATTTGGCACAAAGAATGCCAAAGGAACACTCCACCAGTTGCCGAGCACGTGATAGGCGCAAGTTAAATATCCTGCGCCTGTGGTGAAGGTTGCGCCGAGGATATGGCCTCATGACATTGCGTGTTAACTGAAATGCCTCATCTGCCACAAGGACATAAGGGACACATTCTTGAGTGGAGCCTGGTAGCTGGCAGATCCAACTGGTTGTTGCGTAGCCGCCGAGCCATAATGGAAGTATTGAAGACTCTAGAGTCTCCCGTCCTTCCATAGGCCCCAATGTCAACAATTATAAACTTGTATTGAGGGTCAGCCACAGCCAACAATACAACAGAAAAGTATTGTTTAGAATTGAAGAATTGGGAGCCAGAGTTCGGCGGCTTACGCACCCGGATATGTTTGCCATCAAGGGCCCCAATACAATTTGGAAACTGGCATTCCTCCTCAAAGTCCCTTGATATCCTCAACCAGTCTTCCATCCTGGCCTTGGGCATGACGACTTGATATAGTCTTGTCCATATTTCACTACATGTTGACCTGACTATGCCAGATATGGTTGATCTTCCAATCATAAACTCATGGTGGAGGACAGCATAAGATAGGCCAGTGGCTAGGAAGCTGAAGAACAACAGAAAAGGATGATTGTCGAATGCACATATTTACAAAACAAACAGGTCCATACATACCAAACTTGTTAAGATTTCAGAGCAAATAACACACATCTTGCTTTGCACAATGAGTAAGTGATATTCAGTACATATTCCACATAACATTCAGGTCTGTAAGTTGAAACATATGTGGACTAAGATGAGGGCCTAAAACTTACTACAAGAAGGCAAAAATTCAAACTTTGCCCAACACATTATGAACCTAGAGAATATGGTTGTGTAGTACATACCGTAATGTGAGTAGAAGTCGCTCCTCTGCAGATATAGCTTTGCGCATCCTTGTGTCCTGAAAGGTTATCCCAGGGCGCACTGTCTCCAAGAGTCGATCAAATGTTGCAAGGCTCATGCGACAGTATTGGTAGAATTTGATAGGATGCTCCCGCAGAGAAGAATAGAGGCGGTGAAAATGACCTCTTGTGAGTCGTTGCCTCAAAAGGGGATGTACCCACATGCGTCTCCTCCTCCGCGGATCCACTATCACAGAGTATGGTTGACCAAAGCAGCGTGACAAAAGCCAATTGAAGAGAACCTGCTCAGTTGTGTAGAAAGTCAGACTGTCTGCCATGTTGCACATACACCACCAACACACCTAGTGAAGGCAAGGTGACAAATGGACAGAATGAAGGCTGCCACCTGTTCCTGAGCCAATAAATAGAGTGCAGGCTAATGATTTAAATAGTTAGCAGGCCTCAAAACCGTTAAATGTCCATTTTGCAAGGCTGCGAGAAAATCTCAGCATACAGATTCCATACGGATTCTGACATGCTCAAAATACGCGACCACACCTTGCTTACGGATGACATACGGAGCACTATTTAGGGGTCATTCATCCGTATTATGCCTGTAAACTACGGACCGTATTTAGCGTCGGGTAGTGTGACCCTGGCCTTATTTTAGGGCTATAGAACGACAAAATATAAGAATAGCTTGCAAATAAGTGAGAAAATAATCAATAAATGAGATAAGAAACACAAAAAAGGGGTTTTTTGTTTTTTTTTGTGTTTCTTATCTCATTTATTGATTATTTTCTCACTTATTTGCAAGCTATTCTTATATTTTGTCGTTCTATAGCCCTAAAATTAGGGTATTTTCTGGATTTGTGAGGATTATTCAGCGCAGACATTTTTAATTTTATTTGCACTTTAATCAACAACTTGGTGGTGTGTTGTTTGTCGTGCAGCGGATATTCCTCTTGTAGTACTAGCGCCCCCAATATATATATCTAAACTATATACTGTGTAAGTTTATAAGCCCCTCCAGTGTCAGGAATAGATAGTATGTGAAAATACCGAATATACCGCTCAGGGAACACTTACCTTTCAGAGATAATTTCCATATTCATACTAAATAATGGCACAGATCTCCCAGACATTATGATTGCACATATCCCTAGTCTCTATACCGATATTGCACTCATTCCCTGACAGACCGCAGCATGGCCATTAGTTAGAAGCTGCTAATGATCTTTGGAGCAGGTAAGTTTTCCCTGAGTGGTACATATTGGGCTGTCTGAAGACTGAGTTTAGTCTAGGACAATTTGTCTGCACTTCTAATTAACAGCAGTTACATTACCAAACTAGGGCAGTCCCTATAGGGGAAAAACACAAGAATTATACTGTATTGTCACATACTATCTATTCCTGACACTGGAGGGGCTTATAAACTTACACAGTATATAGTCTGAGGTCTGGGATCTGCCAATATGTGGCTAGTTTTCTGACTGTTTCGGATAATATGATTTTAGTTTTTTTTTGTCTAGCCTCACTTGAATATAGTTCAATATTAAATAGTCTCCTGATGAGTCGCCTTTGGTGAGGATGATGAAGCCCGGAGAAATGAGAGGCTTGGAGAGTGAGTGTGTATACGTCACCTCTACCTATATACTGAGATGTGGGGCACATGTTTTTCTATTAGTCACCTACTGACTAACCTTCAGGGGGTGAATTATGGGTATAGTTTTACATTTGGAATGAATAAGGTTTAATTTTATCCTTTTGTCAGCAAACATGAGGAATGACAAGATACAACCCATTTAAGAGAATTCAATTTTGGTTAAAACTATTCCAACACTATGGACATAAAAAAGGCTTCTCCCCTATGTGACATCTCTGATGTTTATTAACATCTGATTTCCAAGTAAAATATTTCCCACATTAAGAAAATGAAAAAATCTTCTCCTCTGTGTGACTGCTCTGATGTCTAATAAGAAGCGCTTTCCGGTTAAAATATTTCCCACATTATGAACAGGAAAAAGGCTTCTCCTCTGTGTGGGTTCTTTGATGGCAATCAAGGTTTATTTTCCCATTTAAAACATTTCCCACATTCTGAACATGAATATGGCTTCTCTGCTGTGTGAATTCTCTCATATGTAACAAGATTTGAATTCTGAGTAAAACATTTCCCACATTCTGAACATCAAAAAGGCTTCTCTCCTGAGTGAGTTCTTTGGTGTTCATCAAGATTCTGTTTCTTGGTAAAATATTTCCCACATTCTGAACATGAAAAAGGCTTCTCTCCTTTGTGAGTTCTCTGGTGGTTAACAAATTGTGATTTAAGTGCAAAGCATTTCCCACATTCTGAACATGAAAAAGGCTTCTCCCCTGTGTGAGTTCTATGGTGAGTAACAAGCAGTGATTTACGTGTAAAACATTTCCCACATTCTGAACATGAAAAAGGCTTCTCTCCTGTGTGAGCTCTCTGGTGGTTAACAATTTGTAATTTATGTGCAAAACATTTGCCACATTGTGAACATGAAAAAGGTTTCTCTCCTGTGTGAGTTATTTGGTGCTTAACAAGATTCCCTTTCTGGTTAAAACATTTCCCACATTCTGAACATGAAAAAGGCTTCTCTCCTGTGTGAGTTCTATAGTGAGCAACAAGCAGTGATTTATTTGCAAAACATTTCCCACATTCTGAACATGAATATGGCTTCTCTCCTGTGTGAGTTCTTTGGTGCTTAACAAGATTTCCTTTCAGGTTAAAACATTTCCCACATTCTGAACATGAAAAAGGCTTCTCCCCTGTGTGAGTTCTCTGGTGTGTAACAAAATGAGATTTCTTTTTAGAACATTTCCCACATTCTGAACATGAAAATGACTTCTTTGCTTTAGGAGCAGTTTGTTTTTTATTGCCTCTTTTGTGACTTTGATTTTCCTTAGTAATCGGTAATGAATCAGAAGATGGGACCTGTTTCATAGGATCAGATGACAGATCTTTGCTGTGAATGGATGATGGTATATCTGGAGTAATAGCATTCACTTCAGTTGTATCTTGTAGGATCTCAAGATCATCAGATTTAAAAATTGAAGATGTCAGCTGTCTCTCAGATATCCTGGTACAGTCATCTACTAAGATAAAAAACAATTTTTTTAACCCCTTAGTGACAGAGCTAGTTTGCAGCTTAATGACCAGGCCAATTTTTACAATTCTGACCACTGTCATTTTATGAGGTTATAACTCTGGAACGCTTTAATGGATCCCACTGATCCTGAGAATGTTTTTTCATGACATATTGTACTTCATGTTAGTGGTAACATTTCTTCAATATGTCTTGTGTTTATTTATGAAAATAACAGAAATATGGCAAAAAATTTTGCAATTTTAAAACTTTAAATTTTTATGCCCTTAAATAAGAGAGATGTGTCAGACAAATATCTTAATAAATAACATTTCCCACATGTCTACTTTACATCAGCACAATTTTGGAAGCAAAATTTTTGTTTGTTAGGAACTTATAAGGGTTAAAAGTTGACCAGCGATTTCTCATTTTTACAACAAAATTTACAAAACCATTTTTTTAGGGACCACATCATATTTAAAGTCATTTTGAAGGGTGTACATGACAGAAAATACCCAAAAGTGACACCGTTCTAAAAACTAGACCCCTCAAGGCGCTGCTCAAAACCACATTCAAGAAGTTTATTAACCCTTTACGTGCTTCACAGGAACTAAAGCAATATGGAAGGAAAAAAATTAACATTTAACTTTTTTTGCAAAAAATTTATTTCAGAACCAATTATTTTTATTTTCACAAGTGTTAAAAGAGAAAATGAACCACAAAATTTGTTGTGCAATTTCTCCTGAATACGCCGATACCCCATATGTGGGGGTAAACCACTTTTTCAGCGCACGGCAGAACTCGCAAGGGAAGGAGCACTGCTTGACTTTTTCAACGCAGAATTGGCTGGAATTGAGATCGGATGCCATGTTGCATTTGGAGAGCCCCTGTGTGCCTAAACAGTGGAAACCCCCACAAGTGACCCCATTTTGGAAACTAGACCCCTTAAGGAACTTATCTAGACTTTGAATCTTCAAGTGCTTCACAGAAGTTTATAACGTAGAGCCGAGAAAATTAAAAATCATTTTTTTTTCCTCAAAAATGATTTTTTCGCCTTCTATGTTTTATTTTCCTAAGGGTAACAGGAGAAATTGGAACAGAAAAGTTTTTGTGCAATTTGTCCTGAGTACGCTGATACCCCATATGTGGGAGAGCTTGGAAGGGAAGGAGTGCCATTTTGGAATGCAGACTTTGATGGAATGGTCTGCGGGCGTCATGTTGCATTTGCAGAGCTCCTGATGTACCTAAACAGTGGAAACCCCCCACAAGTGACCCCATCTTGGAAACTAGACCCCACAAGGAGCTTATCTAGATGTGTGTTGAGCACATTGAACCCCCAAGTGCTTCACAGAAGTTTATAACGCAGAGCGGTGAAAATAAAAAGTTTTTTTATTTCCACAAAAGTGATTTTTTTTTTAGCCCCCAATTTTTAGACCCCCAAAATAGTAAATAGTGGAAACCCCTCAATTCTTGCTCCAACCCTAACCCCAACACCCCCTAACCCTAATCCCAACCCTAACCCTAATTATAATTCGCCCTAACCCTAACTCTAACCCTAGACCTAGCGGAAAAATGAAAAAAAAAAAATATTTTCTTTATTTCATTATGTTTGCCTAACTAAGGGGGTTATTTACTATTTTTTTTTATTTTGATCACTATGATAGTTTATCATAGTGATCAAAATGAATGAATGGAATCTGCCAGCCGGAGCCTGCAGATTTACGGCGGGCACACTGTGCCTGCTCCCGCCATTTTCTCAGGATCCAAGATGGCGGCTCCCACTGGAGGACGCCGGCCGGCGGGACGCAAAACCACCGGAAGGGGACCCTAGACCACGGAGAGGTACTGGGGGGGATAGGGGACCCTATTTCTCTCGCCTCTGATATGCGATCACATCAGAGGAAAGAGAAATTAAATGCAAAATCGCGGCTTTTTTTTTGCGGTCGCCGTTATAGGGTTAATAACGGCGATTGCAAAAGCGGGGTTGGCAAAAACCAACCCGATTCATGTTCTCTGGGGT
Organism: Dendrobates tinctorius; assembly: GCF_039654945.1. NCBI lineage: Eukaryota > Metazoa > Chordata > Amphibia > Anura > Dendrobatidae > Dendrobates > Dendrobates tinctorius. The sequence continues at coordinate 80,693 of NW_027361685.1, forward strand.
CTCGGCTACCCCCTGCAGCCAAGACCTCGGAGAAAATACGACACTGGGGGTGCTATTTACTTACTCCACAGCGCCGTGAATTCACGGTGCTGTGGTTTCAGTACCCATAGGTCCCAACCCTCCCGATTCCCGCGGGACAGACCCGATTTCTGGTCCTTATCCCGCCGTCTCAGCCGGGAAGCTTTCTATCCTGCGATCACGGTGTATGACCGCAAAATACAGCAGAGGCCGCACACAGTGCGGGGCTCGCCGCGTCACATCCACAGGGTGCACAGAGCTCACCTCCAGCCCCAGGAAGCAAGAACCCGGAACTAGAGCTACCATATATCACCAAGGAGAGGCGCCCCATCCTGCAGCAAGTGCCCAGAGAGCGTGTGGTGCTGTGAGGACGCGGTCAGGCGCTCAGGTACACGGAACACGCTGAGTCTGGGGGGGACAGTGGAGTCTCGGGGACAGAGAGGTCTGGAGGGGACAGAGAGGAGTCCGGAGGGGACAGAGAGGTCTGGAGGGGACAGTGGAGTCTGAGGGAGATAGGAGTCCGGAGGGGACAGTGGAGTCTGGGGGAGAGAGAGAAGTCCAGAGGGAACAGAAGGGACAGAGGACTAGAGGGGTCAGATGAGTCCAGAGGGGACTGAGGAGTCTGAGGGAGAGAAAGGAGACTAGAGGGGACAGAGGAGTCTGGGGTGGACAGAAGGGAGAGGCGGCTGGGGTGGACAGAGGAGGCACAGGAGTCTGGGGTGGACAGAGGAGTCTGGGGTAGACACAGGAGTCTGGGGTGGACTGAGGAGAACAGAGGCGTTTGGGGTGGACAGAAGAGTACAGAGGGGACACAGGAGTCTGGGGTGGACAGAGGAGTACAGAGGGGACACAGAAGTCTGGGGTGGACAGAGGAAAACAGAGGAGTCTGGGGTAGACACAGGAGTTTGGGGTGGACAGAGGAGTACAGAGGGGACACAGGAGTCGGGTGGACAGAGGAGAACAGAGGAGTTTGGGGTGGACAGAGGAGTACAGAGGGGACACAAGAGTCTGGGGTGGACAGAGGAGTGAGGAAAAGGTGTGTGTAAATGGGTGTGGCTTAAAATGGGTGTGGCTAGGGGCGTGGCCTAAAATTTAGCGCCGCCACCTTTATTCCTCTTTGCCTTCTTCAAAAGTTGGGAGGTATGAGTACCCTTAATTAAAGCCGTTAAAAGGCGTATCGGTGGTCGTTAAGGGGTTAATAAAATATTCTTGAGTTTTATATTTTTCAACATTTCTACTTAAACTGTCCATAAAAATAGCAAGCTATGTAAAAAAACTTTAATTATTTACCAAGACAATGACAGTTCACCATCTAATAGAAAACCTTGTTGGATGAACCAGTAGTGTGCGGTGTTCAACTGTTTGTTCATTCTGCCTCCCAAATATCCAATAAAAAGAAACCAATCAATGTTAGGCTAGTTTCACACTAGCTTATTTTCCACGCAGCGCTCGGTGACGCTAAGCCCCACCCCCTGCCGGCTCCCTGCCCGCCCCATCCGGTCATCGCCGCCTACTATCGCACACGGCTGCATGCGATCTGCGCACCCTATCTTTAGCATAGGGTGCGCAGACCGTGTGCTGGCCGTGCGCTAGTAGGATTTTAGCGTGCGCTCCGCACTTTTGAAGATGTGCCGGTGTGCGCCGAATGCACCATGTTGCATTTTGCTGCGCTCGGCGCACCTTCAAAAGTGCGCAGTGCACGTTAAAATTCTACTAGCGCACGGCCTGCGCACCCTATGCTAAAGATAGGGTGCGCAGATCGCATGCAGCCGTGTGTGATAGTAGGTGGCGATGACCGGATGGGGCGGGCAGGGAGCCGGCAGCGGGCGGGGCTTAGCGGCACCGAGTGCTGCATGGAAAATAAGCTAATGTGAAACCAGCCTTATGTAAGCAAAAATAATACCAATTCTCATCTCACAAAAAACAAGACCCCACTCAGGTCCATCATCTGTCAATGGAAAAACAGATAAGGCAGATTAGAGTTAATGCTATAGTTAGGGTTACTGTTAGGCTAAAGATAAGGTTTATTCTAAAGTTATGGGTAGGGTAAAGAATTAGGCTTTTCTCAATTGTCTCCCCAATAATTTGGTTACGTCAGAGTTTTCTATTTCCGGAAAAAATAAAATAAAAACGAATAAAATGGCCGGTCAGTATTATAGTGCAGAGGAGGCTTATGCACTTTTATGTTCTGACAGTGAAGAAAGTGCAGTGTCAGATGGGGATGTGGATATCGAGGGCTTTAGTAGCAGCGACAGTGATAGCTCAGAAATGAGCAGTGATTCTGGTCCATCCTCACACACAAGGACCAGTACAACAAGAAGGACAAATAGCGCTTCTGGAGAAATGTCTCCAACTCAGGGAACAATGCCCAGTACTAGCGCTGTCCCTAGTGCTCGTGAATTGGCGCACACCAATGTCCAAGGGGCTTTGCCTCTTGATGTAGCATTTCCCAGAAGGGAGGCTTCGGATTCGGCTACTCCATTCATCCCTAATTTTAATGCCATTCCTGGTATAAATGTGGAGGTGGAAAATTTTGGACCAATTATTTTTTTAAATTTGTTTCTGACAGATAGCTTGCTAGAGCATATTGTCTTACAAATTTATATGTGTCCCAATTCATCAGCCAGAATCCACGATCCTATTATGCTAGGTCAAATTTATGGACAAACTAATGTCCTAGAAATGAAAAAATTTTTAGGACTTACATTCATTATGAGGCTTGTTAAAAAAACGAGCATTCGGTCCTATTGGTCCAACCGCCCTGTTCAAGCCACCCCTATGTTTCCTGCCGTTCTTCCTAGGACCCATTATGAAATGCTCATGAGATTTTGGCATTTTAACGACAATAGTCAATGCCTGCCCAGAGATGTCCCAGAACATGACAGACTATTCAAAATCAGACCTATCATCGAAGACTTGACAGAAAAGTTCTTAAGGCTCTACACCCCAACAGAAAACATTTCCATTGATGAGTCACTTGTAAAATTCAAAGGAAGACTGCACCTCAAGCAATTTATTCCTTCTAAGAGGGCAAGGTTCGGAATAAAGCTCTATAAAATGTGCGAGAGATAAACCAGATACACATCAGCTTTTCACATTTATGAGGGGAAAGACAGCGAACTAAACCCACCAGGACGCCCTACTTATCTGGGGACATCGGGAAAAATGGTTTGGGAGCTGATAACTCCATTTTTACAAAAAGGCTACAATCTGTATATTGACAACTACTACACCAGCATACCCCTATTTAAAAGTCTGGTTGAACATAACATAGGGGCTTGTGGGACCATTCGCAAAAACCTTCAGGAGTTTCCACAATCATTGGTCAGCAAAAAGTTCTGAAAGGGGCAGTCAGGGGCTTTACACAATGGAGAGCTGCTTGTCCTTAAGTATAAGGATAAAGATATTTTTATCCTGAGCTCGATCCACACAGATGCCACAAGGGCCACTGCAGACCAACAGGGATCCACTACTCCAAAACCTGTGTCTGTCATTGACTACAACAAATATATGGGGTGTGGACCTTGCAGATCAGGTTCTACAGCCATACCAGGTATCATGAAAATCATAGATCTGGTATAAAAAGTTAGTCATGTATTTGTTTCAGGTGGCCACATATAATTCTTTTGTGTTATACAAAAAAGCCGGAAATGCAGATACTTTCCTTGATTATCAGGAAAAGGTCACTGAAAATCTTGTTTTTGAAAATTTTGTCCCCGCCAATCCTTTAGAATGTGAAGATGTCAGAAGACTCACTGAGCGACATTTTATTGCACTCATCCCAGTAACTGAAACAAGAAAGAACCCCCAGAGAAGATGTCGTGTATGTTCCTAGAGAGGAATGAGGCATGATCCCCGCTATTATTACCCACAATGCCCATCACTGCCAGCCTTATGCCTCCATGACGGCTTTACAATCTTCCACACAGAACCACGTTTTTGAACTGTTTTGACATTCAAGCATTTGGTTTATTTAGTGACAGACACATTTGAGTAGAGCTGACGTAACAATTTCCGGGGGTAGGTGGGGGGAGGTCTCCAGAGACACAAGCTGGGCACAATATATTGGGCACTACAATGACATTTTGGCAATTTTTGCTCTGAAACTTCTACGAGTTTCTGGAAATCATCCATGTAGTGAAAATGGTCACTATATCCATAGATGAATTCCCAGAGGGGTGTCATTTCCAAAATGGGGTCACTTCAGGGGGGAATTCATCTATGGATATAGTGACCCTTTACCTATCTACCTATTTTCCAATGTAAAATCTGGGGTTAAAACAACATTTTAGTGGTAAAAATGTAATTATTTCTTCTTCACTGCCCAATGGTATAATTTTCTATGGAACAGCTGTGGTGTCAGTATGCTCACTGCACCACGAGAAGAATTCATTCAGGGAAGTATTTGGTAAAATGCAGTCACTTTTAGGGCTTATGCTGTTCTGGCACCTCAGGGGCTCTGACAATGTGACATGTCACCCACAAACAATTCCAGCAAAATCTGCTCTCCAATATGGCGCTCCTTCCCTTCCAAGCTCTGCCATGCGCCCAAGCAGTGGTTTACCCCCACATATGGGGTATCGGCGTGCTCAGGAGAAATTGCACAACAAACTGTATGGAGCAATTTCTCGTGTTACCCTTATGAAAATGCAAAATATGGAGCCAAAAAGATTTGTGAAAAATCTTCTTTTTTTTTTTTTATTTGCATGGCGCCATGTTATAAACGTCTGTGAAGCACCTGTGGGTTCAAGGTGCTCAATACACAACTGGATAAGTTCCCTAAGGGGTCTAGTTTAAAAAATGGGGTCCCTTTTTGGGAGTTTCCACTGTTTAGGCACATCAGGGGCTCTCCAAAAGCGACATGGCAACCGCTAATTATTCCAGCATATTTTACATTCAAAAAGTGAAATGGCGCTCCTTCCATTCTGAGCCCTGCCGTGCACCCAAACAGTAGATTTCCCCCACATATGGGGTATCGGCATGCTCAGGAGAAATTGCAAAACAAAATGTATAGTCCATTTTCTCCTGTTACCCTTGTGAAAGTAAAAAAAATTAGGTGTAAAGGAAAATTTGTGTGAAAGAAAAGTAAATGTTTATTTTTTCCTTCCACATTCCATTCATTCCTGTGAAGCACCTGAAGGGTTAATAAACTTCTTGAATGTGGTTTTGAGCCCCTTGAGGGGTGCACTCTTTAGAATGGTGCCACTTTTAGGTATTTTCTGTCATATTGACCCCCCAAACTCACATCAAATGTGAGGTGGTCCCTAAAAAATGGTTTTGTAAATTTTGTTGTAAAAATGAGAAATCGCTGTTTAACTTTTAACCCTTATAACTTCCTAACAAAAAAAATTGATATAGTTGATATAGATGCTACTGCGCAGGCGCCGCCATCGCCGGTGACATTTTGCTGGATGTAATTTTTTTCTAAGCCTCACAATAGCCACAATATTATAGGCATTATCACCAATAATATCAATGCTATTATATGCATTATGTAATAATGGGGGCAGGTCAGTGAGGGGTCAGCGACCTGTCATAAGCCAATACAGATGAATATGTAATCAGAGCACCACATAAAGCCCCGCCCACAGCCCCACCCATAGCCCCGCCCCAGAGAATGAGAATCTCATTAACAGGAAAACTACAAATACAGATTACACAACAGTAAACCAGAGTTGCCCTCATTTATGGTGGACCATTGGAGCTACTATGGATCCTGAGCAGAAGATTAGAGAAAATAATATTGCTCCCCATTTCAGGAGAGATTGTGCAGTAATCTGAATTCCTTAGGACCAAAAACAATGTAATTGGTTATAAGTTCTATAGAAAAGGGCTTTCAATGCCCAAAGTCATTTGAACAGTTTTGGGTGGAGGAGAATGTTGTGGTCTAGAGGCAAAATGGTGATCATGGTAATACGGCAGGACTACACCACCGATAAAGCAGCCACAGCCGGTGACTGAGAGGAATCTGTGACTTCTCTGCATTCAGTGGTTACTACTCACCTGGGTAGTCATATGTGGGAATCTCCTCTTTACACCACTCATCATCTCTCACATATGTCTCTGTAGTATTAATATGGGTCAGATCTTCACCCTGAAACAAATATTGTAAAAGTCACCGACAGATGGAGAAGTCCCATCTATGATCAGCTCTAATCCTGCCATCTCCACCGTTCTCATTACACAAGTATAAAACATATAATACTGGTGGATAAAACAAGACTGAGCACAAGACCTTCACAGCCGTCTACACATCATAGGGGAGATCTCCTGACACCTTCTCTCCATCTACCTGATGATCCTGAGGAGCACTGGGATCTTCTTGGTTACAGTCCTGTGGAAGAAGAGGACGGGGACATATCTCTGGTGTTGTCCTCTTACTGGATAGATCTGGAGGAAACGCATACAGGGACTAAATTAATTCTCTACATACAGATAATTATAGGCCGTGTGTATTTAGTCGTGTCTGTTACCTGGTGATGTGAGGGGCTGGGGAACCTCCATTATGACGTCATTGTACAGATCTCTGTGTCCTTCTAAATACTCCCACTCCTCCATGGAGAAATAGACAGCGACATCCTGACACCTTATAGGAACCTGACACATACAATGATACAGTCATCCCCCCGATCCCTTTATAGTGTTAGTGTATAATGTCCCAGCATTCCCAGCAGTGTCTCCTCTCCAGTCAGCAGCTCAATCATCTTGTAGATGAGTTCTAGGATCTTCTGGTCATTGATGTCCTCATGGATCAGGGGGTGAGGTGGAGACCCGTGATTGGGCTCAGGGGTCTTCCCCATCCCTCAGACACAGGGTCCTGACAGCGATCACTAGAGGTCTTCTTCACCACTGTGTAATCCTGGTTATGGAGAGACACATTAATAAATCTCACTACAGACATTTCCAGAGTCCTCACCTCTCCAGTTCTGTCCATCTGTTATTCCCATAGATAAGAATGATGTAATGTGACGTCATCAGAATCTCTCACCTCTCCAGTGAGACGGAAGAGGATCTCTAGGGTGAGGTGTAACATCCTCTCCGCCATCTTGTCTCTGTCCATATCCATCCTTGATGGGGAAATCAGGAAAATTCTCTTCTGTAGAAGATCTTCACTGAGAGGATCCGATATTGTAGAGACCTGAATGAGAAGATGATCCGATGTAACATCATAAGAATCCTGTGTAATAATACAATTACTGGAGATAATAAGGGAAACATATGAGGAGATTTATTATCTTACAGGGTTTAGTTTTCTTCCCTGACATCTACTAATAAAACCTATATATTTAGGCCACAGACAACAAGCAGTTTCCTCCTCGGAGTCGGCAGCTGAACACGTTCCTCATAGACTCATCTTCCATAACGCTAATTCTCGTCTCATTACCGACACTGGAATCGGCATTAGCAATACTGCAGGAGATATTCATTACACGCGACATGAGAAATAACTCCTTCATGATGAGGACGACATCTTCATCTTCTACTACGGCTCTAGAGACAGATGTGGCCAGAGTCGGTCACTGCCTCCATCCCCACCGGCCGTCTATATGAAGGTTTCCCGTCTTCCCCGCACTGGAATCTTCTATCCCGTTAGATCTCAGCTCTGAGTCACACACAGAAGTTTGAGGCTTTTAGAAAAGATTTTTTGTTTCCACAAACACAACGGACAGAAATGATCTGATCCCAAAGTCTCCATGTACAGTGATTTATGGGGTTTATTTCTGGCCTTAGGCTTTCCTATATTACAAGAAAAACTCCAGAAAAAGCCGATATTAACACCTTTCCTACATTAGACTTACTATTCCGTCCATGTGACCTGGGACCTAAGTCCCAAGGACGGGATAGTACGTCTAGCGTGATCAGCTGCACTCACGGGGGGGAACGCAGCTGATCACGGCCGGGTGTCAGCTGATTATCACAGCTGACACCCGACAGTATGTGTCAGGGGCGGTCACGAACTGCCCCGACACGTTAACTCCTGGCACACTGCGATCAAACACGTTCGCAGTGTATCTGGGGTTTAGGGATGCATCGGCAAGGAGGGGGCTCCCTCCGTGCTTCCCTGAGACCCCCACAGCAGCGCGATGTGCATCACTGCCTGCTGCGGGGGCCTCCTTCCCTGAAGGTCCCCGAATCCAAAATGGCGGCGGGGACCTTCGGGGCCTGCAGGGAGGTGGCTTCCTCATGCCTGCAAAGCGCCAGCATGAGGAAGACTGCAGCACTGTCTGTGACAGATCGCTGATCTCTCACAACGATCTGTGATGTGACAGATCAGCGATCTGTCACATGACATTTATGTCCCCCCTGGGACAATGTAATAAAGTTAAAAAAAAAAAAAAAAAAAAAAAAGTTTAAAAATAATTTATAAAAAAATCACTAAATAAATTTAAAAAAAAAATATATATATATATATTCCCTAATAAATTCATTTTTTGAAAAAAAAATAAATAAAAGTACACATATTTGGTATCTCTGCATCCGTAACTACCCGCCCTATAAAACTGTCCCACTAATTAACCCCTTTGTTGAACCTCTTAAAAAATAAAAATAAAAAACGAAGCAAAAAATAATGCTTTATCATCATACCGCCGAACAAAAAGTGCAATAACGCGCGATCAAAAAGACGGATATAAATAACCATGGTACCGCTGAAAACGTCATCTTGTCCCGCAAAAAACGAGCCGCCATACAGCATCATCAGCAAAAAAATATAAAAGTTATAAAAGTTATAGCTCACAGAATAATTATTTTTTATATAAAATTGTTTTCAGTGCATAAAAGCGCCAAAACATAAAAAAAGAGATAAATGAGGTATCGCTGTAACCGTACTGACCCGAAGAATAAAACTGCTTCATCAATTTTACCGCATGCGGAACGGTGCAAACGCACCCCCAAAAGAAATTCAGGAAACGCTGGTTTTTGTTCATTCTGCGTCCCAATAATCGGAATAAAAAGCGATCAAAAAAGTCACGTGACCGAAAATGGTACCAATAAAAACGTCAACTCGTCCCGCAAAACATAAGACCTCACATGACTCAGTGGGTCAAAATATGGAAAAATTATAGCTCTCAATATGTGGTGATGCAAAAACTATTTTTACAATAAAAAGGGTCTTTTAGCGTCTGACAGCCGCCAAACATAAAAACCGCCATAAATAGTAAATCAAACCCCCCGTTATCACCCCCTTACTTAGGGAAAAATAATAAAATAAAAAAAAAATATTTCCATTTTCCCATTAGGGCTAGGGTTATGGTTAGGGGTGTGTTGGGGTTAGGGATGAAGTTAGAATAGGGGGGTTTCCACTGTTTAGGTACATCAGGGGCTCTCCAAACGTGACATGGCGTCCGATCTGAATTCCAGCCAATTTTGCATTGAAAAAGTCAAACAGCGCTCCTTCCCTTCTGAGTTCTGCCATGCGCCGAAACAGTGGTACCCCCCACATATCAGGTATCAGCGTACTCAGGACAAATTGCACAATAACTTTTGCAGTCCAATTTCTCCTGTTACCCTTGGTAAAATAAAAAAAATGGACCTGAAGTAATTTTTTTGTGAAAAAAAGTTAAATGTTCTTTTTTTTTAAAAAAATATTCAATAAATTCCTGTGAAACACCTGAAGGGTTAATAAACTTCTTGAATGTGGTTTTGAGCACCTTGAGGGGTGCAGTTTTTAGAATGGTGTCACTTTTGGGTATTTTCCATCATATAGACCCCTCAAAGTGGCTTCAAATGTGATGTGGACGGAAGAGGATCTCTAGGGTGAGGTGTAACATCCTCTCCGCCATCTTGTCTCTGTCCATATCCATCCTTGATGGGTAAATCAGGAAAATTGTCTTCTGTAGAAGATCTTCACTGAGAGGATCCGATATTGTAGAGACCTGAATGAGAAGAAGATGATCCGATGTAACATCATAAGAATCCTGTGTAATAATACAATTACTCGAGATAATAAGGGAAACATATGAGATTTATTATCTTACAGGGTTTAGTTTTCTTCCCTGACATCTACTAATAAAACCTATATATTTAGGCCACAGACAACAAGCAGTTTCCTCCTCGGAGTCGGCAGCTGAACACGTTCCTCATAGACTCATCTTCCATAACGCTAATTCTCGTCTCATTACCGACACTGGAATCGGCATTAGCAATACTGCAGGAGAGATTCATTACACGCGACATGAGAAATAACTCCTTCATGATGAGGACTAGAGTTGAGCGAAACAGGTCGAAAAATTTCAAAAGTCGCCGACTTTTGGCAAAGTCGGGTTTCATGAAACGAAACCCAACCCTAGGATGAGGTCGGCCACGAGGTCGGCGACTTACGCGCCAAAGTCGCGTTTCAAAAGTTTGTTTTGCGCTCTTTTACAGCCAATCAGGATCCACGGACACTGTGGGCAACGTGATGACATAGGCAGGGGTCACCACCATCTTTCAGAAGGGCATGCAAGAGATTGGCTTGCTTTGGTGGGCGTCACAGGGGGTATAAAAGGGCGTGCACGCCGACCGCCATCTTACTTCTGCCGATCTCAGTATAGGGAGAGGTTGCTGCTGATTCTGTAGGGAGAGCGTTAGGCAGGGAAGAAGACAAAAAAACTGCTTCTGCTGCTAGCGATTTGGCCTGCACAACACACAAGTCACTGTGTGTGCAGTGCAAGGGGAGGCTATATTGTGGTGTATCAGTGGTGTTGGTTGTTGGGCTGCCTTTTAAGGCTTCCTGACAGGCTGGCATTGCTGTTTACCCACTGCTCCGCAAACTGCTTTTTTAAAAGCAATCCAATCTCCCTTATCCTGTAGTCACTTTGGTCACAGCTGTGCCATCAAGCCTGTCACATAGCGCTCAGATATTCATTGGGCCTCACACAATCCACAAGTGTCCAGTGTCCAAAAGTGTGCGCAGAGATTCAAAATCTCCCTTATCCTCTCGTCACTTTGGTCACAGCTGTGCCATCGAGCCTGTCACATAGCGCTCAGATATTCATTGGGCCTCACACAATCCACAAGTGTCCAGTGTCCAAAAGTGTGCGCAGAGATTCAAAATCTCCCTTATCCTCTCGTCACTTTGGTCACAGCTGTGCCATCGAGCCTGTCACATAGCGCTCAGATATTCATTGGGCCTCACACAATCCACAAGTGTCCAGTGTCCAAAAGTGTGTGCAGAGATTCAAAATCTCCCTTATCCTCTCGTCACTTTGGTCACAGCTGTGCCATCGAGCCTGTCACATAGCGCTCAGATATTCACTGGGCCTCACACAATCCACAAGTGCCCAGTGTCCAAAAGTGTGTGCAGAGATTCAAAATCTCCCTTATCCTCTCGTCACTTTGGTCACAGCTGTGCCATCGAGCCTGTCACATAGCGCTCAGATATTCATTGGGCCTCACACAATCCACAAGTGTCCAGTGTCCAAAAGTGTGTGCAGAGATTCAAAATCTCCCTTATCCTCTCGTCACTTTGGTCACAGCTGTGCCATCGAGCCTGTCACATAGCGCTCAGATATTCATTGGGCCTCACACAATCCACAAGTGTCCAGTGTCCAAAAGTGTGTGCAGAGATTCAAAATCTCCCTTATCCTCTCGTCACTTTGGTCACAGCTGTGCCATCGAGCCTGTCACATAGCGCTCAGATATTCATTGGGCCTCACACGATCCACAAGTGTCCAGTGTCCACAAGTGTCTGCAGAAATTCAAAATCTCCCCTGTCCTATAGACACCTTGTACCTTGTTTTACATTACTATATAGTTTGTTGGATTTTGTCTACATTTCTACCAAAAATGAGGAAGGCTGGTGGAAGAGGCCGTGGAATTGGGCGGGGGTTGGCAGCTGGTAATGATGGTGTTGGTGGTGGATCTGATGGTAGTGGCAAGAGCAAAATAGGACCGAATGCAGGAGGTGTTGAGCCTGCGTCATCGTCTGGCTACATAAGGCCTCGAACGCTTAGTTTTCTAGGAGTTGGCAAACCGCTTTTAAAGGCAGAGCATCAGGAAAAAGTTTTGTCTTACATTGCTGACTCAGCCTCCAGCTCTATCGCCTCCTCTTCTTCAGTTGTAAAAAGTAAAAGCACTGAGTCGTCATTGGAGGCTCATGTTCATGAACCACACCTTTCCTTGTGTCCTTCACCCCAACCAAGATTGAAGGATGACGCAGGCCATACTACTGATTACTCCATGGAGCTGTTTTCACATACCATGCCTGGATTATCAAGTCAAATGGTGAATTACCCAGGCCAAGATGAATCTGACATGGAGTGCACTGATGCACAGCCGCTGATGGATGATTCTGCTGGTACATTCACTCAGAGCACTACATTTTCCTCGCAGTGTACAGAGCCAGATTCTGACCCTGATGAGACTCAGGTGCCCCTTCCCGCACACTATACCACCATACACGGTGACACAGAGGAAGGTGCACATGACATAGAAGAGGAGGTGATGGATGACCCAGTTGTTGACCCAGATTGGCATCCATTGGGGGAAGAGGGTGCTGCTTCCAATAGCTCAGATGAGGAGCATCCACAGCAGACATCGACATCGCAACAGCTGTTATCTGGCAGGCCCGTAGCACTCCAAAGACAGGTTCCAAACATAAAAAGAGTTGCTGGACAGCTTGTCCAGAGGGTCAAAAGATGACAGCGTGCTAGGCCGCAAAATGTCTGCCAAAGTAGGAAGAGTGCAGTGTGGCACTTTTTTGAACAAAATCCTCCTGATCAGGCCAAGGTTATCTGTAAGAAGTGCGCAAAGACCTTTAGCCGAGGGAAAAATCTGAAAAATTTGAATACCAGTTGCATGCTTAGACATTTAACCAGCATGCACTTGCAAGCGTGGACACAACACCAAACCTCAAGTGCCACATGTGCAACTGATCACAACGAAGGTAGTCAGCAACGCTACATTGTTTCCCCCACTGTAAGCCCACCGGTTAGCACAGCAGCAAATGTTGAGGTGTCGTTGCAAGGCCACAGCAGTCAGGGAATCCCACTGTTATATCAACGAAAGACTGATTCTAGGCCATCAGAAAGAACACCAACTCCATCACCATCATCAACCCTCTCTCAGTCCGCCCTGCCCACCGCTACTTCCACCATATGCAGCTCTCAAGTCCAGCTCACCCTCCCAGACACTATGAGTAGGTCAAGAAAGTACTCAGTCTCTCATCCGCGTACACTGGGTTTGAACGCCCACATTGCCAAACTAATCTCGTTTGAGATGATGCCCTTTCGGTTGGTGGAAAGCACAGCTTTCCGCGAACTCATGGCCTATGCAGTACCACGCTATGACCTACCCAGTCGCCACTTCTTCTCTCGCAAAGCCATCCCAGCCCTCCACCATCATGTGAAAGACCGCATTGTCCATGCACTCAAGCAGTCAGTGAGCGGAAAGGTGCACCTCACAACTGATGCATGGTCCAGTCGGCATGGCCAGGGCCGTTACGTGTCCATCACTGCGTACTGGGTTAATGTGGTGGATGCAGGGTCCACAGGGGACAGCGGTGGTGGGACAGTGCTGCCTAGCCCACGGTATAGGAAACAGTTGGCTGTAGGCGTTCGACCCTCCTCCTCCTCCTCCTCCAGAAGTGAAAGCTCGTCCACAGAGCGCAGTCGTACGAGCACTCCATCTGCAGCTGCCACTGTTGCACACGATGTGTCCCCCTATCGAGCAGGTAGTGGAAAGCGTCAGCAGGCTGTGTTGCAGATGATGTGTTTGGGCGACAGACACACCGCCGAGGTGCTGGCCGAGTACTTGAAGCGACAAACTGAGTCATGGCTCTGCAGTGTACATCTTGAGGCAGGCAAGGTAGTTAGTGATAACGGCCGTAATTTTGTGGCAGCCATAGCCCTTTCAAAACTCAGCCACATACCTTGCTTGGCTCACACCTTGAACCTGGTGGTGCAGTGCTTCCTCAAAAATTATCCGGAGTTAACAGCCCTGCTCCAGAAGGTGCGCCTGTACACTCCGTTCGTATGCAGAAGCTGCAGCGATTGCTCCACCTTCCCAACCACCGCCTCATTATCGACATTGCAACAAGGTGGAACTCCACCCTGCACATGGTGGAGCGGCTGTGCGAGCAGAGGCAGGCCATAATGCATTTGTGGGAGGATACACGGCCAGGCACTTTGAGAGCAGACATGGAGTTGACAGGTGTGCAGTGGTCGAAGCTGAAAGACCTCTGTAAAGTCCTTCAGTGTTTTGAGGAATGCACACGGCTGGTAAGCGCAGACGACGCCATCCTAAGCATGAGCATCCCACTTATGCGTCTGCTCATGCAAACTTTGACGCACCTTAAGGAGCAGGCGTCTGCAGCCAATGTTGATGAGGAGGAAGAGGAGGAGGGAATCCTTGATGACATTCAGCCATTGTCTGCTCAGGGACCTCTCCTGGACGAGGTGGAGGAAGAAGAGGAGGAGGAGGATGATGATGGGGATGATTACTTAGGGGAGGAGGATGCATCTCGTGGGGCAAGTGAAAATGTTGGCGTGGCAAGGTCTGGTACAGGGTTTGTGCGTGACTGGAGGGATGTGGATTTGCCAGAAAGTGCTCCTCCACCCAGCACTCGCAGTGCATCATTGACACCGGGAACATTGGCCAACATGTCAGATTATGCCTTGCAGATCCTAAAAAGGGACCCCCGCATTGCCAAAATGATGAACGATGACGACTACTGGTTGGCCAGCATCCTGGATCCACGCTATAAAGGCAAATTACAAAACATCATGCCACAGGAGAACCTTGACCTAATATTGGCTAATAAACAAGCAACTCTGGTAAATCGGTTGCTTGAGGCATTCCCAGCACACAGCAGCGGTGATGGTTCTCACACGAGCCGTACGGGCCGGGGGCAGCTTGGCAGAGGTGTTCGTGGTGCACACAGCAGAAGTGGCGTTGGAGACAGGGGTTTCATGACAATGTTGTGGACTGATTTTTCAAATACCGCTCACACAACTGGTAATACTGCATCGATGGAAAGTGACAGGAGACAGCAGTTGTCAACTATGGTAACAAACTACTTTTCCTCCCATATCGATGTTCTCCCACACAGGTCATTCCCCTTTGACTATTGGGCCGCTAAACTGGACACTTGGCCTGAATTGGCCCAATATGCCTTACAGGAGCTCACTTGCCCAGCTGCAAGTGTGCTATCGGAAAGAGTCTTCAGTGCAGCTGGATCAATCCTGACAGAAAAAAGGACCCGTCTGTCAACCCAAAATGTGGATGATCTAACCTTCATTAAAATGAACCATGCATGGGTTTCCAAGGATTTTGTCCCACCTTCCCCTGATGACACATAGGGTGACAGAAAAATGGCTTGCTTTGGTCCACCTCTTCCTGGGACTTGACCTATTTCGCCTTTTGCATCAGCTGAATGTCCAACATCAACATATGCCACTTTCTAAAACTCCCTAACTGTGCTGCCTCCCCCCCATGGCCGGGGTCACCACCTAGCGCACGACACCGTGCGAGTGCCGTTGCCCTGGACAGGTGGGTATGCCGACTCTTGGGCGCGGGCACTGGCACAGGGTCCCTCATAGTGCAATCAAGTGTCTCTGACGGTGGTGGTGCACACCCGCCGTCAGACACACCGCTGTACTATGAGGGGCCCAGTGCCAGTACCGACGCCCACGAGTGGGCCCCCCTTGCTTGGGCAGGGCCCCAGCATTTGCAATCTTTACCTCTCCCTGCTCCTCCGCTGTGTAATCTGGGCCGTCAAATCCATACTGTGCCTGACACCGTCTGAGCCTGCCTCCTGAGACATATATTTTGAATGTGTACGCTATCCATACATGTTATCTGGGGATACGGTACCCTTTCTAACCTTTGTGCAATCACGTGCAATCCATACTGGGCCTAACACCGTCTGAGCCTGCCTCCTGAGACATATATTTTGAATGTGTACGCTATCCATACATGTTATCTGGGGATACGGTACCCTTTCTAACCTTTGTGCAATCACGTGCAATCCATACTGGGCCTAACACCGTCTGAGCCTGCCTCCTGAGACATATATTTTGAATGTGTACGCTATCCATACATGTTATCCGGGGATACGGTACCCTTTCTAACCTTTGTGCAATCACGTGCAATCCATACTGGGCCTGACACCGTCTGAGCCTGCCTCCTGATGTATATACATATATTTTGAATGTGTACGCTATCCATACATGTTATCTGGGGATACGGTACCCTTTCTAACCTTTGTGCAATCACGTGCAATCCATACTGGGCCTAACACCGTCTGAGCCTGCCTCCTGATGTATAGACATACACTCACTGGCCACTTTATTAGGTACACCATGCTAGTAACGGGTTGGACCCCCTTTTGCCTTCAGAACTGCCTCAATTCTTCGTGGCAGAGATTCAACAAGGTGCTGGAAGCATTCCTCAGAGATTTTGGACCATATTGACATGATGGCATCACACAGTTGGCGCAGATTTGTCGGCTGCACATCCCTGATGCGAATCTCCCTTTCCACCACATCCCAAAGATGCTCTATTGGATTGAGATCTGGTGACTGAGGAGGCCATTTGAGTACAGTGAACTCATTGTCATGTTCAAGAAACCAATCTGAGATGATTCGAGCTTTATGACATGGCGCATTATCCTGCTGAAAGTAGCCATCAGATGTTGGGTACATTGTGGTCATAAAGGGATGGACATGGTCAGCAACAATACTCAGGTAGGCTGTGGCGTTGCAACGATGCTCAATTGGTACCAAGGGGCCCAAAGAGTGCCAAGAAAAAATTCCCCACACCATGACACCACCACCACCAGCCTGAACCGTTGATACAAGGCAGGATGGATCCATGCTTTCATGTTGTTTACGCCAAATTCTGACCCTACCATCCGAATGTCGCAGCAGAAATCGAGACTCATCAGACCAGGCAACGTTTTTCCAATCTTCTACTGTCCAATTTCGATGAGCTTGTGCAAATTGTAGCCTCAGTTTCCTGTTCTTAGCTGAGAGGAGTGGTACCCAGTGTGGTCTTCTGCTGCTGTAGCCCATCTGCCTCAAAGTTCGACGCACTGTGCGTTCAGAGATGCTCTTCTGCCTACCTTGGTTGTAACGGGTGGCAATTTGAGTCACTGTTGCCTTTCTATCAGCTCGAACCAGTCTGCCCATTCTCCTCTGACCTCTGGCATCAACAAGGCATTTCCGGCCACAGAACTGCCGCTCACTGGATTTTTTTTCTTTTTCGGACCATTCTCTGTAAACCCTAGAGATGGTTGTGCGTGAAAATCCCAGTAGATCAGCAGTTTCTGAAATACTCAGACCAGCCCTTCTGGCACCAACAATCATGCCACGTTCAAAGGCACTCAAATCACCTTTCTTCCCCATACTGATGCTCGGTTTGAACTGCAGGAGATTGTCTTGACCATGTCTACATGCCTAAATGCACTGAGTTGCCGCCATGTGATTGGCTGATTAGAAATTAAGTCTTAACACACAGTTGGACAGGTGTACCTAATAAAGTGGCCAGTGAGTGTATATTTTGAATGTGTACGCTATCCATACATGTTATCCGGGAATACGGTACCCTTTCTCACCTTTGTGCAATCACGTGCAAGCCATACTGGGCCTAACACCGTCTGAGCCTGCCTCTTGATGTATTGACATATATTTTGAATGTGTACGCTATCCATACATGTTATCCAGGGATACGGTACCCTTTCTCACCTTTGTGCAATCACGTGCAATCCATACTGGGCCTGACACCGTTTGAGCCAGCCTCCTGATGTATAGACATATATTTTGAATGTGTACGCTATCCATACATGTTATCTGGGGATACGGTACCCTTTCTCACCTTTGTGCAATCACGTGTAATCCATACTGGGCGTGAGAACGGCTGGCGAGCTGTTAAGCAAGCTACAGCACCTGTGGTTTGCACACGTAAGTTTTTCATTTTTTCAGGAATGACGGTTAGGCCTAATTCCGGAACTGCAGTTGACCTGCACTTACTGGGAAATCATCGTTCGTGGGTAATAATTGTAATCAGTGATCCCCATCACTAACGTTGTTCAGCGGGTTATCTGCACCTGTAAGCGACAAACGCTGGCCTTTTCAGTGTAGCGCACATGCAGCCACGGACATGTAAGGGCATGACACACCAGTTATTGGCCAATCTCATGTGCCAGAGCCTCACGTGTCCCTCTAGTAAGCCGGACTCGGACCGCGGGGCATGACGGAGTCTCGTTCGTTAACGGAATTAAGCTTGCAATGTGTGCATCTTTTCTGTAGCTGGCATGGTTGAGGTTTCCCAGGTGGAGTCGAATTTAACCGTAGGCTCCACTCCTGGTGGTGCCCTTCTGGACATTCCTTTAAGGTTCAGCTTTGCAACCATACTGCCCACGTAAAACAAACACTTTCCCTTCATGAACGCTGTTTGGAGGGTCATGACTCGTGGGAATAACGCCGCCCAATCAGTTAACCTGCTAGAGAGATCCTTCGTTGCTCCCAAGCATGACATCACACTCCCTAGGAGGAAGGTAATGCCACTGTGGCGACCGTACTCCTGGGGGCGACACAAGTGCACTGATGCCCAGCCACTGCTCGATGAATCTGCTGGTACATTGACCCAGACCACTACATTCCCCTCGCACGCTACACGGCCTGAATCTGACCCTGATGAAACTCAGGTTACCCTTTCCATATACAGTTCCATCTTACACGGTGACAAAGAGGAAGCTGCAGATGAAAGTGCAGGTTCGGCCCACCCGCCATCAGACACACCACCGTACTATCATGGGCCCTGTGCCAGTGCCGTCGCCAACAAGTGGGCCCCCCCTGCTTGCCCAGGATCACAGCACTTGCAAAGTTGAAATACTGTGCAGTGAGATGGAAGATGGGGACGACGAGGAATCCAGAGAAGTACAGGGATTCCCTAGCGAGGAGACTTATTTGATTGTTTTCAATGTTGGGACAGCAATTTTTGGGGAGCACTATACTCTGGAGAATGATAGATGGGGCCCACCATACACTGGAACATTCCAAAGGTGGACATCAGACACTGGAGCAGCATTTACAGGGCCCATTATACACTAGAGCATTAGAAATGGGGCCCATTATATATGGAGCATTATTTGGGCCCATAAGACAGTGGAGCTTCATCCATGGGGACCAACATATACTGTAGCATTATGTGGAGCTCATCATATACTGTTTCAAACATTATATGGGACCAATGATTCTGTATGGAGAAATAGATGGGCCTCGTCATGAGATGTAAAAAGTGAAGTATTTTTCATTGTACTATACCGCTATTTCTCTGCCGTATCGGAGCATGATGAGTTGTGGTATGTGTTAAAGGGGCGCTCTTTCGCCCAGGGCACATGAAAACCTGCAGCCAGCCCTCCCCCCCACAACTTTAGCCAAATAACCCCCATTTTTCAGTGCGTAACTTGTATTATGAAGTTAATTAAGGTTGACAAGCTTAAGTAAGAAGAATTGATGCTTTTGGCATTCAAATGAGCACTGTAGGTGTGTTTCCTGTCCTCCTCTCACTGCCGACTTTTATTCCCCATCGACTTACATTGGGTTTCGTGTTTCGGGACGACCCCAACTTTTCCCTATAATCGGACGATCTTGCTCGACCCGACTTTTAGTCGCTCAACTCTAATGAGGACGACATCTTCATCTTCTACTACGGCTCTAGAGACAGATTTGACCAGAGTCGGTCACTGCCTCCATCCCCACCGGCCGTCTATATGAAGGTTTCCCGTCTTCCCCGCACTGGAATCTTCTATCACGTTAGATCTCAGCTCTGAGTCACACACAGAAGTTTGAGGCTTTTAGAAAAGACTTTTTGTTTCCACAAACACAACGGACAGAAATGATCTGACCCCAAAGTCTCCATGTACAGTGATTTATGGGGTTTATTTCTGGCCTTAGACTTTCCTATATTACAAGAAAAACTCCAGAAAAAGCCGATATTAAAATGTTTCTAAAGAAAATTGGCTCCAACAATTCTTGTAAGAAGAAAAAATTAAGAAAAAAGCAGAAGACACATTTTATACTTTTTCACATGTTAAACATTTATTAAAAAGAAATGAATCTTTTTGGGCCCCAGAACATAGATGTACACCGCAGGGACGGCACAGATGAGGCTTCAACAAAAACCCTGACAGTTTAACCACTTGCTGCTGTGAGAAGCAAACATGACATCTAAGAAGGTGTGACAGAGTTTGGCTGAATGCCCCCCGCCTCCAAGTACTCGATAGTATGGGGCGGCCTAGTTACTGCGATACTTACATGTCTAATAATGGGGTCTGGGCTGCAATGTATGAAGGTCTATTAGGCCGGGCCAGAGGCAGCGTCCAATAAGTTACCTTATAACGCCCCCATACTGTCATGGTTTACTGAGGCTCCTGGTTAAGCGGTGCAGCGGTTAATCTGGGAAACCTCTCTGCGGATCTGGGGAGGGTTCTTATAGCCTCATGGAGGAGCCGTCCCCTGTCCTTTATACTCCTGGCTGAGTGTGTCTGACCCTGTTCTGTCTGTGCTTCATGCCTGTCTTCGTATGCTTGCTTGGTGTTTGACTTGGTCCTGTCACGGTTAACGTCTCTTGTATTCTGACTCTGTACCTCGCTGCCCGCTCTGTGTATGACCCCGGCTACGTATTGACCTTTCTGTGATTATCCCTCCTGTACCTCGCTGCCCGCTCTGTGTATGACCCCGGCTACGTATTGACCTTTCTGTGATTATCCCTCCTGTACCTCGCTGCCCGCTCTGTGTATGACCCCGGCTACGTATTGACCTTTCTGTGATTATCCCTCCTGTACCTCGCTGCCCGCTCTGTGTATGACCCCGGCTACGTATTGACCTTTCTGTGATTATCCCTCCTGTACCTCGCTGCCCGCTCTGTGTATGACCCCGGCTACGTATTGACCTTTCTGTGATTATCCCTCCTGTACCTCGCTGCCCGCTCTGTGTATGACCCCGGCTACGTATTGACCTTTCTGTGATTATCCCTCCTGTACCGTGCTGCCCGCCCTGTGTATGACCCCTGGCTACGTATTGACCTTTCTGTGATTATCCCTCCTGTACCTCGCTGCCCGCTCTGTGTATGACCCCGGCTACGTATTGACCTTTCTGTGATTATCCCTCCTGTACCTCGCTGCCCGCTCTGTGTATGACCCCTGGCTACGTATTGACCTTTCTGTGATTATCCCTCCTGTACCTCGCTGCCCGCTCTGTGTATGACCCCTGGCTACGTATTGACCTTTCTGTGATTATCCCTCCTGTACCTCGCTGCCCGCTCTGTGTATGACCCCGGCTACGTATTGACCTTTCTGTGATTATCCCTCCTGTACCTCTATGCCCGCTCTGTGTATGACCCCGGCTACGTATTGACCTTTCTGTGATTATCCCTCCTGTACCTCGCTGCCCGCTCTGTGTATGACCCCGGCTACGTATTGACCTTTCTGTGATTATCCCTCCTGTACCTCGCTGCCCGCTCTGTGTATGACCCCGGCTACGTATTGACCTTTCTGTGATTATCCCTCCTGTACCGTGCTGCCCGCCCTGTGTATGACCCCGGCTACGTATTGACCTTTCTGTGATTATCCCTCCTGTACCTCGCTGCCCGCTCTGTGTATGACCCCGGCTATGTAATGACCTTTCTGTGATTATCCCTCCTGTACCTCGCTGCCCGCTCTGTGTATGACCCCTGGCTACGTATTGACCTTTCTGTGATTATCCCTCCTGTACCTCGCTGCCCGCTCTGTGTATGACCCCTGGCTACGTATTGACCTTTCTGTGATTATCCCTCCTGTACCTCGCTGCCCGCTCTGTGTATGACCCCGGCTACGTATTGACCTTTCTGTGATTATCCCTCCTGTACCTCTATGCCCGCTCTGTGTATGACCCCGGCTACGTATTGACCTTTCTGTGATTATCCCTCCTGTACCTCGCTGCCCGCTCTGTGTATGACCCCGGCTACGTATTGACCTTTCTGTGATTATCCCTCCTGTATCTCGCTGCCCGCTCTGTGTATGACCCCGGCTACGTATTGACCTTTCTGTGATTATCCCTCCTGTACCGTGCTGCCCGCCCTGTGTATGACCCCGGCTACGTATTGACCTTTCTGTGATTATCCCTCCTGTACCTCGCTGCCCGCTCTGTGTATGACCCCGGCTACGTATTGACCTTTCTGTGATTATCCCTCCTGTACCTCGCTGCCCGCTCTGTGTATGACCCCGGCTACGTATTGACCTTTCTGTGATTATCCCTCCTGTACCTCGCTGCCCGCCCTGTGTATGACCCCGGCTACGTATTGACCTTTCTGTGATTATCCCTCCTGTACCTCGCTGCCCGCTCTGTGTATGACCCCGGCTACGTATTGACCTTTCTGTGATTATCTCTCCTGTACCTCTATGCCCGCTCTGTGTATGACCCCTGGCTACGTATTGACCTTTCTGTGATTATCCCTCCTGTACCTCGCTGCCCGCTCTGTGTATGACCCCGGCTACGTATTGACCTTTCTGTGATTATCCCTCCTGTACATCGCTGCCCGCTCTGTGTATGACCCCTGGCTATGTATTGACCTTTCTGTGATTATCCCTCCTGTACCTTGCTGCCCGCTCTGTGTATGACCCCTGGCTACGTATTGACCTTTCTGTGATTATCCCTCCTGTACCTCGCTGCCCGCTCTGCAGGATAATCCGTTTGTTCTTCCTGTAGATCGGGGTGGGAACCTTTTTTGTGCCAAGGGCCATTTGGAATTTTATAATAGCGTTCGGGGGCCGTATAAATTTATTAATAATGATGAGCGAGTATACTTGTTGCTTGGGTTTTCCCGAGCATGCTCGGGTGTCCTCTGAGTTTTTTGGCGTGCTCGGAAATTTAGTTTCTGTCGACACATTTGCATGATTTGCGGCTGCTGGACAGGCTGAATACATGTGGGGATTCCTTAACAAACAGGCATTCCTCACATGTATTCAGGCTGTCCAGCAGCCATAAATCATGCAGCTGAGGCGACGAAAACTAAATCTCCGAGCATGTCAAAATACTCGGACACCCGAGCATGCTCAGGAAAGCCCGAGCAACGAGTATACTCGCTCATCACTCATTAATAACTGTCTTAAACATTAGTAAGCTGGTATCCAAGGTAAACAGCGGGTATCTATATATCTTGGATACCAGCTCCCAGCGTCGTTGATCGTTGGTCTCTCGCTGTCACATGCAGCGATGCGCGCTGGCCAGTGGGAGACCAATGATCAAAAAATGGCCCAGGACATTCGAGCACAATCAGCGATACCCGGCGGGGGGGCTGGTCGCTGATGCATGTCACACACAGCGATGTCGCTGGCGAGATCTCTGTGGCGTCACAAAATCAGCGATCTCGCTGTGTGTGACGGGGCCTTTAGAGTTCATTTCCTCCCAGCAGTGGGGTTTTATATGCAGGAGCCAGGCAGGTTCAGAACGCTACTAACCTGCTCATTATGGTAACCCCATTTATGGGGCTTGAGGTATACAGAACATGGGTGGTACATGGGGCCTGGGGTATACAGCACATGGGGGTACATGGAGCCTGAGGTATACAGCACATGGGTGGTAAATGGAGCCTGAAGTATACAGCACATGGGGGGTACATGGTGCCTGAGGTATACAGCACATGGGGGGTACATTGAGCCTGAGGTATACAGCACATGGGGGGTACATGGAGCCTGACGTATACAGCACATGGGGGTACATGGAGCCTGAGGTATACAGCACATGGGGGGTACATGGAGCCTGAGGTATACAGCACATGGAGGGTACATGGAGCCTGAGGTATACAGCACATGGGGGGTACATGGAGACTGAGGTATACAGCACATGGGTGGTACATGGAGCCTGAGGTATACAGCACATGGGTGGTAAATGGAGCCTGAGGTATACAGCACAGGGGGGTACATGGAGCCTGAGGTATACAGCACATGGGGGGTACATGGAGCCTGAGGTATACAGCACATGGGTGGTAAATGGAGCCTGAGGTATACAGCACAGGGGGTACATGGAGCCTGGGGTATACAGCACATGGGTGGTACATGGAGCCTGAGGTATACAGCACATGGGGGGTACATGGAGCCTGAGGTATACAGCACATGGGTGGTACATGGAGCCTGAGGTATACAGCACATGGGTGGTACATGGAGCCTGAGGTATACAGCACATGGGTGGTACATGGAGCCTGACGTATACTGCACATGGGGGTACATGGAGCCTGAGGTATACAGCACATGGGGGGTACATGGAGCCTGAGGTATACAGCACATGGAGGGTACATGGAGCCTGAGGTATACAGCACATGGGGGGTACATGGAGACTGAGGTATACAGCACATGGGTGGTACATGGAGCCTGAGGTATACAGCACATGGGTGGTAAATGGAGCCTGAGGTATACAGCACAGGGGGGTACATGGAGCCTGAGGTATACAGCACATGGGGGGTACATGGAGCCTGAGGTATACAGCACATGGGTGGTAAATGGAGCCTGAGGTATACAGCACAGGGGGGTACATGGAGCCTGAGGTATACAGCACATGGGGGTACATGGAGCCTGAGGTATACAGCACATGGGTGGTAAATGGAGCCTGAGGTATACAGCACAGGGGGGTACATGGAGCCTGGGGTATACAGCACATGAGTGGTACATGGAGCCTGAGGTATACAGCACATGGGGGGTACATGGAGCCTGAGGTATACAGCACATGGGTGGTACATGGAGCCTGAGGTATACAGCACATGGGTGGTACATGGAGCCTGAGGTATACAGCACATGGGTGGTACATGGAGCCTGAGGTATACAGCACATGGGGGGTCCATGGAGCCTGAGGTATACAGCACATGGGTGGTAAATGGAGCCTGAGGTATACAGCACATGGGGGGTACATGGAGCCTGAGGTATACAGCACATGGGGGATACATGGAGCCTGAGGTATATAGCACATGGGGGGTACATGGAGCCTGAGGTATACAGCACATGGGTGGTAAATGGAGCCTGAGGTATACAGCACATGGGGGATACATGGAGCCTGAGGTATATAGCACATGGGGGGTACATGGAGCCTGAGGTATACAGCACAGGGGGGGTACATGGAGCCTGAGGTATATAGCACATGGGGGGTACATGGAGCCTGAGGTATATAGCACATGGGGGGTACATGGAGCCTGAGGTATACAGCACAGGGGGGTACATGGAGCCTGAGGTATACAGTACATGGGTAGTACATGGGGCCTGAAGTATAAAGTACATGGAGGTACATGGAGCCTGAGGTATACAGCACATGGGGGTACATGGGGCCTGAGGTATCGTGATTACCTTGCACACTGCAGCCGCACAGGAGGACGTGACACTTTCAGGTCTGCTATCTTGCTCAGCAGTGGATGGAGCCTGTTCACGGAGTCCGGCGTCTCCCTGGTGCAGGCTCGCTGACAATGCAGCCCCCTCGTCTATTGCTGCAGCAGGATTATAACTCTCCCTCTCCTGGAGCCGCACAGCAGGAGTCTCCCGAGTCCCCACTGATGGGAAAAGCACGGCAAGATACCGCGCGCAATTCTTAAAGGACCCGCGGCCAAAAAATAGGGGAAGTGGGGAAAGCGGCTGTGGGCTGCACAAAATGATATGGCGGGCCGTATACGTCCCGCAGGCCGGATGTCCCCCACCCCTGCAGTAGATAATCCTCCTCTAGAGGAGTCTGGAGGCGACTCTGTCATACAGACCACAGGAAAGCTGGAATATTTGTGTGTATGGGGGAGTCGGGAGAGATCGCCGTCTGCCAAATGTCCGTTCAGCCAACTCTGATCTCATGTGTATGGGGCCGTTAGTATTACACTGACAGGCAGTGATGATACACGGCACTACAGTAGTACAGGGCATCACCGGAGCCATCAGAGGCTTGTATGTTGTGTGATCGCACTGATCAGAGGGGTTTAAAAAGGTTTAAAGTGGAAAAAATATCACAGTTTCAGCAACAAGAAATATCCATCACTATATGGAAAGTAGAGTCACTGCACAATGTTAGTTACGTCACGTCCATAACTACTTTATTATACTCTATTATCCTGTACACAGTGGAGTAGATAGAAATCACAGATCCCACAGCAATAGCTGGAATTGGGCCCTCCAACGTAAAGAAAAAAAATCTATCTATATACACTGTTCAAAAAAATAAAGGAAACACTTATACAACAGAATATAACTCCAAGTAAATCAAAGTTCTGTGAAATCAAACTGTCCACTTAGGAAGCAACACTGATTGACAATCAATTTCACATGCTGTTGTACAAATGGAATAGGCAACAGATGGAAATTATTGGCAATTATCAAGACACCCTCAATAAAGGAGTGGTTCTGCAGGTGGGGACCACAGACCACATCTCAGTACCAATGTTTCTGGCTGATGTTTTGGTCACTTTTGAATGTTGGTTGTGCTTTCACACTCGTGGTAGCATTAGACGGACTCTACAACCAACACAAGTGGCTCAGGTAGTGCAGCTCATCCAGGATGGCACATCAATGTGAGCTGTGGCAAGAAGGATTACTGTGTCTGTCAGCGTAGTGTCCAGAGGCTGGAGGTGCTACCAGGAGACGGGCCAGTACACCAGGAGATGTGGAGGGGGTCGTAGGAGGGCAACAACCCAGCAGCAGGACCGCTACCTCCACCTTTGTGCAAGGAGTAACAGGAGGAGCACTGCCAGAGACCTGCAAAATGATCTTCAGCAGGCCACAAATGTTCATGTGTCTGCACAAACCGTTAGAAACTGACTCCATGAGGATGGTCTGAGTGCCCGACCTCCACAGATGGGGGTTGTGCTCACAGCCCAACACCATACAGG
The DNA here is from genome assembly GCF_039654945.1 of Dendrobates tinctorius. Lineage (NCBI taxonomy): Eukaryota > Metazoa > Chordata > Amphibia > Anura > Dendrobatidae > Dendrobates > Dendrobates tinctorius. Next base: position 107,519 of record NW_027361685.1, read on the forward strand.
ACGCTTGGCATTTGCCACAGAACACCAGGATTGGCAAATTCACCACTGGCGTCCTGTGCTCTTCACAGATGAAAGCAGGTTCACACTGAGCACATGTGACAGACGTGACAGAGTCTGGAGACGCCGTGGAGAGCGATCTGCTGCCTGCAACATCCTTCAGCATGACCGGTTTGGCAGTGGTCAGTAATGGTGCGGGGTGGCATTTCTTTGGAGGGTCACACGATGTTGGGCTGTGAGCACAACCCCCATGGAGACACAATTGTGCCTTTACCTGGAGATAAATTCCCAGTGGGGGCAATTTCCAAAATGCAATAACTTAAGTGGGGAATTCAGCTCTTTTCGCACTTAAGGGATCTGTATATGGAGTCTACAAACTACAGTGGGGGAAATAAGGATTTGTTACGCTGCCAATTTTGGGGTAAAGTCACATTTTTGTGAGGAAAAAAGTAAAATTGTCATTTTTTCCTTCCACATTGCTTATATTCCTCTCACACTGTCCGAATTCAGATATTGTCCTGTCAGAAAGGAGAATACAGGGAGCGAAAGGGTTAATAGTACTCACAGGAGGAACCGGCCCAGAAAACAGAAGATCCAGGAGTGTCCGCCACATATATGACTGCTCTGTGCACAGGACCTGTGATGAGGTCACAGGAGGGGAGGAGTCAGGGGTCACATGATCAGGGGCCTCAGTGTGTGCAGGACTCAGTGTGCTGGAGCGCTCCCGATAATCAGCTGCGTGTGTCGCGCTGTGTGATAGTCACAGCACCTGCATGGAGGGCGACACATGCAGCTGATTATCGGGAGCGCTCCAGGGATCCGGGGTCCCGATGCAGCTATTCGGTAAGTGATATTAGCCAATAACAACTTCTCCGACGATATTCGCTCATCTCTAGTAATAACAGCTCAAAGGAATTCACCGAACTTTTCATTAAGTTTAATAGCAAGACCCTATTAAATATTGAGCACCAGCGGGACGAAGCATTGACAGCGGCATGTAAAAGTGTGGGCGCCCCGGGTCAAAATGACCGTTATTGTGAGCAGTAGTAAGATGAAGTTGAAATGATCTCTAAAAGGCCGAACCTCTAAGATCACACATGGCCTTTGCATTTTAGGCAAAAGTAATAATTATAAAATATATATATAGACTTTTTTACAATTTCATAACTGGAAAAAGAGGCGATGCAAAACTTTGGGCACCCTAGGAGATTTGTGTACTGAGATAATTTTGACCAAGATTTCTCATCTTAATTAGCTTGTTACGGTTATGGTGAGATCACATGGTGACCAGGAGCTACAGTCTGAGGAAAGGGCTAAAAAGCCTTCACTAGACCCCTGTACAGCTGTATAATGAGGCCCAGGCTTTATAGTGAAGGGACAGGAGTGAGGGCCTGTTCCCAGGAGCTACAGTCTGAGGAAAGGGCTAAAAAGCCTTCACTAGACCCCTGTACAGCTGTATAATGAGGCCCAGGCTTTATAGTGAAGGGACAGGAGTGAGGGCCTGATCCCAGGAGCTACAGTCTGAGGAAAGGGCTAAAAAGCCTTCACTAGACCCCTGTACAGCTGTATAATGAGGCCCAGGCTTTATAGTGAAGGGACAGGAGTGAGGGCCTGTTCCCAGGAGCTACAGACTGAGGAAAGGGCTAAAAAGCCTTCACTAGACCCCTGTACAGCTGTATAATGAGGCCCAGGCTTTATAGTGAAGGAACAGGAGTGAGAGCCTGTTCCCAGGAGCTACAGTGTGAGGAAAGGGTTAAAAAGCCTTCACTAGACCCCTGTATAGCTGTATAATGAGGCCCAGGCTTTATAGTGAAGGGACAGAAGTGAGGGCCTGTTCCCAGGAGCTACAGTCTGAGGAAAGGGCTAAAAAGCCTTCACTAGACCCCTGTACAGCTGTATAATGAGGCCCAGTCTTTATAGTGAAGGGACAGGAGTGAGGGCCTGTTCCCAGGAGCTACAGTCTGAGGAAAGGCCTAAAAAGCCTTCACTAGACCCCTGTACAGCTGTATAATGAGGCCCAGGCTTTATAGTGAAGGGACAGGAGTGAGGGCCTGTTCCCAGGAGCTACAGACTGAGGAAAGGGCTAAAAAGCCTTCACTTAGACCCCTGTACAGCTGTATAATGAGGCCCAGGCTTTATAGTGAAGGGACAGGAGTGTGGGCCTGATCCCAGGAGCTACAGTCTGAGGAAAGGGCTAAAAAGCCTTCACTAGACCCCTGTACAGCTGTATAATGAGGCCCAGGCTTTATAGTGAAGGGACAGGAGTGAGGGCCTGATCCCAGGAGCTACAGTCTGAGGAAAGAGCTAAAAAGCCTTCACTAGATCCCTGTACAGCTGTATAATGAGGCCCAGGCTTTATAGTGAAGGGACAGGAGTGAGGGTCTGTTCTCAGGAGCTACAGTCTGAGGAAAGGGCTAAAAAGCCTTCACTACACCCCTGTTCAGCTGTATAATGAGGCCCAGGCTTTATAGTGAAGGGACAGGAGTGAGGGTCTGTTTCCAGGAGCTACAGTCTGAGGAAAGGGCTAAAAAGCCTTCACTAGACCCCTGTACAGCTGTATAATGAGGCCCAGGCTTTATAGTGAAAGGACAGGAGTGAGGGCCTGTGCCCAGGAGCTACAGTCTGAGGAAAGGGCTAAAAAGCCTTCACTAGACCCCTGTATAGCTGTATAATGAGGCCCAGGCTTTATAGTGAAGGGACAGGAGTGAGGGCCTGATCCCAGGAGCTACAGTCTGAGGAAAGGGCTAAAAAGCCTTCACTAGACCCCTGTACAGCTGTATAATGAGGCCCAGGCTTTATAGTGAAAGGACAGGAGTGAGGGCCTGTGCCCAGGAGCTACAGTCTGATGAAAGGGCTAAAACGCCTTCACTACACCCCTGTACAGCTGTATAATGAGGCCCAGGCTCTATAGTGAAGGGACAGGAGTGAGGGCCTGTTCCCAGGAGCTACAGACTGAGGAAAGGGCTAAAAAGCCTTCACTAGACCCCTGTACAGCTGTATAATGAGGCCCAGGCTTTATAGTGAAGGGACAAGAGTGAGGGCCTGATCCCAGGAGCTACAGTCTGAGGAAAGGGCTAAAAAGCCTTCACTAGACCCCTGTACAGCTGTATAATGAGGCCCAGGCTTTATAGTGAAGGGACAGGAGTGAGGGCCTGTGCCCAGGAGCTACAGTCTGAGGAAAGGGCTAAAAAGCCTTCACTAGACCCCTGTATAGCTGTATAATGAGGCCCAGGCTTTATAGTGAAGGGACAGGAGTGAGGGCCTGATCCCAGGAGCTACAGTCTGAGGAAAGGGCTAAAAAGCCTTCACTAGACCCCTGTACAGCTGTATAATGAGGCCCAGGCTTTATAGTGAAAGGACAGGAGTGAGGGCCTGTGCCCAGGAGCTACAGTCTGAGGAAAGGGCTAAAACGCCTTCACTACACCCCTGTACAGCTGTATAATGAGGCCCAGGCTCTATAGTGAAGGGACAGGAGTGAGGGCCTGTTCCCAGGAGCTACAGATTGAGGAAAGGGCTAAAAAGCCTTCACTAGACCCCTGTACAGCTGTATAATGAGGCCCAGGCTTTATAGTGAAGGGACAAGAGTGAGGGCCTGATCCCAGGAGCTACAGTCTGAGGAAAGGGCTAAAAAGCCTTCACTAGACCCCTGTACAGCTGTATAATGAGGCCCAGTCTTTATAGTGAAGGGACAGGAGTGAGGGCCTGTTCCCAGGAGCTACAGTCTGAGGAAAGGCCTAAAAAGCCTTCACTAGACCCCTGTACAGCTGTATAATGAGGCCCAGGCTTTATAGTGAAGGGACAGGAGTGAGGGCCTGTTCCCAGGAGCTACAGACTGAGGAAAGGGCTAAAAAGCCTTCACTTAGACCCCTGTACAGCTGTATAATGAGGCCCAGGCTTTATAGTGAAGGGACAGGAGTGTGGGCCTGATCCCAGGAGCTACAGTCTGAGGAAAGGGCTAAAAAGCCTTCACTAGACCCCTGTACAGCTGTATAATGAGGCCCAGGCTTTATAGTGAAGGGACAGGAGTGAGGGCCTGATCCCAGGAGCTACAGTCTGAGGAAAGAGCTAAAAAGCCTTCACTAGATCCCTGTACAGCTGTATAATGAGGCCCAGGCTTTATAGTGAAGGGACAGGAGTGAGGGTCTGTTCTCAGGAGCTACAGTCTGAGGAAAGGGCTAAAAAGCCTTCACTACACCCCTGTTCAGCTGTATAATGAGGCCCAGGCTTTATAGTGAAGGGACAGGAGTGAGGGTCTGTTTCCAGGAGCTACAGTCTGAGGAAAGGGCTAAAAAGCCTTCACTAGACCCCTGTACAGCTGTATAATGAGGCCCAGGCTTTATAGTGAAAGGACAGGAGTGAGGGCCTGTGCCCAGGAGCTACAGTCTGAGGAAAGGGCTAAAAAGCCTTCACTAGACCCCTGTATAGCTGTATAATGAGGCCCAGGCTTTATAGTGAAGGGACAGGAGTGAGGGCCTGATCCCAGGAGCTACAGTCTGAGGAAAGGGCTAAAAAGCCTTCACTAGACCCCTGTACAGCTGTATAATGAGGCCCAGGCTTTATAGTGAAAGGACAGGAGTGAGGGCCTGTGCCCAGGAGCTACAGTCTGATGAAAGGGCTAAAACGCCTTCACTACACCCCTGTACAGCTGTATAATGAGGCCCAGGCTCTATAGTGAAGGGACAGGAGTGAGGGCCTGTTCCCAGGAGCTACAGACTGAGGAAAGGGCTAAAAAGCCTTCACTAGACCCCTGTACAGCTGTATAATGAGGCCCAGGCTTTATAGTGAAGGGACAAGAGTGAGGGCCTGATCCCAGGAGCTACAGTCTGAGGAAAGGGCTAAAAAGCCTTCACTAGACCCCTGTACAGCTGTATAATGAGGCCCAGGCTTTATAGTGAAGGGACAGGAGTGAGGGCCTGTGCCCAGGAGCTACAGTCTGAGGAAAGGGCTAAAAAGCCTTCACTAGACCCCTGTATAGCTGTATAATGAGGCCCAGGCTTTATAGTGAAGGGACAGGAGTGAGGGCCTGATCCCAGGAGCTACAGTCTGAGGAAAGGGCTAAAAAGCCTTCACTAGACCCCTGTACAGCTGTATAATGAGGCCCAGGCTTTATAGTGAAAGGACAGGAGTGAGGGCCTGTGCCCAGGAGCTACAGTCTGAGGAAAGGGCTAAAACGCCTTCACTACACCCCTGTACAGCTGTATAATGAGGCCCAGGCTCTATAGTGAAGGGACAGGAGTGAGGGCCTGTTCCCAGGAGCTACAGATTGAGGAAAGGGCTAAAAAGCCTTCACTAGACCCCTGTACAGCTGTATAATGAGGCCCAGGCTTTATAGTGAAGGGACAAGAGTGAGGGCCTGATCCCAGGAGCTACAGTCTGAGGAAAGGGCTAAAAAGCCTTCACTAGACCCCTGTACAGCTGTATAATGAGGCCCAGGCTTTATAGTGAAGGGACAGGAGTGAGGGCCTGATCCCAGGAGCTACAGTCTGAGGAAAGGGCTAAAAAGCCTTCACTAGATCCCTGTACAGCTGTATAATGAGGCCCAGGCTTTATAGTGAAGGGACAGGAGTGAGGGTCTGTTCTCAGGAGCTACAGTCTGAGGAAAGGGCTAAAAAGCCTTCACTACACCCCTGTTCAGCTGTATAATGAGGCCCAGGCTTTATAGTGAAGGGACAGGAGTGAGGGTCTGTTTCCAGGAGCTACAGTCTGAGGAAAGGGCTAAAAAGCCTTCACTACACCCCTGTTCAGCTGTATAATGAGGCCCAGGCTTTATAGTGAAGGGACAGGAGTGAGGGTCTGTTTCCAGGAGCTACAGTGTGAGGAAAGGGTTAAAAAGCCTTCACTAGACCCCTGTACAGCTGTATAATGAGGCCCAGGCTTTATAGTGAAGGGACAGGAGTGAGGGTCCCCAGGAGCTACAGTGTGAGGAAAGGGTTAAAAAGCCTTCACTAGACCCCTGTACAGCTGTATAATGAGGCCCAGGCTTTATAGTGAAGGGACAGGGGTTAAAAAGCCTTCACTAGACACCTGTACAGCTGTATAATGGTGGGCACTGTACTGTATAAGGAAAGTGCCCCTGACTGGGTGCCTTTCCTCCCCTCCCCTTCCCTTAGGGTTAATAGAGCTGGCCCACCCACGTCATGGTCCGGGGTGGGTACTTAATGTTATAGGGCCAATAGGGATAAGGAAGGGGTTACTACAGCCCCTTCCTGTACTTATAATGGACCAGATCCGAGGCCGCCCTTCCTCTTTCCTCCTGGCAGCTGATTCTGGAAGTGCTTGTTGAGCACTGTCCGTCGGTACTATGGCAGACCCTCTTTTGGAGGCCCTGTGCTTGCGTGTCCTGCAGGAAGGAGAGTCGTGGCTACAGAATTTCCTCGCGGGGATCGATGCTCACCTGGCATCCCCGCGGGCTGCAGCTTCTCCAGTGGTGCCCGGTCCTGGAGCGGTTTCACCGCGGTCAGGTCTGGCCGCTGCAGCGGTGTCACAACAGCCGGCGGCGTTGGGGGAGGTGGGAGGCAGGCGGTCCGTGCGGCGATCCCGCCCTCCTGTCCGGCTGCGCGATGCCTCGCCTGCGCTGGCCGGAGTTTCCCGGCGGCGCGCGGCTAGGCGGAAGTCTCCGCCCCAGACTTCCGGTCTGGAGAAGCTGAGCGCGCAGCCGCGCCGACACGTGGGAATAGGGGGCGCCGGTCCAGCGGTAGGCAATTGCGGGGGGGTTAGGGAATCTAGGGGCCCCGATCAAACACTTAGCGGAGCGGGAGTGGTTGGAAGGGATCCGGGCAGGGCGGCGAGGGAGATTACGTGCAGTGGGATATCCGGTGCCATTATGGGAGGGAGGAATAGTGCAACCTCCTCCGGCTCAGCAGAGGAGCAGGGCACTGATCAGCCGGGGGTGGGGGCCCAGGGGAGGGGCAGTCTGTCACTGGCTCTTGTTGTGGGAGCGGTCCACACATCATCCCCTGCAGAAGTGATTGCGCCGGGTACTACAGTGCCTGCGGCGGCACCGCAGCACGGCGGTACGCAAGGGGTTGGGGGTCAGAGCCAGGCCCCCGCTTCAGCCATAGCTGGGGGTAGTCGGGAGGCGTCAGTTAATGCGGCAGTGGTCGGTTCCCCCAGGAGGAAGAGGCGAGGCAGGCGTAGTCGCCGGGGATCCTCATCCTTCTCTTCCTCTTACTCATCGTCCCCACAGTCGCGGCGTCACGGGCACCATGCATCACAGTGTCGCCATAAAAGATCAAGGCACTCTGGCCGCAGGGGTTCCTCTAGTGGTCATCACCATCCCCGGTCCTCGAGACGTGGCTCTCCATCTTCAGTGTCAGAGGTGTCCAGCGCGTCTGTGAGTCCCGAGCGAGTCCGTGGCACCGGGAGTCGAGGGCCCGATCAAGGACTTACAGCCTGGTTGAGGCGAGAACAACTCCCGAGGCTACAAGTCGCGGCGTCATCATTCCGGCGGGTCATCCGGGAGCCGGAGTTCCTCCAGCCATGGGAGTCCCTCCTCCAACGGTGAATCCGGGTGAGTGTTCCTTGTTGGGTTCTCCGAGTGTCGATACCACAGCTATGTTATCCGTGTTGCAAGCGTTGATCGGGCAATTGCCCCCCAAAGCTAGTATGGCGAAGGAGTGTCAGAAGGGGGTTGCCCCATTGTCGGGGGTGTATAAGGATACCATGTTCTGTGGGGTTAGTGCACTTGGGTCGCACATTGATGATGATACTAAAAAGATTTGGAGTAACGATTATATAGATATTTGGTCGTTGGTTTCGGTGGACCAACACACCGTGGACAAAGAAAGGAGGCCGGTTGAGAGGTTTTCGGAGAGAGTGCGTCCAAAGGTGGCTAAAACTATGAATAATAGGTTGCAAGTTTTCGCCGTACTGGGTTGCATTATGGGACAGGAGCACCCGAGCCGCTGTTCAGAGTTGTTTATCTACCAGGATATGATCTACAACTCATATAAGGCTCATGGGGGTTCAGCTTGGTGGAGGTACGATGAGGAATTCAGGAGGCGGTTAGCCCTTCACCCGGAAATCGGATGGGGGGTGAAGGCGACTGAGGTTTGGTTGCGCCTTATGATGACTCAGAAGCAGTATCCCTTTCGGTCAGCGGCTGCTGGACAAGGATCAACAGGTTCCAGTTCAGTGGGATATGAACATAAGGATGAGTGACCTCATGGAGATCAACATCCAACACTGCGGAGACACCATCACATGTTTCTCAACGCAGTGATCTAGAGCAATGCCCCCATCCCTTATGGGAAATATGCAAAAGCATGTAAATCAACAGCCGCGGAGACACCATCACATGTTTCTCAACGCAAGCAATGACTAGCCAGGTCTTTCCCCGGGAAGGAACAACCACGGGAAGGGCAGTCTCCAATGAAGGAAACCACCTATGCCAAAACATGGTATCCATCCACAGACAGCTGTTTCGGGGTATTGCCCCTCATCACCAGTTCAGTGGGAGACCCGGTACCTGTTGGTTGTTTAATGAGGGACACTGTCGGTTTTACGGCCTCTGCAAATTCCGACATGAGTGTTCGGCATGTGGAGGTTCTCACCCGGCGTCTAAGTGTTCCCGCCCTGCGGGAAAGCTGCCTGTCAAGCCACAGCAAACTGAGAGGAGAGACGCCGGTGAACGTAGTCGCGATGGCACCATGGTTAGACCGTTATCCTAACAAGGAGGCTGCAGGTATGCTGCGTTTTGGTTTTTCGGAAGGTTTTTTCATCCCGTTTAAATTGCATAGGTCCCCCGGTTTTGCAGCAAATTTGAAGTCGGCTCGCGAACATCCGGATGTTCTGGTGGCAAAAGTGCAGAAGGAGGTAGCCCTGGGTAGAATGGCCGGTACGTTCGTATCCCCACCTTTTCAGGATTTTAGAGTATCGCCCCTGGGAGTGGTGCCTAAAAAAGACCCTGGTTCCTTTCGATTGATTCACCATTTGTCTCACCCAAGAGGGTCTTCAGTGAATGATGGTATTTCCCCTGATGATGCTTCGGTATCTTATGCATCCTTCGACAGGGCTGTGGCTTTGATTAGGATCGCTGGGGAAGGAGCCTGGTTGGCGAAGTCTGTTATCGATTCGGCATTTCGTCTGTTGCCGGTTCATCCGGATTGTTTTCATCTGTTGGGTTGTCAGGTAGAAGGAGAGTTTTATTTTGATATGTGTCTTCCCATGGGATATTCTATTTCATGTTACTATTTTGAACTTTTTAGTTCTTTTTTGGAGTGGGTAGTGAGATGGGAATCGGGCAGTAGGTCCGTCACTCACTACCTGGATGATTTTCTTTTTGTCGGCCCGAACGACTCTGAGTTATGTAGTAATTTGCTTTCCACATTTACGTCAATCGCGCGGACGATTGGTGTGCCTTTGTCACCAGAGAAGACCATCGGTCCGGTTCACACTTTGTCTTTTTTAGGCATCGAAATTGATACTGTAGCAATGGAGTACCGACTGCTGGGGGACAAGGTTCAGAAATTGGTCTTGTTGATTGAGGGTTTCATGTCAGTTCGGAAGGTTACTCTCTTGCAGATGCAATCTCTGTTGGGGTTGTTAGTATTTGCGAGTAGAGTAATGCCGGTTGGTAGGGTTTTTTCACGACGGCTGTCGTTGGCTACGAAAGGGGTCTCCAGCCCACACCACAGGGTGCGGGTTATGAGGGCCATGAAGGCAGATTTGGAGGTGTGGCTTTCCTTTTTGCACACATTCAACGGTCACACTTGCTTTATGCTACCGTGCCGGACGGCACAGGATTTGAATTTTACGTCTGGGGATGGTGGCGCTGGTTTTACGTCAGGATTTGGGAATCGCTTGTGTCAGGAGAATTGGCCGGAGTTTTGGGTCAGGTTGGGTTTTTGTAATGACAGGACCATGTGTGCGATTTTTCCGATCGTTGTTTTGATTGAGTTGTGGGGTGATCTACTATGTAATCAGGAAATTCATTGGAGGACGGTTAATCCAGGGGTGGCTCGTTGCCTCAATCATTTCTCGTCCAGGTTTCCGCCGGTCTTGTGCCTTCTTCGTAGACTGGCTTTGCGCTGTTTGAAATTCAACATTTGGCTTCATTCTCAACTGGTACAAGGCCCCGATGTTTTGCTGCTTAACGATTCTGATTTTTCTGACTTGCAGGTTTCCAAGGATCCTGGTCCCAATTCCCGTCGGGAAGTTTTCAGTTGCCTGCAGATTCTGTGGGACGTGGTCAGGAACAGTTGATGTCCCTGGTTCATTCCTCTGTGTCCCAGTCGACTTGGCGAGCATATGGTAAGGCATGGATGGAATGGTGTCAGTTGGCGGGTCATAGGCCTGTTCAGATGTGTGAGTCCTCGAGATTGCAAGTTACGGTGGAGTACGTGTGTCATTTGCATAGTACGGGTCTATCTGGTACGTCAGCGCAGCAGCGCTTATCCGGCGTTGCTTTCCACTTTCAGTTATTGGGTTGGTCCGATGTTACCAAATGTTTCATTGTCCGACAGGCTATGAAGGGTTGGAGGGTTCAGCCTCGTAATGAGTGTAGGTGTCCGGTGTCCCTTGCCCTTCTTAGCCAACTCATAGGTATTACCGTTAAAGTGTGCAATTCTGCGTTTGAGGCAGCCCTTGTGTCTGCCGCTTTTGGCTTTGCATTTTTTGGGGCATTAAGGGTTGTCAAACTGGTTCCTCGTTCGAAGTTGGATTTGGGGTGTGGTTTGCGGATGTGGTTTTCTTGGATGAGTCGGTGCGCGTGAGGATACGTAAATCGAAGACTGATCCTTTGGGTAGGGGTTCCTGGGTTTTGCTACGGGCGGCCAGATTCTCATTGTGCCCGGTCGCTTTGCTTAAGGAGTATGTGTCTATGAGGACGGGAGGTAGTTTTTTCTTTGCGCATGCTGATCATTTACCTTTAACTAGGTATCAATTTCATGCTGTGTTCAATAGATGTTTGAAGGGGTTAGGAGTTCCAGCTGGTGAGTATGGCACCCAGTCTTTTCGCACTGGGGCAGCTACGGAGGTGGCTAAGGAGGGTCTTCCTGATGCTGAAGTTCAGAGGATTGGGAGGTGGAAATCAGCATGCTTTGCTTGTTACATTCGTCCAGATTTGTTATATTAACGATTTCTTTCTCTGCAGATTCCGTCAGGTCAACTGTATGGTTGCTGGGACATTCCTACATTTTCTGGGCTGCGCAGCGTGCGGAGTGTCGCCCAGGTGGACGGCACCTTGGATTTCGGGATGTGACTTTCATGTGGAGAGGCATTAGGGGCCTGCAGTGGCCGCAAGTTTTACCGGAGGTTGTTTCGATTGCAAGAGGAGCTCGGGGGCCGAGCATTTTGGTGTTACATGCGGGGGGAAACGATTTGTGCTCGTACAAGGTGGCGGAGCTGCTATGATGCGGGCTGATATGGAACAGTTTCATAGTTTTTTCCAGGAACTAGTGTTGGTTTGGTCGGAGATTGCTCCGAGGGCGGTGTGGCAAGGGGCTCGTGATGGTATGGCAGTCGAACGTTCGAGGTCTATCAATGCCCGTATCTCTAGGTTCGTGCGTGAGAGGTTCAGTGTGGTTGTTCGTCACAGACAACTGGAAGGAAATAACAGTGCTCTGCTAAGGCCTGATGGGGTACATTTAAACGAGATCGGGCTTGATATCTTTCTATCTGGTCTGCAGGATGGAGTGGAGCAAGCTTTGCTATTGATGGATGGGGGGGTCGGAGTCCTGTTTAGAAACAGGATCCTCCGTGGCGGTGAAAGAAGGAATGGCACAAAGCTATGGCTTGCTGGCCGACTTGCCTGCAAATACAGAACAGGGCATTTGGCAGCGAGCGCGTGTTAAAGAGAAGCTAAGTGCCTCTAAAATGTTTGTTTGAGAAAACATTCAATAAAGCTGTGACCGACCTTCACCCATCATTTGGTTTCCGAGTTTGGTTTTTGGTTGGGTGGGGTAGAGGAAACGTTATTGGGGTTTTTAGCCCTGAGTCACAACAGTCTGAGGCCAAGGCTTTATAGTGAAGGGACAGGAGTGAGGGCCTGTGCCCAGGAGCTACAGTCTGAGGAAAGGGCTAAAAAGCCTTCACTAGACCCCTGTACAGCTGTATAATGAGGCCCAGGCTTTATAGTGAAGGGACAGGAGTGAGGGCCTGTTCCCAGGAGCTAGTCTGAGGAAAGGGCTAAAAAGCCTTCACTAGACCCCTGTACAGCTGTATAATGAGACCCAGGCTTTATAGTGAGGGGACAGGAGTGAGGGCCTGTACCCAGGAGCTACAGTCTGAGGAAAGGGCTAAAAAGCCTTCACTAGACCCCTGTACAGCTATATAATGAGGCCCAGGCTTTATAGTGAAGGGACAGGAGTGAGGGCCTGTACCCAGGAGCTACAGTCTGAGGAAAGGGCTAAAAAGCCTTCACTAGACCCCTGTACAGCTGTATAATGAGGCTCAGGCTTTATAGTGAAGGGACAGGAGTGAGGGCCTGTACCCAGGAGCTACAGTCTGAGGAAAGGGCTAAAAAGCCTTCACTAGACCCCTATACAGCTGTATGAGGCCCAGGCTGTATAGTGAAGGGACAGGAGTGAGGGCCTGTGTCCAGGAGCTACAGTCTGAGGAAAGGGCTAAAAAGCCTTCACTAGACCCCTGTACAGCTGTATAATGAGGCCCAGGCTTTATAGTGAAGGGACAGGAGTGAGGGCCTCTTCCCAGGAGCTACAGTCTGAGGAAAGGGCTAAAAGGCCTTCACTAGACCCCTGTACAGCTGTATAATGAGGCCCAGGCTTTATAGTGAAGGGACAGGAGTGAGGGCCTGTTCTCAGGAGCTAGTCTGAGGAAAGGGCTAAAAAGCCTTCACTAGACCCCTGTACAGCTGTATAATGAGGCCCAAGCTTTATAGTGAAGGGACAGGAGGGAGAAAAGTGGGGAAAGGAGCAGGAAGAGCCGGACTGCCCATCACTAACCTGCAGAGCCGTACTCCACATATATGGCTGCTCTGTGCACAGGACCTGTGATGAGGTCACAGGAGGGGAGGAGTCAGGGGTCACATGATCTCCGGAGTGAAGACGCTCCATGGAGCCTTCTCCTCAGTCAGTGACATTCCCGCCATTATTTGCCCCTCACTACTGGCACAATTACCCCGCGCCGCCTTCTCTACACAGTGTTATGTGTGGAATGTAACGTGTGATTTCTCTGGAGGGAAATAGACGCCACACAGGAGGGAATTCTCACCAGTTACCGGCCGTCTACTATATGGCGGCATATGATTGTGCTATCGACTCCACACCAGGAGCTAAAATGCCCAAATCTCGGTTATTTCCTCCCTTCCAGAGTCCGGCTGAGGCTGGGGTCACACTTGGGAGAAACTCGCCCGAGTCTCGCTCCTCAGTGCCCTTGTGGATTAGCCTCTGTAGGGGAAACGACACCGGCTGTCAGGGACAGGGGGCCCCAACATAAATCCAATATTCGCTGTAAGAAAACCCAACCTGATGCCGCCATTCGGGGTAACCAATGCTCCGGCAGTCTGTGACAATGTCAGTAATTATATTTTTGTCACTGATTGGTAGATTTGTGGTAATTTTCCTGGATGATATAGTGAGTTCCTCCCGTCCTCTGGAGGAGCATGCTGAGCATGTCAGACAGGTTCTCCAGGTTCTACGTGACAACTATTTATTTGGTAACCTGGAGAAATGACAATTTGTGGTCCAGCAGGTCCAGTTCTCAGGACATTTGGCTTCTGCATTGGGGTCTCAGATGGACCCGTTACGGTCCCAGCAGTCCCTTCATTGGTTTTATCCAAGTGACCTGAAAGTGTTACAGAGATTTCTTGTAGTCGAGAAACTGAGGAACAAACAAGTGAAAAATAGGGTCTTACCTGATAACCAGATGTAATGAGAGTAGGGGAGTATTACACTCACCTGATGGAGTGGCGCCTTTACACCATGCTCAATGCATAAATCAGCTGCTGCAGGACCCGGGGCCAAAGACCGAGCAGAAGAGCTGATCCGGGTATAATGTGTCTGTACCTGCGCTGCTGATGGAGACGATCGGAGATGGAGATTTTCATTAAAAACGTTTATTTACTTATATTCCGCAGCACTTTACAGTTTGCACACATTATCATCGCTGTCCCCAATGGGGCTCACAATCTAAATTCCCTATCAGTATGTCTTTGGAATGAAAAAACGTCAACAAATCACAAAATGTCAAAGTTCATGAGAAAGTCCGTCACACAAAGATAAATTATAGATCATGAGAAAACAGAACACACTTACATACAATAATTATATTATAAAGAGCCTATGAATGAAGTGAGGTCACCTAAAAGAATGAATAAAAATATACTGTATCTTTCGGACTATAAGCCGCACCGGACCATAAGCCGCACCCCAAATATTCAGGAGGAAAATAAGGCAAAAGTTAATGTGTCAAATGGGGGTCTGTGCCACAGTCTGAATTCAGTAAACCCGGGGGGGGGGGGAATCGGCAGCGCTGGTGGAGCCGGGTCACAGGAGGTGTTCGGGGATCCGGCGATGATCTGACTTATCCCAGGCTGGTGCAGCAGGAGGCTCTGTAACATCTGTAATCTCACTGTGGCCATTTGGAGTAAGGGGGTTTAGTTTATAAATCCAGAAGATTTCTTCCCGATGTAGTTGTCCAATGCGATTCTGACCCTGTGGGGGAATCTCCTCTGTGGGGAATATTCTCAGTTGTGTGGAATCTTTCTTGTGTTTGATGGTGCAGTGACGTGAAAGCCCATGTTGGAGAAAACCCTATGGAGTATTGGAACGGTGTGAGTTCAGCCTTTTGTGGAGGGGTTGGGTCGTCCTTCCCACATATAATTTCTGGTATGAGCATATAATCACATATATAACATAACTGGTGGAACATGACATGGGAGTTTTGGTCGGGAAAATTTCACCAGTAGGTATAAGGGTGAATTCAGAGAGACCATGGCAGATCGAGTCACAACAGAGGCAAGTTTTCAGATCGCATGTAATGATTTTATTCGGGAGACAGGCGATTTTTAGCAAATCTTCCTTCTTCTCTTCTATGTTTCTTGGTGCTAGGACATTTTTCAACGATGGAAGTCTTCAAAATGTCAAAAAGGGATTGCTGGGTAATGTTTTACCCATTCCAGCTGTCTGACATGCTCATGATGCTCCTGCAGAGGACGTGAGTAACTCAATATATCATCCAGGTAAACTATCGCAAATCTACCCATCGGTGAGAAAAAAAATGAAATTTTCAAAGACTGCCGGAGCATTGTTTAATCTGAATGGCATCACCAAATTTTCAATATGACCCTCCCGTGTATTGAATGCGGGCTTCCATTCATCACCATTGTGTATACGTATAAGAGTAATCATAAGGAATTGAAAGAATTGTCACCCTGTAAAATAATGCATATCCTGTAAAATACTCAGGACTAGTTACCAGATAAAAATGTAGTGGTTTATTTGGATTCTTCCATCAAAGAAAGGTTATTACAGAAAAACAGGTGAATAAAAATAGGTGAAAGAGAAATTGTCCATAGTTCATACTCTGAGATCCCACATGGCAAAAGCAACATGTATTCTTCTTTCTCTCCGGGATCTCTCATGGCAAATGGCGTCTGTCTCTCTTAGGCTTCTTGGTACTAAAGTAACATACCAGCTGTTATGTCATGTCATGGCCCAGAACAGATGACATCTTCGTGTCTGTCTCTCATGATGGTGAGGGAAGAACAGCGACCTCTACAGTTAGCCATGAATTATATACGTCTCCTAAAGCACGTGGTCTCTACATATATGGAGCTGTCTTTCTACCATGAGCCAAGCTTAAAAATAGCCTATGTCGTGTAAGCTAAAGCAATGTACAGAACTGAGTCTTATAAGAAATTAACGGATTATTAATATTTAACAATTCCCCCTTTTGAGGGAGACAGACATTAATTGGAACCCTCAAAATATAACAAGATTTTTTTTCTTCTTTTTTGACAAAATAATTTAATATCAATAACAATAATAATATCAGATTACCGTTATAAGTACTCAATGACATAATTGATGTGAATTCATGTTATGGTAAGCCGTGAACAATATTCATATAAAATATGTATAATTATACTTCCCTAAGTCTAAATTGAAGCATCTCAGGTCCAGTCATCATCTGATGTCATCTGGTCTTCATTTTGATGTCTTCTGTCTTCTTCTTGGTTCTTTTAAAAACACAGTTTTTCTATAGCATATAGATGTTGTAGAAATTGTGTTGTATATCAAATCAAAGTTCATAAATTCAAATGTTAATACGAAAACAAAGTCTATGCAGCTTTAATATCTGTGCAGTGTCACATTTAAAAACCTGGGCTTACATTGGCTCGCCTTGGATATTCTGGAATCCTCCATCGGTACTGGTCTTTGAACAGGTGTGACGTCTTTGGTCAGCAAAGCAAGGGTTAAAATGACTCTTCCTTGCTAAACATAGCACCATAACCAGTCCTTGTCCTAATGCACAGGACATATGTCAGGGTTGTAGCTTCCTGACAATTACCTTATTGTTCACCAGCTTTACATCGAAGCTTTACAGGTGATTGAAAACTTCTGGAACTTGATAAGAACGTGATAACACAGTTCACATCAGCATCATAGGATCATCGTCCTCTGGTTGTCAGGTTAGACACTTTAATTGTGACTGTCAGTGGTGGATACTGCACTTGTAATTAACACAGTCTTACTGAGAAGTCATAGCTTTGTTACCTTCTGGGACTTCTGGATCGCGGCATTCTTCTTGCAACTGATAAGAATCAATTTTAATATGAAAAGTCTTTATTAACGTAATTTCAGTATCTTGCTTGAAGTCTTCAGTCCCTAGTCTATACCAAATCCGGTAATTTTCCTATCCTATAATATCACAGCGTACCATAGCAATCAGTAATATCCATATAATTATCAGAATTTGTACCGTATATGGATTTCAATGTTTGAAATAATAAACCAATAATAAGTGATAATACATTATTATCCATATTTTTTTCATGTGATAGAACATTTTTATGTCATAGGTGTAATTACCTTTTTCAACCTATAGGTGTCACTGTGTTTTATGTAACCAGTGTTTTCATCTTTATTAATAAGGAATATATTTATTATACTAATAATATGTAGGAATGTATAGCCATGAACCAAAATAAGAATATATGAGTGAGCGAATGAATGAATAAAAGAATTGTTGCATATAACTCAGAAGTGAAACATTTTCCTTTGTAATGAAACCGTATCATTGTTATATTTAATGAAGCAAAATTCTATAGTAGATATTACTTTACTATTGATGAAAGAAAAAATAAAAATGTAAGAATTAAAAATAAAAATAGAATAAAAAATTGAGAATTAAGAATAAGAATAAAAATAAAAATAAGGCCTTTATGTTGATGCAGAGTAGTTATGTCTTCAGTGACATATACCCTTAATATTTCCATGATCTGGATTATTTCATAATTGTCATAAACTTGTGTTACCAAAATATTCAAATTATGCAACTTTGCATATAATATTCCTCTTACTGTAAAGAAATGACTCTTTATAATACTTGTTATTATACCCAATACTTATACCATTGTACCTTATTTCTATTTGTTCTTTATTAAAATGTGTGAAGAAGAGGTATTAATCAAATGTGATGATGTAGTCAGGATCAAAAACATATTTTCCCCCTTAATACCAAAAAAATATTGTTTCATGAAATAATTCATTTATCAAAACCAAAATTAAAAATAATTAATTTATAAATTGTGTAAATATTATACTTGCTTATACCATTATTTGTCTGAAGATGTGTAACCATTAAAATTAATTTGAATATCATAAAATTATCCTTTGGAAAAATTAATTTAAATGTAGTTTAAGATTAACACACTTGGACAGAGAAGGAAGGTCCACTATTCCCAGATGCAGCTGGTGAATACCAGGCTCTGTGCTGGTGCCTGTTTAAAAGAGCTAAAGCTGATAAGGAAAGAATAGATTTTCTTCATAAACTATTTTCTATTTTGTTGTGCGATTGCACTTATCCACAATTAACTAAATCAAGAAATAATTACTAAAGAAATATAGAAATATATGTTGTATAGATAATATTTCATTATGTATCTTAATATTCTAATAATTTATCTGATCTGCATATTTCTCCTAAAGATAAAAGCTTTTGGGGTTTTTTTTTTTTTCTTTCTCTCATGCATTCAGGATCCTGAGGCCTCACAAACGTATCACATCACTCGCTCAGCAGCTGCTCATACACTCAGTCACTGTCACTCAGACTGTGTCACATATTAAGTTTAAACCAAATACCTCACATACGAAGGTGTGATGAATACACGTATTTTAACCCAAATTATCCTAATCATCAATGCATTGTAACTATTTCAATTTAGTCTCTTAATATTTCTTTGAATATTCCCCACATGACATAAATATATATGTATAGCTATACTTGACATTTAGGCCTAGAAAAAAAATTCCATTGCTTTGCAAAAGTTGAGACCCCTTTAAAAATTCTTTCCCTAAGGAACAGGGACATAGTATACTGGTCTGGTATACTTATTATTAGAACAAGGTACAAATTTCCCTGCTGTGGTTGTCATTCGAACCATGCAGAAAAGCACACCCACAGAACATATTAAAAAATGCAATTAGTTATTTCCTTTTAAGGGTTAGATATATATAATCATGCAATTATTGCAACTTGCTGTGTAAATAAAGGCATAAATCCTTGGAAGAGAATTTTTCCCGATTAAGTCCTGCTTTGAAATGAAAATTCTAAGGAAACATAAAAGAGAAGGTTAATATCATATTCATATTCTAAATATTATTACTGATGTAGATTTTAATTTTCATTAAAAAATACAGTTCTACTATTTCTACTTCTACAAACACTCTATATATACTGTATGACTATGTATATATCCACAAACCATAAAACTACAGGATTATAACCTATAAAATAATTACATATAACTCACTAATTGTATAACACTGTTACACAATATATATAATTACTTTTTCTAGCCAATTCCTACACCAATACTTATTTCTCTGCAAAAAATATCCTGAAAGGTTCTTGCCATTTTAAAGCTGATAGATTCTTGGAGCAGAGTATTCAGTTTACAGGCCATGATGTCACTCACCACCTGTTTCTGTCTGTCAGATTCGGCCATCTTGGTTACAGAAAGAAGATCAAAACTCATCATTTTCCTTAATTCAATTTGTGTCTTTTCGGTGTTCTTTTGCATCATTCCATATGGCTTATAACAAACATGTGATTTTCTTTTTCTTTCTTCGTAGATTTGATTTTGGGGAAAACTCATTTTAGAAGGTTTTGCTAATACAGGCTTCTGATAAGATTTTACTCTGCCTGTCTTTACAAAATTAGCACGATTTACTGTCCTTTCACGATTCTCGTGTTTTCTGGCAAAATCAAGGGATTGCGCACATTCAAATAAAGAATCTTTTTGTGACGCAATAACACGAGATGCAGGATTTAAAAACCAAAATTTGCTTACAAAACTCCTTATGAGGGACGGTGTTTTGACATTCTCACTCAGCATTCTATACAAACGTTCATATATGGACATGAACGTAAAAATACATTCCTTCCGACCAATCCTTAATTTTTGAAGAATATCAATATCTGGATGATTTTCATTTGATGAACAAAAAATGAGAATTTTTAATCTGTCTTTATCAGTTAAATTCTCATGTGTTTCACCAGATAACTTTAAAGATAACCTCCTGGAAAAGGTTACAGGGATCCACATTTTGAACAACTGATTCTTCTCCTCGTTCGATAAATCAAATTTGTCAACACAACTTTCAAAAACCTCAGAGTTTCTACAAACATGCATTTTGTTGTCATATGCAGGAATTATTTCGCATATTTTTATCAAATTCTTCCTTACGTTACTTCGGATTTGGGCCTGTGAGTCGTCTATTTTTAGTTTTACGTCTTTCCCTTGTACGTCCTCTACGTCAGTTCTGAAGTCTCCTCCTACTTCTCCATCTTGTTCCACATCTGCAAGGTCACCTTCAATGGCCGCTACAGACACTTGATTACAGTCAATCTCCCTAACTTTACAGCCAATCTCGAGAACATCACAACAATCATTTTTGGATTTCTCTGACACAGATCTATGAAATATATCTACCATCTGTAGAATATTTTTTAATCTCTCTCTTTCTCTATTGAAAAACTTAGAATCTAACCTTTGATTCTCGAGTTCACACTCGGCATATAAACTTAACCATAAAACTTCTGAATTAGAATTGTCTACAGACTTAAATTTCAATCTACTCTGCTTAGCATAAGAATTAATTACATCCATTTCTCTTACCTTGAAATTTCTCAGCTTGTTCCTTTGATAGACAATGCTGGGCTCTTGTCTTGGTTTCAGCACGTCTGGCACTTTGGCACTTGTAGTACTTCTCAATCTATCTGGCAATTCTTACTTCTAGGTTCTGTGTGATTCTTGTAAGTAGTGGAATTCCCGATAACTTGCACATATGATTTGACGTTAGCAAAGTCCAAAAGGGGGTTTGGGCAAGTGGAGGGAAATTCGCAAAAAAGTACAAAAATGCAGATCTGGCTGGCTCTCCAATGTAAAATAATGCATATCCTGTAAAATACTCAGGACTAGTTACCAGATAAAAATGTAGTGGTTTATTTGGATTCTTCCATCAAAGAAAGGTTATTACAGAAAAACAGGTGAATAAAAATAGGTGAAAGAGAAATTGTCCATAGTTCATACTCTGAGATCCCACATGGCAAAAGCAACATGTATTCTTCTTTCTCTCCGGGATCTCACATGGCAAATGGCGTCTGTCTCTCTTAGGCTTCTTCGTACTAAAGTAACATACCAGCTGTTATGTCATGTCATGGCCCAGAACAGATGACATCTTCGTGTCTGTCTCTCATGATGGTGAGGGAAGAACAGCGACCTCTACAGTTAGCCATGAATTATATACGTCTCCTAAAGCACGTGGTCTCTACATATATGGAGCTGTCTTTCTACCATGAGCCAAGCTTAAAAATAGCCTATGTCGTGTAAGCTAAAGCAATGTACAGAACTGAGTCTTATAAGAAATTAACGGATTATTAATATTTAACACACCCAGATCCTTCTTACAATTTTATTCAATGGTGAAACGTGACATCAAACCATATTAGAGTGCGGCGTGCAGGTAGCAGGGAGCTATACAGAGGAGAGAGCCTGACGGACTATGGCTGTTTCGCACTTGCTTAGCACTTCTGCCGGTCCATGCTTGTCAGGGGGATACACCACTTCGTTTTAACAAGGGTTAGGGAATGGTTAACTGAGAAGTGCAAAACATGTAAAGTGAGTACAGTGAGATGATTAATATATAAGATTAAAAGAAATATAACATAGATCAAAGCCACACATATTAAATCTATCATTGAGGCCAAGGGGAACTTGTGCATCACAATCCAAAATCCATTTTGCTTCTCTTTTTAGTAGCCCCACGGCTCCTAGATACCCGCTGTTTACCCTGGAAACCAGCGTGCACGCTCATTTCCAAGGTAAACAGCGGGTATCCAAGAGCCGCGGGGCTCCTAGTTACCTGACGTTTACATTAGAAACCAGCGTTCAAAAAATGGCCCGGGACATTCAACGACGATCAGCGATAACCAGCAGGGGGGTCGGTCGCTGATCCCCGTCACACACAGCGATCTTGCTGGAGAGATCGCTGATGTGTCACAAAATCAGCGATCTCGCTAGCAAGATCGCTGTGTGTGACCGGGCCTTAAGTCAGGGATGAGGGGAAGCGGGTAAGTGTTCCGAACCGTTATCTTGTTAAGTTCCCGAAAGTCAAGGCATGGCCGCAAACCACCATCTTTCTTCTTCAAAGAAGAAGAACCCTGCTGCCACGGGTGAAACAGAAGGCCTGATATGCTCTTTGCGGAGACTCTCAGCTATGTACTCCTTCACGGCTTGGCACTCTGGCCCAGACAAATTGAACAACCGAGCCTTAGGTAACTTGGCTCCAGGTAGTAAATCAATGGCACAATCGTATGGTCTATGTGGTGACAGCACCTCAGCCTTGCTTTCGGAAAACACATCTTCGAAATCCTTCAGGTATTCCGTAATACCTTCCAGACCGACAGATGACACAGATACGGATTTAACAGAGTTAACAAGAGGTCTCAGGTTACAACATTTATCCTTGCATCCCCATTGAGTGAGCTCCCCCGTTACCCAATCAATGGTAGGATTATGGCGTTGAAGCAAAGCCATCCCCAGTACCAGTCCCACAGGCAAGTTATCTAACACAAGACAACTTAGTTTTTCCACATGAGTGGGACCCACTTTCAGAGAAAAAAGTTCAGACCTGAAACAGATACCATCCTGGGTAAGAAGGGACGAGTCAATTGTCACAAGTTTAACAGGATCCTGCTGACTGTCCCTATCTTATTAAGAGTCATAATATGGGTATCAATCAGGTTAACAACAGAACCACAGTCAACAAAGGCGGTAGTCTGAACAGGACCATCATCAAGTTCCAGTTCCAACTGAAGCACAATTTTTGCAAGTGAGGAAAAGTGTACCTGATTGTCTTTGTAGCCTCCTCGACTACTACCCAGACTTAGGCATTTCCCGCCACCTTGGAGGACGACGGACAGGAAGGGCAGTCCTTCTTCCAATATCCAGATTCCCCACAATAGAAGCACAACTGCTTCTCCTGGCGGCGTCTTCTTTCCTTCTCCTCACAGGTGACAGCGCTCACCTCCATAGCCACAGGAGGAGTCCGGGTATCACCTCGACTGGAGAATAACGATGTTTTGAGTTGCATAACGCCTCTTGACCGCAGTCTGCGATCCATACAAACCGCTTGGGTCATGCATCCTCCAGGGAGTCAGGTGGAGGATGAAGTGCCAGGGCATCCTTCAGATGTTCACACAGGCCTCTACGGAACCCCCAAAGGGCGGCATCACTCCAAGAAATCTCAGCTGCCCAACGTCTAAATTCAGAACAGAACCACTCAGCCGAGTGCTTCTGTGGCACCCCCAGGAGTATGGTCGCCACAGTGGCATTACCTTCCTCCTAGGGAGTGTGATGTCTTGCTTGGAAGCAATGAAGGAACTCTCTGTCAGGTAAATCCAGCACACAGCACAGTTCCCACTCCAGGCCAGCAGAGTGAGCTCTGAACCCAAACTGCTGAGGAGCTGCTCTCTGTGGCCAGGAAAGGGAAGTTAGTGAGTTGGTGTGGAGAAGGCGAAGTGTGTGGATGTGGGAGAGATGAGCTGGAGGATTGAGCGGAATTCAGGCTCACTTCTAGCTGTAGCGCATGGACGGGATTCTGGTCTCCAAGGTTGTATGGATGCTGATGTTCCGGAAACAGAAACCGGAGGAACAGGAGGCTGTAAATGCTCTGTTCCGACATAAGACTCGGAGGCACAGCAGCAACGAGTGTGAGCCAGAGAAGAAGGAGGCTACGGCTGTCTGCCATACAAGGGGAGTTCTAAAAGAGAGCAAGCAAGGGGAACTTCAGTGTAACTCAGTACTGCAAGTACCTCAGATAAGCGCTAGGAAGGAGACTACACAACCCATCTGCATAAAGAGATTCCTAAGTTGCTTCCAGGCTGATTAACTCCTGTTCCATCTGTAATCTGGATCCTCGACTGCACTTACAAAGCAAAGTAAAGGTAAAGGAAACTGCACCCTGTTGTGCCATTGCCTCCTTCCTGCAACCTCTTCCGCACTGCTACATCTCTGTGCGTAACACTGCACCCTCTCCCTCAACACCTATTACCACTGCCCTGGGACTACAGCTCTACCTGTGGGGAGCTCTTACACCTTGCTGCCTTATACCATCTGTCCCAGAGGATCTGCCTGCAGTGTCGGCTTAACCCCTTCATTGCCGAGCACCACAGGTGGCGTCACGTATCATCCAACTATAAACTTTATTCAGCCACATTTCACCCCTTTTGCATGGACTCCTAGGGCCACAGACCGGGTCACCGCCACCGTGACACGTCCCTCTGAGACACCGGCCCGGTACCGAGTAACCCCACTGCCCTGGCAGGCGATCCATTTTGGCGTCATGAACAGGATTTACGAAGCCCGGTGCTACCGGGTCCTGTGTGCCAGAGACTGTATTGTGTGCCATAGACTTATTTTGCAATTGCCGCCATTACCCCGCCATTTGGCGCGTGCGGGAAGCCAAAGGGGTGTGCCTTCATGGGTGAAACCTGCAAGAGTGAAGTGCTGCGCGGGAAGAGACCAGCGGGCGGGAAGTGAGGAACTGAGGCCTGCAGTCCTGGTATCCCCGATCATCCAGCCTCTGGAGCGGCAACCGGTAAGTCAGTGAAACACGGGGCCTGGCAAACGTTAACTAGGGGGGAAGAGAATGTCTGAGGCAAGAGAAGATGCAGCGGTGGATGCCACCGCACCCCCCACAGCGCTGCAAGATGCAGGGGCCAGCGCAGCTGCGGCTCCAATGGCACCGCAGAATCCAGCTGCCAGCGCCACCTCCAGAGCACCTCAAGAACCAGCGCAGCAGTCCCCATAATGCCGCTGTCCATGCCCTATATACCGGGAGTGGCCTGGTTACCGCAGTACTCAGGGGAGTCACATACCCTGAGTGAATTCAAAGAGAGACTGTGCAGCTTGTTTGAGGTGTATCCTCTGTCTGAAAACCAAAAAGTGAACATCCTTATTGGGCAGCTAACTGGTGCAGCGCAAAGAGAAGTAAAGTCCTGGCAGGACACTGATAAAGAGACTGTTAAAAAGATTCTGGCTAAGCTAAGCACCTTTGACACCCACACTGCAGCTGAAATAAAAATGAGATTCTTTGGGTGTAAGCAAAGAGTGCAGGACAGTATATGGGACTATGCTCTTAACTTGCAGGAGGCGCTGAGAGCCATAAAGCAGATTGACTCAGACAGTGTGAAAGATGGAGACAGGTTGTTAAAGGAGCAATTTACTGAGGGACTCCTATCCAGTACCCAGAGCACAGCTGCGCATCATAGCCCTACAAAACCCTGACCTAGACTTTGCAGACTTTAAAGACAGGGCTAACCGGGTGCTGAATGAACCAAATGTCAGCTGTCCAGCACCCCCTAGGCGCCCAGCAATCACATACCACCAAGAAGCAGCATCTTTCCCTCGGAGGCTGACGCACAGACTTTGGATAATGATCCATCTACAGAACTGCGCCTTCAGGTCCAAGAGCTGACCAAAAATATGGCTGCACTCGCCAAAACTGTGCAGTCCATGCAGATGTCCTCAAAGGAGAAGATCCAGCTGGCCTCCAGTCCAGAGAATGTCCCGTGGCTACGGAAGAAGAGGATCCTGCCACTCCGAGGGGAGTGACAACGATCGCTATGACCAGGATGGACGTCCCATCTGTCGTCACTGATGCAAGGCAGGCCACATCGCAAGATTCTGTTATTTAAATGAG
Organism: Dendrobates tinctorius; assembly: GCF_039654945.1. Lineage (NCBI taxonomy): Eukaryota > Metazoa > Chordata > Amphibia > Anura > Dendrobatidae > Dendrobates > Dendrobates tinctorius. The sequence goes on from NW_027361685.1 coordinate 132,904, forward strand.
CAACCCCTGGGGCAGAGGGCCAACCCCCCAGGAGTAGGACCACAAGGCCCAAAGAACTGGCGAGCCAAGTATCTTGGAGGGCGACCGGTCCTCCCAGTGGTGATTGACGGCATCCTGTGGAAAGAGCTGAAAACTGCTGTTCACAAACGATCTCCATCCAACCTCACTGAGCTCGAGCTGTTTGCCAAGGAAGAATGGGTAAGAATTTCAGTCTCTCCATGTACAAAACTGACAGACATACCCCAAGTGACTTGCAGCTGTAATCGCAGCAAAAGGTGGCGCGACAAAGTATTAAGCTAAAGGGGCCGAATAATATTGCACGCCCCACTTTTCAGTTTTTGACTTTCCACAAAAATTTTAAATAACCAATAAATTTCATTCAACTTCACAATTGTGTCCCACTTGTTGATTCTTCACCAAAAATTTACATTTGGTATCTTTATGTTTGAAGCATATGTGGGAAAAGGTTGAAAAGTTCCGGAGGGCCGAATACTTTCGCAAGGCACTGTGTTTGTGTCACTGACATGTATATATATTTATGTATTCTACGTGTACATATCTATCTATTCTTTTCTGAGCTGTCAGTGTGATTTTACAATAGCTGGACATGAATTGCCGGCTTTTCAAAGGACATCAGTGCGTATAAATCGGACAGCATTCGCATGGTCCGAGTGCTGTCCGATTTATCTATCGCACCCATTGACTTCTATTGCAGGATGCGATCCGATTTGTGATTACAATTGCAGCATGCTGCGATTTTTTCTCCAGCCTGATCTTGATCCGATCTGAGCTGGGAAAAAACCGCAGATGAGCACACCATCATAGATTAACATTGGTACAAATTCAATTTGATTTTTTTTTATCAGATTGAATTTGTCCGATTTCACCGCAAGTGAGCATGAGCCCTTATCGCACCCCACCAGGCCAAGACTTATGTTCAGCGGCCCCAACCACTCATCGGTCTCTTGTTTAGTCACTGTCCACAGCTCCTGCGCAGTAACGTCCCTGCCCGTGCTTACTGTTCCGCCTATCGGTAGTTATCTGGACCTTGCCACTGATGGTGGTGCACACCTGATTTTGGCTGCAACATGTGTGTGCTGGACAGTGATAGCCCCGCTTGAAAAATTAGTGGTGGATGGGAACCACGTACTGCACAACAGCCACCACAATCACTTTTTTAAAACTGTTTTTCTCCATTAGATGGAATGGCAGCATTTCAAAGGCCAGGAATGTGTACATGAAGTTATTCAGGACCAGGGCCAGTGGGCGAGTAGTTTCCTCTTTCTGTCTAGGATTTGGGTGACTGAGAGCTGAACACTTCCATGGGACGGGGTGCAGATGCTCGGTGACACTGCTGGTGGTGGTGCTGTTGTAAGGACGAAGACCGGGCTGCAGGTACCTGTACCGAGCCTGGTCCAGAACTGTTGAGGCTGCCTCCCATGTTGCATGGGGCCGTAATGAGGAGCTGGACTGACCTCATGACCCAGGATAAAAGGAAAAGCGTGCGCTGCAGCAGTCAGTTTGGCGATAACCAGCAACAGCGCACAGCTGAGAGAGCAGCTCGCTCCGTCCACCGAGCATCGGCACTGCGGCAGGCTGCGTTCGCTGTCCACAGCGGGACCACGGGAGATAAAGGTGCCTTGCGCCCCATGACAGAAACAGAGAAAGGTGCTGTGCACACCGTGACTGTGAGTACCGCACACAGAGCAGAGAAAGCCGAGCACCGGACATACGCTTGCGGCCTCCCTGCCAGTTGATGCACGGCCATTTACGCTTCACTCTGGGAGCGCTGCGGTTTTGTTTCGGCTGCATCTGTTTATGGACTAGAGGCTCAGCGGAAGGTGCCGGAGACCGACCGCTGCCACCAGAAGACGGACCATCGTTTAAAGGACCCCATGGACTATGGAGTTTTGGAGATGTAAGATGGGGACATTGTGGACTGAGGACATTACATGTTGGCCATCTCCATGGATTTGTTGTACAACCCTGGATTTATGGAATAAGAATAGTTGCATCGGTGACCTGCCTCGGTGATTATTACACCCCACAACCTCAGATCTCCACAGGGAGGATTTGTTCTCACTTCTCATTATTGTGCTAGCCCAGTTTTTGTTAATCATGAGCTATTAATCTTTTACAGAACCATTTTCCATATTACAGAATTGTATCTTTATAAATGTCACACTGATGGGCCGGATGGCATCCAATGTTTTCTGCTCAGACCCATCTGAGTTCAGTCACATTGCGAGTCCAGATGAGAAAACCCCCCCGATCTGCCCGGCCTGATAGAAGAACATTGCTCCGAGTGCAGGCCAATATGCAGAGGATCGCACTCTGCTGATTATTATGCCAGCATGCGCGAGACTCAGAATGTGAAGAGTCACATATTACACAGAACAGGCAGGAAACAAGGGAAGCAGAACTATCAATATGGGAGAGTGATACACAGCTGTGGCCATATTGGGGCAGTTCATAGATAAGGAGGGGGAGGTTTTAGGGTCTGTGCACACGTTGCTGATTTCCTGCGGATCCGCAAGTGGTTTACAGTACAATGTTGTTCTACGGAGAAAAAAACCCGCTGTGCACATGCTGCGGAAAAATCTGCACGGAACCGCAGGATGTCAATTCTTTGTGCGGATTCCGCAGCGTTTTTACACCCATTCCATTATAGGAATCCACAGCTGTAAAAACGCAGAGCAAATCCACACTAAATCCGCATAAAAAACGCAAGGATTTTGACCTGCGAATTCTGTCAAAAGATGCAGATTCCCCACGGAAAATTCCGCAACGTGTGCACATCCCCTTGTTGTCCTGTGATTTTAGGTCTGATCCAGGGTTGTGGTCTTCAGGAGGTCTGAGGAGCACATTCCTTCATTGATGTAACAAGACATAAATCCACGCGACACATTCATTCCAGCTCTGTCACAGGTCGTCAGAATTTTGTAAGCCATTAGTATCCAAAAAATAAACCGTGAATATTGCCTAACATTACAAAGATATTTTTCCTCTGGAAAATCTACCATCGCCTGTCCCATCAGTGGTGACAGCAGCAGTCTGACCCTCAGCGAGGAGCAGCTTAAGAAAGAAAAAACAATTATGGACAAAAAAATACAAAACATACAGCTGGTCCGGCTGTACGGGCTCCACGGAAGTGCGGGTCTGATCTACTGGTGAGGACTTCCCGGCAGGTAGTTCCCCCAATAAACCGCACGGTGTGGACACAGCCCGATACAGATTCAACTGCGGTTACTGGATTTTTCAGAGAAAAATAAGGAAAAAATATTTTTTAATAAAATGGTGGTGCTTCTTAAAATCCATGCGTCTTTATTGCTTATCGGGGGGTGGTGGCTGCGGTGAAGCGGTGTCCCAGGGTCGCTGCTGGAGGAGGCAGGAGTGGGGTGATTCTGCAGATGGCAGGCAGGGATGAGGGGGTGCTCCGATGTGCGGCGCTGGTGCGGGGGTCTCCGGTGGTTGCTGGCCGCTGCTGCTGGTGTCTCCGATGCACAGCGGTGCTGCGTGGGAGTCCAGCGCTGCCCGGAGCTCTGCCAACACTTTGCGACATGCCAGAGCCCCGATACTTCCACGTTTCCCTGTGCGTGGGCAGTGGACTCCGATAATTTGTACGCCGCCGCCACAGTTGCGGCGCATGCACAGACGGTGATCAATATCTTGAGAGAGATTTCAGCGCTGAGATCTCATCTCTCGAGATCTTGGTCCCGAGATCATTTTCTACGCATGCGCCGCCGCCGGCCATATTCCCGGAGTCTACAGCACACGCACAGGGAAACATGGAAGTACTGGGGCTCTGGCATGTCGCAAAATGTTGGCAGAACCCCGGCCAGCGCCGGACACCCACGCAGTACCGCTAGGCACCGGAGACACCCGCAGCAGCAGCCAGCAACCACCAGGCAGCCGGACCCCCCCCCTCATCCCAGCCTGCGGCCAACACCCACAGCATCGGTAAGGCATGTACGCTTTGTAAGACGCACCCCCATTTTCCCCCCAAATTTTGGGGGAAAAAAGTGCGTCTTACCAAGACTAATGTCACACCGAGCTTTATCATTCTAGAAATGAAAATTCAACTCGTATCTGTCACACTATTTTATTACAAGTCAAATAGTTAGAACTAAAATATATAAATCTATGCATACATACAAATGAATGATAATGAGTTTTAGAAATCAAAACAATTAATTAACCCCTTTACCCCCAAGGGTGGTTTGCATGTTAATGCCCGGGCCAGTTTTTACAATTATGACCACTGTCCCTTTATGAGGTAATAACTCTGGAATGCTTCCATGGATCCCGGTGATTCTGACATTGTTTTCTCGTGACATATTGTACTTCATGTTAGTGGTAAAATTTCTTTGATATGAAATTTTGAAAATGTTGCAATTTTCCAACTTGGAGTTTTCTTAATAAGTAACATTTCCCACATGTTTACTTTACATCAGCACAATTTTGGAACCAAAAATGTTTTTTTGTTAGGAAGTTATAAGGGTTAAAAGTTGACTAGCGATTTTTCACTTTTACAACACCATTTTATTTTTAGGGACCACATCACATTTGATGTCACTTTGAGGGGTCTATATGATAGAATGGTGTCACTTTTGGGTATTTTCTAAAAACTGCACCCATCAAGGTGCTCAAAACCACATTCAAGAAGATCATTAACCCTTCAGGTGCTTCACAGGAATTTTTTGAATGTTTAAAAAAAAAAAAAAAACATTTAACTTTTTCACAAAAAAAATTACTTTAGGTCCAATTTTTTTATTTTCCCAAGGGTAACAGGAGAAATTGGACTGCAAAAGTTATTGGGCAATTTGTCCTGAGTACGCTGATACCTGATATGTGGGGGGAATTACAGTTTTGGTGCATGGCAGAACTCGGAAGGCAAGGAGCGCCGTTTGACTTTCTCAACGCAAAATTGGATGGAATTGAGATGGGGCGCCATGTCACATTTGGAGAGTCCCTGATGTGCCTAAACAGTGCAAACTCTCCACAAGTGACCCCATTTTGGAAACTAGACCCCCCAAGGAACTTATCTAGATGTGTGGTGAGAACTTTGAACCCCCATGGGCTTCACATAAGTTTATAATGTACAGCTATAAAATTAAAAAATCATATTTTTTCCAAAAAAAAAATTATTTTCACCCCCAATTTTTATTTTCCCAAAGGAAACAGGACACCAGAAGTTATTGTGCAATTTGCCCTGAGTATGCTGATACCCCATATGTGGGGGTAAACCACTATTTGGGCGCATGGCAGAGCTCAGAAGGGAAGCAGCTCCATTTGACTTTTTGGCTGGAATGGAGATCGGACCCCATGTTGCATTTGGAGAGCCTCTTTTGTGCCTAAACAGTGGAAACCCCCCACAAATGACACTATTTTGGAAACTAGACCCCCCAAGGAACTTATTTAGATGTCTGGTGAGCCCTTTGAAGCCCCAAGTGCTTCACAGAAGTTTATAACGCCCGGGTGTGAAAATAAAAAAATTATATTTTTTCCACAAACATGATCTTTTAGTCCCCAATATTTTAATTTTTCCAAGGGTAACAGGAGAAATTGGACCCCAAAAGTTGTTGTCCAATTTGTCCCGAGTAGACTGGTACCCCATATGTAGGGGTAAACCACTGTTTGGGCGCATGGCAGAGCTCGGAAGGGAAGGAGCACCATTTGAATTTTTCAGCGAAGAATTGGCTGGAATTGAGATCAGACGCCATGTTGCATTTGGAGAGCCCCTGATGTGCCCAAACAGTGGAAACCCCCAATTCTAACTCCAACCCTAACCCAACACACCCCTAACCCTAATCTCAGCCCTAACCAGAAAATGGAAATTATTTCTTTTTATTTTATTATTTTTCCCTAACTAAGGGGGTGATAACGGGGGGTTTGATTTACTATTTATGGCGGTTTTTATGTTTGGCGGCTGTCGCACGCTAAAAGACGCTTTTTATTGTAAAAATAGTTTTTGCATCACCACATTTTGAGAGCTATAATTTTCCATATTTTGACCCACCGAGTCATATGAGGTCTTATTTTTTGCGGGACGAGTTGACGTTTTTATTGGTACCATTTTCTGGCACATGACATCTTTTGATCGCTTTTTATTCTGATTTTTGGGACCCAGAATGAATAAAAACCAGCATTTCATGAATTTCTTTTGGGGGTGCGTTTACACCGTTCCGCGTGTGGTAAAATTGATAAAGTGTTTTTTTCTTCGGGTCAGTACGGTTACAGCGATACCTCATTTATGTCTTTTTTTATGTTTTGGCGCTTTTATGTAATAAAACCAATTTTATATAAAAAATAATTGTTTTTGCATCGCTTTATTCTGAGAGCTATAATTTTATTATTTTTTCGCTGATGATGCTGTATGGCGGCTCGTTTTTTGCGGGACAAGATGGCGTTTTCAGCGGTACCATGTTTATTCATATCCGTTTTTTTATCGCGCGTTATTGAACTGTTTGTTCAGCAGTATGATGATAAAGCATTTTTTTTTTAAAGGGGTTTACCAAGGGGATTAACTAGTGGGACAGTTTTATAGGGCGGGTCGTTACGGATGCAGCGATACTAAATGTGTGTATTTTTATTGCTTTCTTTTTTCCAAAAAATGAATTAGGGATTTTTTTTTTATTTAGCGATTTTTTTATAAATTAATTTTATTATTTTTTTTTTTTACTTTATTACATTGTCCCAGGGGGGGGACATCACTGTCATGTGTCTCATCGCTGATCTGACAGGTTGCACAGCACTGCTGCAGGCTTCCTCCGTGCCTGCACTCCACAGGCACGGAGGAAGCCGCTTCCCTGCAGGCCCCCGCGGCCATATCGGATCTGGAGGCCTGCAGGGAGGAGGACCCTCGGAGCGACGCAGCACATCGCATCGCTCCGGGGGTCTCCGGGAAGCACGGATGGAACCCTCTCCCTGCATGCTTCTCTCCTATGTCCCAGTACACTGCGATCATGTTTAATCGCAGTGTGCCAGGGGTTAATGTGCCAGGGGCGGTCCGTGACTGACCACCCCTGACACATAGTGCAGAGTGTCAGCTGTGATAATCAGCTGACACCCGGCTGCCATAAGCGGCGCTCCCCCCGTGAGTGCTGCTGATCGCGTTAGATGTACTATTCCATCCTTGGGACTTAAGTCCCAGGTCAGATGGACGGAATAGTACATCTAATGTAGGAAAGTGGTTAAGGCACATTAGAGATTAATGAGAAAAAAAAAAAAACATTTTGTACCAAAGTCCCCTGTTCTTTAGCTGCAAAAAATGTATTGAGGTACTTAACACAAAATTCCTCTCTCGTTGAATCCACTATAGGACACGAGCATGGGTAAAGGGAAGAGGACCTGTTGTGAATTCTCTCTATGGCTTCCCTCTGGTGATTACTGAAGATAGTGGAGCTAGTCAGATTGACAGAGGGGTTGCGAGTTCTCTTTCTGGACTCCCTCTGGTGGTTACTGGAGGTAGTGGAGCTGATCTGATTGACAGAGGCTTGTCACCTGATAATGAGGAAGACGACTGGAGATCTGGGGTTTCTGATTGGGATTTAAGACAGCTGACTCCCTCTATCCCTGCTGGTGATTTTCTTCCTGTGCCTCCTGAGGTCTGATGTCTCCTGCTCTTTCCCTGCATGTTCAGCCAAGTGGTATATTTGCTATTCTGTTTACATTTGATCTGGTTTTGTCTATCTCAGTTTTGTGTGGGTCAGCCAGCTCCGGCTGGGCCGTGCTAAATCACCACCCATATGTTGCTGCATGTGCCAGTTTGTTTTGTCCCCTTTTATATTGGTCTCTTTTTGCTTTGCTTTCAGAATATACCAGAGTGCTGATATAGTGGGGGCGAAGTTGTGCGACTTCAGTGTTTTTGTGCATCAGACGTGTTGAACTTTTTGCAGGGTTTTTTTGCGTAATTTCAGACAGTGTCTTTCCTTTCCTGTCTAGTCAGTGTGGGCTGTTGTGAGCTCATTTTCGGGTTTGCCTCTGGCTTCTGGTGAGGGTTATGCAGCTGGCTGTGCTGACAGAGGAGTAGTGAGTTCTCTATCTGGACTCCCTCTGTTGGTAAAGGGAGGTAATGAAGCTGATCTAAATGGCAGAGACCGGCCACCTGAGGAAGAGGACTGTGATTGGATGTCAGGAGTTTCTGATTGGATTTAAGGCAGCCGACTCCCTAGTTTCTTGCTGGTGATTTCTCCTGACTGTGGCTTTTGGTTTCCAGTTTGGTTCCTGCCTTCTTAAAGCTAAGTTTTCTCTGCTATTGTTCATATGAGTTTTTGTCTGGTTTGCTTGGTTTTTGTGTTCAGCCAGCCCTGGCTGGGATTGGGCTGAATCCCCATTTTGTCTCTGATCAGTTGATCTCTTTTGCTCTGTCTTCAGAATATACCTGACTGCTGATATAGGGAATTGAAGTCTAGCGACTTCAGGGCCTTTTTTTTTTAATCAGACGTGTTCGACATTTTTTGGCAGGGTTTTTTGCGTGATTGCAGACAGCAGCTTTTCTTTCCTGGCCTTTCTAGTTAGTGAGGGCCCCATCGTTTGCTCAGCCTTTCTATCTGTGTTTGTGTTTTCATCTTGTTTCACCTTCAATACATGTTGGGGGCTGTCTATTGCTTTGGGGTCTGCTCTGGGGCAGTTTAGATTTTCCCTTTCTTTAGGCTTATTTAGTTCTCCGGCCGTGACGAGGCGTCTAGGACTATCGTAGGCACGCTCCACGGCTACTGCTAGTTGTGTGGATAGGATCAGGGGTCTGCAATCCGCTAGTTACCAACCTCTTCGGTTTTCTGGGCTTAGCTTGCTTTTTGTTTTTTCCTCCTCGGTGACTCATTCATAACAGTGGGCCCCATCATTTGCAGTCTATTTTTCTGCCTGCGTTTGTGTTTTCATCTTGTCTCATCAACAATATATGTTTGGGGGCTAGCTATTCCTTTGGGGTCTGCTCCAGGGCAGTTTAGATTTCCCCTTTCTTGCTTTAGGCTTAGTTAGCTCTCCGGCTGTGCCGAGGCATCTAGGATCATCGTACGTACGCTCCACGGCTACTGCTAGTTGTGTGGATAGGATCAGGGGTCTGCAATCCGCTTAGTTACCAACCTCTCTGGTTTTCTGTGGCTTAGCCTGGGCCTGCTATCCTCCTCGGTGACCCATTCATAACAGAATCACCAGCCTAACTGTAGAATCTAGGGTACTCTAAAGAAGGAAAGAATTGAAAAAAATATATGGAAAAAAAATTGACATTTTTTTTTTTTTCTGGGGCCGTAGGAGGATATTTTTTGTCTAAATGGAGACTAAACAATTGTCCTATCGTGTGGAGCAGCTCGCTGCTGAAGTGCGGGGAATTTCTGCCTATCTCGCTCAATCTTCTGCTGTTGAACCAAAAATCCCTACTCCTGATGTGTTTTCTGGGGATCGGTCTAAATTTCTGAATTTTAAGAATAATTGTAAATTATTTCTTGCCTTGAAGCCTAACTCCTCGGGGAGCTCGGTGCAGCAGGTTAAAATTGTCATTGCCATGCTGCGCGGCGATGCCTAGGATTGGGCTTTTTCTCTGACACCTGGAGATCCTATTCTGGCTAATGTGGATACGTTTTTTCAAGCCTTGGAATTGTTGTATGATGAACCTAATGCTGTTGATCAAGCTGAGAAAACCTTATTGGCATTGAACCAGGGTCAGGATTCTGCAGAGTTATATTGTCAAAAATTCCAAAAGTGGGCGGTCCTTACTAAATGGAATGACGATGCCCTAGCAGCTCTCTTTCAGAAGGGTTGGGCAAAAACCGTAAAATATGTTATGGTGGGATTTCCTGTCCCCTCTGGTCTTGACTCCATGTCATTGGCCATTCAAATTGATCGGCGTTTACGTGAACGTAAAACTACACGAGAGGCGTTGCCGCCTTTCGAACAAACTTCTGAACCCATGCAATGTGATAGGGTTTTGTCTAGGGCGCAACGTCTGGAGTTTAGAAGGCGTAATAAGTTGTGTTTTTTCTGCGGGGACGCCTCTCGTACTATTGCTGTCTGCCCTAAACGAGAAAAGCGTTTTGCTCACACATTTGCGGTGGGCAGTGTACAACCTAAGTTCCTTTTGGCGATTACCCTGATCTGCTCCTTGTCTACATTTTCCGCTAAGGCTTTTGTAGATTCAAGAGCAGCTTTGAATCTGCTGGATTTAGACTTTGCTAAACGTTGTGGTTTTCCCATGATACCCCTGTGGACTCCTATCCCTTTGAGGGGTATTGATGCTACTCCTTTGGCGGAGAATAAACCCCAGTTTTGGACCCAGGTGATAATGCGGGTCGTCCCAGACCACCAAGAAAATTGTAAATTTTTGGTGTTGCACAATTTGCTTGATACTATTGTTCTGGGTTTCCCTTGGTTGCAAACTCATAATCCTGTTTTAGATTGGAAGTCTGTGTCTGTGGTGAGTTGGGGTTGTCAGTGTGTTCTTAGTGACACTCCTGTTTAGTGACACTCCTGTTTTCTCCACCTCTCCCCAGTCTCATGATATTCCTATTTGGCTTATTTTTCTGATGTATTCAGTGAGAGTAAGTCTGCATGTTTGCCTCATCACAGGAGTTATGCCCAGGTGTAAATTTCCCAAGGGTCGGCTTTTCAACTTATCGGTACCCGAACATGATGCTATGCGATCTTATATCAAGGAGTCGTTGGAGAAGGGTCATATTAGACCATCCTCTTCACCCTTAGGTGCTGGATTTTTTTTGTGGCCAAGAAAGATGGTTCATTAAGGCCATGTATGGACTATCGTTCCCTTAACAAAATCACTGTTAAATATCAGTACCCGTTACCCCTGATTTCTGATTTATTTTCCAGAGTTAAAGTGCCTGTTGGTTTGCCAAGCTTGACCTCAGGGGGCGTATAATCTTATTCGCATAAAGCACGGGGATGAATGGAAGACAGCATTTAATACTCCGGAGGGACATTTTGAGTACCTGGTGATGCCTTTTGGGCTAATGCCCCTTCTGTCTTCCAGTCTTTTATGAACGATATTTTCCGGGACCTTGTGGATAAGTTTTTGATCATTTGTCTGGATGATATTTTGATCTTTTCCAGTGATTGGGATTCTCATGTGGAACATGTCCGGATGGTGTTCCGGTTTTGAGGGAAAATTCTCTGTATGTTAAGGGATCGAAGTGCCTCTTTGGTGTACAGAGGATTTCATTTTTAGGATTCATTTTGTACCCGTCAGCTATTGAAATGGACCCGGCCAAGATACAAGCCATTTATGATTGGGTTCAGCCCACTTCTTTGAAGGCTCTCCAGAATTTTTTGGGTTTTGCTAATTTCTACAGTAAATTTATAAGTAATTTTTCTGGTATTGTTAAACCACTGACTGATTTGACCAAAAAGGGCGCTGATGTGGTGAACTGGTCTCCAGAGGCAGTTTTGGCATTTCAGGAGCTTAAGCGGAGATTCACTTCGGCTCCGGTTCTACGGCAACCTGATGCCTCACTCCCATTTCAGGTGGAGGTAGATGCTTCTGAGATTGGTGCAGGAGCCATTTTGTCCCAAAGAGATCCGGTGACTTCTAAGAGGAATCCCTGTGCCTTCTTTTCTCAAAAATTCTCCCCCATCTGAACGTAACTATGACGTGGGGAATCAGGAATTGTTGGCCATGAAATGGGCATTTCAAGAGTGGAGACATTGGCTGGAGGGAGCGAGACATCAAGTTATGGTCCTCACTGACCACAAGAATTTGATTTATCTTGAATCAGCCAAACGCTTGAATCCTAGACAGGCTAGGTGGGCCTTGTTTTTCACGCGTTTAAATTTTGTGGTCTCTTTCCTTCCAGGCACTATGAATGTTAAGGCGGACGACCTTTCTAGGAGTTTCTTTGCAGATTCTTTTGATGTGACCAAGCCTACTACCATTCTAAATGAGGGTGTAGTTCTTTCCGCCATCTCACCCGATTTGAGACGTGCCCTGGAGGAATTTCAGGAGGACAAACCTAAACGTTGCCCTATGGGGAAATTGTATGTCCCTGACCAGTGGAGGAAAAGAGTAATGTCTGAAATTCATTGCTCCGCATTGGCTAGTCATTCAGGTATTTTTGGTACCAGAGATTTGGTGAGTCGGTCTTTTTGGTGACTTGCCTTATCTCGTGATGTCAGGAATTTTTGTGCAGTCCTGTGGGACTTGTTCTCGGTCCAAGCCCTGTTCTCGTTCTAGTGGGTTGTTGATGCCCCTGCCGGTGCCCAGGAGGCCATGGACTCATATCTCAATGGATTTTATTTCTAATCTTCCTGTCTCTCAGAGAATGACTGTTATCTGTGATAGATTTTCTAAGATGGTCCATCTTGTACTACTCCCAAAGTTGCCATCTTCTTCTGAGTTGGTGCCCTTGTTTTTACAACAGGTGGGTTCGGTTGCACGGGATTTCTGAGAACATTGTGTCGGACAGAGGAGTCCAGTTTGTTTCCAGATTTTGGAGAGCTTTTTGTTCCAAACTGGGAATTCAGTTATCTTTCTCCTCTGCATTTCATCCTCAGACCAATGGGCAAACTGATAGGATCCCAAAGTCTGGTTTGTTCTATTTGAGATGTTTCCTATCTGCTGATCAGGATGACTGGGTCTCATTTTTGCCCTTGGCCGAATTTGCGCTAAACAATAGGGCTAGTTCTGCCACTTTGATGTCGCCTTTTTCTGTAACTTTGGGTTTCATCCTCAATTTTCTTCAGGGCAGGTGGAATCTTCGGCCAAGTGTGGATTCTGTGGTAGAGAGAATTCAGCAGATTTTGGACCAAGTGGTGGATAAGTTGTCCCACTCAAGAAAAAGGCCAACGGTTTTCCAACCGGCATAGGACCATTGGTCGCAGGTTTAAAGTGGGTGATATGGTTTGGTTGTCTTCAAAGAATATTCCTATGAAGGTTGCATCTCCAAAATTCAAGTCAAGATTTATTGGACCTTATGAGATTTTGGAAATCCTTAATCCCGTTTGGCTCTTCCAGTTACGTTTAAGATTCATAACGTGTTCCATAAATCCTTGTTGAAGAGGTTTGTAGAGCCAGTAGTTTCAATGGTGGCACCTCCTGACCCTGTGTTGGTTAAAGGTAATTTGGAGTATGAGGTAGAGAAAATATTGGATTCTCGTTTGTTAGACGGAGACTCCAGTACCTGGTCAAATGGAAGGGTTATGGCCAGGAGGATAATTCTTGTGTCTCTGCTTCTGACATTCATCCCGAAGACAGCTGACTCCCTCTATCCCTGCTGGTGATTTTCTTCCTGTGCCTCCTGAGGTCTGATGGCTCCTGCTCTTTCCCTGCATGTTCAGCTAAGTGTTTCATTTGCTATTCTGTTTGCATTTGATCTGGTTTTGTTTATCTCTGCTTTATGCGGGTCAGCTAGCTCTGCCTGGGGCTGTATCACCGCCCATATGTTACTACATGTGCCAATTTGTTTTGTCCCCTTTTATATTGGTCTCTTTTTGCTTTGCTTCCAGAATATACCAGAGTGCTGATATAGTGGGGGGCGAAGTTGTGCGACTTCTGTGTTTTTGTGCATCAGACGTGTTGGATTTTTGCAGGGTTTTTTGCGTGATTGCAGACAGTGTCTTTCCTTTCCTGTCCTGTCTAGTCAGTGTGGGCCCCATCGTTTGCTCAGTCTATTTTTCTGCCTGCATTTGTGTTTTCATCTTGTCTCACCGACAGTATATGTTTTGGGGCTAGCTTTCCTTTGAGGTCTGCTCCGGGGCAGTTTAGATTTCCCCTTTCTTGCTTTAGGCTTAGTTAGCTCTCCGGCTGTGCCGAGGCGTCTAGGATCATCGTAGGTACGCTCCACGGCTACTGCTAGTTATGTGGACAGGATCAGGGGTTTGCATCCGCTTAGTTACCAACCTCTCTGGTTTTCTGTGGCTTAGCCTGGGCCTGCTATCCTCCTCGGTGACCAAATTTTATCAGGGACCTAGGTGGGCCCTGTGCCATATATAACAAGTCCTAGGATGACCCAAAAAAAACCCATAAAACAAAGCCCCGAAAAAATAGAGAGAAGCATGACAGTACAGAGAGTATGTACAGCAGATAAGGTAAAGGTGAGAAATAAATATTGGACAAAGGAAATGAAAAGGTGGTAGACCCCCACAGGACCAACCCTAACAAGCCACGAGAAGTGGAAAGAGGGGACGGGAACTTCGGAGATCTTAGACTCATCTATCTGACATCGGAGGGGTGCTGGGTCACACCAATTTTGGCAGAACACGGATGGTGGAGGCACCAGCACTCCACTTGGTGGAGAGATGGCAAATGATGAATTGCCATCCAAAGAGGTCACTACTGTGGAGGGCACGGTGAAAAAAGACAGAGGAAACCCACAACACCTAGAAGAAAACAAAGAAATTTATATAAGAAAAATCCTGCCTAAATTGTACAAAAAGCCACAGCCGCCCCTCCCAATATTCACACCGTGATCTAATGCCCATCAGCAACAATGTACAAACTGAACATGAGGTTATTACTTTACATTCTGATAAGCCTGTATGAAGCCCACTACCACATCACAGTTACCGAAACAGGGGGTCCTAGCTTTAAAGGGAATCTGTGATCCCATTTTAGGCCTATAAGCTGCGGCCACCGCCATCAGGGGCTTATCTACAACATTCTGTAATGCCGGGGGCGCTGCCACTGTAACCAAGGTCGCACCTTTAAAAGATTCTGTAATGCTGTAGATGAGCCCCGGATGTAACCTGAAAGAGAAGAAAAAAAGAGTCAGATTATACTCACCCCGGGATCCGATCCGATGGGTGTTGCGGTTCGGTCCGGGTCCTCCCATCTTCATGTGATGCCGTCCTCCTTCTTACTTCTGCAGCAGCGCAGGCCCTCTCTGACCTTTCACAGCGCCTGCGCACTGCAGTAATTTACTCTGCCCTCAACAGGGCAGAGCAGTACGCCTGCGCAGGAGCCGCAGCAGAAGCAAGAAGGGGAACGTCATCACATGAAGATGGGAGGACCCGGACTGGACAGCGACACTAACCGCCCCCGGTGAGTATAATATAACTTGTTTTTCTTATCTTTCAGGTTACATCCGAGCTTATCTACAGCATTACAGAATCTTTTAAAGGTGCGACCTTGGTTACAGTGGCAGCGCCCCCGGCAGGGAGAGCGGCAGCACACTTCCTTCCCTAGGCAGACTCCTAGCACGCAGTCCCATGCAAGCAATATTACCCCCTTCTCCCCAGGTAGACCCCCCTCCAGCATGCGCATGCAGCCCCATGCAAACAACATCACCCCCTTCTCCCCAGGCAGACCCCCCCCCTCCAGCATCCAGCCCCATGCAAGCAATATTACCCCCTTCTCCCCAGGTAGACCCCCTCCAGCATGCGCATGCAGCCCCATGCAAGCAACATCCCCCTTCTCCCCAGGCAGCCCCCCCTTCAGCATCCAGCCTCATGCAAGCATCACCCCCTTCTCCACAGGAAGACACCCCCCTCCAGCATCCAGCCCCATGCAACCAACATCACCACTTTCTACCCAGGCAGACCCCCCCTCCAGCATGCACATACAGCCCCATGCAACCAACATCAACCCCTTCTCCCCAGGCAGACCCACCTCCAGAATGCAGCCCCATGCAAGCAACATCACCCCCTTCTCCCCAGGCAGACCCACCTCCAGAATGCAGCCCCATGCAAACAACATCACCCCCTTCTCCCCAGGCAGAACCCTCCTCCAGAAACATCACCCCCTTCTCACCAGGCAGACCCCCCTCCAGCATGCACACGCAGCCCCATGCAAGCAACATCACCCCCTTCTCCCCAGGCAGACCCCCCTCCAGCATGCACACGCAGCCCCATGCAAGCAACATCACCTCCTTCTCCCCAGGCAGACCCCCCTCCAGCATGCACACGCAGCCCCATGCAAACATCACCTCCTTCTCCCCAAGCAGCCCCCCTCCAGCATGCACGCGCAGCCCCATGCAAGCATCACCCCTTTCCCAAGCAGCTCCCCTCCAGCATGCACACGCAGCCCCATGCAAGCAACATCACCCCCTTCTCCCCAAGCAGCCCCCCCTCCAGCATGCACACGCAGCCCCATGCAAGCAACATCACCCCCTTCTCCCCAGGCAGCCCCCCCTCCAGCATGCACACGCAGCCCCATGCAAGCAACATCACCTCCTTCTCCCCAAGCAGCCCCCCCTCCAGCATGCACACGCAGCCCCATGCAAGAAACATCACCCCCTTCTCCCCAGGCAGAACCCCTCCAGCATGCATACGCAGCCCCATGCAACCAACATCACCTCCTTCTCCCCAAGCAGCCCCCCTCCAGCATGCACACGCAGCCCCACGCAAGAATCACCCCCTTCTCCCCAGGCAGACCCCCCCTCCAGCATGCACATGCAGCCCCATGCAAACATCACCTCCTTCTCCCCAAGCAGCCCCCCTCCAGCATGCACACGCAGCCCCATGCAAGCAACATTACCCCCTTCTCCCCAAGCAGACCCCCCTCCAGCATGCACACGCAGCCCCATGCAAACAACATCACCCCCCTCTCCCCAGGCAGACCCCCCTCCAGCATGCACACGCAGCCCCATGCAAGCACCACCCCCTTCTCCCCAGGCAGACCCTCCTCCAGCATGCACACGCAGCCCCATGCAAGCAACATCACCCCCATCTCCCCAAGCAGCCCCCCTCCAGCATGCACATGCAGCCCCATGCAAGCAACATCACCCCCTTCTCCCCAGGCAGCCCCCCCTCCAGCATGCACACGCAGCCCCATGCAAGCAACATCACCCCCTTCTCCCCAGGCAGACCCCCCTCCAGCATGCACACGCAGCCCCATGCAAACAACATCACCCCCTTCTCCCCAGGCAGCCCCCCCTCCAGCATGCACACGCAGCCCCATGCAAGCAACATCACCCCCTTCTCCCCAGGCAGACCCCCCTCCAGCATGCAGCCCCATGCAAGCAACATCACCTCCTCCTAGCTCGTGCATGAACATCCACTTACCTGCCATGACACCGGCAGCTTCCTGTCTGCTCTGCTCTATGGAGGAGGAGGCCCCGCCCCTTCTGGTCACATGGGCATGACGTCAGCACAGCTCCAAGCCGACTTGGATTTAGCCTCTACCTTTTTTTTTTTTAACAGCTGTAACCGGAAGTAGAAGCAGTTCACTTCCGGTATCACATCGCTCTTGTGTGGAGCGACAGGAGAGCAGTGTGGAGAGCGCGCAGCAGAGGAGAGAGCTGTCAGCGGGGAAGAGCACGGAGGAGGGAGCGGCGACACCCCGCAGAGGACAGAAGGGAGACGGTGTGTGGAGGGGGGAGAGGCGGCTGAACGTGGGGGGGCAGAACCACAGCTGGAGTGTGGTGGACGGGGGCAGAGCCACAGCTGGAGTGTGGTGGACGGGGGCAGAGCCGGAGCTGGTGCGTGGCGGACGGGGGCAGAGCCGGAGCTGGTGCGTGGCGGACGGGGGCAGAGCCGGAGCTGGTGCGTGGCGGACGGGGGCAGAGCCGGAGCTGGTGCGTGGCGGACGGGGGCAGAGCCGGAGCTGGTGCGTGGCGGACGGGGGCGGAGCCGGAGCTGGTGCGTGGCGGACGGGGGCGGAGCCGGAGCTGGTGCGTGGCGGACGGGGGCGGAGCTGGTGCGTGGCGGACGGGGGCGGAGCCGGTGCGTGGCGGACGGGGGCGGAGCCGGCGCGTGGCGGACGGGGGCGGAGCCGGCGCGTGGCGGACGGGGGCGGAGCCGGCGCGTGGCGGACGGGGGCGGAGCCGGAGCTGGTGCGTGGCGGACGGGGGCAGAGCTGGAGTGTGGTGGACGGCAGGGCTGTGGAGTCGGTAAGCCAAACCTGCGACTCCAACTCCGACTCCTCAATTTCCCTTACACCGACTCCACGACTCCGACTCCCACATATATTGCTTATATTTAAGTGAAAAATGTATTGTAGTACAATGTGAACATCAGACATTTAATCATTTCTGTGATCCAATAATCAAGATATTTAGATAGAACAGAATATCTATTTATTGGAATACAACTTTAGAACACAAAAAACTGTAATAAATTGTAAATATGTAATACACTGTACAATATCGATTACATACAGTACAGACCAAAGTTTGGACACACCTTCTCATTCAAAGAGTTTTCTTTATTTTCATGACTATGAAAATTGTAGATTCACTCTGAAGGCATCAAAACTATGAATTTACACATGTGGAATTATATAATTAAGAAAAAAGTGTGAAACAACTGAAAATATGTCTTATATTCTAGGTTCTTCAAAGTAGCCACCTTTTGCTTTGATTTCTACTTTGCACACTCTTGGCATTCTCTTGATGAGCTTCAAGAGGTAGTCACCGGAAATGGTTTTCACTTCACAGGTGTGCCCTGTCAGGTTTAATAAGTGGGATTTCTTGCCTTATAGTCCTACTGAATAGACTGTTAGAATTTGTATTATGGCAAGAAAAAAGCAGCTGAGTAAAGAAAAACGAGTGGCCATCATTACTTTAAGAAATGAAGGTCAGTCAGTCCAAAAAATTGGGAAAACTTTGAAAGTGTCCCCAAGTGCACTGGCAAAAACCATCAAGCG
Organism: Dendrobates tinctorius; assembly: GCF_039654945.1. Classification (NCBI taxonomy): domain Eukaryota; kingdom Metazoa; phylum Chordata; class Amphibia; order Anura; family Dendrobatidae; genus Dendrobates; species Dendrobates tinctorius. Next base: position 151,433 of record NW_027361685.1, read on the forward strand.
CTACAAAGAAACTGGCTCACATGAGGTCCGCCCCAGGAAAGGAAGACCAAGAGTCATTTGGTCTGTACTGTGTGTGTATATATATATATATATATATATATATATATATACATACACACACTATGACTTATCTCGGCTAAGATAAAGCCTAGATCCTCAGGCTACATTCACACTATGGGCGTAGCCAGGATCAAACCTGGGGGGCAGAACCTCATACTGTTCTGCAGAATTTCATACTGCACACCTCAGCTGCTGCAGAACCTCATACTGCACACCCCTACACTTGAAAATAAAGCCTGCACCTTAAGAAGATGTGTTGATGAATGCAGTCTATTTATTCCAACTGTCAATTGATGTTGATGTGTTACTGAAGACGAGCACTGCCTGTCCTGGGCGTCCTTTTGGGCAGTTATGAGGTGGACCTGACTGGTGCTAAAAAAAAAGGAGTGTTAGTCTGTGTGCTACCCGGCTTTCATTCTTTTTGGTACAGATATGATATGGATAGACAGATATGGATAAATGGATAGAGCAGATTTCTAATCTGCTTTTGCTATTGAAAACATTATCTATGAGCTCAAAAACCTTTCAGGTGATGCGGTTTATTAAAAAGCTGATCTGCTTTGGCAACTGAAAAACGTATCCTCAAAAAACACAGGGAAAACGTTGTGTGTGAATGTAGCCTTAGATCAGGAATAGAACAGCCATTTATAGGACATTTCATAACTTTCCAAAAATTCCTATGAAAAAATATTCAGCACATTCTGCATTCAACTACTGTACCCAATTTATTATATATTTTAGGAGTCGGAGTCAGTCTATTTTATACCGACTCCACCAAAATGAGCACTGACTCCGACTCCACGACTCCGACTCCACAGCCCTGGTGGACGGGGGCGGAGCTGGTGCATGGCGGACGGGGGCAGAGCCGGAGCTGGTGCGTTGCGGACGGGGGCGGAGCAATATAGGAGCAATGTCTAGTAGAAGACTGTGAAAAATGAGGATGAATGAACTCATGGAGATCAACATCCAACACTGTGGAGACACCATCACATGTTTCTCAACGCAGTGATTCTAGAGCAATGCCCCCATCCCTTATGGGAAATATGTAAAAACATGCAAAACACAAGCCGTGGAGACACCATCACATGTTTCTCAACGCAAGCAATGACTAGCCAGGTCTTTCCTCGGGAAGGAACAACCACGGGAAGGGCAGTTTCCAATGAAGGAAACCACCTATGCCTCTAGACATTGCTCCTACTGGCCATTTTCCTACTCCACACTGATGAGGGGCAATACCCCGAAACAGCTGTCTGTGGATGGATACCATGTTTTGGCATAGGTCGTTTCCTACTCCTTGAGTAGGCTTGCACTGGTTGTTCGAGGCTCTTGCAGGGCAACCAGCATGATGGATTCTTCTTGGGTCAGAGGTGGAGAAAATGTCATGTCAATTTGTCTCATCAGGTGGGGTGGGCTGGTCTCCACCATAAACTGAAACAGGATGGGGTGTCCTGGCTGTGTCCACACGCTCAGGGGCTTGTAAAGCCCCCATCACATATAGCGATCTCGCTAGCGAGATCGCTGCTGAGTCACAAGTTTTGTGACGCAACAGCCATCTCACCAGCGAGATCGTTGTGTGTGACAGCTATCAGTGACTGGCCCCCTGCCAGTAATCGCTGATCGTTGTTGAAACATCTGGACATTTTTGGGGTCGCTGGTCTCCCGCTGGCCAGCACGCATCGCTGCGTGTGACAGGCGGGAGACCAGCGAACTGGAGCTGGTAACCAAGGTACACATCAGGTTTCTAAGGGGCGCGCACCCTTTAGAAACCCGATGTGTACCTTGGTTACCAGCTCCCTGCATCAGCACGCTGGTAACTAAGATATAATGCGGGTAAACTAAGCGACGTGCGTCGCTTGTTACCCGCGTGTCGCTGATACTGATCGCTGGTGAAGCTGCCTGTTTGACAGCTCACCAGCGATCATGTAGCGACACACCAGCGATCCTGACAAGGTGATACCGTTGTCGGGATCGCTGGTGAGTCGCTATGTGTGACGGGGCCCTAAGCTGGGAATGTCTGACTTGACCTTCAATCCCCACACAAGACATAGTGTTCTGATAGGCAGGTGGGGTCGGGGAGTTCCACATGCCTCATCACACTTCTGACTGCACCAGTGTCCACAAGGAAAGATATGACAACCCCTGGAGATTTGAGGTATTGGGTCCGCTGATGGAGTTTTACATGTCAGGGGCGTGATGTCTTGCGGACCTGGCTTGCCTCTGTCCTATAGACAGGGTTCTTCACTGTTTCCTGTGTTTCTTGCTTGGCCTATTCCCCTGCGTGATGTCCTGGGCTGCCGGGGTGCTGTGCACTGGTTCTGGAAATGACCAAGGTTGCCACAGTTGTAACACCTGATGGGTCTCCCGTCCCTGCAGGGTGGGTGCTCTTCCACATCGGTGGCCACCATAGGAGGGGCTGTCTTGCGCACTCCTGGGTGGGACTGAATTCTTCTGGCTACTACGAGCAGGGCATCTACGGCTATTGACCTGTACTCAGGCCTGATCACTATCAGCAGCTTCTTGATTGGTTCTCTTAGTCCTTGCCTAAAGGCCTCTGCCAACATTTGTCTGTGTATCTGATCATGAATAGTGAAGCCTAAGTCTTGGAATACTTGCCTCACTCTGCCATGAAACTTGTCTACAGACTCTGTCTCGGCCTGGCTCATGTTATGCAGGCTGAGTGCTTGTCTGGCTTTGGCCCACTCTCTGAGCTGCTCAATTAGCTTTGATCCTGACTCCCAGGAGTGCACATCTAATTCTGATGGAAGCTTGAAGTGTTCCTTCATGATTGGCCAGAGTGTTTCACCTGCATTTAATTCCATTATGGACCAGAGATCAATTCAGATTGCAGATATGTTTGCTGGCTCTGCTGCATTCTTCAGTAAAATGGCATGGGGTCCATATCTAGGTCTGGCAGATTTTTCAGAATACTGAACACCTGACTAGGGGTGAAGGGCACATAATGTAAGAGTTCTGGCTCTATCTGCCCCTGCCTTCTTGGTGTCTGTGGGTTTCTTCACCTAGTACTGGGCAGCATGTATGATGTCCCCTCTTCATATTCATCAGAGGAGAAACTGTGACATTGTGTGGGTGCTCCCCCCCTTCTGAGGTTGCAGATCTGCCTGGCACTTAGGATCCTCATTGTAAGACCCAGCAGCAGCAGATGCTGATGACTCACACCTCCTTTCTGCTAGCTGTTGTATTGGGGGGGCACCTGTGGTGTTATGTGTAGGGAGTGTTTCACTTTCTTCTCCTGGTATCATAGCTGGCTCTTTAGAGAGGGTGCCCTGTGGAGATAAGGACACCTCATTTTCTGGATTTGGCACTGGCCTAGCTGGTGACAATGAACTGAGAGGTGGGAGAGAGGGTGAGGAGCAGGGAAGGGTAAAGTAGAGAGTGGAAAGGTGGGGAGATGATAGAAGAGGAGGGGAGAGAGAAGACGAGGGGGATGAGGGAGGAGGAAAGACAGAGGGAAAAGATGAGGGAGGAGGAAATATAGGAGGAAAAATAGATGAGGGAGGAGTGGAGATGGAGGGAGGAGAGAGATGGGAGGAGAGGGAAGGAGGAGCGCACTCCTTCCCCTTTTCTGCAGTCAGAGAAGGCATGCTTGGACTTGTGCCTTCTCCCAGGGGGGGGGGAGCGGGGTGCCTCACAGACGGCACAGCTTAGAATTCCGCTGAAAACACTTTTCTCTCTTGTACACGTAAAAATAATCCTTTCCTGTTCACCTAACTCTCAGTACTTCTATGCTGTAAATCCGCTGCCACTTTATAAAACGCGGACTTCAATTCAGCTCAACTAACTAACTTCCCTTTTTTCTTCTCAATACATTATGCCATGCTGCAGCTTAAAAGCTGCCCCTGTAAATCTACATAACTTTCTGAATAACACTTACTATGTCTATTCCAAAAACTTCAAAAAAAGTGATTAAAACTTCAAAAACTTCACAACCCTTTTTAAACTTGCTTAAAAAGGAAAGAAAAAAGAAAAAAAAACAAAATATTTATAAAAACTTCAAAAGAAAATGGAAAACTAATAAAAACTCAGAAAGTGGAGAAAAAAAGAAAACAAAAAGAATAATCAGGAAGTTGGTAAAACTTGGAAAGAACACTCCAAAAAGAAATCAAAAATCCAAAATTCAGTAAAACTTCCAACAATAAAATGTCCGTGCACAAATGGAGGATACACACACTTCCCCTTTCCTCTGCCTGCGTCTCTCAGTAAAATCTTTTGAGAACAATGGAAACAAAAGAGCAAACTGAGACAATGGTATATATTCAACAACCCAGCATTCCCAAAAATTCTCACACTACAGTAAAAAACTTCCACCAAATGCAAGATAAAACAAGGGAAAAGCAGAGTACAGAACAAATGTGACAATATGAAAAATATCAGAGACGCACCCCACGGGCAAAAGAGGAAGTGTAAAAGAAAAGGAAAAAAACTTTCTGCTTCAGATCTTCGTTGATGCACATATAGACGTCCGGGGAGAAATCGAGGCCCTCTTTAGTGACACGTAGCACAAGCAGATCTGGTAACCAACAACTGACAATCGTACTTGGTGTACTGCGCTCGGTCACCCGGGAATGTTAACACACTGTACCGGTCGTCCCGCCGGTAACAGGAGTCCGTGATAACTCCCACAAAATTGCCACCATCTGTACCTGGCCGGCCTCTCCTGTCCTTCCGATGTACAGGTGAATCGGTGGCAACCTGTCAAGTGATTTGGCTTGCGATATCTCCCCCAAGCTAAACACCACCACGTGCCTGGCGATCTGGGTGCTCCTGTCCCTTCCGATGCATGGGTGTATATGTGATAGCTTGATAGGAGACTCGACTAGTGATATCTCTCTAAGCCCCCACAACCCATACCTGGATAGGCCTCTCCAGTCCTCCCTGTGTACAGGTTTATTTGTGAGGACTTAGCAGGGGAAGTTGAATCTCAGATATCGGTTTCCCAGCAACCACATGCACAATCAATCACCGTTCCATCAGCTCTCTCCCGGATCTAGACACAAACAGGACCCAAAGCAGACACCTTGGCTTATCCCAGGGTTTGGATAAGGGTGTGGACTTTTACACTACCTTGGAATGCGGTGGTGACCACACCTGACCGGCTAGAGGTACAGACCCGGACTGGGCACAGGGGACATTCAGGTAAGATAACCAGATTTTCTTACCTTACTTATGGAGTTGCGCAAATCTCCGTCCCCATGAGCCAAGGCCTTAGTCGGCACCTCCGTCTCTCTGGTCAGCAGGGTCCCCATGCGTTTCGTCCACAGCCGCGCGTCTCTGCGCCAGATGATATGGAAATTTAGATAGATATATCTCTGTGTGCTGTGGCCTGTCCTAATTAGAACAGAGTCTCATTGAGCGCTCAACAGAAAAGACACCCTAAACACCTTGTTAGCAGTATCTCTTTCCAGCAGGACTCTGCTGGTTTATTGCACATATATGGTTTTATCATTACATACAGAAAGGAGTGGTTAGTCAATTAACATAAGGCTTGTGTTTTAATGCTATTGGCTATTTGAGTAAATGAACTTATATGGCAGTGTCCGACATGAGGGTGATTTAGCATCATTTGATTTACTCTTATGCATTGTCTTGCAATGTCAGCAAACCTCCGATATCAGCTAGTGCATCTGGTCCAACTTCCTCCTTTCCCATGGCTGGCAGATATATCACAAGACAATGCTACCACGAGACTATGCTGGTTCTCCAGACTGGCTCATGGGGTTAGTAGGTCATTTTCAGCAATTGATTATAAGGTTCAAGATAGCTATGAAAATGTGTATATCAGTATATAAGGATATATGAAAGTGAGATCTGTATGAAATGTATATATTTCCATCACAGCTGGAGTGTGGTGGATGGGAGATAAAACATAACCTTTAGTAAGATAGTAGGATAAAAACAATTTTGTGTCCCCCAGAGTGAGTGAATATAAATGTTTGGGTGAAGTCACAAATAAAGGGGTGTGAGGAGCACAGCCCGATCAGGAGGAATGATTCCCACTTGCAATGGCTGAACTGTAATCAGCAAGTCCCAGAATCTCACGTTGGGGATCTGGGAGAATCCCACAGAACCCCGCAAACAGCGACTGACAGATTCTGGCTGCATATAACAGTAATGACTGGAATCTGGATGACATTAATAGAGTTACCACCCGGAATATGCCAGAGCAATAAGTGAGGAAAGGCACAAGCTCAGCCATTCATGAAGGGGGTGCGGGAGGAAAAGGAGATCCTGGGTCCAGGATGCTCCATATAGGACAAGGGGAAGAAAATGCCCTACAAGACCCTAAAGGGCTAACAATATTGTATCCCCAAGACTCCCCCCTGACCTTCCACAGCTCCCCCTGTGCTAAACAAGCCCTGCACACCCCCATGGAAGGGGACTTATCCTTGTGATAGGAGGTGAGGGGCCATAGTGCTGAGCTAAAGGTGGGGGGGGGGGAAGTATGAAATACATACCATGGTACTTCCGGTGGTCGAAACGCACGCCAGGGTGCCATAAAGGTGCGTGAGCCGCAAGGAAAAAATCTGCGACACTCAAATGAAGGCGAACTACTAATTGTGTCCCATGAGGCAGAGGCGTGCACTCCACAACTTAGTGTTTCCAGTAAGTGGAACGCACGCCAAAATAACTTGTGGTTTCTTGAACCACATAGAAGTAGAATATGCAACCGATTTGGCTTGATGACGCGCGGTCCACAGCCTTTTATTTCCGGCATGTGGAACGCACGCCAAAGCCACATGCGGCATGTGGAACGCACGCCAAAGCCACATGCGGCTTGTGGAACGCACGCCAAAGCCGCATGCGGCATGTGGAACGCACGCCAAAGCCGCATGCGGCATGTGGAACGCACGCCAAAGCCGCATGCGGCATTTGGAACGCACGCCAAAGCCGCATGCGGCATGTGGAACGCACGCCAAAGCCGCATGCGGCATGTGGAACGCACGCCAAAGCCGCATGCGGCATGTGGAACGCACGCCAAAGCCGCATGCGGCATGTGGAACGCACGCCAAAGCCGCATGCGGCATGTGGAACGCACGCCAAAGCCGCATGCGGCATGTGGAACGCACGCCAAAGCCGCATGCGGCATGTGGAACGCACGCCAAGGCCGCATGCGGCATGTGGAACGCACGCCAAGGCCGCATGCGGCATGTGGAACGCACGCCAAGGCCGCATGCGGCATGTGGAACGCACGCCAAGGCCGCATGCGGCATGTGGAACGCACGCCAAGGCCGCATGCGGCATGTGGAACGCACGCCAAGGCCGCATGCGGCATGTGGAACGCACGCCAAAGCCGCATGCGGCATGTGGAACGCACGCCAAAGCCGCATGCGGCATGTGGAACGCACGCCAAAGCCGCATGCGGCATGTGGAACGCACGCCAAAGCCGCATGCGGCATGTGGAACGCACGCCAATCCCGCATGCGGCATGTGGAACGCACGCCAATGCCACATGCGGCATGTGGAACGCACGCCAATGCGGCATGTGGAACGCTGTAAAATAATGTGAGTCTTGTAAAATACTCAGGACTAGTTACCAGATAAAAATATAGTGGTTTATTTGGATTCTTCCATCAAAGAAAAGATTATTACAGAAAAACATAAAAATAGGAGAAAGAGATATTATCCATTAGTTCATAGCTAAGCTTGTAACCTTCTTTCCTGGAACTCTGAAAAGACATGTGTCCTGTAGTGCGTAGCTTCTCTGGATGTGAGTTGGATTAACATACCAGCTGTTCAGTTATGTCCGTGCAGAGATGGCATCCTGCGTCTGTGTCTCATGTTGGTGAGGGAAGGAGCGAGCGACCTCTAGAGTGAGCTATGAATTATATACGTCTCCTAAAGCACGTAATCCAGGTATATATGGAGTTGTCCTGTACCATGAGCCAAACTTACAAAAATAGCCTATGTCGTGTCAGCTAAAGCAATGTACAGAACTGAGTCTTATACGAAATTAACGGATTATTAATATTTAACAATTCCCCCTTTTGAGGGAGACAGACATTAATTGGAACCCTCAAAATATAACAAGATCTTCTTTCTTCTTTTCTTCTTTGACAAAATAATTTAATATCAATAACATCAGATTATTGTTATACGCACGTAATGATGTGAATTCATGTTATGGTAAGCCGTGAACAATATTCATATACAATATGTATAATTATACTTCCCTAAATCTAAATTGAAGCATCTCAGGTCCAGTCATCATCATCTGATGTCATCTGGTCTTCATTTTGATGTCTTCTGTCTTCTTCTTGGTTCTTTTAAAAACACAGTTTTTCTATAGCATATAGATGTTTTAGAAATCGTGTTGTGTATAAAATCAAAGTCCATAAATTCAAATGTTGATAAGGAAACAAAGTCTATAGATGAAATGCAGCTTTAATATCTGTGCAATCTCACCTTTAAAAAAACCTGGGCTTACATTGGCTCGCCTTGGATATTCTGGAATCCTCCATCGGCACTGGTCTTTGAACAGGTGTGACATCTTTGGTCAGCAAAGCAAGGGTTAAAATGACTCTTCCTTGCTAAACATAGCATCATAACCAGTCCTTGTCCTAATGCACAGGACACATGTCAGGGTTGTAGCTTCCTGACAATTACCTTCATTGTTCACCAGCCTTCATCAAAGCTTTACAGGTGATTGGAAACCTCTGGAACTTGGTAAGAACGTGATAACACAGTTCATCTCAGCATCATAGGATCATCGTCCTCTGGTTGTCAGGTTAGACACTTTAATTGTGGCTGTCAGTGGTGGATACTGCACTTGTGACTGTCAGTGGTGGATTCTGCACTTGTGGCTGTCAGTGGTGGATACTGCACTTGTGGCTGTCAGTGGTGGATGCTGCACTTGTGGCTGTCAGTGGTGGATGCTGCACTTGTGACTGTCAGTGGTGGATACTGCACTTGTGACTGTCAGTGGTGGATACTGCACTTGTGGCTGTCAGTGGTGAATACTGCACTTGTGACTGTCAGTGGTGGATACTGCACTTGTGACTGTCAGTGGTGGATACTGCACTTGTGGCTGTCAGTGGTGGATACTGCACTTGTGGCTGTCAGTGGTGGATACTGCACTTGTGGCTGTCAGTGGTGGATACTGCACTTGTGGCTGTCAGTGGTGGATACTGCACTTGTGGCTGTCAGTGGTGGATACTGCACTTGTGGCTGTCAGTGGTGGATACTGCACTTGTGGCTGTCAGTGGTGGATACTGCACTTGTGACTGTCAGTGGTGGATACTGCACTTGTGACTGTCAGTGGTGGATACTGCACTTGTGGCTGTCAGTGGTGGATACTGCACTTGTGGCTGTCAGTGGTGGATACTGCACTTGTGACTGTCGGTGGTGGATACTGCACTTGTGACTGTCGGTGGTGGATACTGCACTTGTGACTGTCGGTGGTGGATACTGCACTTGTGACTGTCGGTGGTGGATACTGCACTTGTGGCTGTCGGTGGTGGATACTGCACTTGTGGCTGTCGGTGGTGGATACTGCACTTGTGGCTGTCGGTGGTGGATACTGCACTTGTGGCTGTCGGTGGTGGATACTGCACTTGTGGCTGTCGGTGGTGGATACTGCACTTGTGGCTGTCGGTGGTGGATACTGCACTTGTGGCTGTCGGTGGTGGATACTGCACTTGTGGCTGTCGGTGGTGGATACTGCACTTGTGGCTGTCGGTGGTGGATACTGCACTTGTGACTGTCAGTGGTGGATACTGCACTTGTAATTAACACAGTCTATTACTCAGTAATCATAGCTTTGTTACCTTCTGGGACTTCTGGATAGCGGCATTCTTCTTGCAACTGATAAGAATCAATAAAGTTTAGAAATATGAAAAGTCTTAACGTAATTTCAGTATCTTGCTTGAAGTCTTCATTCCCTATTCTATACCAAATCTGGTAATTTTCCTATCCTATAATATCACAGCGTACCATAGCAATCAGCAATATCCATATAATTATTATCAGAATTTGTACCGTATATGGATTTCAATGTTTGAAATAATAAACCAATAATAAGTGATAATACATTATTATCCATATTCTTCATGTGATAGAACATTTTTTATGTCATAGGTGTAATTACCTTTTCCAACCCATAGGTGTCACTGTGTTTTATGTAACCAGTGTTTTCATCTTTATTAATAAGGAATATATTTATTATACTAATAATATGTAGGAATGTAAAGCCATGAACCAAAATAAGAATATATGAGTGAGCGAATGAATGAATAAAAGAATTGTTGCATATAACTCAGAACTGAAACATTTTCCTTTGTAATGAAACCGTATCATTGTTATATTTAATGAAGCAAAATTCTATAGTAGATATTACTTTACTATTGATGAAAGAAAAAATAAAAATGTAAGAATTAAAATAAAAAATAGAATAAAAAATTAAATTAAAATAAGAATAAGAATAAAAATAAGGCCTTTATGTTGATGCAGAGTAGTTATGTCTTCAGTAACATACACCCTTAATATTTCCATGATCTGGATTATTTCATAATTGTCATAAACTTGTATTACCAAAACATTCAAATTATGCAACTTTGCATGTAATACTCCTCAGAAATGACTCTTTATAATACTCAAATGTTATTATACCCAATACTTATACCATTGTACCTTATTAATATTTCTTTTTTATTAAAATGTGTGAAGAAGAGGTATTAATCAAATGTGATGTAGTCAGGATCAAAAACACTTTTTCCCCATTAATACCGAAAAATATTGTTTTATGAAATAATTCATTTATCAAAACCAAAATTAAAAATAATTAATTTATAAATTGTGTAAATATTATACTTGCTTATACCATTATTTGTCTGAAGATGTGTAACCATTAAAACTAATTTGAATATTATAAAATTATCCTTTGGAAAAATTAATTTAAATGTAGATTTTCTTCATAAACCATTTTGATGTGCGATTGCACTTTGCGCTTATCACAATTAACTAAATCAAGAAATTACTATAGAAATATAGAAATATATGTTGTGTAGATAATATTTCATTATATCTTAATATTCTAGTAATTTAACTGATCTGCATATTTCTCCTAAAGACAGTTTGTTTTTGTTTTTTGTTTTTTTATTGCATTCAGAATCCTGAGGCCTCACACACACCAAACGTATCACATTACTCGCTCAGCAGCTGCTCCTACACTCAGTCACTGTCACTCAGACTGTGTCACATATTATCCCACATACAGAGGTGTGATGAATACACGTATTTTAACCCAAATTATCCTAATTATCAATGCATTGTAAACTATTTAAATTTAGTCTTAATATTTCTTTGAATATTCCCCAAATACACATGACATAAAAATATATTGTATAGCTATACTTGACATTTAGGCTGAGTTCACACGTGGCGTTTTTTTCGCGTTTCCGCGGCGGTTTTAACCGCGCGATTTTGCCGCGAAAACGCGAAAAATAAGCATCCCATGCATTCCTATGGGATTCCGCAATGCTGTGCTAATGCTGCGGTTTTTACCGCGGCGGAATCGCTTCGCGGTAAAAACCGCAGCATGCTCATTAATTTTGCGGAATCGCGGCGATCCCGCACCCATAGGAATGCATTGTTCCGCTTACTTCCCGCAAGTGGCTGTGCACACCATGCGAAAAGTAAGCAGAGCAATTGCGGATGGTACCCACGGTCCGGAGGAGAGGAGACTATCCTCCGGGCTTTGGGTACCATATCCCTGTAAAAAATAGAATTAAAATAAAAAAATATTGTTATTCTTACCTTCCGGCGTCCCGCGCAGCCTTCCCGCCTCTCTCCACGCTTCCGTTCCCAGTAATCCTTTGCGAAAATGCCCGCGATGGCGTCCGTTCTCGCGGGATCGCGAAGTCTCGCGGTAATTCGTGATGACGTCGCGCGAATGACCGCGAGAACGGACGTCATCGCTGGCATTTTCGCAAAGGATTACTGGGAACGGCTGCGCGGGACGACGGAAGGTGAGAATAACACCATTTTTTATTTTTTTTAACATTCTATCTTTTACTACTGATGCTGCATAGGCGGCCTCAGTAGTAAAAAGTTGGTCACACTCGTCAAACATTATGTTTGACGAGTGTGACCAACCTGTCAATCAGTTCTCCAAGCGATGCTACAGATCGCTTGGAAAACGCTAGCGTTTTGCAAGCTAATTACGCTTGCAAAATGCTAGTTTTTCCGTGGGAAAATCGCGGGAATTTAAAATGCGACTTTCCCGCGGAATGGAATTCCGGAATTCTCGTGGTAATTTCCGCGAGAGTTCCGGTACGTGTGCACTTAGCCTTAGGCCTGGAAAAAAATTCCATTGGTTTGCAAAAGTTGAGACCCTCCTTAAAAATTCTTTTCCTAAAGAACAGGGACATAGTATACTGGTATACTTATTATTAGAACAAGGTTCAAATTTCATATACTGTGGTAGTCATTCATAGAATCATAGAATCGTAGAGTTGGAAGGGACCTCCATCTGGTCCAACCCCCTGCTCATAGCGGGATTCGCTAAATCATCCCAGTCAGATGTCTGTCCAGCCTCTGTTTGAAGACTTCCATTGAAGGAGAACTCACCACTTCTCGTGGCAGCCTGTTCCACTCATTGATCACTCTAACTGTCAAAAAGTTTTTTCTAATATCTAATCTGTGTCTCCTCCCATTCAGTTTCATCCCATTGCTTCTAGTCTTTCCTTGTGCAAATGAGAATAAAGTTGATCCTTATACAATGTGACAGCCCTTTAGATATTTGTAGACAGCTATAAAGTCTCCTCTCAGTCTTCTCTTTTGCAAACTAAACATTCCCAAATCCTGCAACCTTTCCTCATAAGACAGGGTTTGCAGACCGGTCACCATTCTGGTCGCTCTTTTCTGAACTTGCTCCAGTTTGTTGATGTCTTTTTTAAAATGTGGTGCCCAAAACTGGACACAATATTCCAGATGAGGTCTGACCAAAGAGGAGTAGAGGGAAATAATGACTTCACGTGATCTAGACTGTATGCTTCTGTTAATACATCCTAGAATTGCATTTGCCTTTTTTGCTGCTGCATCACACTGTTGACTCATATTCAGTCTGTGATCTATTAGTATACCCAAGTCTTTTTCACATGTGCTGTCACTTAGCCCTATTCCTCCCATTCTATATATGCTTTTTTCATTTTTATTGCCCAGATGTAGTACTTTGCATTTCTCCCTGTTAAAAACCATTCTGTTAGTTGCTGCCCACTTCTCCAGTTTATTTAAATCTTTTTGAATCCTCTCTCTCTCTTCTCTAGTATTAGCTATCCCTCCTAGCTTTGTGTCATCAGCAAATTTAATCAGTTTACCCTCAATTCCTTCATCTAAATCGTTGATAAAGATGTTGAACAATACAGGGCCCAGGACAGAGCCCTGTGGTACCCCACTTGAGACATTCTTCCAACTGGATGTGCAGCCATTTACGACCACTTTTTGGGTTCGATCACTAAGCCAGTTATGAATCCACCTAACAGTTGCCTTGTCCATTCCATACTTAGTCATTTTTTCAATAAGGATTGTATGAGAGACTTTGTCAAATGCTTTGCTGAAGTCAAGATATACTATATCTACAGCATTTCCTTGATCCACCCAATCAGTGATACCGTCATAGAAGGAAATTAAGTTAGTCTGACATGACTTATTAGTTACAAACCCATGCTGACTCTGTTTAAACACTTCATTCTTATCCAGGTATTGAGATACATGTTGTTTAATAATTTGTTCAAAGATCTTTCCTGGTATAGAAGTCAGACTCACCGGCCTATAGTTCCCTGGGTCCACCTTCTTCCCCTTTTTTGAAGATAGGAACAACATTTGCTCTTCTCCAGTCTTCTGGCACTTCTCCTGTTCTCCAAGAATTTTCAAAGATTATGGAGAGGGGTTCAAAAATTTCTTCTGCTATCTCCTTCAGTACTCTGGGGTGTAATTCATCTGGACCTGGAGACTTGAATTCATTTAGGTTAGTTAAGTGTTTCCTCACTATCTTTCTGTTTATAGATATCCTGGATTCTTCTATTCCCTTAATAGGACAGTGAATAACAGTTGATGTTACATTTCCTTTCTGAGAGAAAGCAGATGCAAAATAGGAATTTAAAAGTTCAGCCTTCTCAACATCCTGTCTTACCATTTCATCATTTTCATCCTGTAAAAATCCTATAGCATCTTTGACTTTTCTTTTACTTTTGACATATCCCCAAAATCCTTTATTATTGTTTTTGACATCTCTTGCAAGCCTCAATTCATTTTCAGCTTTAGCTAATCTGATTTGTGCCCTGCAGGTTCTGCAGACAGCATTATATTCTTCTTTAGATATGCCTCCCTCTTTCCATTTTATAAACCTTTTTTTTCTTTTTAGCATGTGCTTAAGTTCTGTGTTCATCCATCCTGGTTTCCTTAAATGCTTCCTATTCTTCCCTCTTTTCGGAATTGTTAACAACTGTGCTTTGAGAATTTCATTTTTCAAGATTTCCCATCCCTCCTGGACATTTTTGTCTTTTAGGATATCCAGCCATTGGATCCCTCCAATTCTCTTTCTGAATCCCTTAAAATCTGCCTTTCTGAAATCTAACCTTGACGTCTGAGTCTTCACAGGTCTTCCGCCTCTAGTTATCCAAAATTCTAAAATAGCATGGTCACTACCTCCTAGGGTCCCAGCCACTTTTACCTCCTCAACCATTTCCTCCCTGTTTATAAGGATTAGATCCAAGGTAGCAGTTCCCCTTGTTTTCTCCCCTACCTTTTGGAAGATAAAGTTGTCAGCAAGAGAGGATAAGAATTTCCTTGACCTGTTAGTTTTGCCTGAGAGAGATTCCCAACAAATGTCTGGATAGTTGAAATCTCCCATGACAACTATGTCATATTTTTTGGAGAACTTGGCCATTTGATGCATAAAGAGTTCATCCATATCTTCAGCTTGCACAGGCGGCCTGTAGTAAATGCCTACAATGGTGTCCTTTCCATTGTTCTGTCCTTGTATTCTTACCCAAACAGTTTCCACAGAACTCCCAGTCTCTGAAGCTTGGATCTCTGTGCAGATATATGCGTTTCTAACATACAATGCGACACCTCCTCCTCGTTTATCAAATCTGTTTCTTGCAAATAAGTTGTATCCTTCTAGTCTTGTATTCCAATCATGTGTATTGTCCCACCAAGTTTCAGTGATTCCAATGACATCATATTTCTTTTCCTGTGTTAGTAGTTCCAATTCTCCTTGTTTGTTGCCCATGCTTTGTGCGTTAGTATAGAAGCATTTTAGTTTGTGATTGGTTTCTCTTTCTCCAATATTTTTATTAATTATATTCTTTCGTCTTTGTTCTTCCTTTCCACTTCTAATAGCAGAGTTCTCAATAGCATTTGTCAGGTGTATGGCTTTTTCTGGTCTTTTGCTTCCCTTCCCATGTTGTTCTAGTTTAAAGCTCTCCTTACAAGTGTAGCAAGGCGACTTCCAAATACATGCTTTCCAGTCTTCGTAAGGTGCACCCCATCTCTAGCAAGTAGTCCATCGTATAAGTAGTTCACTCCGTGATCCAGAAATCCAAATCGTTGCTGACGGCACCATCGACGTAGCCAGTTGTTCACCTGTAGAATCTTATTCCACCTCCTTGTTCCATGGCCATCCACTGGGAGGATGGAAGAGAAGACCACCTGCGCTCCCAGTTCTTTCACTTTCTTGCCTAAGTCTTCAAAGTCTCTGCAGATGGTTTCCAGGTCGTTTCTTGCGGTGTCATTTGTCCCCACATGTAGTAGCAGGAATGGGTAGTCATCTGTAGGTCTGAAGAGTCCTGATATCCTGTCAGACACATCTTTAATTTTTGCACCTGGAAGACAGCACATTTCTCTTGAAGTTATATCCGGTCTGCAGATAGCGGCCTCTGTTCCTCTCAACAGGGAATCCCCCATGACCACCACTCTCCGTTTCTTCTTCACAACATTTTTCTTTCTCCATCCAGGAGGACTCTGAAGGCGTACAAGGTTGCTGTTTGTGGGCAAAGTCTTATCCTGATGTATTTCTTCATCGTTTTCCTGCGTGAGAGCCTGGTACTGGTTTCTGAGCAGTATGGGTGCTGACTGCCTCCTGATCCTCCTGCTTCTCTGGGTCACATGTCTCCATTCCTCTGTTTCTTCAGGTGCACTTCGAATTTCTTCTCCTTCTCAAGCCATGCAGTAAAGGAACACACACAGAACACATTTTAAAATGCAGTTAGTCATTTCCTTTTAAGTGTTAAATATAAAATCATGCAATTATTGCAACTTCCTGTGTAAATAAAGGCATAAATCCTTGTAAGAGAATTTTTCCGATTAAGTCCTGCTTTGAAATGAAAATTCTAAGGAAAAATAAGAGAAGGTTAATATCATATTCATAATTCTAAATATTATTACTGATGTAGATTTTAATTTTCACTAAAAAATACAGTTCTACAATCTCTACTTCTACAAACACTCTATATATACTGTATGAATATGTATATACAAAACTATAGAACTACAGGATTATACTCTATAAAATAATTACATATAACTAATTGTATAATTCTTTTGCACAATATATATATAATTACTTTTTCTAGCCAATTCCTACACCCACTCTTTCCCTGTAAAAGATGTCTTTAAATATTCTTGCTACTTTGAAGTTAACGGATTTTCTGAGCTGCTCCGATGGACCCGTCAGCTCAAAGTCAATGATGTCACTCACCACCTGCTTCTGTCTGTCACATTCGGCCATCTTTTTTACAGAAAGAAGATCAAAACTCATCATTTTTCTTAATTCAATCTGTGTCTTTTCGGTGATCCTTTGGTGATTCCATAAGGCTTATAACAAACGTGATTTTCTTCGTGCTTCATAAATTTGATTTTGGGGAAAACTCATTTTAGAAGGCTTTGCTAATACAGGCTTCTGATAAGATTTTACTCTGCCTGTCTTCACAAAATTAGCACGATTTACTTTCCTTTCACGATTCTCGTGTCTTCTGGCAAAATCAAGGGATTGCGCACATTCCAATAAAGAATCTTTTTGTGACGCAATAACACGAGATGCAGGATTTAGAAACCAAAATTTGCTTACAAAACTCCTTATGAGGGACGGTGTTTTGACATTCTCACTCAGCATTTTGTACAGACGTTCATATATAGACATAAACGTGAAAGTACATTCCTTCCGACCAATCCTTAATTTTTGAAGAATATCAATATCTGGATGATTTTCATTTGATGAACAAAAAATTAGACTTTGTAATCTGTCTTTATCATTTAAGTTCTCATGTGTTTCACCAGATAACTTTAAAGTCAATCTCCTAGCAAAGGTTACAGGGATCCACATTTTGGACAACTGATTCTTCTCCTCGTTAGATAAATCAAATTTGTCAACACAGCTTTCAAAAACCTCAGAGTTTCTACAAACATGGATTTTGTTATCATATGCAGGAATGATTTTGCATATTTTTAGCAAACTTTTCCTTACTTTACTTCGGAGTTGGGCCTGTGAGTCGTCTATTTTTAGTGGTCCGTCTTTCCCTTGTACGTCCTCTACGTCAATTCTGAAGTCTCCTCCTACTTCTCCATCTTGTTCCACGTCTGCAAGGTCACCTTGAATGGCTGCTGCTACTATTTGCCTTTCATCTTGTAACTGCTTTTCCACATTACAATGTATCTCGGGAACATCACTATTTTCCTTTACACAATCATTTTTGGATTTCTCTGACACAGATCTATGAAATATATCTACCATCTGTAGAATATTTTTTAATCTCTCTCTTTCTCTATTGAAAAACTTAGAATCTAACTTCTGATTCTCCAGTTCACACTCTGCATATAAGCTAAGCCATAATACTTCTGGATTAGACTTGTCTACAGACTTAAATTTCAATTTACTCTGCTTAGCATAAGAATTAATGACATCCATTTTATTTCTCTTACCTTGAAATGTCTCAGCTTGTTCCTTTGATGGACAACGCTGGGCTCTTGTCTTCACACGTCTGGCTTCAGCACGTCTGGCACTTTGGCACTTGTAGTACTTCTCAATCTATCTGGCAATTCTTAGTCCTCACTTCTAGGTTCTGTCTGATTCTTGTGAGTAGTGGAGTTCCTGATAACTTGCACATATGACTGACGTTAGCAAAGTTCAATCCCCCTTTTGGGCAAGTTGAGGGAAATCCGCAAAAAAAATACAAAAATTCAGATGTGGCTGGCTCTCCAATGTAAAATAATGTGAGTCTTGTAAAATACTCAGGACTAGTTACCAGATAAAAATGTAGTGGTTTATTTGGTTTCTTCCATCAAAGAAAAGATTATTACAGAAAAACATAAAAATAGGAGAAAGAGAGATTGTCCATTAGTTCATAGCTAAGCTTGTAACCTTCTTTCCTGGAACTCTGAAAAGACATGTGTCCTGTAGTGCGTAGCTTCTCTGGATGTGAGTTGGATTAACATACCAGCTGTTGAGTTATGTCCGTGCAGAGATGACATCTTGCGTCTCTGTCTCATGTTGGTGAGGGAAGGAGCGAGCGACCTCTAGAGTGAGCCATGAATTATATACGTCTCCTAAAGCACGTGATCCAGGTATATATATGGAGTTGTCCTGTACCATGAGCCAAACTTACAAAAATAGCCTATGTCGTGTCAGCTAAAGCAATGTACAGAACTGAGTCTTATACGAAATTAACGGATTATTAATATTTAACAAACGCATGCCAATGCCACATGCGGCATGTGGAACGCACGCCAAGGCCACATGCGGCATGTGGAACGCACGCCAAGGCCACATGCGGCTTTGATGGCATCTTCCCTTTAAACTGCCATGGTTTTTGTTGCAGCCGCTCCTGTGCCGTCCCTGCGGTGTTCATATATGTTATGGTTCCAAAAAGAATTAATTTGTAAAAAAAAAAAAAAAAAAATGTTTCACTTGTTAAAAAATAGTAAAATGTGTCTTCTGCTTTATGTTTTTCTTTTTACAAGAATTGTTGGAGCCAATTTTTCATTAGAAACGTTTTAATATCGGCTTTTTCTGGTGTTTTTCTTGTAATATAGGAAAGCCTAAGGCCAGAAATAATCCCCATAAATCACTGTACATGGAGACTTTGGGATCAGATCATTTCTGTCCGCGTTGATTGTGTAAACAAAAAATCTTTTCTAAAAGCCTCAAACTTCTGTGTGTGACTCAGAGCTCAGATCTAACGTGATAGAAGATTCCAGTGCGGGGAAGACGGGAAACCTTCATATAGACGGCCGGTGGGGATGGAGGCAGTGACCGACTCTGGCCACATCTGTCTCTAGAGCCGCAGTAGAAGATGAAGATGTCGTCCTCATCATGAAGGAGTTATTTCTCATGTCGCGTGTAATGAATATCTCCTGCAGTATTGCTAATGCCGATTCCAGTGTCGGTAATGAGACGAGAATTAGCGTTATGGAAGATGAGTCTATGAGGAACGTGTTCAGCTGCCGACTCCGAGGAGGAAACTGCTTGTTGTCTGTGGCCTAAATATATAGGTTTTATTAGTAGATGTCAGGGAAGAAAACTAAACCCTGTAAAATAATAAATCTCCTCATATGTTTCCCTTATTATCTCCAGTAATTGTATTATTACACAGGATTCTTATGATGTTACATCGGAGCATCTTCTCATTCAGGTCTCTACAATATCGGATCCTCTCAGTGAAGATCTTCTACAAAAGAGAATTTTCCTGATTTACCCATCAAGGATGGATATGGACAGAGACAAGATGGTGGAGAGGATGTTACACCTCACCCTAGAGATCCTCTTCCGTCTCACTGGAGAGGTGAGAGATTCTGATGACGTCACATTACATCATTCTTATCTATGGGAATAACAGATGGACAGAACTGGAGAGGTGAGGACTCTGGAAATGTCTGGAGTGAGATTTATTAATGTGTCTCTCCATAACCAGGATTACACAGTGGTGAAGAAGACCTCTAGTGATCGCTGTCCGGACCCTGTGTCAGAGGGATGGGGAAGACCCCTGAGCCCAATCACGGGGCCTCCACCTCACCCCCTGATCCATGAGGACATCAATGACCAGAAGATCCTAGAACTCATCTACAAGATGACTGAGCTGCTGACTGGAGAGGTGACACTGCTGGGACATTATACAGTAACGCTATGAAGGGATCGGGGGATGACGGTATATCATTGTATGTGTCAGGTTCCTATAAGGTGTCAGGATGTCTCTGTCTATTTCTCCATGGAGGAGTGGGAGTATTTAGAAGGACACAGCGATCTGTACAAGAACGTCATAATGGAGGTTCCCCAGCCCCTCACATCTCCAGGTAATAGACAGGACTAAATACACACGGCCTATAATTATCTGTATGTAGAGAATGAATTCAGTCCCTGTATGTGTTTCCTCCAGATCTATCCAGTAAGAGGACAACACCAGAGCGATGTCCCCGTCCTCGTCTTCCACAGGACTGTAACCGAGAAGATCCCAGTGCTCCTCAGGATCATCAGGTAGATGGAGAGAAGGTGTCAGGAGATCTCCCCTATGATGTGTAGACGGCTGTGAAGGTCTTGTGCTCAGTCTTGTTTTATCCACCAGTATTATATGTTTTATACTTGTGTAATGAGAACGGTGGAGATGGCAGGATTAGAGCTGATCATAGATGGGACGTCTCCATCTGTCTGTGACTTTTACAATATTTGTTTCAGGGTGAAGATCTGACCCATATTAATACTACAGAGACATATGTGAGGGGTGATGAGCGGTGTAATGAGGAGATTCCCACATATGACTACCCAGGTGAGTAGTGACCACTGAATGCAGACAAGTCACAGATTCCTCTCAGTCACCGGCTGTCGCTGCTTTATCGGTGGTGTAGTCCGGCCGTATTACCATGATCACCATTTTGCCTCTAGACCACAACATTCTCCTCCACCCAAAACTGTTCAAATGACTTTGGGCATTGAAAGCTCTTTTCTATAGAACTTACAACCTGGAGGATCCACATAACTCCTGGGATTAGTGTGAGGGTGATCCCTTAAAGCGAGATCTATATGATTGCTTGTACCTGACCCAATATAGGCCGAGTGCACACTTCAAGAGTCACACCGAACACAGAGTTAGATGTCTACTCCTTTCTCAGCAAAGGCTTGCACACAACTGAAGTTTATTCTTATAACAAAGTGACAGGAAATGGGTGTCACACAATCTCCTGAGTAGCCAGTGTCAGTCTATGATAGGTCCATTTCAGCTTCACTTCCATATATGGTATCCAGTATCTCAGCTTCTGCATTCCAAGGATTCCTTCCAGGGTGTTGTCTGAAGACACAGACGCCATCTTGGTATACCATATCTGAACTGACTTATATAAGGTTTAATAATTGATTTCATTATCCATTCTCTCCTTCACATTAGGAGACGCTGACCATTACCTGCCCAGATCTGTAACTATAAAGCCAAATGACAGCGTACGTAGAATGTGCTGACAAGATAGAAAATCACTTGTAGAAAAATCTTATGCTGGGCCTGTAAGAGAAAGCGGAGGGTAATGATGCTGTTGGCTTCCTAGATCCCTGAGATCTTATCGGATGAATCTTCTCTCCCTTCTGTGCTGCTGAATGTCTCATGGTCCCTACAAGACCAGGTCCAGTCTTTCTGACCAAACTTCCCTTTTATGAGCGACAACAGTAAATGTGCAGTGAGGCCAAGTGTGGATTTCTGTCCAACAACAGCAGAGTTTCCCTTTATCCTGACATTTCAGTTTGTATTAAAACCAACTAACTTCAGGGAGGATTGTGATAATCTACAGGACAAACATTCCACCTGTGCCATGATAGATCTCTAAGCTGTGCGTGGCTGAGGGCTGTAATATACATTTATTCCCGCCTGCAGGAGATGTGTTGGCTCCAGCCCTGGTGTCATGGATTCCCTCCACGTCATAAATTACATTGTTTTTGATCCTAAGGAATTCAGATTACTGCACAATCTCTCCTGAAATGGGGAGCAATATTATTATCTCTAATCTTCTGGTCAGGATTCATAGTAGCTCCAATGATCCACCATAAATGAGGGCAACTCTGGTTTACTGTTTAATCTGTATTTGTAGCTTTCAGTTAATGAGATTCTCGTGCTCTGGGGCGGGGCTGTGGGTGGGGCTGTGGGCGAGCCTTTATGTGGTGCTCTGATTACATATTCATCTGTATTGGCTTATGACAGGTCACTGATCCCTCACTGACCTGCCCCCCATTTTTATATAATAATAATCCTTATATAGCGCCAGCATATTCCTCAGCGCTTTACAGTTTAACAGTTTCAAAACACAAGTCATAAGTAATGTTAACAATACAATAATTAAAGCAAAATAAGCCGCCCCTGCTGGTGAGCGCTTACAATCTACAATGAGGTGGGGGAGATACAGAGTACAGGTGTGTATTTACAATGAAGGTCCAGCCATCTTGAGGGAGTGAGGGATGGATGGAGATAGTGAATGGGATACACACGCACACTTACACATACAATGACTTTGATTAGTGAACGTGATAGGCCGCTCTGAACAAATGTGTTTTAAAGGAACGCCTGAGACTATGCAAATTGTGGATAGTCATTTCTTGGGGTAGAGCATTCCAAAAGATTGGCGCAGCGCGGGAGAAGTCTTGGAGTCAGGAGTGGGAGGTACTGATTAGTGCAGATGCTAGTCGAAAGTCGTTTGCAGAGCGCAACAGTCAGGCCGATAGACAGAAATGAGGGAGGAGATGTAGGGGGGTGCTGCACTGTGGAGAGCTTTGTGGGTGAGAACAAGTACTTTGAATTGGATCCTATAATGAATGGGCAGCCAGTGTAAGGATTGGCAAAGAGTGGACGTGTCCGAGTACCGATTAGCCAGATGGATGACCCTGGTTGCTGAATTAAGGATGGACTGGAGAGGGGATAGTGGAGTAACGGAGAGGCCAATTAATAGAGCATTGCAGTAATAATAATCTTTATTTTTTATATAGCGCTAACATATTCCAGTTTGCACACATTATCATCACTGTCCCCAATGGGGCTCACAATCTAAATTCCCTATCTTTGGAATGTGGGAGGAAACCGGAGTACCTGGAGGAAACCCACGCAAACACGGGGAGAACATAGAAACTCCTTGCAGATGTTGTCCTTGGTGGGATTCGAACCCAGGACTACAGCGCTGCAAGGCTGCAGTGCTATCCACTGAGCCACCATGCTGCCCATAATCCAGGCGGGAGTGGATCAATGCTACAGTGAGGGTTTTTGTTGTTTCCATGGTGATAAGGCAGATTCTAGAGATGTTCTTTAGGTGTAAGCGGCAATAGCGGGCATGAGATTGTATATGGGATGTGAAGGAGAGATTGGTGTCAAACATAACACCCAGACAGCGCGCCTGCTGCCGTGGCGTTATTATGGTGCCACCCACGAGAGGGAAATGTCAGATTTAGGGAGGTTAGTAGACGGCAGGAGCAGAAGAATTTCAGTTTTTGAGCGGTTGAGTTTCAGATAGAGAGCGGACATGATGTTGGAGACTGCGGACAAACAGTCACTGGCGTTCTGTAGTACAGCGGGGCTAAGGTGGGGGGATGACATGTATAATTGTGTGTGTCATCAGCATAAAGATGTTACTGAAAGACAAATCTGATGGTTTGTCCAATTGGGGCGGTGTAGCGAGAGAAGAGGGCCAAGGACTGAGCCCTGAGGTACCCCGACATTGAGAGGAAGAGGAGATGACGTGGAGCCAGAGAACAAAACTCTGAAGGAGCAGTCGGAAAGATAGGAAGAGAACGAGGAGAGAGCAGTGTCCTTAATGCCCAGTGATTGGAGCCTAGAGAGTAGGAGACGGTGGTCAGCAGTGTCGAAAGATGCAGAAAGGTCGAGAAGAATGAGCAGAGAGTGGTGACCATTACGTTTTGCTGTCAGAAGGTCATTGGTCATTTTGCGTGCAGTTTAAGTCAAATGTAGGGGCGGAAGCCGGACTGTGAAGAGTCTAGGAGGAAGTGAGTGGGAGAGTTAATAGGTAAGCCGGGAGTAGACAGGCGCTGCAAAAGTTTAGAGATGAAGGGGAGATTGCAGACTGGTCTGTAGTTAGTGCAGGATGGGTTGAGAGCGGGTTTCTTTAGTAATGGAGTAACGATGGCTTGTTTGAAGGAGGATGGGAAAATGCCCGAGGAGAGGTTAAAGATTGTAGTTAGGTGAGTTGTGATGACTGGAGAGAGAGACTGGAGGAGATGTGAGGGAATGGGGTCGGTCGTGCATGTAGTCGGACGAGAAGAAGACAGGAGTCTGGAGACTTCTTCTGTGATGGGATCAAATGTGGAAAGTGAGCCATGGGAATCACAGCACTTGGTGGTTGGGTGCAGATTTCCTGACGGATATTATCTATTTTTTCTGTAAAGTGGGAGGCCAGGTCATCAGCACAAATGTCTGTGATAGGGGCTTGTGCTTTTGGCCTGAGGAGGGAGTGAAAGGTGTCAAAAAGTTTCTTGGGGTTGTTGGCTAGTGAGGAGATCAGGGTGGTGAAGTAGTTCTGTTTGGCGAGGTGAAGGGCAGCGTTATAGGTTCTTAACATAAATTTGAAGTGGATGAAGTCTTCTGGTGTGCAGGTTTTTCTCCATAGGCGTTCAGCACTCCTAGAGCATCGCTGGAGAAGTTGAGTTTG
This sequence comes from Dendrobates tinctorius, assembly GCF_039654945.1. Lineage (NCBI taxonomy): Eukaryota > Metazoa > Chordata > Amphibia > Anura > Dendrobatidae > Dendrobates > Dendrobates tinctorius. The sequence goes on from NW_027361685.1 coordinate 176,129, forward strand.
TGATGTGAGCCAGGGTTGTTTTACTCTGTGTTTGGAGGTTCTGAGGGTGAGGGGAGCTACTTGGTCAAGGGTGCTTCTAAGAGTGTCGTTGTAGTGATGAACAGCCAGATCAGTACAGGAAAAAGAGGAGATTGGGGACAGTGATGAGTGTAGTCTCTTATAGACGCTACTACGCAGGCGCCGCCATCGCCGATGACAATTTGCTGGATGTAATTTTTTTTAAGCCTCACAATATCCACAATATTATAGGCATTATCACCAATAATATCAATGCTATTATATGCGTTATGTAATAATGGGGGGCAGGTCAGTGAGGGATCAGCGACCTGTCATAAGCCAATACAGATGAACATGTAATCAGAGCACCACATAAGTCTCATTGACAGTTACAGGAATCGTTTGATCGCAGTGATTGCCTCAAAAGGTTGTGCAACAAAATATTAACCCTTTCACGCCAGAGCCTGTTTTTGCCTTTGTGACCAATTTTTTCAGCTCTGACCAGTGTCACTCTATGAGGTCATAACTCTAAAATGCTTCAACGAATCCTGGTGATTGTGAGAATGTTTTCTTGTGACATATTGTACTTTATGGTAGTGGTAACATTTATGTAATATGACTTGCGTTTATTTGTTAAAAAAAGGAAATTTCACAAATGTTGAAAATTTTGCAATGTTCACTTTTTTTTAATGCTCTTAAATCAGAGGGTCATATCGCACAAAATAGTTAATAAATTAACATTTCCCACATGCCTACCATCAGCACAATTTTGGAAACAATTTTTTTTTTTGTTAGGAAGTTATAAGAGTCAAAAGTTTACCAGCGATTTCTCATTTTTACAACAAAATTTACAAAACCATTTTTTTTAGGGACCACCTCACATTTGAAGTGAGTTTGGGGGGTCAATATGACAGAAAATACCCAAAAGTGTCACCATTCTAAAAACTGCACCCCTCAAGGTGCTCAAAACCACATTCAAGAAGGTTATTAACCCTTCAGGTGCTTCACAGGAATGAATGGAATGTGGAAGGAAAAAATAAACATTTCTATAACAAGAAATTTCCTTTAGACCTAATTTTTTTTACTTTCGCAAGGGTAACAGGAGAAAATGGATTATACGGCAGGGTTGAGAAGGGAAGGCGCGCCATTTAACTTTTTGAATGTAAAATATGCTGGAATAATTAGTGGTTGCCATGTCGTGTTTGGAGAGCCCCTGATGTGCCTAAACAGTGGAAACCCACAACAAGTGACCCCATTTTGGAAACTAGACCCCCCCCCCCCAAGGAAATGTGTGATGGGCGTTTTGAGCTTCCAAGTGCTTCTTAGAAGTTAATTACGTAGAGCCGTGAAAATAAAAAGTCTTTTTTTTTTCCACAAAAAATGATCTTTTCGCCCTCCGTTTTTTTTTTTCCAAAGGGTAACAGGAGAAATTGGACCCCAAAAGTTGTGTAATTTGTCATTGGTGTGCGCCAATTCACGAGCACTAGGGACAGCGCTAGTACTGGGCATTGTTCCCTGAGTTGGAGACATTTCTCCAGAAGCGCTCTTTGTCCTTCTTGTTGTACTGGTCCTTGTGTGTGAGGATGGATCAGAATCACTGCTCATTTCTGAGCTGCTACTAAAGCCCTCAAAATCCACATCGCCATCTGACACTGCACTTTCTTCACTGTCAGAACATAAAAGTGCATAAGCCTCCTCTGCACTATAATACTGACGGACCATTTTAACCATTTAACCCTAACAGTAACCCTAACTTTAGTCTAACTTTAGCCTAACAGTAACCCTAACAATAACCCTTACTTTAGCCTAACAGTAACCCTAACTTTTGCATTAACTGCAACCTGCCTTATCTGTTTTTCTGTTGACAGATGAAGTGAATGCCATTACTCCAGATATATCATCATCCATTCACAGCAAAGATCTGTCATCTGATCCTATGAAACAGGTCCCATCTTCTGATTCATTACTGACTACTAAGGAAAATCAAAGTCACAAAAGCAAAAGAGGCATTAAAAAACAAACTGCTCCTAAAGCAAAGAAGCCATTCTCATGTTCACAATGTGGGAAATGTTTTAACCACAAAGGGACTTTTATTAGACACCATAGAACTCACACAGGGGAGAAGCCTTTTTCCTGTTCAGAATGTGGGAAATGTTTTAACCAGAAAGGGAATCTTGATGAACACCAAAGAACTCACAAAGGAGAGAAGCCTTTTTCATGTTCAGAATGTGGGAAATGTTTTACTCAGAATTCAAGTCTTGTTAAACATCAGAGAATTCACACAGCAGAGAAGCCATATTCATGTTCAGAATGTGGGAAATGTTTTACTCAGAATTCAAGTCTTGTTACGCATGAGAGAATTCACACAGGGGAGAAGCCTTTTTCCTGTTCAGAATGTGGGAAATGTTTTAACCAGAAAGGGAATCTTGATGCACACCAAAAAACCCACACAGCAGAGAAGCCATATTCATGTTCAGAATGTGGGAAATGTTTTACTCAGAATTCAAGTCTTGTTACGCATGAGAGAATTCACACAGGGGAGAAGCCTTTTTCCTGTTCAGAATGTGGGAAATGTTTTAACAATAAATCAGATTGTGTTAAGCACCAAAAAACCCACACAGCAGAGAAGCCATATTCATGTTCAGAATGTGGGAAATGTTTTATCCGAAAATCACAATTGGTTAATCACCATGGAACTCACACAGGGGAGAAGCCTTTTTCCTGTTAATGTGGGAAATATTTTAACCAGAAAGCGCTTCTTGATCGCCATCAGAGCAGTCACACAGAGGAGAAGCCTTTTTCATTTTCTTAATGTGGGAAATGTTTTACTTGGAAATCAACTGTTAATAAACATCAGAGATGTCACATAGGGGAGAAGTCTTTTTTGTGTTCATAATGTTGGAATAGTTTTAGCCAAAATTGAATCTTCTTAAATGGGTTGTCTCCTGTCATTCCTCATGTTTGCTGACAAAAGGATAAAACTAAGTTTTATTAATTCCAAATATAAAACTATACCCATAATTCATCCCCTGAAGGTTAGTCAATAGGTGACTAATAGAAAAAACATGTTCCCCACAGTTCAGTACAGTACATAGGGTGAGGTGACATTTACACACTCACTCTCCAAGCCTCTCATTTCTATGGGTTTCATCGTCCTCACCAAAGATGATTCATCAGGAGACTATTTAATATTGACCTATATTCAAACGAGACTAGACAAAAAAAAACTAAAATCATTTATCATGTTATCCAAAACAGTCAGAAAACTAGCCCCATATTGGCAGATCCCAGACCTCAAACTATATACTGTGTAAGTTTATAAGCCCCTCCAGTGTCAGGAATAGATAGTATGTGACAATACAGTATAATTCTTGTGTTTTTCTCCTATAGGGACTGCCCTAGTTTGGTAATGTAACTGCTGTTAATTAGTAGTGCAGACAAATTGTCCTAGACTAAACTCAGTCTTCAGACGGCCCAATATGTACCACTCAGGGAAAACTTACCTGCTCCAAAGATCATTAGCAGCTCCTAACTAATGGCCATGCTGCGGTCTGTCAGGAAATGAGTGCAATATCGTTATAAAGACTAGGGATATGTGCAATCATAATGTCTGGGAGATCTGTGCCATTATTTAGTATGAATATGGAAATTATCTCTGAAAGGTAAGTGCTCCCTGAGCGGTATATACTGTATTTTCACATACTATCTATTCCTGACACTGGAGTGACTTATAAACTTACAAAGTATATAGTTTGAGTTCTGGGATCTGCCAATATGGGGCTAGTTTTCTGACTGTTTCGGATAACATGATACATGATTTTAGGGTTTTCTTCATCTAGTCCCGCTTGAATATAGTTCAATATCAAATAGTCTCCTGATGAATGAATGAATCCAATGAATATTCATTTCTCTTAAGTAGCGGCACACATGACCGCCAGCAGCAGCAGGAAGCCGGTGGCTGACACTGCGCACTACTGAAGAGTAATGAATACTCACCGCTATCTCTGATGAACAGTCCCGGTGAGCACTCCGGCAGCTGTGCAAATAACGCTATAACAACGCATTCCCATGCAATCCTATGGGAATCCGCAATTGCTGTGCCCATGCCGTGGATTTTTCCGCTGTAGAATCGCATCGCAGTAAAATCCGCACCATGTCCATTAATTTTGCGGAATCTCGGCGATTCCGCTGCTATAGGATTGCATTGAAACGCTCACTTTACACATGTGGCTATGCCCACTATACGTAAAGTGAGTGCTTCATGTGCGGATGGTACCCAGGGTCTGGAGGAGACTTTGCTCCATGCCCTGTGTACCATATTTCTGTACAAAATAGAATTAAAATTAAAAAAATGGATATATCTACCCTCTGTCGGCCCCCAGCGATGCTGCCAGCAACTTCCGTTCCCAGGGATGCATTGCGCGAATGACCTTTGTGACGTCACGGTTGTCATCAGAGGTCATTCGCGCAATGCATCTCTGTGAACGGAAGTTGCTGGCAGCGTCGCTAAGGACCTGGAGGACTTTGGGGGATGACAGGGTAAGTATACACATTTTTTTATTTTTAACATTCTATCTTTTACTACTGATGCTGCATAGGCAGCATCAATAGTAAAAAGTTGGTCGCACTTGTCAAGCACTATGCTTGACAAGTGGGACCAACCTGTATCACTTTTTCAAGCGATGCTTCAAATCGGTTGGAAAGGGCTAGCATTATGGAAGCTAAAAACGCTTGCAAAATGCTAGTGTTTTGCCAGAAAACGCTTGCAAATTCCGCATGCATTTTACCCACGGCAGGGAGTTGTGGAAATGCTGCAGACAATTTTGCAGCATTTCTGCAGCGTGGGCACATAGCCTAAAACAATTGCTGGCATCGGAGCAGGATGCTGTGAGGGAGCCCTGGGTAGGTAAGTGTAATTTTTTTTTTTAATATTTTCTGATGGGGCCATGCATAACAGGACCGGGATGGGGCCCTGCATACTAGGATGAGATGGGGGCCCTGCATACCAGGATAAGGATGGGGCACTGTATACCAGGATAGGGATGTGACCACGCATACTAGCATAGGGATGAGGGTGATCATTTCTGCCAGGATAGGGATGAGTGATCCATGCATACTAAGTAAGGATGAGATGGCCATGTGTATCAGGATGGGGGTGAGGGGACCATACATACCAGGATAGGGGATATTAAGTACAGAATTGACCACACTTTTTGCGTTAATTTTTTTCCTAATTTCCTGCTCTAAAACCTAGGTGCATCTTTTAGTCCAAAAAATACGGTATATATATATTTTTTTTTTCAAAGGACTCATTCTTCATGTTTGGCATCATTAAAATAAAAACACTCATACTCCACTGGCGTGCCGGCTCCACTTCAGCGGTGTCGAGACTCACTGTCCCGGGGCTTATGTGATATTGAACATCAACAGGAGGCCATGGCTGCGGCTGCTCTCTGACGGCCTCATGATGCTTGATTTGTCTGAAGGTGGGGACAGTGACGTCAGCGCTGATTGGGCACAGGGCTCACATGATGTAAAACCTCAAAAGAGCCCCAAGAACACAAGTGCCGACACCACTGAGACGGTGCCAGCATGGGAGGTTTGTGTAAGTGTTTTTATCGTAACAGGACCAAACATGAGGAATGAGAAGGGGTTGTCCAACTAGTTGTCAACCTCTTTATCAAAAATCCCACACAGGGAAAAGTCATTATTATACCTAGAGCGTGAGAAATGAATTACAGGAAAATCATTTTTTGTTGACCTTCAAAAATAACTCCGACGAGGAGAACCTATATATATTATTCACAAATTGTACAAGAACATGATGCACGCGGCGTGCGTTCAAGGATGGAATATTGTATGGAAGTTTTATAGGATAAATTCAAGGATGAATATTATATGGGAGTTTATTCGGACTCCCATGACAGCACCACGAGAGAGGGGATCCGCCCTTCGGGAACAGGAAACCTACAGATACAAAAGGGCGGCACCTCTCCCACGCATCAGTTGGTTTCCTGTTCCTGAGGGGACGGGATCCTACAGACCGGATCCCAGGCCGGCCGGCCGGTACAGGTAGCGAGGGGGTCTCCTACCTCGGCCTGGTGCGGAGCTCCTGGAGGACGCCACTGTGGCCCAGGATGGGTGGCACGGCGGTGGTGGATACAGCAGGGAGCGGCATCCGGAGGAGGTCCGTCTCCATATGTGCGCCGCCGCCGGTAAGTATGCCCCCCGGGGGCTCCCTGCTCTGGCGGTGCGATCGCGGTGGATTGAGGGGGGGCGGCGCAGCTGCAGGGCGCTGGGGCCGGGGAGTGCTCCATGGTGGAGCGCCCGGGCGTCCCGCGTGACTTCAGGTCACGTCAGAATCGTGGTGATGTCAGGGGGCGGAGCCTTGGGGCGCTTCCGGGTCGGCGGCGCCACTGCGCAGGCGCGGGGACCCAAGATGGCGGCGCCCATCGGGAGGACGCCGGTATGCGCCGGTTCCCCTGCCCAAAGCGGCGCCAGCTGGGGAGGGGGGCCCTATTAGGGGGGAGGGCACGGCAAGAGGAAATCTGTCCGGAGGAGGGGTATATAGGCAGGACCCTAGATGGGTGCCTTTCCTTGGCCACATTATTGCAAGCCAGTAATGGAGAGCAATCAGGAGCAGCAGCAAAAGCAGCAGCAACGGCGGCAACAGCGACAATCTTCACTGCTGCCCCTGGATGACCTTAGGCAGGTCAAACAGAAGAAGAAAGAGGCCCGTGACAGTAAGGAGCATCCGGGACGAAGTGACCAGTCCAGTCATAAAAGCTCCTCTAGGCGGTCAGGAGCAGCGACTGAGAAAAATCCCCCTCATTCTCCGGTACTTGATTGTGGCACTGGTAAGTGATCTTCGTGAATGTTCACTCAGTGACGGGGCCTCCTTCTGTGTTTTATTCTAGGGGAAGAAAGCTACGAGTAAAACCAGACACAGGGAATGCGCACTCTGTGCATGCCCGTTACCAGATTCATGCCCCAAAAAGTTATGTCCCCCCTGTATCCAGCAGGCAGTGGCATAGGAGTCGCCCGCAGTAGCGGCGTGTTTAAGGGATATAGTAAGGGCAGAGATGAAGGAAACCCTAAAATCCCTGTCCCAACCAGAGAGTGTAAGGGGTGAGGACCTGGTGGAGTCGGATTCCTCGACAGAGTGGAGGAGAAGTAAGGGCTCCCATATTTCATTTCCCTCGTCCTCAGAAGAAGAGGACTCTGGTCTGTTTTGCCTGCCGCTCGACCGAGTAGACAAATTGGTAAAAGCGGTCAGAGGAACAATGGAGGTGGAGGAGCCGAAGCCTCAATTCAATTATCCATGCAGGATGTGATGTTTGGGGGGGCTGGAGCAGAGGAAGCGTAGGGTCTTCCCACTAAACGAAAAGATCCAGGATCTCATCCGCAGAGAGTGGAAAAAGCCAGATAAAAGAGGGTCGCTACCACCAGCCCTCAAGCTTAGATATCCCTTTGACGATTCAGCAATGAATACTTGGGACAAGGCCCCCAAATTAGATGCAGCTATTGCGAAAGCATCGAAAAGATCCTCGCTACCCTTTGATGACATGGGGTCCCTTAAAGATCCTCTAGACAGGAAGGCAGATACCTTCCTTAAAAATACCTGGGAAATGGCAGCCGGTTCCTTAAGACCAGCAGTAGCATCGACTTGCACGGCCAGGTCCATGGTGGTCTGGTTGGACCAGATAGAGTCGCAGTTAAAACAAGGAACATCTAGACAGGAAATCCTTGAGGCCCTACCAATAATCCAGGATGGCACAGCCTTCCTAGCAGATGCCTCGGCTGATGCAGTCAGAATGGCCGCCAGGGCAGCAGGACTCTCTAATGCGGCTCGGAGAGCCCTGTGGCTGAAGTACTGGCCGGGAGATATTCAGTCCAGGGCGAAACTCTGTACTATCCCGTGTGAGGGGGAATATTTATTCAGAGCAGTCCTGGACGAACTACTGGAGAAGGCCGGGGATGATAAAAAGAAATTCCCAAATCTTTTGTCCCCATCTTAACGACGTCCGTTTAATAGAAGGAGATTCGGTCAAGGGAGAAGGTGTAACCCTTCACCTAATAGAGACCGTCCCAGATGGGAGGATAGAAGAAGAAGAGGTACGGGCTTCATGTTCAGACGCTCGTCGAGAGAGCGAAAAAGACAGAACCAATGACTAGCAATTCCCGTGGGGGGTAGACTGTCATCCTTCCTCCCAGCATGGCTACAGGTCACCAATAGTGACTGGGTGCGGAATGTGATATCCGCCGGACTCAGGTTGGCGTTCACTCAAGTCCCACGGGATACCTTTAAACCAACACCCTTAACGTTCTGATAGAGGTTCCAGAGTCTGAGAGAGGAAGAGGATTCTACTCTCCCTTATTTCCTAATCCAAGAGCCGGATAAAACATTCAGAACGATTATTTGCGTTTCCTTAAAGAATTTTTGGTTAAACGCACCTTTAAAATGGAATCCATTAGTTCTACAATAAAGATGCTGTTTGAAGGGTGGTTTATGGCGGTAGTGGACTTAAAAGACGCATACTATCATGTGCCCATCCACGCAGATTTCCAGCAGTTCCTGAGAGTGGCGGTATCAATAGACGGTATAATCCGTCATTATCAATATAGAGCCCTTCCCTTTGGTCTCTCAGCAGCGCCCCGGGTATTTACAAAAATAGTGGCCGAAGTTATGACTCATTTACGGGAAGTTGACATCTTTATTATCCCATACTTGGATGATTTTTTGATTGTGGGAAATTCAGTGGATCATTGTCTATCTCAGATAAAAAAAGCTAAGTCCAGATTAGAGAACCTCGGATGGATAATAAATTACGAGAAGTCCCGATTTCAGCCCTTAAAGGTCCAGAAGTTTCTAGGCTTGCTGTTAAATTCAGAAACTCAGCAGTGTCTGTTACCGGTAGATAAATTACAGCAGCAGGTTCTTCGGGCAATCGATAGACCCTCCATGACCCCCAGGCAGGCCATGTTCCTGTTAGGCTCCCTAACCTCATGTATCCCAGCGGTCAAGTGGGCACAATTCCACACTAGGGCCCTTCAGAATGACGTCCTGGTTAATAGCAGAACCTTAGAGGGCTTCTTGCAGGGTCAGGTATTGCTAAGCCCCTCAACTATTACATCTCTTAGGTGTTGGCTCGATGTCGGAAATTTAGCCTCGGGGGTGCCCTGGGTGATACAGATAACCCGCGTAATAACCACAGACGCTAGTCCTTGGGGTTGGGGGGCCCATATGGGGGACATAGTGGTACAGGGACAGTGGGACTCCGATGCTGAGATCTAATCTAACCAGAGGGAGCTGCTGGCGATTGAATTGGCCATTAAAAAACTCATTATGTATCTACAGGGCCATCATGTGAGGGTACTCTCGGACAACCAGGTAGCGGTAGCCTATGTCAACCACCAAGGTGGAACCCGCTCCAACGCCCTGATGCGGATAACGGAACGTCTCCTTCAGATAGCAGAGAAAAATTTTCTATCTTTAACCGCGCTCCACATCAGCGGAAAAGACAGCATGAAGGCAGACTTTCTAAGCTGCAGGGCCCTAAGGCAGGGAGAATGGGCCTTAAACTCAGACATCTACAACCAGATTGTCCGCAAATGGGGTCAACCGGAGGTGGACCTCTTTGCCACCAAGGAAAACAGGAAGGAAAAACTTTGTTCCCTAAATCCCAGGGAAAATCCACTGGCCGTGGACGCCCTCCTAATAAAATGGGACTTCTCGCTGGCTTATGCGTTTCCGCCTTTGAATCTTCTACCTCTGGTAGTGAGGAAGATCAGGGAAGACAGGGCAAGAGTCATATTGATTGCCCCCTTCTGGCCCAGAAGGACCTGGTTTGCATGGTTGAGGACCATGTCAGTAAGCGATCCTTGAGTACTGCCGAACCTTCCAGATCTCCTCTACCAGGGGCCAGTCAACCACCCACAAGTAGCGGGACTCCGTTTGACGGCATGGTGTTTGAGAGGACACTATTGAGGGATAGAGGGTTCTCAAAAAATGTAATCGATACACTCCTAAAAAGTAGGAAACAAACCACCACAGGTATATATGCTAGAACCTGAAGGCGATTCCTGTTCACCTGTGAGTTTAATATCAGGGATGGAATACCCGTAAAACAGATTCTAGAATTCCTCCAAGGGGTCTCGAGTTGGGCCTTTTCACTAGTACATTGAAAGTACAAGTTTCAACTTTAGGGGCCCTATTTGCATGCGACATTGCCGGTAACCATTGGGTAGCGAGATTCATTAAGGCAGTTACCAGATTGAGACCCATACTCAAAGATAGGTGTATGCCTTGGGACTTAAATTTAGTCTTGACAGCCATGACAGAAACCGTTTGAACCTCTGGATTCTGCTTCACTAAAAATGATATCACTTAAGACAGCCTTTTTGGTAGCAATAACATCTGCACGTAGAATAATCGACATACAGGCACTTTCCAGATTGCCCCCTTACACAGAATTCTTACAGGATAGAGTAATCCTAAGGCCAGACCCGGCATACCTTCCCAAGGTAGCATCTCATTTTCATAGGACACAAGAGATAGTTCTGCCTTCCTTCCTCCCTAATCCAACCAATCCTAAAGAACAAAAACTTCAGGCTCTAGATGTTAAGAGATGCCTACTTAAATATTTAGCAGCCACAGATCCTTGGAGGAAGGAGGACGCATTATTTTTATCCTTCCAAGGTCCCAGGAAAGGGTATAGAGTGTCAAAGCGCACGTTAGCAAGGTGGATTAGGGAGGCTATCTCTCTTGTCTACACAGCAGGTGGCGGTCCGGCTCCACAGAACCTGAGGGCGCATTCCACTCGTGCCATGGCATCATCCTGGGCAGAGAGATCGGGAGTATCAATTGACCAGATATGTAAGGCGGCCACCTGGTCATCTCCTTCCACCTTTTTTAACCACTATCGGTTAGACATGGGTGCCTCCTTAGATCTCACCTTCGGGCTAAGGGTGCTGCAGGCTGTAGTCCCTCCCTAAATTAGTTTACATCTCTGTAATTCTCTCGTGGTGCTGTCATGGGAGTCCGAATAAAGTATTAAGTTACGTAACGGTATTTTTCGGAAGCCCATGACAGCACCCTTAGTTCCCTCCCTTGTTCACGTATAAGGGTGCACCCCTTTAGAAGATGGTTTTCGCGAGTTCACCTTATGTGGGAGATGGTTTAAAGAATTGTAAATAGGATAGATAGGTTGTATATATTGTGTATATGCGGTGTACTAACCATGGTAGCCTCTCAAGCTCTGTAATCCAACTGATGCGTGGGAGAGGTGCCGCCCTTTTGTATCTGTAGGTTTCCTGTTCCCGAAGGGCGGATCCCCTCTCTCGTGGTGCTGTCATGGACTTCCGAAAAATACCGTTACCGGTACGTAACTTAATACTTTTATAGCATAAATGAAATACCAACAGAAAATAAGCGACCCAAAACAAATATTTTTCAGTAAAAATAACTCCTCTTTATTAGGTAAAGTATAAAAGAATTGCGCCATTTTCCGATACTTGTCGCGTCTTCATTTTTCATGATTTTGGGTTGGGTGAGGGCTTATTTTTTGTGTGCCGAGCTGACGCTTTTAATGAATACCATTTTGGTGCAAATACGATCTTTTGATCGCCCGTTATTGCATTTTAATGCAATGTTGCGGCGATCAAAAAAACATAATTCTGGTGTTTTGGCTTTTTCTCATTATGCCGTTTAGCGATTGGTTTAATATGTGCATGTTTTATTTTCTTTGTATTGTTTTATTTTGAATGGGGTGGAGGGGTGATTTGAACTTTTATATATTTTTTTCTATATTTCAAAATACTTTTTTGCAACTTTTGGCATTGCGAAGACATACAGCATTGTATCTTAATTAACCAGATGACTATTTTTAGCAAAAGAAGAATAGTAGAATGTTATCTGTATGTTGGCTTTCAAATTTAAGTGTAGATTTCTGGTTGGTCAAGAAAACAGACTTTTGTTTGTGTAAGCCCGTAATATTGACTTTTATTGTGCGCTTATCCTTGATCACTAGTGATGATTGCTGATATGCTAATTTATACATTGTGTTATGGAGCCAGTTTGTTGACTTCTAAAGCAGAGAGGGAAAAACTATGCAAATAGTTTAAATAATCAAGTAATGCTACTTGATCTCATCTCCATTCTTACCCTTCATGTAAATACTGAATGAGGGACACTTGTTAAGTCTAAAAATAGGTTACATGCCTCTGTATAAAGAGACTGAGAGAGAGAAACAGCCAGAGATTCTGCCAAGACATCCATACATCTTAAAAGGACCAGAGACAGGACAGCAGCCATTTTACAGCATGACTCCATTACGAGGGACACGGATGTATCATTCTATAGGAAACAACCTAGGGGTTTTCAGCCTGAGTTGGAAGAATACAGATCTCCATTGACCATCACTGAACCTTGGATACATTTGGAGAAGCCAGATTGTGATCCTCAAATCAACTGGCCTTGTATGGACTGTCATCTTCCTACGCTTGTCATTACCTCCTCTTTGTGTGCGTGCCACAGGTAAGGTAGTGACCCTGGAAGATCTGTAGTCACAGCTGCTACCACCCTAGCAAGTCAGTGGAAGGGTGAGACTCAGTAATGTGCATCATCTTGGGTACTGTGCTGGGACTGTTCTATGTGTTATCTGCCTGTTTTGTGGTACAATAAAGCATTGCCACTCTGTTTTACCCTCACCCTGTGTTGCCTGAATAACATTTTGCCCATGTTATAAGGAGAGCGGGAGTTCGGCAGGACGATCCATGGTCCATGCGTTTTCGGCTAGTGGGGGCGCTCATAGCAATTCGGCAGTGACAACCATAGACTTCTGCTGGAGGCCAACGCATCGGTGACCCACAATCATGACGGGGTCACTGAAGGGCGGGATTTCCGGCACGCTTGATGACGTGCCAGAAAAGATGTGGGCTCAGCGCTGGAGCCCACATCAAATGGAGGGAGTTTGACAATGGCGTACATTTACGCCTGATGTCAGAGAGGGGTTAAAGGGGATTGTTTGGTAATCATGTATACTTACAAGTAATTACAAAAATAACAGCTTCTAATGTTAAATAGTATATAGTTAGGACAAGAAAATATTATTTGTGTAAACCATGTGTAGATATAAAAATACAGGCAAATGGAGCTCCATCTAGTGACAGTGCAAAAGTGCCATCATAGAGTAAAATGTATCCTAAGAGAGTGTCACTGTCAAGGTGGAAATGAGATTAATGAGAAGGTGACGATCTGATCGCAAGCCTTTTGATTTATGCTGGCTTTTAACCTCACTTGTATGGACTAAGTGAATAAAGAATTATATTTCACTATATCGTGGAGCTGGACATTTATCTTCATTACTTTATATGGAGGTTGTGTGTGGCATATACAGGGGTGAGCTGGTATATGGAGGTTGTGCGTGGCATATACAGGTGTGAGCTGGCATATGGAGGTTGTGCGTGGCATATACAGCAGTGAGCTGGCATATGGAGGTTGTGTATGTGAAGCAATGGCTGGGGAGACTACGGTACACAAGATGATGTGCAAACAACACGGTTAATTTATGGACAGGCAAGGAATGAAGTGATAGAGACGTGTAAGCAGAGGTATGCAATGACACAAGACAATTTACAAGAGTGATAATTTTTTGCTGGGCCATCAAATAGCATGGTGCTCCAACTATTACAGAACAATATATTTTCCAACAGGCAAAACACAGTAAACGCAGTATGATGCTACTTTAACTATAGCCTCACTGGCCTCTGCTACGCAGGCCACAGCTGCCGTGCTCTGTCTATTGCAGCCTATCCTAAGCCCTAACATATACACACAAGGGGTTACACACAAGGGGTTAAAACTCGCAGTAACGTTGAAGCCACAGTCTAGTCTCGGGGTCCCCCAGCAATACTGTAAGATGGTGCGCACGTCTTTCTGGAAACTCTGAAACGTGGTCTTCTACTTGCTTGAGGGTCCTGGAGATGCTCCTTGAAAACGACATTCCTTTCTTGTATTTCTTCATGGCTCCTCACAGGACAGCCACCTTTGCTATCCCCATTAGAGTCTGCACAATCTCATAAGTTTAGTCAGACCGTCTGCGCGTCTTTTCACAGATCCAGGCACGCCAGCTTCCTGCAGCAGCTTCAGCTCAGCACACGTACAGGAAAAGAGCCCTCCCCTCTCCAGTGCTGGCAGAACAGCACACACAGTCTTTTGCATGGGAGACAGAATGTACCTGTTATGAATGGGTCACCGAGGAGGAAAACAAGACCAAGCTAAGTCACAGAAAACCAGAGAGGTTGGTAACTACACGGATTGCAGAACCCTGAGCCTAACCACACAACTAACAGCAGTCGTGGAGCATACCTACGATGATTCTAGATGCCTCGTCACAGCCGGAGGACTAAATAAGCCAAAAACAAGAAAAGGGGAAATCTAAACTGCCCCAGAGCAGGCCCCAAAGGAATAGACAGCCCCCACACATGTATTGACGGTGAGACAAGATGAAAGCACAAACAGGTAGGAAAATAGGCTGAGCAAATGATGGGGCCCACACTAACTAGAAAGGACAGGAAAGGAAAGATACATTCATGCCAAAAAAAACCTGCAAAAATGTCGAATACTTCTGATAGCAAAAAATACCCTGAAGTCACTAGACTTCTCCCACTATATCAGCACTCTGGCATATTCTGAGAACAGAGCAAAAAGAGGCCAATCTAATAAGGGACAAAAAGCAAACTGGCACATACAGTGACAAAAGAATGGAACTTCAGCACAGCCCCAGCCGGGGCTGGCTGACCACACAAAAAACTGAATAGACCAAACCAAAACAAATGTGAACATTAGCAGAGAACACTTAGCTTGAGAAGGCAGGAACTGAACTGGAAACCAAGACCTCAGGAGGCAGGAAAAAAATCACCAGCATGGGAATAGGGAGTCGGCTGTCTTAAATCCAGTCTGAGACTCCAGATGTCCAATCCTCATCCTCATTATCAGGTGGCAGGTCTCTTAATTAGATCAGCTTCATTACCTCCTGCCACCACCAGAGGGAGCCCAGAAAGAGAACTCACAACTCCTCTGTCAGCACAACCAGCTCCCTCACCAGAAACCAGAGGCAGACCAGAAAATGAGTTTGCAACTGTACCCCCCCTTGAGGAGGGGTCACCGAACCCTCATCGATGCCACCAGGCCGTTCAGGATGGGCCCCGGTGAAAAGCACGAACCAATCTATTGGCATCAATGTCAGAGGCAGAGACCCAAGAATTATCCTCCTGGCCATAACCCTTCCATTTGACCAAATACTGGAGTCTCCGTCTAACCAAACGAGAATTCAATATTTTCTCTACCTCATATTCCACATTGCCTTTAACCAATACAGGGTCAGGAGGCGCCGCCACAGGAACTACTGGCTCAACAAACCTCTTCAACAGAGACTTATGAAACACGTTATGGATTTTAAACGCAACTGGAAGAAGCAGGATTAAGAATCTCCAAGATCTTATAAGGTTCAATAAATCTTGGCTTGAACTTTGGAGACGCAACCTTCATAGAGATATTCTTTGACGACAACCAAACCATATCGCGCACTTTAAATCGGGGACCAATGGTCCTATGCCGGTTGGAAAGCCACTGGGCCTTTT
The DNA here is from genome assembly GCF_039654945.1 of Dendrobates tinctorius. NCBI lineage: Eukaryota > Metazoa > Chordata > Amphibia > Anura > Dendrobatidae > Dendrobates > Dendrobates tinctorius. The sequence continues at coordinate 191,768 of NW_027361685.1, forward strand.
CCTGAGAGTGACAACTTATCCACCACTTGGTCCCAAATCTGCTGCATTCTCTCTACCACAGTGTCCACACCTGGGCAGGTTGAAGATTCCACTTGCCCTGAAGAAAATCGAGGGTGAAACCCAAAGTTACAGAAAAAGCGCGACATCAAAGTGGCAGAACTAGCTCTATTGTTTAGCGCAAATTCGGCCAAGGGCAAAAATGAGACCCAGTCATCCTGATCAGCAGATATAAATCATCTCAAATAGGACTCCAAAGTCTGGTTTGTTCTCAGTCTGTCCATTGGTCTGAGGATGAAACGCAGAGGAGAAAGATAACTGAATTCCCAGATTGGAACAAAAGGCTTTCCAGAATCTGGAAACAAACTGGACTCCTGTCCGACACAATGTTCTCAGGAATCCCATGCAACCGAACCACCTGTTGTAAAAACAAGGGCACCAACTCTGAGGAAGATGGCAACTTTGGGGGTGGTACAAGATGGACCATCTTTAAAAATCTATCACAAATCACCCAGATAAGTCATTCTGTGACAGACAGGAAGTTCAGAAATAAAATCCATTGAGATATGGGTCCATGGCCTCTTGGGCACCGGCAGGGGCATCAACAACCCCCTAGAACGAGAACACGGTTTAGACCGAGAACAAATCCCACAGGACTGCACAAAATTCCTGACATCACGAGATAAGGCAGGCCACCAAAAAGACCGACTCACCAAATCTCTGGTACCAAAAATACCTGGATGACCAGCCAATGTGGAGCAATGAACTTCAGACATCACTCTCTTCCTCCACTGGTCAGGAACATACAATTTTCCCATAGGGCAATGCTCAGGTTTGTCCTCCTGAAATTCCTCCAGGGCACATCTCAAATTGGGCAAAATGGTAGAAAGAACTACCCCCTCACCTAGTATGGTAGTAGGCTCGGTCACAATAAGAGAATCAGCAAAGAAACTCCTAGAAAGGGCGTCTGCCTTAATATTCTTAGTGCCCGGAAGAAAAGAGACCACAAAATTAAAACGTGCAAAAAACAAGGCCCACCTAGCCTGTCTAGGATTCAAGCGTTTGGCCGACACCAGATAAATCAAATTCTTGTGGTCAGTGAGGACCACAACTTAATGTCTAGCTCCCTCCAACCAATGTCTCCGCTCTTCAAATGCCCATTTCATGGCCAACAATTCCCGATTCCCCACATAGTTACGTTCAGATGGGGAGAACTTTCGAGAAAAGAAGGCACATGGATTCATTTTAGAAGTCACAGGATCTTTTGGGGACAAAACAGCTCCTGCACCAATCTCAGAAGCATCTACCTCCACCTGAAATGAAAGTGAGACATCAGGTTGCCGTAAAACCGGAGCCGAAGTGAATCTCCGCTTAAGCTCCTGAAATGCCGAGACAGCCTCTGGAGACCAATTCAGCACATCAGCGCCCTTCTTGGTCAAATCAGTCAGTGGTTTCACAATACCAGAAAAATTAGCTATAAATTTACGATAAAAATTAGCAAAACCCAAAAACTTCTGGAGAGCCTTCAAAGAAGTGGGCTGAACCCAATCATAAATGGCCTGTACCTTGGCCGGGTCCATTTCAATAGTCGACTGAGACAAAATAAATCCCAAAAATGAAATCCTCTGTACACCAGAGGCATTTCGATCCCTTAACAAGCAGGGAATTCTCCCTCATAATCCGGAACACAGTCCAGACATGTTCCACATGAGAATCCCAATCACTGGAAAAGATCAAAATATCCAGATAGATAATCAAAAACTTATCCACAAAGTCACGGAAAATATCATTCATAAAGGATTGGAAGACAGAAGGGGCACTAGTGAGCCCAAAAGGCATCACCAGGTACTCAAAATGTCCCTCCGGAGTATTAAACGCCGTCTTCCATTCATCACCGTGCTTGATGCGAGTAAGATTATATGCCCCCTGAGGTCAAGCTTAGTAAACCAGCAGGCACTTTTAACTCTGGAGAATAAATCAGAAATCAAGGGTAACGGATACTGATATTTAACCATCATCTTGTTAAGGGAACGATAGTCAATACAAGGTCTTAATGAACCATCTTTCTTAGGCTGGTTTCACATTCACGTTAAAACAACGCTGCGCACTGCGTCGTAAGCCCCGCCCCGATCCGGCTCCCTGCCCGCCCCATCCGGGATCACCGCCTACTATCGCATTTGCACGCATGCGATCGGCGCACCCTATCTTTAGCATAGGGTGCGCAGATCATGCGCTGCCAGTGTGAAAGTAGCGTGCTGCACACTTTTAACGGTGCGCCGTGCGCGCAGAAATGCAGCATATTGCATTTTGGGGCGCACAGCGCACGGTCAAAAATGCGCAGCACGCTACTTTCACACTGGCAGCGCATGATCTGCGCACCCTATGCTAAAGATAGGGTGCGCCGATCGCATGCGTGCAAATGCGATAGTAGGCGGTGATCCTGGATGGGGCGGGCAGGGAGACGGGGCGGGGCTTACCGACGCAGTGCGCAGCGTTGTTTTAACGCAAATGTGAAACCAGCCTCAGCCACAAAAAATACCCAGCAACTAAGGGTGAAGAGGATGGTCTAATATGACCCTTCTCCAACGACTCCTTAATATAGGATTGCATAGCATCATGTTCGGGTACTGATAAGTTGAAAAGCTGACCCTTGGGAAATTTACACCCAGGCATCAACTCAATTGCACAGGCATAACTCCTATGAGGAGGCAAAGACGCAGACTTACTCTCACTAAATACATCAGAAAAATCAGCCAAATAATCAGGAATATCATGAAACTGAGGAGGTGGAGAAAACAGGAATGTCTCTAAGGACACAGTGACAACCCCAACTCACCACAGACACAGATTTCCAATCCAAAACTGGATTATGAGTTTGCCAAAAGGGAAACCCAGAACAATAGTATCATGCAAATTGTGCAGCACCAAAAATTTACAATTTTCTTGGTGGTCTGGGGCAACTCGCATTATCACCTGGGTCCAGAACTGGGGTTTATTCTCCGCCAGAGGAGTAGCATCAATACCCCTCAAAGGAATAAGCGTCCACAGAGGTATCATGGGAAAACCACAACGTTTAGCAAAGTCCAAAACCATCAGATTCAAAGCAGCTCCTGAATCTACAAAAGCCTTAGCGGAAAATGTGGATAAGGAGCAGATCAGAGTAATTGCCAAAAGAAACTTAGGTTGTACACCGCCCACCAGAAATGTGTGTGCAAAATGTTTCTCTCGTTTAGGGCAGACAGAAATAGTACAAGAGGCGTCTCCACAGAAAAAACACAGCTTATTATGCCTTCTAAACTCCTGACGTTGCGCCCTAGACAAAACCCTATCACATCGCATAGGTTCAGACGCTTGTTCAAAAGGTGGCAGCGCCTCCCGTGTAGTTTTACATTCACGTAAACGCCGATCAACTGGAATGGCTAATGACATAGACTCATCAAGACCAGAGGGAACAGGAATTCCCACCATAACATGTTTTACGGTCTCTGATAAACCCTTCCGAAAGAGAGCTGCCAATGCACCATCATTGCATGTAGTAAGGATCGCCCACTTTCGGAATTTTTGACCATATAACTCTGCAGTAGAGTTGAGCGAAACGGGTCGAAAAAATTCAAAAGTCGCCGACTTTCGCCAAAGTCGGGTTTCATGAAACGAAACCCGACCTCAGCGTGAGGTCGGCCACGAGGTCGGCGACTTTAGCGCCAAAGTCACGTTTCAAAACATGCTTCAGCGCCTTTTTTCAGCCAATGAGGAAGAGCGGACACTGTGGGCAACGTGATGACATAGGCAGTGGTCCCCACCATCTTTGAGAAGGGCATGCAAGTGATTGGCTTGCTTTGGGGGGCATCACAGGGGGTATAAAAGGGCGTGCACGCCGACCGCCATCTTACTTCTGCTGATCTCAGTATAGGGAGAGATGCTGCTGCTGCAGATTCTGTAGGGAGAGCGTTAGGCAGGGAAGAAGAAAAAAAAATCAGCTGCTGCTGCTAGCGATTTTGCCTGTACAACACACCAGTCACTGTGCAGTGCAAGGGGAGGCTATATTTTGGTGCATCATCTCTGTTAGTTATTAGGCTGACTTTTAAGGCTACCTGGTAGCTGCATTGCTATGTGCCCACTGCTGAGCAAACTGCTTTTTTCAAAGCAATCCAGATTTTGTTTTGTCCTTGTGAGTTACTGAGCGTTCATTTTTCACACACTGTACAGCGGTGTACGCTCCTCTCTCAGTACCGTGTAACGGCTGTTATCACGGCCACAGTGAAGCTATCTGTGTGTGACTCTGTAAGGATAAGTCGAGGAGTTGTTCCATTCTTACAGACCTCCACATTATAGTTTTGTCTGTTTTTCAAACAGTGTAGTCTATTTGCTGTTTGATTACATTCAAAACTATAGAGCGACAGCGTGTGTCAGTCCGTATACTAAAAAAACACGGAGCTTGACAATTTAACATACACCGGACAGCGGTGTACGTGCACGCTGCTCTCAGTACCGTGTAACGGCTGTTGTCATGGCCACAGTGAAGCTAAGGGTGTGACTCTGTAAGGATAAGTCGAGGAGATGTTGCGTTCTTACAGACCTACACTCTAGGGAGATTCCAATCCTGCCCTGTTGTGAGTTCATTTTTCCCTTCAACACTGAGGCCCGATGAACTCCCTCTTCTGGTAAGGAAAGGTAGTGAGCCTGATTATCAGGCATCTGAGCCTAATGATGATGACTGGCTGAGTGGAGTTACTGACTGGATATAAGGCTGTCGACGCCCTCCTGCTCTTCTAAAGCTAAGTTTTCTGCTCTACTTTTTGCATTTGTGCTTTGACTTCGTTTTTGCTTTGTTTTTCTGTATTTCTGCCATTCCCTGCTGGGGTGAGCTGAATTCCTTTAGCTCTGTCCTCTGAAAATACCTGAGTGCTGATTTAGTTTTTGAAGCCTAGCTGCTTCAGGGCCTTTTTCCATATCAGCTGGTTGGCTTATGTCTTTTACAGGGTTTTGGCAGATTGCAGATAGCAACCTTCCTTTCCTGTCCTGTTTAGATTAGTTTAGGCCCCATCGTTTGCTCAGCCTATCTTTCTATCTGTGTGAGTGTTTTTTCATCTTGCTTCACCGTCATTATATGTTGGGGGCTGCCTTTTGCTTTGGGGTCTGCTCTGGGGCAGTTTAGATTTCCTTTTCTGTCTTTAGGCTATTTAGCTCTCCGGCTGTGATTGAGGGGTCTAGGGCATCGTAGGAACCCCCCACGGCTACTGCTAGTTGTGTTGATAGGTTCAGGGGTCTGCAATCTGATAGTTGCCAACTTCTCTGGTTTTCTGGACGTAGCTCCTATTTTTGTGTCTGCCTCCTACGGTGACTCTATCATAACACTGCCCTGTCCTATATAACATTTTTCACACCTGCCAAATTCATCCTGTCATACAGCGGTGTGATATACACTGGGCCTGACACAATAAGTCAGTGTCCAGAAGTGTGTAAGGACATTCCATTTCTCCCGTCCTATATAACATTTTTCACACCTGCCAAATTCATCCTGTCAAACAGCGGTGTGATATACACTGGGCCTGACACAATACATCAGTGTCCAGAAGTGTGTAAGGACATTCCATTTCTCCCGTCCTATATAACATTTTTCACACCTGCCAAATTCATCCTGTCATACAGCGGTGTGATATACACTGGGCCTGACATAATACATCAGTGTCCAGAAATGTGTAAGGACATTCCATTTCTCCCATCCTATATAACCTTTTTCACACCTGCCAAATTCATCCTGTCATACAGCGGTGTGATATACACTGGCCTGACACAATACATCAGTGTCCAGAAGTGTGTAAGGACAATCCATTTCTGCCATCCTATGTCACATTTTCACACCAGCCTAATTCAGTCTGTCATACAGCAGTGTGATATACATTGGGCCTCACACAATACATCAGTGTCCAGAAGTGTGTAAGGACAATCCATTTCTCCCGTCATATATCACATTTTTCACACCAGCCAAATTCAGCCTGTCATACAGCGGTGTGATATACATTGGGCCTCACACAATACATCAGTGTCCAGAAGTATGTAAGGACATTCCATTTCTCCCGTCATATATCACATTTTACACACCAGCCTAATTCAGTCTGTCATACAGCGATGTGATATACATTGGGCCTCACACAATACATCAGTGTCCAGAAGTGGTAGGAGAATTAAATTCTCCCCTGTCCTATGTACACCTTGTACCTTGTTTTACAGTTACATATCGTTGGTGGAATTGTGGGTACATTTTTCCAAAAAAATTAGGAAGTGTGGTGTAAGAGGCCGTGTTAGTGGGCTGGGGTTGCCAGCTGTTAATGATGGTGTTGGTGTTGGATCTGCTGGTAGTGGCAAAAGCGAAATAACACCTAATGCAGGAGCTGTTAAGCCTGCGTCATCATCTGGCTCCACAAGGCCTCGAAGGCTCCCTTTTCTGGGAGTAGGTAAACCGCTTTTAAAGCCAGAGCTTCAGGAACAAGTTTTGGCCTACATTCCTGACTCGGCCTCCAGCTCTATCGCCTCCTCTTCTGAACTTGTAAAAAATAAAAGCACTGAGTCGTCTTTGGAGGCTCATGGTCATGAACCACACCTTTCTTTGTGTCCTTCACCCCAACCAAAATTGAAGGATGCGGCAGGCCACACAACAGATTACTCCATGAAGCTGTTTTCACATACCATGCCTGGGTTATCAAGTGAAATGGTGAATTACCCAGGCCAAGATGAATCTGACATGGAGTGCACTGATGCACAGCCACTGATAGATGATTCTGCTGGTACAGTCACTCAGAGCACGACATTGTCCTCGCAGTGTACTGAGCCAGATTCTGACCCTGATGAAACTCAGGTGCCCCTTCCCGCATACTATACCACCGTACACGGTGACACAGAGGAAGGTGCACATGATCTTGAAGAGGAGGTGATGGATGACCCAGTTGTTGACCCAGATTGGCATCCATTGGGGGAAGAGGGTGCCGCTGCCAATAGCTCGGAAGAGGAGGAGCATCCGCAGCAGGCATCGACATCGCAACAGCTGTTATCTGGCAGGCACGGATCAGTCCAAAAATGGGTTACAAAAAGCCAAAAAGTTGCTGGACTGCTTGGCCAGACGGTCAAAATAGCACAGCGTGCAAGGACGCAAAATGTCTTCCATAGTAGGAAGAGTGCAGTGTGGCACTTTTTTGAACAAAATCCTAATGATCAGGCCAAGGTTATCTGTAAGAAGTGCGCAAAGACCTTTAGCCGAGGGAAAAATCTGAAAAATTTGAATACCAGTTGCATGCTTAGACATTTAACCACCATGCACTTGCAAGCGTGGATGGAACACCAAACCTCAAGTACCACATGTGCAAATGCTCCCAAAGAAGGTAGTCAGCAACGCTACATTGTTTCCCCCACTGTAAGCCCACCGGTTAGCACAGCAGCAAATGTTGAGGTGTCGTTGCAAGGCCAAAGCTGTCAGGGAATCACAATGTTATATCAACGAAAGACTGAATCTAGGACATCAGAAAGAACACCAACTCGATCACCATCATCAACCCTCTCTCAGTCCGCCCTGTCCACCGCTAGTTCCACCATAGGCATCTCTCAAGTCCAGCTCACCCTGCCAGAGACTATGAGTAGGACAAGAAAGTACTCATCCTCTCATCCGCGTACACTGGGTTTAAACGCCCACATTGCCAAACTAATCTCGTTGGAGATGATGCCCTATCGGTTGGTGGAAAGCGCAGCTTTCCGCGAACTCATGGCCTACGCAGTACCACGCTATGAACTACCCAGTCGCCACTTCATTTATCGCAAAGCCATCCCAGCCCTCCACCTTCATGTGAAAGACCGCACTCAAGCAATCAGTGAGTGGAAAGGTGCACCTCACAACTGATGCACGGTCCAGTCGGCATGGCCAGGGCCGTTACGTGTCCATCACTGCGCACTGGGTTAATGTGGTGGATGCAGGGTCCACAGGGGACAGCGGTGGTGGGACTGTGCTGCCTAGCCCACGGTATAGGAAACAGTTGGCTGTAGGCGTTCGACCCGCCTCCTCCTACTCCTCTAGAAGCAAAAGCTCGTCCCCAGAGCGCAGTCGCAGCAGCACTCCTTCCGCAGCTGCCTGTGTTGCACACGAGGTGTCCCCCTATCGATCAGCTACTGGAAAGCGTCAGCAGGCTGTGTTGAAGATGATGTGTTTGGGCGACAGACACACCGCGGAGGTACTGGCCGACTACTTTCAGCAACAAACTGAGTCATGGCTGGGCAGTCTACATCTTGAGGCAGGCAAGGTAGTCAGCGATAACGGCCGTAATTTTGTGGCTGCCATAGCCCTTTCAAAACTCAGACACAGACACATACCTTGCTTGGCTCACACCTTGAACCTGCTGGTGCAGTGCTTCCTCAATAATTATCCAGAGTTAACAGGCCTGCTCCAGAAGGTTCGAAAACTGTGCTCGCACATCCGCCAGTCGCCCGTACACTCCAGTCGTATGCAGAAGCTGCAGCGATTGCTACACCTTCCCAAGCACCGGCTAATTATCGACGTTGCAACAAGGTGGAACTCCACCCTGCACATGGTTGAGCGGCTGTGTGAACAGAGGCAGGCCATAATGCATTTGTGGGAGGATACCCGGACAGGCACTTTGAGGGCAGACATGGAGTTGACAGGTGTGCAGTGGTCAAAGCTGAAAGACCTCTGTAAAGTCCTTCAGTGTTTTGAGGAATGCACACGGCTGGTAAGCGCAGACGACGCCATCATAAGCATGAGCATCCCACTTATGTGTCTGCTCATGCAAACTTTGACGCACATTAAGGAGCAGGCATCTGCAGCCGAGGTTGCTGAAGAGGAGGAGGAAATCCTTGATGACAGTCAGCCATTGTCTGCTCCGGGACCTGTCCTGGACGAGGTGGAGGAAGAAGAGGAGGAGGAGGGTGATGATGGGGATGATTATTTAGGGGAGGTCTGGTACAGGGTTTGTGCGTGACTGGAGGGATGTGGATTTGCCAGAAAGTGCTCCTCCACCAAGCAGTCGCACTGCATCATTGACACCGGGAACATTGGCCCACATGTCAGATTATGCCTTGCAGATCCTAAAAAGGGACCCCCGCATTGCCAAAATGATGAACGATGACGACTACTGGTTGGCCAGCATCCTGGATCCATGCTATAAAGGCAAATTCCAAAACATCATGCCACAGGAGAACCTTGATCTAATATTGGCTAACAAACAAGCTACTCTGGTAAACCGGTTGGTTGAGGCATTCCCAGCACACAGCAGCGGTGATGGTTCTCACACGAGTCGTAGGGGCCAGGGGCAGCTTGGAAGAGGTGTTCGTGGTGCACACATCAGAAGTGGCATTGGAGACAGGGGTTTCATGACCATGTTGTGGACTGATTTTTCAAGTCCTGCTCACATGACTGGTAATACTGCATCGATGGAAAGTGACAGGAGACAGCACTTGTCAACTATGGTTACAAACTACTTTTCTTCCCATATCGATGTTCTCCCGCACAGGTCATTCCCCTTTGACTATTGGGCCGCTAAACTGGACACCTGGCCTGAATTGGCACAATATGCGCTACAGGAGCTTGCTTGCCCAGCTGCAAGTGTGCTATCGGAAAGAGTCTTCAGTGCTGCTGGATCAATCCTGACAGAAAAATGTACCCGTCTGTCGACCCAAAATGTGGATAATCTAACCTTCATTAAAATGAACCATGCATGGGTTTCCAAGAATTTTGTCCCGACTTCCCCTGATGACACATAGGTTGAAAGAAAAATGGCTTGCTTTGGTCCTCCTCTTCCTGGGACTTGAGCAGTTTCGTCTTTTGCATCAGCTGAATGTCCAACATCAACATATACCACTTTCTAAAACTCCCTAACTGTGCTGCCTCCCCCCCTATGGCCGGGGTCACCACCTAGCGCACGAACCGTGCAAGTGCCGTTGCCCTGGACAGGTGGGTAGGCCGACTCTTGGGCGCGGGCACTGGCACAGGGTCCCTCATAGTGCAATCAAGTGTCTCTGACGGTGGTGGTGCACACCCGCCGTCAGACACACCACCGTACTATGAGGGGTCCCAGTGCCAGTACCGACGCCCACGAGTGGGCCCCCCTTGCTTGGGCAGGGCCCCAGCATTTGCAATCTTTACCTCTCCCTGCTCCTCCGCTGTGTAGTCTGGGCCGTCAAATCCATACTGGGCCTGACACCGTCTGAGCCTGCCTCCTGATCTATAGACATATATTTTGAATGTGTACACTATGCTATCCATACATGTTATCCGGTGATACGGTACCCTTTCTCACCCTTGTGCAATCACGTGTAATCCATACTGGGCCTGACACCGTCTGAGCCTGCCTCCTGATCTATAGACATATATTTTGAATGTGTACACTATGCTATCCATACATTTTATCCGGTGATATGGTACCCTTTCTCACCTTTGTGCAATCACGTGTAATCCATACTGGGCCTGAAACCGTCTGAGCCTGCCTCCTGATCTATAGACATATTTTGAATGTGTACACTATGCTATCCATACATTTTATCCGGTGATACAGTACCCTTTCTCACCTTTGTGCAATCACGTGTAATCCATACTGGGCCTGACACCGTCTGAGCCTGCCTCCTGATCTATAGACATATATTTTGAATGTGTACACTATGCTATCCATACATGTTATCCGGTGATACGGTACCCTTTCTCACCTTTGTGCAATCACGTGTAATCCATACTGGGCCTGAGAACGGCTGGCGAGCTGTTAAGCAAGCTACAGCACCTGTGGTTTGCACACGTAAGTTTTTCATTTTTTCAGGAATGATGGTTAGGCCTAATTCCGGAACTGTGGTTGACCTGCACTTACTGGGAAATCATCGTTCGCGGGTAATAATTGTAATCCCAGATCCCCATCACTAACGGTGTTCAGCGGGTTAGCTGCACCTGTAAGCGACAAATGCTGGCCCTTTCAGTGTAGCGCACATGCAGCCACGGACATGTAAGGGCATGACACACCAGTTATTGGCCAATCTCACGTGCCAGAGCCTCGCGTGTCCCTCTAGTAAGCCGGACTCGGACCGCAGGGCATGACGGAGTCTTGTTCGTTAACAGAATTAAGCTTGCAATGTGTGCATCTTTTTTGTTGCTGGATGGTTGAGGTTGCCCGTGTTGAGTCAAATAATGCCGCAGGCTCCACTCCTGGTGGTGCCCTTTTGGACATTCCTTTAAGGTTCAGCTTTGCAACCATACTGCCCACGTAAAACAAACACTTTGCCTTCATGAACACTGTTTGGAGGGTCGTGACTCGTGGGAATAACGCCGCCCAATCAGTTAACCTGCTAGAGAGATCCTTCGTTGCTCCCAAGCATGACATCACACTCCCTAGGGAGAAGGTAATGCCACTGTGGCGACCGTACTCCTGGGGGCGACACAAGTGCACTGATGCCCAGCCACTGCTCGATGAATCTGCTGGTACATTGACCCAGACCACTACATTCCCCTCGCACTCTACACGGCCTGAATCTGACCCTGATGAAACTCAGGTTACCCTTCCCATATACTGTTCCATCTTACACGGTGACAAAGAGGAAGCTGCAGATGAAAGTGCAGGTTCGGCCCACCCGCCGTCAGACACACCACCGTACTATCAGGGGCCCTGTGCCAGTGCTGTCGCCAATGAGTGGGCCCCCCCTGCTTGCTCAGGATCACAGCACTTGCAAGGTTGAAATACTGTGCAGTGAGATGGAAGATGGGGACGACGAGGAGTCCAGACTAGTACAGGGATTCCCTAGCGAGGAGACGTATTTCATTGTTTTCAATGTTGGGACAGCAATTTTTGGGGAGCACTATACTCTGGAGAATGATAGATGGGGCCCACCATACACTGGAACATTCCAAAGGTGGACATCAGACACTGGAGCAGCATTTACAGGGCCCATTATACACTAGAGCATTAGAAATGGGGCCCATTATGTATGGAGCATTATTTGGGCCCATAAGACAGTGGAGCTTCATCCATGGGGACCAACATATACTGTAGCATTATGTGGAGCTCATCATATACTGTTTCAAACATTATATGGGACCAATGATTCTGTATGGAGAAATAGATGGGCCTCGTCATGAGATGTAAAAAGTGAAGTATTTTTCTTTGTAGTATACCACTATTTCTCTGCCGTATCGGAGCAGCATGAGTTGTGGTAGAATTATAGACTCATAGAATCGTAGAGTTGGAAGGGACCTCCTGGGCCATCTGGTCCAACCCCCTGCTCAAAGCAGGATTCGCTAAATCATCCCAATCAGATGTCTGTTCAGCCTCTGTTTGAAGACTTCCATTGAAGGAGAACTCACCACTTCTCGTGGCAGCTTGTTCCACTCATTGATCACTCTAACTGTCAAAAAGTTTTTTCTAATATCTAATCTGTGTCTCCTCCCATTCAGTTTCATCCCATTGCTTCTAGTCTTTCCTTGTGCAAATGAGAATAAAGTTGATCCTTCTACAATATGACAGCCCTTTAGATATTTGTAGACAGCTATAAAGTCTCCTCCCAGTCTTCTCTTTTGCAAACTAAACAATCCCAAATCCTGCAACCTTTCCTCATAAGACAGGGTTTGCAGACCGGTCACCATTCTGGTTGCTCTTTTCTGAACTTGCTCCAGTTTGTTGATGTCTTTTTTAAAATGTGGTGCCCAAAACTGGACACAATATTCCAGATGAGGTCTGACCAAAGAGGAGTAGAGGGAAATAATGACTTCACGTGATCTAGACTGTATGCTTCTGTTAATACATCCTAGAATTGCATTTGCCTTTTTTGCTGCTGCATCACACTGTTGACTCATATTCAGTCTGTGAACTATTAGTATACCCAAGTCTTTTTCACATGTGCTGTTGCTTAGGCCTATTCCTCCCATTCTGTATATGCTGTTTTCATTTTTATAGCCCAGATGTAGTACTTTGCATTTTTCCCTGTTAAAAACCATTCTGTTAGTTGCTGCCCACTTCTCCAGTTTATTTATATCTTTTTGAATCCTCTCTCTCTCTTCTCTAGTATTAGCTATCCCTCCTAGCTTTGTGTCATCAGCAAATTTAATCAGTTTACCCTCAATTCCTTCATCTAAATCGTTGATAAAGATGTTGAACAATACAGGGCCCAGGACAGAGCCCTGTGGTACCCCACTTGAGACATTCTTCCAACTGGATGTGCAGCCATTTATGACCACTCTTTGGGTCCAATCACTAAGCCAGTTATGAATCCACCTAACAGTTGCCTTGTCCATTCCATACTTAGTCATTTTTTCAATAAGGATTGTATGAGATACTTTGTCAAATGCTTTGCTGAAGTCAAGATATACTATATTTACAGCATTTCCTTGATCCACCCAATCAGTGATTCCGTCATAGAAGGGAATTAAGTTAGTCTGACATGACTTATTAGTTACAAACCCATGCTGACTCTGTTTAATCACTTCATTCTTATCCAGGTACTGACATAAATGTTGTTTAATAATTTGTTCAAAGATCTTTCCTGGTATAGAAGTCAGACTCACCGGCCTATAGTTGCCTGGGTCCACCTTCTTCCCCTTTTTGAAGATAGGAACAACATTTGCTCTTCTCCAGTCTTCTGGCACTTCTCCTGTTCTCCAAGAATTTTCAAAGATTATGTAGAGGGGTTCTAAAATTTCTTCTGCTATCTCCTTCAGTACTCTGGGGTGTAATTCATCTGGACCTGGAGACTTGAATTCATTTAGGTTAGCTAAGTGTTTCCTCACTATCTTTCTGTTTATAGATATCCTGGATTCTTCTATTCCCTTAATAGGAGAGTGAAGAGCAGTTGATGTTACATTTCCTTTCTGAGAGAAAACAGATGCAAAATAGGAATTTAAAAGTTCAGCCTTCTCAGCATCCTGTCTTACCATTTCATCATTTTCATCCTGTAAAAATCCTATAGCATCTTTGACTTTTTTCTTTTACTTTTGACATATCCCCAAAATCCTTTATTATTGCTTTTGACATCTCTTGCAAGCCTCAATTCATTGTCAGCTTTAGATAATCTGATTTGTGCCCTGCAGGTTCTGCAGACAGCATTATATTCTTCTTTAGATATGCCTCCCTCTTTCCATTTTATAAACATTTCTTTCTTCCTTTTTAGCATGTGCTTAAGTTCTGTGTTCATCCATCCTGGCTTCCTTAAATGCTTCCTATTCTTCCCTCTTTTCGGAATTGTTAACATTTGTGCTTTGAGAATTTCATTTTTCAAGATTTCCCATCCTTCCTGGACATTTTTGTCTTTAAGGATATCCAGCCATTGGATCCCTCCAATTCTCTTTCTGAATCCCTTAAAATCTGCCTTTCTGAAATCTAACCTTGACGTCTGAGACTTCACAGGTCTTCCTCCTCTAGTTATCCAAAATTCCAAAATAGCATGGTCGCTACCTCCTAGGGTCCCAGCCACTTTTACCTCCTCAGCCATTTCCTCCCTGTTTGTAAGGATAAGATCCAAGGTATGTGTTAAAGGGGCGCTCTTTCGCCCAGGGCACATGAAAACCTGGAGCCAGCCCTACCCCCCCACAACTTTAGCCAAATAACCCCCATTTTTCAGTGCGTAACTAGTATTATGAAGTAAATAAAGGGTGACAAGCTTCAGTAATAAGAATTTATGCTTTTGGCATTCAAATGGGCACTGTAAGTGTGTTTCCTGTCCTCCTCTCACTGCCGACTTTTCTTCCCCATTGACTTACATTGGGTTTCGTGTTTCAGTCGGACCCCCGACTTTTCCCTATAGTCGGCCGATTTCGTTCGACCCGACTTTTGTGAAAGTCGGGTTTCGCGAAACCCAACTCGACCCGAAAAAAGGCAAAGTCGCTCATCTCTACTCTGCAGAATCCTGACCCTGGTTCAATGCCATTAGGGTTTTTTCAGCTTGATCAATAGCATTAGGTTCATCATACAACAACCCCAAGGCTTGAAAAAATGTGTCCACATTAGTCAGAATAGGATTTTCAGGTGTCAGAGAAAAAGCCCAATCCTGGGGATCGCCGCACAGCGAGGAGATGACAATTTTAACCTGCTGCACAGAGCTCCCCGATGAGTTAGGCTTCAAGGCAAGAAATAATTTACAATTATTCTTAAAATTCAAAAATTTAGACCGATCCCCAGTAAACACATCAGGAGTAGGGATTTTTGGTCCAACAGCATGTGACTGAGTGAGATAGGTGGAAATTCCCCGCACTTCAGCAGCGAGCTGCTCCACATGATCAGACAATTGCTTAATCTCCATTAGAGAAAAAATCCTCCTACAGCCCCAGAGAAAAAGAGGAAAAAATACACATGGCCAATCCCTGATTGTAGGCTGGCTATCTCATTTGGTATTATTGCACCTGTGCAGTTGCCATTTTACTTGGGTCCGCTGCACCCTGGTGAGTGCAGATGTATTTAGGCCTGTCTGGTTTTCTGTTGATTTTTTTGGAGGATTTTTTCCTCTTTTTGAGGTTTTCATGTTATAGTAGGACTGGCAAGTGTAAGGAACTTTGACGCAGTTTGCCAGCTTCCGTATTATAGCCATAATATCAACCAATACCTTATATATATTGATATGTTTTTGTGCACTGCATATTTTTTCAGGGTGCAGTTGGACCCAAATGGTTCTGCTTACTGTGGCCTCTTTTCACACGGGATACATTCTAGTTGGCACTGGGCAGCCCCCCTATATGGTGTTACTAAGAGGCTGTGAACCAGAAGCTCTGCATTCCCTGTGTGAAAACTGCCACATGTGGATTTTTTTTTGCACTGGTGTACCACATGATCAATCCCTGATTGTAGGCTGGCTATTTCATTTTTTTATTATTGCACCTGTGCAGTTGCCATTTTACTTGGGTCCGCTGCACCCTGGTGAGTGCAGATGTATTTAGGCCTGTCTGGTTTTCTCTTGATTTTTTTGGAGGATTTTTTCTTCTTTTTGAAGTTTTCATCCCACATACAGCCTGAGTCAGCTCCTGTAGGCGGTCCCGGAATTCCAGCACATACGGCACAATAGGTATCCCTTCTCTGGTTCCCTCCCCTTACCAGTGTTCTCGCACTAAGTCTAGGGGTCCCCTTACCCGCCTCCCGTATAACAGTTCGAACGGGGAGAACTCCGTGGATTCTTGGGGCACCTCCCGATAGGCAAACAGGAGGTGTGGCAAGAATTTCTCCCAGTCCCTGTAGGTCCTGGTAAAAGTCCCAATGAGTTGTTTTAATGTTCCGTTAAAACGTTCACACAACCCATTGGTTTGCGGGTGGTACGGGGTGCTTCTAATGGACTTTACGCTGCACAGCTTCCACAGTTGGTTGGTCACCTCTGCTGTAAACTGGGTACCCTGGTCCGAGATAACCTCCCGAGGAAATCCAACCCATGAGAAAACCTGGAGCAGGGCAGCCGGCACTGTCTCTGCCAGTATGTTAGGTAATGCAACCGCCTCTGGATACCGTGTGGCATAATCTACCACTGTCAATATATACTTTTTCCCTGACGGACTGGGTTTGGCTAACGGCCCTATCAGATCGACTGCTACTCGGCTAAATGGCTCCTCCACAATGGGGAGGGGGTGTAGTTTGGCCTTGCAGTGATCTCCCCTCTTGCCAATGCGCTGGCAACTGTCAGGTCTGGCAGTACTGTCGAATATCATAGGTTACCCTCGGCCAAAAGAAGTTTTGTGTCAGACGATGCCTGGTGTGACTGATGCCGAGGTGCCCGGCCAAGGGTATGTCATGAGAGATTCGCAGTAGCTCCTGCCTATACTTCTTGGGAACTACCAGCTGTCATTTTATAGTGAGGCTCATCCCTGTGTGGCGCTGCTCTGTAACCCGGTAGAGGAGTCCCTGATGCCATACAAACTGTTCCCCTTCCAGTACTCCTCTCCCCTCCTGTGCCTTCCCACAATACCCCTGTAATGAGGGATCCTCAAGTACCTCCATTTTAAGCTCAGCTGGGGTGGCCCAAGAAATGTGTCTGGCTATAGGAATACGTGTAGGGCTGGGGTGTCTTACCTGGGCCTTCTCTGAGTGTGATTCCGCCTCCGCAGCTCGAGCTTGTCTCTGGGTGGTCACAGGATAGGTCTCAGCCAGAGGGGCGACCGAGAATGCAGACAAGATGGGCCACAAGTCATTTCCCAGCAAGACGTCTGCAGGCAGATCCTCCATCAGGCCGACCTCAACAAGGCCATCCCCGACTCCCCAGTTCAGGTGAATCCTGGCAGTGAGCAGTTGATGTATGGCTCCCCCTGCTACACAGACGGCCACTGTCCGGTCCGTCTTCTCTTGGTCCCAGATGAGATGAGGCTTCACAAGGGTCAACGTTGCTCCGGAATCTCTTAGTCCCTGCATACTTTTCCCATTAACCCACACCGCCTGTTGATGCTGTTCTCGATTATCTGCCTGGGCTGCCTGCAAGGGGTCTACTTCATTCAGCACTTCCTCCATCTCTTTCATCCCCAGATTAGTCATAGCCCTCAATGCCGGATCAGCTTCGCCCTGGTAGTAGTGTACAGCGGCCCAGTTGACAGTAGCCATTTCCGCCTTTGGCCACTGCATACGCTGAGTCCGGTTGGGACATTGTCTTTGCAGGTGGCCCAGCTGATGGCAGGTGTGGCATCACACCCCAGGGGGACTCTGGTAAGCCGGGGTTTTAGCTGGTCCCCCGACAATCTTCTGTGGTTTAGGAGCCTCCAGACCCATGGGAGGGCCCCTAGTGA
This sequence comes from Dendrobates tinctorius, assembly GCF_039654945.1. Taxonomy (NCBI): domain Eukaryota; kingdom Metazoa; phylum Chordata; class Amphibia; order Anura; family Dendrobatidae; genus Dendrobates; species Dendrobates tinctorius. The sequence goes on from NW_027361685.1 coordinate 209,484, forward strand.
CAGTCTTTGATCCTGACAACTGAGACCTCCTGGCATCATGCTGTTCATCGGCCAGAGGAGCGGCCTCCTCAAGAGTCATTGGCCGTCTGTCCCGAAGCCATTCTTGTGTCTCGGGGTTTACTCCAGTAAAGAATTGCTCTAACAAGAAGAGCTGGAGGACGTCCTCCTTAGTGGTTGCTTGGCTCCCTTGTACCCACTGTAGCAGTGGCCGCCCTAGTTTACAGGCCCATTTAGCATGGGTATCTGTTACCTGTTTTATAAGTCCGTGGAACTTTTGGCGGCATGCCTCAGGTGTCAGCGCATACCGGGCCAAGATCACTTCCTTGACCTGCTCATAGTCCATACAGTTCTCATCAGGTACCGTGCGATAGGCGTCCGCTGCCCGGCCTGTCAGCTTGCTGGCCAGAACCTGAACCCAATCCTCCGGCTTCACTTGATGAAGGGCACACTGCCGCTCAAAGTCCTGCAGAAAGCCATCAATGTCTTCCTCCCCCAACTGTCGAAAGGTATTATACTGGATTTTTTTGTGGCTTACTGCTGACGGTACCTGGGCGGAGGCCAGAGCTCCCCCTGCTCACTGACTCTTCTCTCTCTGCTCTGCCATCTCCATCTTGGCTAGCTCCATCTTGGCTAGCTCTACTTTGGTCTGCTCTGCCGTCTCCATCTTGGCTATCTCTATCCTGGTCCGCTCTGCCATCTTTTCCTTCAGATCAGTATGCACATCAGCCATCACCTCTCGTATGATCTCTACTGCAGGGTTCAGGCCATAGAACGCCAGTCTGCTCTTTACCTCCCTCTGGAATTCAGTCTCTTCCACGTTCACATTGGGGGGCGCTGCACTGTCGTGTTCCATGATGGCTGCTATCAAATCCACTTTTGTTTTGTTGCTGGCGATTAATCCTCGAGCTTCCACCAGGTCTTTTAATGTATTCCTCTTTAACTTCTGGTAGTTGTTTTCCATTCAGTCCTTTACTCTTATAGACGGGGTATCATATCCCGCCGCTGCCATCAGTGTAACGAGGGTCTTCTGTGCTGTAATGCCTCTTACATTACCACTCCGTTTCTCAGGAGGTTCACTCTGCTTTTCCCCACTTCTGAATGAAGGACGCTGGTTCGAAAGGCTTTGTAACATGGGAACATATAAAAGATCACTGCTACTCCATGTATTTCCAGTGTGACAACATTTTACTCATCGGTCTCAGAATATATATACATACAGAGGGCAGGACAATCAATGTGTGTCATGCCAGTATATAACAGGCTCCAATTAAGACGCCACACGTACATTACAATAGCCGTGGGATTTACAAAGGTGGGAGGAGGTTAGAAGTGAGACATCTTGTTTACCTCTGCCCAGGGGGTCGCAGCCGGTCGGTTGCTGCATTAAGGGCATACATCTCCTATTCGGTGTGCTGGGGGGTTCTGTAACATATATAGAACAAGCACAGTATCCAAGTTAAAAACAATTAAAATTGCAAGAAAAGCAACCAAGTGATGTCATGAAATAATGATGTAATGACTCTCCCACACAGAAAAGCCTGTATAAGAATGATAATGTGAATACAGGACAACCTGCAAGAGTTAGTAATAAATATAGTTACCATACAATGGCATCCATGTTAATAGTAAAAAGGGCCTGCACCTGACACCTAAGTAGCTATTGACAGCACCATGCAGAGAATGCTATGCATATGTAGAGACACAAAAGACCTGGTAGACAAAAAAATGAGTTAATAAGTAGAGTTGAGCGAAACGGGTCGGCCAAATTCAGAATCCGCCGACTTTTGCTAAAGTCGGGTTTCGCCGATCGAAACCTGACCATAGCGTGAGGTCGCCAACTTGAGCGCCAAAGTCGCGTTTCTCACAATCCTTCCAGCGCCTATTCTCAGCCAGTCATGAAGGATGCATACTGTGGGCAACGCGATTACGTCGGCAGCGGCCCCCACCATGTTACAGAACGGCATTCAAGTGATTGGCTGGCTTTGTGTGGGGTCACAGTGCCAATAAAAAGCCATGACCGCCATCTAACTTCTGCTGATCTTAGGGATAGGTTGCTGCTGATTGTTCTCAATAGGAAGAGTGTTTAGGCAGGGAAAAAGTATAAAAAATTGCTTGTGCTGATAGCGAATGTCACTGCAAAACACAATTGTATAGTGTGCAGTGACCGGGGAGGATATATTTGGGTGCAGCAGCTCTGTTGGTTATTAGGCTGCCTTATAAGGCTCCCTGATAGCTGCATTGCTGTTTGCATACTGCTGTGCAGACTGCTTTTTTAAAATCAAAAATCCTTTTATTCCTTTTTTTCTGCACAGTAGACACTGAGCGTAAATTTATTCACAAACCGTCTAGAGGTGAACGCTCCTCACACACTACCGTGTACCGGCTGGTATCACGGACAAATAGAATCATAGAATCGTAGAGTTGGAAGGGACCTCCTGGGCCATCTGGTCCAACCCCCTGCTCAAAGCAGGATTCGCTAAATCATCCCAGTCAGATGTCTGTCCAGCCTCTGTTTGAAGACTTCCATTGAAGGAGAACTCACCACTTCTCGTTGTCGAGTTAGTCCATCGGCGTTACCGTTTTGTTTGCCGGGTCTGTAGTGGATGGTGAACTCCAGAGGTTGTAGGGCTAAACTCCACCGCAGCAATCTGCCGTTGTCTCCAGAGACCCGATTAAGGCAGACTAGGGGATTATGGTCCATTAGTAGGGAAAACTGTTGTCCATACAAATATGGTTGCAACTTTTTGAGTGCCCATACTACCGCCAGGCACTCCTTCTCGATGGCCGCATAGCTTACTTCACGGGGCAGTAGTTTCCGACTCAGGTAAGCTACTGGGTGTTCTTGGCCATCCGGCCCGACTTGGCTCAGTACTGCCCCCAATCCAAACATAGAAGCGTCTGTGTGAACAAGGAAACGTTTAGTTGGATCGGGTCCGGCCAGTACAGGGGTATTGGTGAGGGCGTTCTTTAGTTGGCGGAAAGCTTCCTCACACTCTGGGGTCCAGGTTACCTGGCGGGGTTGGTTCTTACGGGTCTGATCAGTGAGGGGCTTGGCTACGCTGCTGTAATTGGGAACGAATTTCCTGTAATAACCTGCTGTCCCTAGAAACGCCATGACCTGGGTTTTAGTGTGTGGGGTGGGCCATTTGGCTATGGCCTCAATCTTGGCTGGTTCTGGTCGCTGTTTCCCACTTCCCATCCAATGCCCTAAATACTAAATCTCTGCTTTGCCCACGTGACACTTGTTTGGGTTCAGGGTGATTCCGGCCTGGTGGATCCTGTCCAATACTGTCTCTAGGTGATTTAGATGCTCTTCCCATGTCGCACTGTAGATCATCCCAGACAGATGTCTGTCCAGCCTCTGCTTGAAGACTTCCATTGAAGGAGAACTCACCACTTCTCGTGGCAGCCTGTTCCACTCATTGATCACTCTGTCAAAAAGTTTTTTCTAATATCTAATCTGTGTCTCCTCCCATTCAGGTTCATCCCATTGCTTCTAGTCTTTCCTTGTGCAAATGAGAATAAAGATGATCCTTCTACAATGTGACAGCCCTTTAGATATTTGTAGACAGCTATTAAGTCTCCTCTCAGTCTTCTTTTTTGCAAACTATTGCAAAAAAGGGGGGGAGACAAAAAAGCGCAATAGGGTCTTATCCACGTTACAAAAGACAGTATATCATGAAATATGCTCACCTGGTTAGGATGAGATAAGAGCGTGTAGGTAGCGGCTGCTGCAGATCCACAGGTCTTCAGCGACCAAAGAAATGATGAATCCAAAGGGAGTTTGTAGCTATATTCCGCGCTGCCACTATGACAAATTCCAGGAGAATGCTGTATGATTGCAGTGGTTTTATTCTACGCGTTTCAGGGGTCTCATGCCCCCTTCATCAGGAAATACCACAAATACATAAAGGTATCACAGACATAAATAGGTTTGAAAGGATGCTGGATTTCAAAAAAATGAGTGCCAACAAGTCAGATGGTGCAGTGTCAAAGTTCAATGACACCACATGATTAACAGTTCACCTAAGATATATTACAAAAGAATACGTATTTTAAAAGATTTTTTTGATTAAATTTTCATTTACAAAACAGATAATAAAGTCAAATTTACGATTTTAACAAAAAAAAAAAAAAGGGGGAAAGGGGAGTTTATTCCTGTTTAGAGGTGGATACCTTACAAGTGGACTATCGTATGGAAACAGCAAACCGCTTTTTTCATTGAAAGCATTGCAATCTTTATACAAAAAGTGGAAAAAAGTAAAAACATAATTTTAATTCTTTACCAATAAAAAATATATAATTTTAGTTAAATTCTAAAAAATTAAATATAAAGTTATATTTTAGTATAGAGGAAATGGGTTTAAAAAATAATAAAGGAAGCTAAAAGCAGCAACACACGAGAAGCTGCACAGCAGTCAGCGCTGCTCAGAATGAGAACGCAGAAAAAAGAGACAGCATGGATTCATTACTTCACTGATACAAAGATCATGGGCAAATTTTAGATTTAACATGAAGCACATAAAAAAGGGGGTTAATATCAGATGCAGCAACACACAGGACGCTGTGCAGGAGCCAACTACTGCTCAAAGTAAAAACGCAGGATAAAGCGGCAGAGTGAACGGGTGGCTTCATTAATAGATCGCAGGCAGCTTTTGTGTTCACCCCGTGACACATAAGTCTTTTTACTGCGAGGGAGTGGCAGTAACATTCTTGTACTGTTCACTAATCTCTATGGCTAGGCAATATATGCATGGGAGCTGAGTTAAAGGAGAAATGAGATACTATTATCAGCCGGGGTCATTCTTTCATGTCAGACTAGTAGAATTACCCGGGCTTAATTAATGGAGAAAAAAAAAAAAAACTCTTCAAAAAATTCTTCAAAAAATGCAACTAACAGAGATAATGTTTAAGACAGAGGTGTGAAAGTGATTGGTCCCAAGGGCAAAAGGAGCTAAACCTGATAGGAGGCAATACAGGATTTTCATATATATAACACTCTTTTAGAGCTAACGCACAAGCAATATTTAAGCAAATACATAAATTTTTTTTTTCATTAGACCAAGGAGGCACAGTATTGTAAAATTAATTATAAATATAAATATAAAATTGCAATTACATTAAGTGCAAAAAAATATATAAAAAATATATAAAAACCACAAGGCGGGGACTGCATAACTAGGTTGACATTATCAACAAGGGAAACTGACACAAATAGTGCATATAAAATGTTAAATTTAAATAGAACAAAGAGAAATTATCGCAAAGAACTCAGAAGCCATCTGTACACATGAGGGTTTTTTTTGAATATGGGTGTGAACAAATTCCACTGTCTAGGTAAAAACCTCAGTTATTTCATTTAAACCCTGTGGTTTCAGACTCCCTAATTTGTAGATCCAATAGGCTTCCTTTCTATTTAATTTCGTTGATCTGTTCGGTGCACTTTTAGGTATATGATCGATAGGGCTAATTTTTAATAATTTCGAATTCTTATGTACCAAAGCGTAATGTCTGGACAGCCCATGAGTAAGCAGGCCTTTTTTAATATTATGCCGATGGGAGTTCAATCTGAGGTGTAGGGGTTGTGTGGTCCTCCCCACATATTGTTTACCACAGGGACATTCAATGACATAAATGACAAAGTCAGAGTTACAATTTAGAACAAAAGGGATCATAAATTTCTCTTTAGTAGAAAATGAAATTATATAATCAGCTTTATGATTTATATTAGACCAGCATAAGCAGTTCCTCGTGCCACATTTAAAGATTCCTTTAGTTGAATTCAGGGTGTAACCGCTAATGGGGCTAGCATGAGGTCTCAGGCGGCTAGGGGCTATTAGATCCTTGATTGTGGGGGCTCTACGGAATGTAATCCCGGGATTCCTAGGAAGGATATTGTTCAGAATGGGATCGTTCAGTAATATATGCCAATTTTTATGAAAAATTCTACGGATTTCATTATGTTCAATGGAGAATTGCGTTATAAAATTCATTGAAAAGTTCTTATCAGTAATTACTTGCTCTTTAGGCTCCAGCAATGCTCTCTGATTTACTTTGAGAGAGTTTTTATAGGCATTCTTAATTAAGTGTGAAGGGTATTTTTGGGCAAAAAATCTTTTCTTTAAAATATTGGACTGATCTTTAAAGTCAGTATCCAATGAGCAGTTTTTTCTAATCCGGTGAAATTGATTGTTAGGAATATTATTCAGCCATTTGTTGTAGTGCCCACTATTAAAATGAATGTAGCCATTGGTGTCTACTTTTTTAAAAAACGTTTTGCTACATATTCTGTCCTCTTTAATAAAAAGGTTAATATCTAAAAAATTAATTAAAAGACTGCTGTAAGCTGCTGTAAAAGAAAGATCCCAGTCATTACAATTTATTGTCTGAATAAAAGTTTCAACATTGTTAGTGGAGTTGTCCCAGATAAAAAATAAATCATCAATGAATCTTTTATAAAAAATAATATTTTTGCTCCAATTTTCATTCAAAATAAAGGAATTTTCAAAAATCCCCATGAAAAGGTTAGCGAATGTAGGTGCTACCTTCGAGCCCATTGTGGTCCCCTTAACTTGTTGATAAAATATTTTTTCAAAGGTAAAAAAATTATTTTTCAATATAAAATCAATACCTTTTAAAATAAAATCCTTTTGAGCCAAAGAAAGTCTAATGTCAGATTTTAAAAAAATGATGAAAACAATTCACACCTACATCATGTGGAATATTATTGAAAAATGATGTAGGTGTGAATTGTTTTCATCATTTTCACCGGATTAGAAAAAACTGCTCATTGGATACAGACTTTAAAGATCAGTCCAACATTTTAAAGAAAAGATTTTTTGCCCAAAAAATAAGAATTGGCATATATTACTGAACGATCCCATTCTGAACAATATCCTTCCTAGGAATCCCGGGATTACATTCTGTAGAGCCCCCACAATCAAGGATCTAATAGCCCCTAGCCGCCTGAGAGCCCATGCTAGCCCCATTAGCGGTTACACCCTGAATTCAACTAAAGGAATCTTTAAATGTGGCATGAGGAACTGCTTGTGCTGGTCTAATATAAATCATAAAGCTGATTATATAATTTCATTTTCTACTAAAGAGAAATTTATGATCCCTTTTGTTCTAAATTGTAACTCTGACTTTGTCATTTATGTCATTGAATGTCCCTGTGGTAAGCAATATGTGGGGAGGACCACACAACCCCTACACCTCAGATTGAACTCCCATCGGCATAATATTAAAAAAGGCCTGCTTACTCATGGGCTGTCCAGACATTACGCCTTGGTACATGATAAGAATTCGAAATTATTAAAAATTAGCCCTATCGATCATATACCTAAAAGTGCACCGAACAGATCTACGAAATTAAATAGAAAGGAAGCCTATTGGATCTACAAATTAGGGAGTCTGAAACCACAGGGTTTAAATGAAATAACTGAGGTTTTTACCTAGACAGTGGAATTTGTTCACACCCATATTCAAAAAAAACCCTCATGTGTACAGATGGCTTCTGAGTTCTTTGTGATAATTTCTCTTTGTTCTATTTAAATTTAAAATTTTATATGCACTATTTGTGTCAGTTTCCCTTGTTGATAATGTCAACCTAGTTATGAAGTCCCCGCCTTGTGGTTTTTATATATTTTTTATATATTTTTTTGCACTTAATGTAATTGCAATTTTATATTTATATTTATAATTAATTTTACAATACTGTGCCTCCTTGGTCTAATGAAAAAAAATATTTATGTATTTGCTTAAATATTGCTTGTGCGTTAGCTCTAAAAGAGTGTTATATATATGAAAATCCTGTATTGCCTCCTATCAGGTTTAGCTCCTTTTGCCCTTGGGACCAATCACTTTCACACCTCTGTCTTAAACATTATCTCTGTTAGTTGCATTTTTTGAAGAATTTTTTGAAGAGTTTTTTTTTTTTTTCTCCTTTAATTAAGCCCGGGTAATTCTACTAGTCTGACATGAAAGAATGACCCCGGCTGATAATAGTATCTCATTTCTCCTTTAACTCAGCTCCCATGCATATATTGCCTAGCCATAGAGATTAGTGAACAGTACAAGAATGTTACTGCCACTCCCTCGCAGTAAAAAGACTTATGTGTCACGGGGTGAACACAAAAGCTGCCTGCGATCTATTAATGAAGCCACCCGTTCACTCTGCCGCTTTATCCTGCGTTTTTACTTTGAGCAGTAGTTGGCTCCTGCACAGCGTCCTGTGTGTTGCTGCATCTGATATTAACCCCCTTTTTTTATGTGCTTCATGTTAAATCTAAAATTTGCCCATGATCTTTGTATCAGTGAAGTAATGAATCCATGCTGTCTCTTTTTTCTGCGTTCTCATTCTGAGCAGCGCTGACTGCTGTGCAGCTTCTCGTGTGTTGCTGCTTTTAGCTTCCTTTATTATTTTTTAAACCCATTTCCTCTATACTAAAATATAACTTTATATTTAATTTTTTAGAATTTAACTAAAATTATATATTTTTTATTGGTAAAGAATTAAAATTATGTTTTTACTTTTTTCCACTTTTTGTATAAAGATTGCAATGCTTTCAATGAAAAAAGCGGTTTGCTGTTTCCATACGATAGTCCACTTGTAAGGTATCCACCTCTAAACAGGAATAAACTCCCCTTTCCCCCTTTTTTTTTTTTTTGTTAAAATCGTAAATTTGACTTTATTATCTGTTTTGTAAATGAAAATTTAATCAAAAAAATCTTTTAAAATACGTATTCTTTTGTAATATATCTTAGGTGAACTGTTAATCATGTGGTGTCATTGAACTTTGACACTGCACCATCTGACTTGTTGGCACTCATTTTTTTGAAATCCAGCATCCTTTCAAACCTATTTATGTCTGTGATACCTTTATGTATTTGTGGTATTTCCTGATGAAGGGGGCATGAGACCCCTGAAACGCGTAGAATAAAACCACTGCAATCATACAGCATTCTCCTGGAATTTGTCATAGTGGCAGCGCGGAATATAGCTACAAACTCCCTTTGGATTCATCATTTCTTTGGTCGCTGAAGACCTGTGGATCTGCAGCAGCCGCTACCTACACGCTCTTATCTCATCCTAACCAGGTGAGCATATTTCATGATATACTGTCTTTTGTAACGTGGATAAGACCCTATTGCGCTTTTTTGTCTCCCCCCCTTTTTTGCAATAGTTTGCAAAAAAGAAGACTGAGAGGAGACTTAATAGCTGTCTACAAATATCTAAAGGGCTGTCACATTGTAGAAGGATCATCTTTATTCTCATTTGCACAAGGAAAGACTAGAAGCAATGGGATGAACCTGAATGGGAGGAGACACAGATTAGATATTAGAAAAAACTTTTTGACAGAGTGATCAATGAGTGGAACAGGCTGCCACGAGAAGTGGTGAGTTCTCCTTCAATGGAAGTCTTCAAGCAGAGGCTGGACAGACATCTGTCTGGGATGATCTACAGTGCGACATGGGAAGAGCATCTAAATCACCTAGAGACAGTATTGGACAGGATCCACCAGGCCGGAATCACCCTGAACCCAAACAAGTGTCACGTGGGCAAAGCAGAGATTTAGTATTTAGGGCATTGGATGGGAAGTGGGAAACAGCGACCAGAACCAGCCAAGATTGAGGCCATAGCCAAATGGCCCACCCCACACACTAAAACCCAGGTCATGGCGTTTCTAGGGACAGCAGGTTATTACAGGAAATTCGTTCCCAATTACAGCAGCGTAGCCAAGCCCCTCACTGATCAGACCCGTAAGAACCAACCCCGCCAGGTAACCTGGACCCCAGAGTGTGAGGAAGCTTTCCGCCAACTAAAGAACGCCCTCACCAATACCCCTGTACTGGCCGGACCCGATCCAACTAAACGTTTCCTTGTTCACACAGACGCTTCTATGTTTGGATTGGGGGCAGTACTGAGCCAAGTCGGGCCGGATGGCCAAGAACACCCAGTAGCTTACCTGAGTCGGAAACTACTGCCCCGTAAAGTAAGCTATGCGGCCATCGAGAAGGAGTGCCTGGCGGTAGTATGGGCACTCAAAAAGTTGCAACCATATTTGTATGGACAACAGTTTTCCCTACTAATGGACCATAATCCCCTAGTCTGCCTTAATCGGGTCTCTGGAGACAACGGCAGATTGCTGCGGTGGAGTTTAGCCCTACAACCTCTGGAGTTCACCATCCACTACAGACCCGGCAAACAAAACGGTAACGCCGATGGACTAACTCGACAACGAGAAGTGGTGAGTTCTCCTTCAATGGAAGTCTTCAAACAGAGGCTGGACAGACATCTGACTGGGATGATTTAGCGAATCCTGCTTTGAGCAGGGGGTTGGACCAGATGGCCCAGGAGGTCCCTTCCAACTCTACGATTCTATGATTCTATTTGTCCGTGATACCAGCCGGTACACGGTAGTGTGTGAGGAGCGTTCACCTCTAGACGGTTTGTGAATAAATTTACGCTCAGTGTCTACTGTGCAGAAAAAAAGGAATAAAAGGATTTTTGATTTTAAAAAAGCAGTCTGCACAGCAGTATGCAAACAGCAATGCAGCTATCAGGGAGCCTTATAAGGCAGCCTAATAACCAACAGAGCTGCTGCACCCAAATATATCCTCCCCGGTCACTGCACACTATACAATTGTGTTTTGCAGTGACATTCGCTATCAGCACAAGCAATTTTTTATACTTTTTCCCTGCCTAAACACTCTTCCTATTGAGAACAATCAGCAGCAACCTATCCCTAAGATCAGCAGAAGTTAGATGGCGGTCATGGCTTTTTATTGGCACTGTGACCCCACACAAAGCCAGCCAATCACTTGAATGCCGTTCTGTAACATGGTGGGGGCCGCTGCCGACGTAATCGCGTTGCCCACAGTATGCATCCTTCATGACTGGCTGAGAATAGGCGCTGGAAGGATTGTGAGAAACGCGACTTTGGCGCTCAAGTTGGCGACCTCACGCTATGGTCAGGTTTCGATCGGCGAAACCCGACTTTAGCAAAAGTCGGCGGATTCTGAATTTGGCCGACCCGTTTCGCTCAACTCTACTTATTAACTCATTTTTTTGTCTACCAGGTCTTTTGTGTCTCTACATATGCATAGCATTCTCTGCATGGTGCTGTCAATAGCTACTTAGGTGTCAGGTGCAGGCCCTTTTTACTATTAACATGGATGCCATTGTATGGTAACTATATTTATTACTAACTCTTGCAGGTTGTCCTGTATTCACATTATCATTCTTATACAGGCTTTTCTGTGTGGGAGAGTCATTACATCATTATTTCATGACATCACTTGGTTGCTTTTCTTGCAATTTTAATTGTTTTTAACTTGGATACTGTGCTTGTTCTATATATGTTACAGAACCCCCCAGCACACCGAATAGGAGATGTATGCCCTTAATGCAGCAACCGACCGGCTGCGACCCCCTGGGCAGAGGTAAACAAGATGTCTCACTTCTAACCTCCTCCCACCTTTGTAAATCCCACGGCTATTGTAATGTACGTGTGGCGTCTTAATTGGAGCCTGTTATATACTGGCATGACACACATTGATTGTCCTGCCCTCTGTATGTATATATATTCTGAGACCGATGAGTAAAATGTTGTCACACTGGAAATACATGGAGTAGCAGTGATCTTTTATATGTTCCCATGTTACAAAGCCTTTCGAACCAGCGTCCTTCATTCAGAAGTGGGGAAAAGCAGAGTGAACCTCCTGAGAAACGGAGTGGTAATGTAAGAGGCATTACAGCACAGAAGACCCTCGTTACACTGATGGCAGCGGCGGGATATGATACCCCGTCTATAAGAGTAAAGGACTGAATGGAAAACAACTACCAGAAGTTAAAGAGGAATACATTAAAAGACCTGGTGGAAGCTCGAGGATTAATCGCCAGCAACAAAACAAAAGTGGATTTGATAGCAGCCATCATGGAACACGACAGTGCAGCGCCCCCCAATGTGAACGTGGAAGAGACTGAATTCCAGAGGGAGGTAAAGAGCAGACTGGCGTTCTATGGCCTGAACCCTGCAGTAGAGATCATACGAGAGGTGATGGCTGATGTGCATACTGATCTGAAGGAAAAGATGGCAGAGCGGACCAGGATAGAGATAGCCAAGATGGAGACGGCAGAGCAGACCAAAGTAGAGCTAGCCAAGATGGAGCTAGCCAAGATGGAGATGGCAGAGCAGAGAGAGAAGAGTCAGTGAGCAGGGGGAGCTCTGGCCTCCGCCCAGGTACCGTCAGCAGTAAGCCACAAAAAAATCCAGTATAATACCTTTCGACAGTTGGGGGAGGAAGACATTGATGGCTTTCTGCAGGACTTTGAGCGGCAGTGTGCCCTTCATCAAGTGAAGCCGGAGGATTGGGTTCAGGTTCTGGCCAGCAAGCTGACAGGCCGGGCAGCGGACGCCTATCGCACGGTACCTGATGAGAACTGTATGGACTATGAGCAGGTCAAGGAAGTGATCTTGGCCCGGTATGCGCTGACACCTGAGGCATGCCGCCAAAAGTTCCACGGACTTATAAAACAGGTAACAGATACCCATGCTAAATGGGCCTGTAAACTAGGGCGGCCACTGCTACAGTGGGTACAAGGGAGCCAAGCAACCACTAAGGAGGACGTCCTCCAGCTCTTCTTGTTAGAGCAATTCTTTACTGGAGTAAACCCCGAGACACAAGAATGGCTTCGGGACAGACGGCCAATGACTCTTGAGGAGGCCGCTCCTCTGGCCGATGAACAGCATGATGCCAGGAGGTCTCAGTTGTCAGGATCAAAGACTGTCACTAGGGGCCCTCCCATGGGTCTGGAGGCTCCTAAACCACAGAAGATTGTCGGGGGACCAGCTAAAACCCCGGCTTACCAGAGTCCCCCTGGGGTGTGATGCCACACCTGCCATCAGCTGGGCCACCTGCAAAGACAATGTCCCAACCGGACTCAGCGTATGCAGTGGCCAAAGGCGGGAATGGCTACTGTCAACTGGGCCGCTGTACACTACTACCAGGGCGAAGCTGATCCGGCATTGAGGGCTATGACTAATCTGGGGATGAAAGAGATGGAGGAAGTGCTGAATGAAGTAGACCCCTTGCAGGCAGCCCAGGCAGATAATCGAGAACAGCATCAACAGGCGGTGTGGGTTAATGGGAAAAGTATGCAGGGACTAAGAGATTCCGGAGCAACGTTGACCCTTGTGAAGCCTCATCTCATCTGGGACCAAGAGAAGACGGACCGGACAGTGGCCGTCTGTGTAGCAGGGGGAGCCATACATCAACTGCCCACTGCCAGGATTCACCTGAACTGGGGAGTCGGGGATGGCCTTGTTGAGGTCGGCCTGATGGAGGATCTGCCTGCAGACGTCTTGCTGGGAAATGACTTGTGGCCCATCTTGTCTGCATTCTCGGTCGCCCCTCTGGCTGAGACCTATCCTGTGACCACCCAGAGACAAGCTCGAGCTGCGGAGGCGGAATCACACTCAGAGAAGGCCCAGGTAAGACACCCCAGCCCTACACGTATTCCTATAGCCAGACACATTTCTTGGGCCACCCCAGCTGAGCTTAAAATGGAGGTACTTGAGGATCCCTCATTACAGGGGTATTGTGGGAAGGCACAGGAGGGGAGAGGAGTACTGGAAGGGGAACAGTTTGTATGGCATCAGGGACTCCTCTACCGGGTTACAGAGCAGCGCCACACAGGGATGAGCCTCACTATAAAATGACAGCTGGTAGTTCCCAAGAAGTATAGGCAGGAGCTACTGCGAATCTCTCATGACATACCCTTGGCCGGGCACCTCGGCATCAGTCACACCAGGCATCGTCTGACACAAAACTTCTTTTGGCCGAGGGTAACCTATGATATTCGACAGTACTGCCAGACCTGACAGTTGCCAGCGCATTGGCAAGAGGGGAGATCACTGCAAGGCCAAACTACACCCCCTCCCCATTGTGGAGGAGCCATTTAGCCGAGTAGCAGTCGATCTGATAGGGCCGTTAGCCAAACCCAGTCCGTCAGGGAAAAAGTATATATTGACAGTGGTAGATTATGCCACACGGTATCCAGAGGCGGTTGCATTACCTAACATACTGGCAGAGACAGTGCCGGCTGCCCTGCTCCAGGTTTTCTCATGGGTTGGATTTCCTCGGGAGGTTATCTCGGACCAGGGTACCCAGTTTACAGCAGAGGTGACCAACCAACTGTGGAAGCTGTGCAGCGTAAAGTCCATTAGAAGCACCCCGTACCACCCGCAAACCAATGGGTTGTGTGAACGTTTTAACGGAACATTAAAACAACTCATTGGGACTTTTACCAGGACCTACAGGGACTGGGAGAAATTCTTGCCACACCTCCTGTTTGCCTATCGGGAGGTGCCCCAAGAATCCACGGAGTTCTCCCCGTTCGAACTGTTATACGGGAGGCGGGTAAGGGGACCCCTAGACTTAGTGCGAGAACACTGGTAAGGGGAGGGAACCAGAGAAGGGATACCTATTGTGCCGTATGTGCTGGAATTCCGGGACCGCCTACAGGAGCTGACTCAGGCTGTATGTGGGATGAAAACTTCAAAAAGAAGAAAAAATCCTCCAAAAAAATCAAGAGAAAACCAGACAGGCCTAAATACATCTGCACTCACCAGGGTGCAGCGGACCCAAGTAAAATGGCAACTGCACAGGTGCAATAATAAAAAAATGAAATAGCCAGCCTACAATCAGGGATTGATCATGTGGTACACCAGTGCAAAAAAAAATCCACATGTGGCAGTTTTCACACAGGGAATGCAGAGCTTCTGGTTCACAGCCTCTTAGTAACACCATATAGGGGGGCTGCCCAGTGCCAACTAGAATGTATCCCGTGTGAAAAGAGGCCACAGTAAGCAGAACCATTTGGGTCCAACTGCACCCTGAAAAAATATGCAGTGCACAAAAACATATCAATATATATAAGGTATTGGTTGATATTATGGCTATAATACGGAAGCTGGCAAACTGCGTCAAAGTTCCTTACACTTGCCAGTCCTACTATAACATGAAAACCTCAAAAAGAGGAAAAAATCCTCCAAAAAAATCAACAGAAAACCAGACAGGCCTAAATACATCTGCACTCACCAGGGTGCAGCGGACCCAAGTAAAATGGCAACTGCACAGGTGCAATAATACCAAATGAGATAGCCAGCCTACAATCAGGGATTGGCCATGTGTATTTTTTCCTCTTTTTCTCTGGGGCTGTAGGAGGATTTTTTCTCTAATGGAGATTAAGCAATTGTCTGATCATGTGGAGCAGCTCGCTGCTGAAGTGCGGGGAATTTCCACCTATCTCACTCAGTCACATGCTGTTGGACCAAAAATCCCTACTCCTGATGTGTTTACTGGGGATCGGTCTAAATTTTTGAATTTTAAGAATAATTGTAAATTATTTCTTGCCTTGAAGCCTAACTCATCGGGGAGCTCTGTGCAGCAGGTTAAAATTGTCATCTCCTCGCTGTGCGGCGATCCCCAGGATTGGGCTTTTTCTCTGACACCTGAAAATCCTATTCTGACTAATGTGGACACATTTTTTCAAGCCTTGGGGTTGTTGTATGATGAACCTAATGCTATTGATCAAGCTGAAAAAACCCTAATGGCATTGAACCAGGGTCAGGATTCTGCAGAGTAGAGATGAGCGACTTTGCCTTTTTTCGGGTCGAGTTGGGTTTCGCGAAACCCGACTTTCACAAAAGTCGGGTCGAACGAAATCGGCCGACTATAGGGAAAAGTCGGGGGTCCGACTGAAACACGAAACCCAATGTAAGTCAATGGGGAAGAAAAGTCGGCAGTGAGAGGAGGACAGGAAACACACTTACAGTGCCCATTTGAATGCCAAAAGCATAAATTCTTATTACTGAAGCTTGTCACCCTTTATTTACTTCATAATACTAGTTACGCACTGAAAAATGGGGGTTATTTGGCTAAAGTTGTGGGGGGGTAGGGCTGGCTCCAGGTTTTCATGTGCCCTGGGCGAAAGAGCGCCCCTTTAACACATACCTTGGATCTTATCCTTACAAACAGGGAGGAAATGGCTGAGGAGGTAAAAGTGGCTGGGACCCTAGGAGGTAGCGACCATGCTATTTTGGAATTTTGGATAACTAGAGGAGGAAGACCTGTGAAGTCTCAGACGTCAAGGTTAGATTTCAGAAAGGCAGATTTTAAGGGATTCAGAAAGAGAATTGGAGGGATCCAATGGCTGGATATCCTTAAAGACAAAAATGTCCAGGAAGGATGGGAAATCTTGAAAAATGAAATTCTCAAAGCACAAATGTTAACAATTCCGAAAAGAGGGAAGAATAGGAAGCATTTAAGGAAGCCAGGATGGATGAACACAGAACTTAAGCACATGCTAAAAAGGAAGAAAGAAATGTTTATAAAATGGAAAGAGGGAGGCATATCTAAAGAAGAATATAATGCTGTC
Source organism: Dendrobates tinctorius (assembly GCF_039654945.1). NCBI lineage: Eukaryota > Metazoa > Chordata > Amphibia > Anura > Dendrobatidae > Dendrobates > Dendrobates tinctorius. The sequence goes on from NW_027361685.1 coordinate 225,928, forward strand.
TGCAGAACCTGCAGGGCACAAATCAGATTATCTAAAGCTGACAATGAATTGAGGCTTGCAAGAGATGTCAAAAGCAATAATAAAGGATTTTGGGGATATGTCAAAAGTAAAAGAAAAAAGTCAAAGATGCTATAGGATTTTTACAGGATGAAAATGATGAAATGGTAAGACAGGATGCTGAGAAGGCTGAACTTTTAAATTCCTATTTTGCATCTGTTTTCTCTCAGAAAGGAAATGTAACATCAACTGCTCTTCACTCTCCTATTAAGGGAATAGAAGAATCCAGGATATCTATAAACAGAAAGATAGTGAGGAAACACTTAGCTAACCTAAATGAATTCAAGTCTCCAGGTCCAGATGAATTACACCCCAGAGTACTGAAGGAGATAGCAGAAGAAATTTTAGAACCCCTCTCCATAATCTTTGAAAATTCTTGGAGAACAGGAGAAGTGCCAGAAGACTGGAGAAGAGCAAATGTTGTTCCTATCTTCAAAAAGGGGAAGAAGGTGGACCCAGGCAACTATAGGCCGGTGAGTCTGACTTCTATACCAGGAAAGATCTTTGAACAAATTATTAAACAACATTTATGTCAGTACCTGGATAAGAATGAAGTGATTAAACAGAGTCAGCATGGGTTTGTAACTAATAAGTCATGTCAGACTAACTTAATTCCCTTCTATGACGGAATCACTGATTGGGTGGATCAAGGAAATGCTGTAAATATAGTATATCTTGACTTCAGCAAAGCATTTGACAAAGTATCTCATACAATCCTTATTGAAAAAATGACTAAGTATGGAATGGACAAGGCAACTGTTAGGTGGATTCATAACTGGCTTAGTGATTGGACCCAAAGAGTGGTCATAAATGGCTGCACATCCAGTTGGAAGAATGTCTCAAGTGGGGTACCACAGGGCTCTGTCCTGGGCCCTGTATTGTTCAACATCTTTATCAACGATTTAGATGAAGGAATTGAGGGTAAACTGATTAAATTTGCTGATGACACAAAGCTAGGAGGGATAGCTAATACTAGAGAAGAGAGAGAGAGGATTCAAAAAGATATAAATAAACTGGAGAAGTGGGCAGCAACTAACAGAATGGTTTTTAACAGGGAAAAATGCAAAGTACTACATCTGGGCTATAAAAATGAAAACAGCATATACAGAATGGGAGGAATAGGCCTAAGCAACAGCACATGTGAAAAAGACTTGGGTATACTAATAGTTCACAGACTGAATATGAGTCAACAGTGTGATGCAGCAGCAAAAAAGGCAAATGCAATTCTAGGATGTATTAACAGAAGCATACAGTCTAGATCACGTGAAGTCATTATTTCCCTCTACTCCTCTTTGGTCAGACCTCATCTGGAATATTGTGTCCAGTTTTGGGCACCACATTTTAAAAAAGACATCAACAAACTGGAGCAAGTTCAGAAAAGAGCAACCAGAATGGTGACCGGTCTGCAAACCCTGTCTTATGAGGAAAGGTTGCAGGATTTGGGATTGTTTAGTTTGCAAAAGAGAAGACTGGGAGGAGACTTTATAGCTGTCTACAAATATCTAAAGGGCTGTCATATTGTAGAAGGATCAACTTTATTCTCATTTGCACAAGGAAAGACTAGAAGCAATGGGATGAAACTGAATGGGAGGAGACACAGATTAGATATTAGAAAAAACTTTTTGACAGTTAGAGTGATCAATGAGTGGAACAAGCTGCCACGAGAAGTGGTGAGTTCTCCTTCAATGGAAGTCTTCAAACAGAGGCTGAACAGACATCTGATTGGGATGATTTAGCGAATCCTGCTTTGAGCAGGGGGTTGGACCAGATGGCCCAGGAGGTCCCTTCCAACTCTACGATTCTATGAGTCTATAATTCTACCACAACTCATGCTGCTCCGATACGGCAGAGAAATAGTGGTATACTACAAAGAAAAATACTTCACTTTTTACATCTCATGACGAGGCCCATCTATTTCTCCATACAGAATCATTGGTCCCATATAATGTTTGAAACAGTATATGATGAGCTCCACATAATGCTACAGTATATGTTGGTCCCCATGGATGAAGCTCCACTGTCTTATGGGCCCAAATAATGCTCCATACATAATGGGCCCCATTTCTAATGCTCTAGTGTATAATGGGCCCTGTAAATGCTGCTCCAGTGTCTGATGTCCACCTTTGGAATGTTCCAGTGTATGGTGGGCCCCATCTATCATTCTCCAGAGTATAGTGCTCCCCAAAAATTGCTGTCCCAACATTGAAAACAATGAAATACGTCTCCTCGCTAGGGAATCCCTGTACTAGTCTGGACTCCTCGTCGTCCCCATCTTCCATCTCACTGCACAGTATTTCAACCTTGCAAGTGCTGTGATCCTGAGCAAGCAGGGGGGGCCCACTCATTGGCGACAGCACTGGCACAGGGCCCCTGATAGTACGGTGGTGTGTCTGACGGCGGGTGGGCCGAACCTGCACTTTCATCTGCAGCTTCCTCTTTGTCACCGTGTAAGATGGAACAGTATATGGGAAGGGTAACCTGAGTTTCATCAGGGTCAGATTCAGGCCGTGTAGAGTGCGAGGGGAATGTAGTGGTCTGGGTCAATGTACCAGCAGATTCATCGAGCAGTGGCTGGGCATCAGTGCACTTGTGTCGCCCCCAGGAGTACGGTCGCCACAGTGGCATTACCTTCTCCCTAGGGAGTGTGATGTCATGCTTGGGAGCAACGAAGGATCTCTCTAGCAGGTTAACTGATTGGGCGGCGTTATTCCCACGAGTCACGACCCTCCAAACAGTGTTCATGAAGGCAAAGTGTTTGTTTTACGTGGGCAGTATGGTTGCAAAGCTGAACCTTAAAGGAATGTCCAAAAGGGCACCACCAGGAGTGGAGCCTGCGGCATTATTTGACTCAACACGGGCAACCTCAACCATCCAGCAACAAAAAAGATGCACACATTGCAAGCTTAATTCTGTTAACGAACAAGACTCCGTCATGCCCTGCGGTCCGAGTCCGGCTTACTAGAGGGACACGCGAGGCTCTGGCACGTGAGATTGGCCAATAACTGGTGTGTCATGCCCTTACATGTCCGTGGCTGCATGTGCGCTACACTGAAAGGGCCAGCATTTGTCGCTTACAGGTGCAGCTAACCCGCTGAACACCGTTAGTGATGGGGATCTGGGATTACAATTATTACCCGCGAACGATGATTTCCCAGTAAGTGCAGGTCAACCACAGTTCCGGAATTAGGCCTAACCATCATTCCTGAAAAAATGAAAAACTTACGTGTGCAAACCACAGGTGCTGTAGCTTGCTTAACAGCTCGCCAGCCGTTCTCAGGCCCAGTATGGATTACACGTGATTGCACAAAGGTGAGAAAGGGTACCGTATCACCGGATAACATGTATGGATAGCATAGTGTACACATTCAAAATATATGTCTATAGATCAGGAGGCAGGCTCAGACGGTGTCAGGCCCAGTATGGATTACACGTGATTGCACAAAGGTGAGAAAGGGTACTGTATCACCGGATAAAATGTATGGATAGCATAGTGTACACATTCAAAATATGTCTATAGATCAGGAGGCAGGCTCAGACGGTTTCAGGCCCAGTATGGATTACACGTGATTGCACAAAGGTGAGAAAGGGTACCATATCACCGGATAAAATGTATGGATAGCATAGTGTACACATTCAAAATATATGTCTATAGATCAGGAGGCAGGCTCAGACGGTGTCAGGCCCAGTATGGATTACACGTGATTGCACAAGGGTGAGAAAGGGTACCGTATCACCGGATAACATGTATGGATAGCATAGTGTACACATTCAAAATATATGTCTATAGATCAGGAGGCAGGCTCAGACGGTGTCAGGCCCAGTATGGATTTGACGGCCCAGACTACACAGCGGAGGAGCAGGGAGAGGTAAAGATTGCAAATGCTGGGGCCCTGCCCAAGCAAGGGGGGCCCACTCGTGGGCGTCGGTACTGGCACTGGGACCCCTCATAGTACGGTGGTGTGTCTGACGGCGGGTGTGCACCACCACCGTCAGAGACACTTGATTGCACTATGAGGGACCCTGTGCCAGTGCCCGCGCCCAAGAGTCGGCCTACCCACCTGTCCAGGGCAACGGCACTTGCACGGTTCGTGCGCTAGGTGGTGACCCCGGCCATAGGGGGGGAGGCAGCACAGTTAGGGAGTTTTAGAAAGTGGCATATGTTGATGTTGGACATTCAGCTGATGCAAAAGACGAAACTGCTCAAGTCCCAGGAAGAGGAGGACCAAAGCAAGCCATTTTTCTTTCAACCTATGTGTCATCAGGGGAAGTCGGGACAAAATTCTTGGAAACCCATGCATGGTTCATTTTAATGAAGGTTAGATTATCCACATTTTGGGTCGACAGACGGGTACATTTTTCTGTCAGGATTGATCCAGCAGCACTGAAGACTCTTTCCGATAGCACACTTGCAGCTGGGCAAGCAAGCTCCTGTAGCGCATATTGTGCCAATTCAGGCCAGGTGTCCAGTTTAGCGGCCCAATAGTCAAAGGGGAATGACCTGTGCGGGAGAACATCGATATGGGAAGAAAAGTAGTTTGTAACCATAGTTGACAAGTGCTGTCTCCTGTCACTTTCCATCGATGCAGTATTACCAGTCATGTGAGCAGGACTTGAAAAATCAGTCCACAACATGGTCATGAAACCCCTGTCTCCAATGCCACTTCTGATGTGTGCACCACGAACACCTCTTCCAAGCTGCCCCTGGCCCCTACGACTCGTGTGAGAACCATCACCGCTGCTGTGTGCTGGGAATGCCTCAACCAACCGGTTTACCAGAGTAGCTTGTTTGTTAGCCAATATTAGATCAAGGTTCTCCTGTGGCATGATGTTTTGGAATTTGCCTTTATAGCATGGATCCAGGATGCTGGCCAACCAGTAGTCGTCATCGTTCATCATTTTGGCAATGCGGGGGTCCCTTTTTAGGATCTGCAAGGCATAATCTGACATGTGGGCCAATGTTCCCGGTGTCAATGATGCAGTGCGACTGCTTGGTGGAGGAGCACTTTCTGGCAAATCCACATCCCTCCAGTCACGCACAAACCCTGTACCAGACCTCCCCTAAATAATCATCCCCATCATCACCCTCCTCCTCCTCTTCTTCCTCCACCTCGTCCAGGACAGGTCCCGGAGCAGACAATGGCTGACTGTCATCAAGGATTTCCTCCTCCTCTTCAGCAACCTCGGCTGCAGATGCCTGCTCCTTAATGTGCGTCAAAGTTTGCATGAGCAGACACATAAGTGGGATGCTCATGCTTATGATGGCGTCGTCTGCGCTTACCAGCCGTGTGCATTCCTCAAAACACTGAAGGACTTTACAGAGGTCTTTCAGCTTTGACCACTGCACACCTGTCAACTCCATGTCTGCCCTCAAAGTGCCTGTCCGGGTATCCTCCCACAAATGCATTATGGCCTGCCTCTGTTCACACAGCCGCTCAACCATGTGCAGGGTGGAGTTCCACCTTGTTGCAACGTCGATAATTAGCCGGTGCTTGGGAAGGTGTAGCAATCGCTGCAGCTTCTGCATACGACTGGAGTGTACGGGCGACTGGCGGATGTGCGAGCACAGTTTTCGAACCTTCTGGAGCAGGCCTGTTAACTCTGGATAATTATTGAGGAAGCACTGCACCAGCAGGTTCAAGGTGTGAGCCAAGCAAGGTATGTGTCTGTGTCTGAGTTTTGAAAGGGCTATGGCAGCCACAAAATTACGGCCGTTATCGCTGACTACCTTGCCTGCCTCAAGATGTAGACTGCCCAGCCATGACTCAGTTTGTTGCTGAAAGTAGTCGGCCAGTACCTCCGCGGTGTGTCTGTCGCCCAAACACATCATCTTCAACACAGCCTGCTGACGCTTTCCAGTAGCTGATCGATAGGGGGACACCTCGTGTGCAACACAGGCAGCTGCGGAAGGAGTGCTGCTGCGACTGCGCTCTGGGGACGAGCTTTTGCTTCTAGAGGAGTAGGAGGAGGCGGGTCGAACGCCTACAGCCAACTGTTTCCTATACCGTGGGCTAGGCAGCACAGTCCCACCACCGCTGTCCCCTGTGGACCCTGCATCCACCACATTAACCCAGTGCGCAGTGATGGACACGTAACGGCCCTGGCCATGCCGACTGGACCGTGCATCAGTTGTGAGGTGCACCTTTCCACTCACTGATTGCTTGAGTGCGGTCTTTCACATGAAGGTGGAGGGCTGGGATGGCTTTGCGATAAATGAAGTGGCGACTGGGTAGTTCATAGCGTGGTACTGCGTAGGCCATGAGTTCGCGGAAAGCTGCGCTTTCCACCAACCGATAGGGCATCATCTCCAACGAGATTAGTTTGGCAATGTGGGCGTTTAAACCCAGTGTACGCGGATGAGAGGATGAGTACTTTCTTGTCCTACTCATAGTCTCTGGCAGGGTGAGCTGGACTTGAGAGATGCCTATGGTGGAACTAGCGGTGGACAGGGCGGACTGAGAGAGGGTTGATGATGGTGATCGAGTTGGTGTTCTTTCTGATGTCCTAGATTCAGTCTTTCGTTGATATAACATTGTGATTCCCTGACAGCTTTGGCCTTGCAACGACACCTCAACATTTGCTGCTGTGCTAACCGGTGGGCTTACAGTGGGGGAAACAATGTAGCGTTGCTGACTACCTTCTTTGGGAGCATTTGCACATGTGGTACTTGAGGTTTGGTGTTCCATCCACGCTTGCAAGTGCATGGTGGTTAAATGTCTAAGCATGCAACTGGTATTCAAATTTTTCAGATTTTTCCCTCGGCTAAAGGTCTTTGCGCACTTCTTACAGATAACCTTGGCCTGATCATTAGGATTTTGTTCAAAAAAGTGCCACACTGCACTCTTCCTACTATGGAAGACATTTTGCGTCCTTGCACGCTGTGCTATTTTGACCGTCTGGCCAAGCAGTCCAGCAACTTTTTGGCTTTTTGTAACCCATTTTTGGACTGATCCGTGCCTGCCAGATAACAGCTGTTGCGATGTCGATGCCTGCTGCGGATGCTCCTCCTCTTCCGAGCTATTGGCAGCGGCACCCTCTTCCCCCAATGGATGCCAATCTGGGTCAACAACTGGGTCATCCATCACCTCCTCTTCAAGATCATGTGCACCTTCCTCTGTGTCACCGTGTACGGTGGTATAGTATGCGGGAAGGGGCACCTGAGTTTCATCAGGGTCAGAATCTGGCTCAGTACACTGCGAGGACAATGTCGTGCTCTGAGTGACTGTACCAGCAGAATCATCTATCAGTGGCTGTGCATCAGTGCACTCCATGTCAGATTCATCTTGGCCTGGGTAATTCACCATTTCACTTGATAACCCAGGCATGGTATGTGAAAACAGCTTCATGGAGTAATCTGTTGTGTGGCCTGCCGCATCCTTCAATTTTGGTTGGGGTGAAGGACACAAAGAAAGGTGTGGTTCATGACCATGAGCCTCCAAAGACGACTCAGTGCTTTTATTTTTTACAAGTTCAGAAGAGGAGGCGATAGAGCTGGAGGCCGAGTCAGGAATGTAGGCCAAAACTTGTTCCTGAAGCTCTGGCTTTAAAAGCGGTTTACCTACTCCCAGAAAAGGGAGCCTTCGAGGCCTTGTGGAGCCAGATGATGACGCAGGCTTAACAGCTCCTGCATTAGGTGTTATTTCGCTTTTGCCACTACCAGCAGATCCAACACCAACACCATCATTAACAGCTGGCAACCCCAGCCCACTAACACGGCCTCTTACACCACACTTCCTAATTTTTTTGGAAAAATGTACCCACAATTCCACCAACGATATGTAACTGTAAAACAAGGTACAAGGTGTACATAGGACAGGGGAGAATTTAATTCTCCTACCACTTCTGGACACTGATGTATTGTGTGAGGCCCAATGTATATCACATCGCTGTATGACAGACTGAATTAGGCTGGTGTGTAAAATGTGATATATGACGGGAGAAATGGAATGTCCTTACATACTTCTGGACACTGATGTATTGTGTGAGGCCCAATGTATATCACACCGCTGTATGACAGGCTGAATTTGGCTGGTGTGAAAAATGTGATATATGACGGGAGAAATGGATTGTCCTTACACACTTCTGGACACTGATGTATTGTGTGAGGCCCAATGTATATCACACTGCTGTATGACAGACTGAATTAGGCTGGTGTGAAAATGTGACATAGGATGGCAGAAATGGATTGTCCTTACACACTTCTGGACACTGATGTATTGTGTCAGGCCAGTGTATATCACACCGCTGTATGACAGGATGAATTTGGCAGGTGTGAAAAAGGTTATATAGGATGGGAGAAATGGAATGTCCTTACACATTTCTGGACACTGATGTATTATGTCAGGCCCAGTGTATATCACACCGCTGTATGACAGGATGAATTTGGCAGGTGTGAAAAATGTTATATAGGACGGGAGAAATGGAATGTCCTTACACACTTCTGGACACTGATGTATTGTGTCAGGCCCAGTGTATATCACACCGCTGTTTGACAGGATGAATTTGGCAGGTGTGAAAAATGTTATATAGGACGGGAGAAATGGAATGTCCTTACACACTTCTGGACACTGACGTATTGTGTCAGGCCCAGTGTATATCACACCGCTGTATGACAGGATGAATTTGGCAGGTGTGAAAAATGTTATATAGGACAGGGCAGTGTTATGATAGAGTCACCGTAGGAGGCAGACACAAAAATAGGAGCTACGTCCAGAAAACCAGAGAAGTTGGCAACTATCAGATTGCAGACCCCTGAACCTATCAACACAACTAGCAGTAGCCGTGGGGGGTTCCTACGATGCCCTAGACCCCTCAATCACAGCCGGAGAGCTAAATAGCCTAAAGACAGAAAAGGAAATCTAAACTGCCCCAGAGCAGACCCCAAAGCAAAAGGCAGCCCCCAACATATAATGACGGTGAAGCAAGATGAAAAAACACTCACACAGATAGAAAGATAGGCTGAGCAAACGATGGGGCCCAAACTAAACTAAACAGGACAGGAAAGGAAGGTTGCTATCTGCAATCTGCCAAAACCCTGTAAAAGACATAAGCCAACCAGCTGATATGGAAAAAGGCCCTGAAGCAGCTAGGCTTCAAAAACTAAATCAGCACTCAGGTATTTTCAGAGGACAGAGCTAAAGGAATTCAGCTCACCCCAGCAGGGAATGGCAGAAATACAGAAAAACAAAGCAAAAACGAAGTCAAAGCACAAATGCAAAAAGTAGAGCAGAAAACTTAGCTTTAGAAGAGCAGGAGGGCGTCGACAGCCTTATATCCAGTCAGTAACTCCACTCAGCCAGTCATCATCATTAGGCTCAGATGCCTGATAATCAGGCTCACTACCTTTCCTTACCAGAAGAGGGAGTTCATCGGGCCTCAGTGTTGAAGGGAAAAATGAACTCACAACAGGGCAGGATTGGAATCTCCCTAGAGTGTAGGTCTGTAAGAACGCAACATCTCCTCGACTTATCCTTACAGAGTCACACCCTTAGCTTCACTGTGGCCATGACAACAGCCGTTACACGGTACTGAGAGCAGCGTGCACGTACACCGCTGTCCGGTGTATGTTAAATTGTCAAGCTCCGTGTTTTTTTAGTATACGGACTGACACACGCTGTCGCTCTATAGTTTTGAATGTAATCAAACAGCAAATAGACTACACTGTTTGAAAAACAGACAAAACTATAATGTGGAGGTCTGTAAGAATGGAACAACTCCTCGACTTATCCTTACAGAGTCACACACAGATAGCTTCACTGTGGCCGTGATAACAGCCGTTACACGGTACTGAGAGAGGAGCGTACACCGCTGTACAGTGTGTGAAAAATGAACGCTCAGTAACTCACAAGGACAAAACAAAATCTGGATTGCTTTGAAAAAAGCAGTTTGCTCAGCAGTGGGCACATAGCAATGCAGCTACCAGGTAGCCTTAAAAGTCAGCCTAATAACTAACAGAGATGATGCACCAAAATATAGCCTCCCCTTGCACTGCACAGTGACTGGTGTGTTGTACAGGCAAAATCGCTAGCAGCAGCAGCTGATTTTTTTTTCTTCTTCCCTGCCTAACGCTCTCCCTACAGAATCTGCAGCAGCAGCATCTCTCCCTATACTGAGATCAGCAGAAGTAAGATGGCGGTCGGCGTGCACGCCCTTTTATACCCCCTGTGATGCCCCCCAAAGCAAGCCAATCACTTGCATGCCCTTCTCAAAGATGGTGGGGACCACTGCCTATGTCATCACGTTGCCCACAGTGTCCGCTCTTCCTCATTGGCTGAAAAAAGGCGCTGAAGCATGTTTTGAAACGTGACTTTGGCGCTAAAGTCGCCGACCTCGTGGCCGACCTCACGCTGAGGTCGGGTTTCGTTTCATGAAACCCGACTTTGGCGAAAGTCGGCGACTTTTGAATTTTTTCGACCCGTTTCGCTCAACTCTACTGCAGAGTTATATGGTCAAAAATTCCGAAAGTGGGCGATCCTTACTACATGCAATGCTGGTGCATTGGCAGCTCTCTTTCGGAAGGGTTTATCAGAGACCGTAAAACATGTTATGGTGGGAATTCCTGTTCCCTCTGGTCTTGATGAGTCTATGTCATTAGCCATTCCAGTTGATCGGCGTTTACGTGAATGTAAAACTACACGGGAGGCGCTGCCACCTTTTGAACAAGCGTCTGAACCTATGCGATGTGATAGGGTTTTGTCTAGGGCGCAACGTCAGGAGTTTAGAAGGCATAATAAGCTGTGTTTTTTCTGTGGAGACGCCTCTTGTACTATTTCTGTCTGCCCTAAACGAGAGAAACATTTTGCACACACATTTCTGGTGGGCGGTGTACAACCTAAGTTTCTTTTGGCAATTACTCTGATCTGCTCCTTATCCACATTTTCCGCTAAGGCTTTTGTAGATTCAGGAGCTGCTTTGAATCTGATGGTTTTGGACTTTGCTAAACGTTGTGGTTTTCCCATGATACCTCTGTGGACGCTTATTCCTTTGAGGGGTATTGATGCTACTCCTCTGGCGGAGAATAAACCCCAGTTCTGGACCCAGGTGATAATGCGAGTTGCCCCAGACCACCAAGAAAATTGTAAATTTTTGGTGCTGCACAATTTGCATGATACTATTGTTCTGGGTTTCCCTTTTGGCAAACTCATAATCCAGTTTTGGATTGGAAATCTGTGTCTGTGGTGAGTTGGGGTTGTCACTGTGTCCTTAGAGACATTCCTGTTTTCTCCACCTCCTCAGTTTCATGATATTCCTGATTATTTGGCTGATTTTTCTGATGTATTTAGTGAGAGTAAGTCTGCGTCTTTGCCTCCTCATAGGAGTTATGCCTGTGCAATTGAGTTGATGCCTGGGTGTAAATTTCCCAAGGGTCAGCTTTTCAACTTATCAGTACCCGAACATGATGCTATGCAATCCTATATTAAGGAGTCGTTGGAGAAGGGTCATATTAGACCATCCTCTTCACCCTTAGTTGCTGGGTATTTTTTGTGGCTGAGGCTGGTTTCACATTTGCGTTAAAACAACGCTGCGCACTGCGTCGGTAAGCCCCGCCCCGTCTCCCTGCCCGCCCCATCCAGGATCACCGCCTACTATCGCATTTGCACGCATGCGATCGGCGCACCCTATCTTTAGCATAGGGTGCGCAGATCATGCGCTGCCAGTGTGAAAGTAGCGTGCTGCGCATTTTTGACCGTGCGCTGTGCGCCCCAAAATGCAATATGCTGCATTTCTGCGCGCACGGCGCACCGTTAAGTGTGCAGCACGCTACTTTCACACTGGCAGCGCATGATCTGCGCACCCTATGCTAAAGATAGGGTGCGCCGATCGCATGCGTGCAAATGCGATAGTAGGCGGTGATCCCGGATGGGGCGGGCAGGGAGCCGGATCGGGGCGGGGCTTACCGACGCAGTGCGCAGCGTTGTTTTAACGTGAATGTGAAACCAGCCTAAGAAAGATGGTTCATTAAGACCTTGTATTGACTATCGTTCCCTTAACAAGATGATGGTTAAATATCAGTATCCGTTACCCTTGATTTCTGATTTATTCTCCAGAGTTAAAAGTGCCTGCTGGTTTACTAAGCTTGACCTCAGGGGGCATATAATCTTACTCGCATCAAGCACGGTGATGAATGGAAGACGGCGTTTAATACTCCGGAGGGACATTTTGAGTACCTGGTGATGCCTTTTGGGCTCACTAGTGCCCCTTCTGTCTTCCAATCCTTTATGAATGATATTTTCCGTGACTTTGTGGATAAGTTTTTGATTATCTATCTGGATATTTTGATCTTTTCCAGTGATTGGGATTCTCATGTGGAACATGTCTGGACTGTGTTCCGGATTATGAGGGAGAATTCCCTGCTTGTTAAGGGATCGAAATGCCTCTGGTGTACAGAGGATTTCATTTTTGGGATTTATTTTGTCTCAGTCGACTATTGAAATGGACCCGGCCAAGGTACAGGCCATTTATGATTGGGTTCAGCCCACTTCTTTGAAGGCTCTCCAGAAGTTTTTGGGTTTTGCTAATTTTTATCGTAAATTTATAGCTAATTTTTCTGGTATTGTGAAACCACTGACTGATTTGACCAAGAAGGGCGCTGATGTGCTGAATTGGTCTCCAGAGGCTGTCTCGGCATTTCAGGAGCTTAAGCGGAGATTCACTTCGGCTCCGGTTTTACGGCAACCTGATGTCTCACTTTCATTTCAGGTGGAGGTAGATGCTTCTGAGATTGGTGCAGGAGCTGTTTTGTCCCCAAAAGATCCTGTGACTTCTAAAATGAATCCATGTGCCTTCTTTTCTCGAAAGTTCTCCCCATCTGAACGTAACTATGTGGGGAATCGGGAATTGTTGGCCATGAAATGGGCATTTGAAGAGCGGAGACATTGGTTGGAGGGAGCTAGACATTAAGTTGTGGTCCTCACTGACCACAAGAATTTGATTTATCTGGTGTCGGCCAAACGCTTGAATCCTAGACAGGCTAGGTGGGCCTTGTTTTTTGCACGTTTTAATTTTGTGGTCTCTTTTCTTCCGGGCACTAAGAATATTAAGGCAGACGCCCTTTCTAGGAGTTTCTTTGCTGATTCTCTTATTGTGACCGAGCCTACTACCATACTAGGTGAGGGGGTAGTTCTTTCTACCATTTTGCCCAATTTGAGATGTGCCCTGGAGGAATTTCAGGAGGACAAACCTGAGCATTGCCCTATGGGAAAATTGTATGTTCCTGACCAGTGGAGGAAGAGAGTGATGTCTGAAGTTCATTGCTCCACATTGGCTGGTCATCCAGGTATTTTTGGTACCAGAGATTTGGTGAGTCGGTCTTTTTGGTGGCCTGCCTTATCTCGTGATGTCAGGAATTTTGTGCAGTCCTGTGGGATTTGTTCTCGGTCTAAACCGTGTTCTCGTTCTAGGGGGTTGTTGATGCCCCTGCCGGTGCCCAAGAGGCCATGGACCCATATCTCAATGGATTTTATTTCTGAACTTCCTGTCTGTCACAGAATGACTTATCTGGGTGATTTGTGATAGATTTTTAAAGATGGTCCATCTTGTACCACCCCCAAAGTTGCCATCTTCCTCAGAGTTGGTGCCCTTGTTTTTACAACAGGTGGTTCGGTTGCATGGGATTCCTGAGAACATTGTGTCGGACAGGAGTCCAGTTTGTTTCCAGATTCTGGAAAGCCTTTTGTTCCAATCTGGGAATTCAGTTATCTTTCTCCTCTGCGTTTCATCCTCAGACCAATGGACAGACTGAGAACAAACCAGACTTTGGAGTCCTATTTGAGATGATTTATATCTGCTGATCAGGATGACTGGGTCTCATTTTTGCCCTTGGCCGAATTTGCGCTAAACAATAGAGCTAGTTCTGCCACTTTGATGTCGCGCTTTTTCTGTAACTTTGGGTTTCACCCTCGATTTTCTTCAGGGCAAGTGGAATCTTCAACCTGCCCAGGTGTGGACACTGTGGTAGAGAGAATGCAGCAGATTTGGGACCAAGTGGTGGATAAGTTGTCACTCTCAGGAAAAGGCCCAGTGGCTTTCCAACCGGCATAGGACCATTGGTCCCCGATTTAAAGTGCGCGATATGGTTTGGTTGTCGTCAAAGAATATCTCTATGAAGGTTGCGTCTCCAAAGTTCAAGTCAAGATTTATTGAACCTTATAAGATCTTGGAGATTCTTAATCCTGCTTCTTCCAGTTGCGTTTAAAATCCATAACGTGTTTCATAAGTCTCTGTTGAAGAGGTTTGTTGAGCCAGTAGTTCCTGTGGCGGCGCCTCCTGACCCTGTATTGGTTAAAGGCAATGTGGAATATGAGGTAGAGAAAATATTGAATTCTCGTTTGGTTAGACGGAGACTCCAGTATTTGGTCAAATGGAAGGGTTATGGCCAGGAGGATAATTCTTGGGTCTCTGCCTCTGACATTGATGCCAATAGATTGGTTCGTGCTTTTCACCGGGGCCCATCCTGAACGGCCTGGTGGCATCGATGAGGGTTCGGTGACCCCTCCTCAAGGGGGGGTACAGTTGCAAACTCATTTTCTGGTCTGCCTCTGGTTTCTGGTGAGGGAGCTGGTTGTGCTGACAGAGGAGTTGTGAGTTCTCTTTCTGGGCTCCCTCTGGTGGTGGCAGGAGGTAATGAAGCTGATCTAATTAAGAGACCTGCCACCTGATAATGAGGATGAGGATTGGACATCTGGAGTCTCAGACTGGATTTAAGACAGCCGACTCCCTATTCCCATGCTGGTGATTTTTTTCCTGCCTCCTGAGGTCTTGGTTTCCAGTTCAGTTCCTGCCTTCTCAAGCTAAGTGTTCTCTGCTAATGTTCACATTTGTTTTGGTTTGGTCTATTCAGTTTTTTGTGTGGTCAGCCAGCCCCGGCTGGGGCTGTGCTGAAGTTCCATTCTTTTGTCACTGTATGTGCCAGTTTGCTTTTTGTCCCTTATTAGATTGGCCTCTTTTTGCTCTGTTCTCAGAATATGCCAGAGTGCTGATATAGTGGGAGAAGTCTAGTGACTTCAGGGTATTTTTTGCTATCAGAAGTATTCGACATTTTTGCAGGTTTTTTTTGGCATGAATGTATCTTTCCTTTCCTGTCCTTTCTAGTTAGTGTGGGCCCCATCATTTGCTCAGCCTATTTTCCTACCTGTTTGTGCTTTCATCTTGTCTCACCGTCAATACATGTGTGGGGGCTGTCTATTCCTTTGGGGCCTGCTCTGGGGCAGTTTAGATTTCCCCTTTTCTTGTTTTTGGCTTATTTAGTCCTCCGGCTGTGACGAGGCATCTAGAATCATCGTAGGTATGCTCCACGACTGCTGTTAGTTGTGTGGTTAGGCTCAGGGTTCTGCAATCCGTGTAGTTACCAACCTCTCTGGTTTTCTGTGACTTAGCTTGGTCTTGTTTTCCTCCTCGGTGACCCATTCATAACAGGTACATTCTGTCTCCCATGCAAAAGACTGTGTGTGCTGTTCTGCCAGCACTGGAGAGGGGAGGGCTCTTTTCCTGTACGTGTGCTGAGCTGAAGCTGCTGCAGGAAGCTGGCGTGCCTGGATCTGTGAAAAGACGCGCAGACGGTCTGACTAAACTTATGAGATTGTGCAGACTCTAATGGGGATAGCAAAGGTGGCTGTCCTGTGAGGAGCCATGAAGAAATACAAGAAAGGAATGTCGTTTTCAAGGAGCATCTCCAGGACCCTCAAGCAAGTAGAAGACCACGTTTCAGAGTTTCCAGAAAGACGTGCGCACCATCTTACAGTATTGCTGGGGGACCCCGAGACTAGACTGTGGCTTCAACGTTACTGCGAGTTTTAACCCCTTGTGTGTAACCCCTTGTGTGTATATGTTAGGGCTTAGGATAGGCTGCAATAGACAGAGCACGGCAGCTGTGGCCTGCGTAGCAGAGGCCAGTGAGGCTATAGTTAAAGTAGCATCATACTGCGTTTACTGTGTTTTGCCTGTTGGAAAATATATTGTTCTGTAATAGTTGGAGCACCATGCTATTTGATGGCCCAGCAAAAAATTATCACTCTTGTAAATTGTCTTGTGTCATTGCATACCTCTGCTTACACGTCTCTATCACTTCATTCCTTGCCTGTCCATAAATTAACCGTGTTGTTTGCACATCATCTTGTGTACCGTAGTCTCCCCAGCCATTGCTTCACATACACAACCTCCATATGCCAGCTCACTGCTGTATATGCCACGCACAACCTCCATATGCCAGCTCACACCTGTATATGCCACGCACAACCTCCATATACCAGCTCACCCCTGTATATGCCACACACAACCTCCATATAAAGTAATGAAGATAAATGTCCAGCTCCACGATATAGTGAAATATAATTCTTTATTCACTTAGTCCATACAAGTGAGGTTAAAAGCCAGCATAAATCAAAAGGCTTGCGATCAGATCGTCACCTTCTCATTAATCTCATTTCCACCTTGACAGTGACACTCTCTTAGGATACATTTTACTCTATGATGGCACTTTTGCACTGTCACTAGATGGAGCTCCATTTGCCTGTATTTTTATATCTACACATGGTTTACACAAATAATATTTTCTTGTCCTAATTATATACTATTTAACATTAGAAGCTGTTATTTTTGTAATTACTTGTAAGTATACATGATTACCAAACAATCCCCTTTAACCCCTCTCTGACATCATGCGTAAATGTACGCCATTGTCAAACTCCCTCCATTTGATGTGGGCTCCAGGGCTGAGCCCACATCTTTTCTGGCACGTCATCAAGCGTGCCGGAAATCCCGCCCTTCAGTGACCCCGTCATGATTGTGGGTCACCGATGCGTTGGCCTCCAGCAGAAGTCTATGGTTGTCACTGCCGAATTGCTATGAGCGCCCCCACTAGCCGAAAACGCATGGACCATGGATCGTCCTGCCGAACTCCCGCTCTCCTTATAACATGGGCAAAATGTTATTCAGGCAACACAGGGTGAGGGTAAAACAGAGTGGCAATGCTTTATTGTACCACAAAACAGGCAGATAACACATAGAACAGTCCCAGCACAGTACCCAAGATGATGCACATTACTGAGTCTCACCCTTCCACTGACTTGCTAGGGTGGTAGCAGCTGTGACTACAGATCTTCCAGGGTCACTACCTTACCTGTGGCACGCACACAAAGAGGAGGTAATGACAAGCGTAGGAAGATGACAGTCCATACAAGGCCAGTTGATTTGAGGATCACAATCTGGCTTCTCCAAATGTATCCAAGGTTCAGTGATGGTCAATGGAGATCTGTATTCTTCCAACTCAGGCTGAAAACCCCTAGGTTGTTTCCTATAGAATGATACATCCGTGTCCCTCGTAATGGAGTCATGCTGTAAAATGGCTGCTGTCCTGTCTCTGGTCCTTTTAAGATGTATGGATGTCTTGGCAGAATCTCTGGCTGTTTCTCTCTCTCAGTCTCTTTATACAGAGGCATGTAACCTATTTTTAGACTTAACAAGTGTCCCTCATTCAGTATTTACATGAAGGGTAAGAATGGAGATGAGATCAAGTAGCATTACTTGATTATTTAAACTATTTGCATAGTTTTTCCCTCTCTGCTTTAGAAGTCAACAAACTGGCTCCATAACACAATGTATAAATTAGCATATCAGCAATCATCACTAGTGATCAAGGATAAGCGCACAATAAAAGTCAATATTACGGGCTTACACAAACAAAAGTCTGTTTTCTTGACCAACCAGAAATCTACACTTACATTTGAAAGCCAACATACAGATAACATTCTACTATTCTTCTTTTGCTAAAAATAGTCATCTGGTTAATTAAGATACAATGCTGTATGTCTTCGCAATGCCAAAAGTTGCAAAAAAGTATTTTGAAATATAGAAAAAAATATATAAAAGTTCAAATCACCCCTCCACCCCATTCAAAATAAAACAATACAAAGAAAATAAAACATGCACATATTAAACCAATCGCTAAACGGCATAATGAGAAAAAGCCAAAACACCAGAATTATGTTTTTTTGATCGCCGCAACATTGCATTAAAATGCAATAACGGGCGATCAAAAGATCGTATTTGCACCAAAATGGTATTCATTAAAAGCGTCAGCTCGGCACACAAAAAATAAGCCCTCACCCAACCCAAAATCATGAAAAATGAAGACGCGACAAGTATCGGAAAATGGCGCAATTCTTTTATACTTTACCTAATAAAGAGGAGTTATTTTTACTGAAAAATATTTGTTTTGGGTCGCTTATTTTCTGTTGGTATTTCATTTATGCTATAAAAGTATTAAGTTACGTACCGGTAACGGTATTTTTCGGAAGTCCATGACAGCACCACGAGAGAGGGGATCCGCCCTTCGGGAACAGGAAACCTACAGATACAAAAGGGCGGCACCTCTCCCACGCATCAGTTGGATTACAGAGCTTGAGAGGCTACCATGGTTAGTACACCGCATATACACAATATATACAACCTATCTATCCTATTTACAATTCTTTAAACCATCTCCCACATAAGGTGAACTCGCGAAAACCATCTTCTAAAGGGGTGCACCCTTATACGTGAACAAGGGAGGGAACTAAGGGTGCTGTCATGGGCTTCCGAAAAATACCGTTACGTAACTTAATACTTTATTCGGACTCCCATGACAGCACCACGAGAGAATTACAGAGATGTAAACTAATTTAGGGAGGGACTACAGCCTGCAGCACCCTTAGCCCGAAGGTGAGATCTAAGGAGGCACCCATGTCTAACCGATAGTGGTTAAAAAAGGTGGAAGGAGATGACCAGGTGGCCGCCTTACATATCTGGTCAATTGATACTCCCGATCTCTCTGCCCAGGATGATGCCATGGCACGAGTGGAATGCGCCCTCAGGTTCTGTGGAGCCGGACCGCCACCTGCTGTGTAGACAAGAGAGATAGCCTCCCTAATCCACCTTGCTAACGTGCGCTTTGACACTCTATACCCTTTCCTGGGACCTTGGAAGGATAAAAATAATGCGTCCTCCTTCCTCCAAGGATCTGTGGCTGCTAAATATTTAAGTAGGCATCTCTTAACATCTAGAGCCTGAAGTTTTTGTTCTTTAGGATTGGTTGGATTAGGGAGGAAGGAAGGCAGAACTATCTCTTGTGTCCTATGAAAATGAGATGCTACCTTGGGAAGGTATGCCGGGTCTGGCCTTAGGATTACTCTATCCTGTAAGAATTCTGTGTAAGGGGGCAATCTGGAAAGTGCCTGTATGTCGATTATTCTACGTGCAGATGTTATTGCTACCAAAAAGGCTGTCTTAAGTGATATCATTTTTAGTGAAGCAGAATCCAGAGGTTCAAACGGTTTCTGTCATGGCTGTCAAGACTAAATTTAAGTCCCAAGGCATACACCTATCTTTGAGTATGGGTCTCAATCTGGTAACTGCCTTAATGAATCTCGCTACCCAATGGTTACCGGCAATGTCGCATGCAAATAGGGCCCCTAAAGTTGAAACTTGTACTTTCAATGTACTAGTGAAAAGGCCCAACTCGAGACCCCTTGGAGGAATTCTAGAATCTGTTTTACGGGTATTCCATCCCTGATATTAAACTCACAGGTGAACAGGAATCGCCTTCAGGTTCTAGCATATATACCTGTGGTGGTTTGTTTCCTACTTTTTAGGAGTGTATCGATTACATTTTTTGAGAACCCTCTATCCCTCAATAGTGTCCTCTCAAACACCATGCCGTCAAACAGAGTCCCGCTACTTGTGGGTGGTTGACTGGCCCCTGGTAGAGGAGATCTGGAAGGTTCGGCAGTACTCAAGGATCGCTTACTGACATGGTCCTCAACCATGCAAACCAGGTCCTTCTGGGCCAGAAGGGGGCAATCAATATGACTCTTGCCCTGTCTTCCCTGATCTTCCTCACTACCAGAGGTAGAAGATTCAAAGGCGGAAACGCATAAGCCAGCGAGAAGTCCCATTTTATTAGGAGGGCGTCCACGGCCAGTGGATTTTCCCTGGGATTTAGGGAACAAAGTTTTTCCTTCCTGTTTTCCTTGGTGGCAAAGAGGTCCACCTCCGGTTGACCCCATTTGCGGACAATCTGGTTGTAGATGTCTGAGTTTAAGGCCCATTCTCCCTGCCTTAGGGCCCTGCAGCTTAGAAAGTCTGCCTTCATGCTGTCTTTTCCGCTGATGTGGAGCGCGGTTAAAGATAGAAAATTTTTCTCTGCTATCTGAAGGAGACGTTCCGTTATCCGCATCAGGGCGTTGGAGCGGGTTCCACCTTGGTGGTTGACATAGGCTACCGCTACCTGGTTGTCCGAGAGTACCCTCACATGATGGCCCTGTAGATACATAATGAGTTTTTTAATGGCCAATTCAATCGCCAGCAGCTCCCTCTGGTTAGATTAGATCTCAGCATCGGAGTCCCACTGTCCCTGTACCACTATGTCCCCCATATGGGCCCCCCAACCCCAAGGACTAGCGTCTGTGGTTATTACGCGGGTTATCTGTATCACCCAGGGCACCCCCGAGGCTAAATTTCCGACATCGAGCCAACACCTAAGAGATGTAATAGTTGAGGGGCTTAGCAATACCTGACCCTGCAAGAAGCCCTCTAAGGTTCTGCTATTAACCAGGACGTCATTCTGAAGGGCCCTAGTGTGGAATTGTGCCCACTTGACCGCTGGGATACATGAGGTTAGGGAGCCTAACAGGAACATGGCCTGCCTGGGGGTCATGGAGGGTCTATCGATTGCCCGAAGAACCTGCTGCTGTAATTTATCTACCGGTAACAGACACTGCTGAGTTTCTGAATTTAACAGCAAGCCTAGAAACTTCTGGACCTTTAAGGGCTGAAATCGGGACTTCTCGTAATTTATTATCCATCCGAGGTTCTCTAATCTGGACTTAGCTTTTTTTATCTGAGATAGACAATGATCCACTGAATTTCCCACAATCAAAAAATCATCCAAGTATGGGATAATAAAGATGTCAACTTCCCGTAAATGAGTCATAACTTCGGCCACTATTTTTGTAAATACCCGGGGCGCTGCTGAGAGACCAAAGGGAAGGGCTCTATATTGATAATGACGGATTATACCGTCTATTGATACCGCCACTCTCAGGAACTGCTGGAAATCTGCGTGGATGGGCACATGATAGTATGCGTCTTTTAAGTCCACTACCGCCATAAACCACCCTTCAAACAGCATCTTTATTGTAGAACTAATGGATTCCATTTTAAAGGTGCGTTTAACCAAAAATTCTTTAAGGAAACGCAAATAATCGTTCTGAATGTTTTATCCGGCTCTTGGATTAGGAAATAAGGGAGAGTAGAATCCTCTTCCTCTCTCAGACTCTGGAACCTCTATCAGAACGTTAAGGGTGTTGGTTTAAAGGTATCCCGTGGGACTTGAGTGAACGCCAACCTGAGTCCGGCGGATATCACATTCCGCACCCAGTCACTATTGGTGACCTGTAGCCATGCTGGGAGGAAGGATGACAGTCTACCCCCCACGGGAATTGCTAGTCATTGGTTCTGTCTTTTTCGCTCTCTCGACGAGCGTCTGAACATGAAGCCCGTACCTCTTCTTCTTCTATCCTCCCATCTGGGACGGTCTCTATTAGGTGAAGGGTTACACCTTCTCCCTTGACCGAATCTCCTTCTATTAAACGGACGTCGTTAAGATGGGGACAAAAGATTTGGGAATTTCTTTTTATCATCCCCGGCCTTCTCCAGTAGTTCGTCCAGGACTGCTCTGAATAAATATTCCCCCTCACACGGGATAGTACAGAGTTTCGCCCTGGACTGAATATCTCCCGGCCAGTACTTCAGCCACAGGGCTCTCCGAGCCGCATTAGAGAGTCCTGCTGCCCTGGCGGCCATTCTGACTGCATCAGCCGAGGCATCTGCTAGGAAGGCTGTGCCATCCTGGATTATTGGTAGGGCCTCAAGGATTTCCTGTCTAGATGTTCCTTGTTTTAACTGCGACTCTATCTGGTCCAACCAGACCACCATGGACCTGGCCGTGCAAGTCGATGCTACTGCTGGTCTTAAGGAACCGGCTGCCATTTCCCAGGTATTTTTAAGGAAGGTATCTGCCTTCCTGTCTAGAGGATCTTTAAGGGACCCCATGTCATCAAAGGGTAGCGAGGATCTTTTCGATGCTTTCGCAATAGCTGCATCTAATTTGGGGGCCTTGTCCCAAGTATTCATTGCTGAATCGTCAAAGGGATATCTAAGCTTGAGGGCTGGTGGTAGCGACCCTCTTTTATCTGGCTTTTTCCACTCTCTGCGGATGAGATCCTGGATCTTTTCGTTTAGTGGGAAGACCCTACGCTTCCTCTGCTCCAGCCCCCCCAAACATCACATCCTGCATGGATAATTGAATTGAGGCTTCGGCTCCTCCACCTCCATTGTTCCTCTGACCGCTTTTACCAATTTGTCTACTCGGTCGAGCGGCAGGCAAAACAGACCAGAGTCCTCTTCTTCTGAGGACGAGGGAAATGAAATATGGGAGCCCTTACTTCTCCTCCACTCTGTCGAGGAATCCGACTCCACCAGGTCCTCACCCCTTACACTCTCTGGTTGGGACAGGGATTTTAGGGTTTCCTTCATCTCTGCCCTTACTATATCCCTTAAACACGCCGCTACTGCGGGCGACTCCTATGCCACTGCCTGCTGGATACAGGGGGGACATAACTTTTTGGGGCATGAATCTGGTAACGGGCATGCACAGAGTGCGCATTCCCTGTGTCTGGTTTTACTCGTAGCTTTCTTCCCCTAGAATAAAACACAGAAGGAGGCCCCGTCACTGAGTGAACATTCACGAAGATCACTTACCAGTGCCACAATCAAGTACCGGAGAATGAGGGGGATTTTTCTCAGTCGCTGCTCCTGACCGCCTAGAGGAGCTTTTATGACTGGACTGGTCACTTCGTCCCGGATGCTCCTTACTGTCACGGGCCTCTTTCTTCTTCTGTTTGACCTGCCTAAGGTCATCCAGGGGCAGCAGTGAAGATTGTCGCTGTTGCCGCCGTTGCTGCTGCTTTTGCTGCTGCTCCTGATTGCTCTCCATTACTGGCTTGCAATAATGTGGCCAAGGAAAGGCACCCATCTAGGGTCCTGCCTATATACCCCTCCTCCGGACAGATTTCCTCTTGCCGTGCCCTCCCCCCTAATAGGGCCCCCCTCCCCAGCTGGCGCCGCTTTGGGCAGGGGAACCGGCGCATACCGGCGTCCTCCCGATGGGCGCCGCCATCTTGGGTCCCCGCGCCTGCGCAGTGGCGCCGCCGACCCGGAAGCGCCCCGAGGCT
The DNA here is from genome assembly GCF_039654945.1 of Dendrobates tinctorius. Taxonomy (NCBI): domain Eukaryota; kingdom Metazoa; phylum Chordata; class Amphibia; order Anura; family Dendrobatidae; genus Dendrobates; species Dendrobates tinctorius. Next base: position 249,249 of record NW_027361685.1, read on the forward strand.
CCGCCCCCTGACATCACCACGATTCTGACGTGACCTGAAGTCACGCGGGACGCCCGGGCGCTCCACCATGGAGCACTCCCCGGCCCCAGCGCCCTGCAGCTGCGCCGCCCCCCCTCAATCCACCGCGATCGCACCGCCAGAGCAGGGAGCCCCCGGGGGGCATACTTACCGGCGGCGGCGCACATATGGAGACGGACCTCCTCCGGATGCCGCTCCCTGCTGTATCCACCACCGCCGTGCCACCCATCCTGGGCCACAGTGGCGTCCTCCAGGAGCTCCGCACCAGGCCGAGGTAGGAGACCCCCTCGCTACCTGTACCGGCCGGCCGGCCTGGGATCCGGTCTGTAGGATCCCGTCCCCTCAGGAACAGGAAACCAACTGATGCGTGGGAGAGGTGCCGCCCTTTTGTATCTGTAGGTTTCCTGTTCCCGAAGGGCGGATCCCCTCTCTCGTGGTGCTGTCATGGGAGTCCGAATAAACTCCCATATAATATTCATCCTTGAATTTATCCTATAAAACTTCCATACAATATTCCATCCTTGAACGCACGCCGCGTGCATCATGTTCTTGTACAATTTGTGAATAATATATATAGGTTCTCCTCGTCGGAGTTATTTTTGAAGGTCAACAAAAAATGATTTTCCTGTAATTCATTTCTCACGCTCTAGGTATAATAATGACTTTTCCCTGTGTGGGATTTTTGATAAAGAGGTTGACAACTAGTTGGACAACCCCTTCTCATTCCTCATGTTTGGTCCTGTTACGATAAAAACACTTACACAAACCTCCCATGCTGGCACCGTCTCAGTGGTGTCGGCACTTGTGTTCTTGGGGCTCTTTTGAGGTTTTACATCATGTGAGCCCTGTGCCCAATCAGCGCTGACGTCACTGTCCCCACCTTCAGACAAATCAAGCATCATGAGGCCGTCAGAGAGCAGCCGCAGCCCTGGCCTCCTGTTGATGTTCAATATCACATAAGCCCCGGGACAGTGAGTCTCGACACCGCTGAAGTGGAGCCGGCACGCCAGTGGAGTATGAGTGTTTTTATTTTAATGATGCCAAACATGAAGAATGAGTCCTTTGAAAAAAAAAATATATATATACCGTATTTTTTGGACTAAAAGATGCACCTAGGTTTTAGAGCAGGAAATTAGGAAAAAAATTAACGCAAAAAGTGTGGTCAATTCTGTACTTAATATCCCCTATCCTGGTATGTATGGTCCCCTCACCCCCATCCTGATACACATGGCCATCTCATCCTTACTTAGTATGCATGGATCACTCATCCCTATCCTGGCAGAAATGATCACCCTCATCCCTATGCTAGTATGCGTGGTCACATCCCTATCCTGGTATACAGTGCCCCATCCTTATCCTGGTATGCAGGGCCCCCATCTCATCCTAGTATGCAGGGCCCCATCCCGGTCCTGTTATGCATGGCCCCATCAGAAAATATTAAAAAAAAAAATTACACTTACCTACCCAGGGCTCCCTCACAGCATCCTGCTCCGATGCCAGCAATTGTTTTAGGCTATGTGCCCACGCTGCAGAAATGCTGCAAAATTGTCTGCAGCATTTCCACAACTCCCTGCCGTGGGTAAAATGCATGCGGAATTTGCAAGCGTTTTCTGGCAAAACACTAGCATTTTGCAAGCGTTTTTAGCTTCCATAATGCTAGCCCTTTCCAACCGATTTGAAGCATCGCTTGAAAAAGTGATACAGGTTGGTCCCACTTGTCAAGCATAGTGCTTGACAAGTGCGACCAACTTTTTACTATTGATGCTGCCTATGCAGCATCAGTAGTAAAAGATAGAATGTTAAAAATAAAAAAATGTGTATACTTACCCTGTCATCCCCCAAAGTCCTCCAGGTCCTTAGCGACGCTGCCAGCAACTTCCGTTCACAGAGATGCATTGCGCGAATGACCTCTGATGACAACCGTGACGTCACAAAGGTCATTCGCGCAATGCATCCCTGGGAACGGAAGTTGCTGGCAGCATCGCTGGGGGCCGACAGAGGGTAGATATATCCATTTTTTTAATTTTAATTCTATTTTGTACAGAAATATGGTACACAGGGCATGGAGGAAAGTCTCCTCCAGACCCTGGGTACCATCCGCACATGAAGCACTCACTTTACGTATAGTGGGCATAGCCACATGTGTAAAGTGAGCGTTTCAATGCAATCCTATAGCAGCGGAATCGCCGAGATTCCGCAAAATTAATGGACATGGTGCGGATTTTACTGCGATGCGATTCTACAGCGGAAAAATCCACGGCATGGGCACAGCAATTGCGGATTCCCATAGGATTGCATGGGAATGCGTTGTTATAGCGTTATTTGCACAGCTGCCGGAGTGCTCACCGGGACTGTTCATCAGAGATAGCGGTGAGTATTCATTACTCTTCAGTAGTGCGCAGTGTCAGCCACCGGCTTCCTGCTGCTGCTGGCGGTCATGTGTGCCGCTACTTAAGAGAAATGAATATTCATTGGATTCATTCATTCATCAGGAGACTATTTGATATTGAACTATATTCAAGCGGGACTAGATGAAGAAAACCCTAAAATCATGTATCATGTTATCCGAAACAGTCAGAAAACTAGCCCCATATTGGCAGATCCCAGACCTCAGACTATATACTGTGTAAGTTTATAAGCCCCTCCAGTGTCAGGAATAGATAGTATGTGACAATCCCGTATATACCGCTCAGGGAACACTTACCTTTCAGAGATAATTTCCATATTCATACTAAATAATGGCACAGATCTCCCAGACATTATGATTGCACATATCCCTAGTCTTTATAACGATATTGCACTCATTTCCTGACAGACCGCAGCATGGCCATTAGTTAGGAGCTGCTAATGATCTTTGGAGCAGGTAAGTTTTCCCTGAGTGGTACATATTGGGCCGTCTGAAGACTGAGTTTAGTCTAGGACAATTTGTCTGCACTACTAATTAACAGCAGTTACATTACCAAACTAGGGCAGTCCCTATAGGAGAAAAACACAAGAATTATACTGTATTGTCACATACTATCTATTCCTGACACTGGAGGGGCTTATAAACTTACACAGTATATAGTTTGAGGTCTGGGATCTGCCAATAATGGGCTAGTTTTCTGACTGTTTTGGATAACATGATAAATGATTTTAGTTTTTTTTTGTCTAGTCTCGTTTGAATATAGGTCAATATTAAATAGTCTCCTGATGAATCATCTTTGGTGAGGACGATGAAACCCATAGAAATGAGAGGCTTGGAGAGTGAGTGTGTATACATCACCTCACCCTATGTACTGTACTGAACTGTGGGGTACATGTTTTTTCTATTAGTCACCTATTGACTAACCTTCAGGGGATGAATTATGGGTATAGTTTTATATTTGGAATTAATAAAACTTAGTTTTATCCTTTTGTCAGCAAACATGAGGAATGACAGGAGACAACCCATTTAAGAAGATTCAATTTTGGCTAAAACTATTCCAACATTATGAACACAAAAAAGACTTCTCCCCTATGTGACATCTCTGATGTTTATTAACAGTTGATTTCCAAGTAAAACATTTCCCACATTAAGAAAATGAAAAAGGCTTCTCCTCTGTGTGACTGCTCTGATGGCGATCAAGAAGCGCTTTCTGGTTAAAATATTTCCCACATTAACAGGAAAAAGGCTTCTCCCCTGTGTGAGTTCCATGGTGATTAACCAATTGTGATTTTCGGATAAAACATTTCCCACATTCTGAACATGAATATGGCTTCTCTGCTGTGTGGGTTTTTTGGTGCTTAACACAATCTGATTTATTGTTAAAACATTTCCCACATTCTGAACAGGAAAAAGGCTTCTCCCCTGTGTGAATTCTCTCATGCGTAACAAGACTTGAATTCTGAGTAAAACATTTCCCACATTCTGAACATGAATATGGCTTCTCTGCTGTGTGGGTTTTTTGGTGTGCATCAAGATTCCCTTTCTGGTTAAAACATTTCCCACATTCTGAACAGGAAAAAGGCTTCTCCCCTGTGTGAATTCTCTCATGCGTAACAAGACTTGAATTCTGAGTAAAACATTTCCCACATTCTGAACATGAATATGGCTTCTCTGCTGTGTGAATTCTCTGATGTTTAACAAGACTTGAATTCTGAGTAAAACATTTCCCACATTCTGAACATGAAAAAGGCTTCTCTCCTTTGTGAGTTCTTTGGTGTTCATCAAGATTCCCTTTCTGGTTAAAACATTTCCCACATTCTGAACAGGAAAAAGGCTTCTCCCCTGTGTGAGTTCTATGGTGTCTAATAAAAGTCCCTTTGTGGTTAAAACATTTCCCACATTGTGAACATGAGAATGGCTTCTTTGCTTTAGGAGCAGTTTGTTTTTTAATGCCTCTTTTGCTTTTGTGACTTTGATTTTCCTTAGTAGTCAGTAATGAATCAGAAGATGGGACCTGTTTCATAGGATCAGATGACAGATCTTTGCTGTGAATGGATGATGATATATCTGGAGTAATGGCATTCACTTCATCTGTCAACAGAAAAACAGATAAGGCAGGTTGCAGTTAATGCAAAAGTTAGGGTTACTGTTAGGCTAAAGTAAGGGTTATTGTTAGGGTTACTGTTAGGCTAAAGTTAGACTAAAGTTAGGGTTACTGTTAGGGTTAAATGGTTAAAATGGTCCGTCAGTATTATAGTGCAGAGGAGGCTTATGCACTTTTATGTTCTGACAGTGAAGAAAGTGCAGTGTCAGATGGCGATGTGGATTTTGAGGGCTTTAGTAGCAGCTCAGAAATGAGCAGTGATTCTGATCCATCCTCACACACAAGGACCAGTACAACAAGAAGGACAAAGAGCGCTTCTGGAGAAATGTCTCCAACTCAGGGAACAATGCCCAGTACTAGCGCTGTCCCTAGTGCTCGTGAATTGGCGCACACCAATGACAAATTACACAACTTTTGGGGTCCAATTTCTCCTGTTACCCTTTGGAAAAAAAAAACGGAGGGCGAAAAGATCATTTTTTGTGGAAAAAAAAAAGACTTTTTATTTTCACGGCTCTACGTAATTAACTTCTAAGAAGCACTTGGAAGCTCAAAACGCCCATCACACATTTCCTTGGGGGGGGGGGGGTCTAGTTTCCAAAATGGGGTCACTTGTTGTGGGTTTCCACTGTTTAGGCACATCAGGGGCTCTCCAAACACGACATGGCAACCACTAATTATTCCAGCATATTTTACATTCAAAAAGTTAAATGGCGCTCCTTCCCTTCTCAACCCTGCCGTATAATCCATTTTCTCCTGTTACCCTTGCGAAAGTAAAAAAAATTAGGTCTAAAGGAAATTTCTTGTTATAGAAATGTTTATTTTTTCCTTCCACATTCCATTCATTCCTGTGAAGCACCTGAAGGGTTAATAACCTTCTTGAATGTGGTTTTGAGCACCTTGAGGGGTGCAGTTTTTAGAATGGTGACACTTTTGGGTATTTTCTGTCATATTGACCCCCCAAACTCACTTCAAATGTGAGGTGGTCCCTAAAAAAAATGGTTTTGTAAATTTTGTTGTAAAAATGAGAAATCGCTGGTAAACTTTTGACTCTTATAACTTCCTAACAAAAAAAAAAATTGTTTCCAAAATTGTGCTGATGGTAGGCATGTGGGAAATGTTAATTTATTAACTATTTTGTGCGATATGACCCTCTGATTTAAGAGCATTAAAAAAAAGTGAACATTGCAAAATTTTCAACATTTGTGAAATTTCCTTTTTTTAACAAATAAACGCAAGTCATATTACATAAATGTTACCACTACCATAAAGTACAATATGTCACAAGAAAACATTCTCACAATCACCAGGATTCGTTGAAGCATTTTAGAGTTATGACCTCATAGAGTGACACTGGTCAGAGCTGAAAAAATTGGTCACAAAGGCAAAAACAGGCTCTGGCGTGAAAGGGTTAATATTTTGTTGCACAACCTTTTGAGGCAATCACTGCAATCAAACGATTCCTGTAACTGTCAATGAGACTTATGTGGTGCCCTGATTACATATTCCTCTGTATTGGCTTATGACAGGTCGCTGATCCCTCACTGACCTGCCCCCCATTATTACATAACGCATATAATAACATTGATATTATTGGTGATAATGCCTATAATATTGTGGATATTGTGAGGCTTAAAAAAAATTACATCCAGCAAATTGTCATCGGCGATGGCGGCGCCTGCGTAGTAGCGTCTATAAGAGACTACACTCATCACTGTCCCCAATCTCCTCTTTTTCCTGTACTGATCTGGCTGTTCATCACTACAACGACACTCTTAGAAGCACCCTTGACCAAGTAGCTCCCCTCACCCTCAGAACCTCCAAACACAGAGTAAAACAACCCTGGCTCACATCACAAACTCAACTTCTCCAGCGATGCTCTAGGAGTGCTGAACGCCTATGGAGAAAAACCTGCACACCAGAAGACTTCATCCACTTCAAATTTATGTTAAGAACCTATAACGCTGCCCTTCACCTCGCCAAACAGAACTACTTCACCACCCTGATCTCCTCACTAGCCAACAACCCCAAGAAACTTTTTGACACCTTTCACTCCCTCCTCAGGCCAAAAGCACAAGCCCCTATCACAGACATTTGTGCTGATGACCTGGCCTCCCACTTTACAGAAAAAATAGATAATATCCGTCAGGAAATCTGCACCCAACCACCAAGTGCTGTGATTCCCATGGCTCACTTTCCACATTTGATCCCATCACAGAAGAAGTCTCCAGACTCCTGTCTTCTTCTCGTCCGACTACATGCACGACCGACCCCATTCCCTCACATCTCCTCCAGTCTCTCTCTCCAGTCATCACAACTCACCTAACTACAATCTTTAACCTCTCCTCGGGCATTTTCCCATCCTCCTTCAAACAAGCCATCGTTACTCCATTACTAAAGAAACCCGCTCTCAACCCATCCTGCACTAACTACAGACCAGTCTGCAATCTCCCCTTCATCTCTAAACTTTTGCAGCGCCTGTCTACTCCCGGCTTACCTATTAACTCTCCCACTCACTTCCTCCTAGACTCTTCACAGTCCGGCTTCCGCCCCTACATTTGACTTAAACTGCACGCAAAATGACCAATGACCTTCTGACAGCAAAACGTAATGGTCACCACTCTCTGCTCATTCTTCTCGACCTTTCTGCATCTTTCGACACTGCTGACCACCGTCTCCTACTCTCTAGGCTCCAATCACTCGTTCTCTTCCTATCTTTCCGACTGCTCCTTCAGAGTTTTGTTCTCTGGCTCCACGTCATCTCCTCTTCCTCTCAATGTCGGGGTACCTCAGGGCTCAGTCCTTGGCCCTCTTCTCTCGCTACACCGCCCCAATTGGACAAACCATCAGATTTGTCTTTCAGTAACATCTTTATGCTGATGACACACACAATTATACATGTCATCCCCCCACCTTAGCCCCGCTGTACTACAGAACGCCAGTGACTGTTTGTCCGCAGTCTCCAACATCATGTCCGCTCTCTATCTGAAACTCAACCGCTCAAAAACTGAAATTCTTCTGCTCCTGCCGTCTACTAACCTCCCTAAATCTGACATTTCCCTCTCGTGGGTGGCACCATAATAACGCCACGGCAGCAGGCGCGCTGTCTGGGTGTTATGTTTGACACCAATCTCTCCTTCACATCCCATATACAATCTCATGCCCGCTATTGCCGCTTACACCTAAAGAACATCTCTAGAATCTGCCTTATCACCATGGAAACAACAAAAACCCTCACTGTAGCATTGATCCACTCCCGCCTGGATTATGGGCAGCATGGTGGCTCAGTGGATAGCACTGCAGCCTTGCAGCGCTGTAGTCCTGGGTTCGAATCCCACCAAGGACAACATCTGCAAGGAGTTTCTATGTTCTCCCCGTGTTTGCGTGGGTTTCCTCCAGGTACTCCGGTTTCCTCCCACATTCCAAAGATAGGGAATTTAGATTGTGAGCCCCATTGGGGACAGTGATGATAATGTGTGCAAACTGGAATATGTTAGCGCTATATAAAAAATAAAGATTATTATTACTGCAATGCTCTATTAATTGGCCTCTCCGTTACTCCACTATCCCCTCTCCAGTCCATCCTTAATTCAGCAACCAGGGTCATCCATCTGGCTAATCGGTACTCGGACACGTCCACTCTTTGCCAATCCTTACACTGGCTGCCCATTCATTATAGGATCCAATTCAAAGTACTTGTTCTCACCCACAAAGCTCTCCACAGTGCAGCACCCCCCTACATCTCCTCCCTCATTTCTGTCTATCGGCCTGACTGTTGCGCTCTGCAAACGACTTTCGACTAGCATCTGCACTAATCAGTACCTCCCACTCCTGACTCCAAGACTTCTCCCGCGCTGCGCCAATCTTTTGGAATGCTCTACCCCAAGAAATGACTATCCACAATTTGCATAGTCTCAGGCGTTCCTTTAAAACACATTTGTTCAGAGCGGCCTATCACGTTCACTAATCAAAGTCATTGTATGTGTAAGTGTGCGTGTGTATCCCATTCACTATCTCCATCCATCCCTCACTCCCTCAAGATGGCTGGACCTTCATTGTAAATACACACCTGTACTCTGTATCTCCCCCACCTCATTGTAGATTGTAAGCGCTCACCAGCAGGGGCGGCTTATTTTGCTTTAATTATTGTATTGTTAACATTACTTATGACTTGTGTTTTGAAACTGTTAAACTGTAAAGCGCTGAGGAATATGCTGGCGCTATATAAGGATTATTATTATATAAAAATGGGGGGCAGGTCAGTGAGGGATCAGTGACCTGTCATAAGCCAATACAGATGAATATGTAATCAGAGCACCACATAAAGGCTCGCCCACAGCCCCACCCACAGCCCCGCCCCAGAGCACGAGAATCTCATTAACTGAAAGCTACAAATACAGATTAAACAGTAAACCAGAGTTGCCCTCATTTATGGTGGATCATTGGAGCTACTATGAATCCTGACCAGAAGATTAGAGATAATAATATTGCTCCCCATTTCAGGAGAGATTGTGCAGTAATCTGAATTCCTTAGGATCAAAAACAATGTAATTTATGACGTGGAGGGAATCCATGACACCAGGGCTGGAGCCAACACATCTCCTGCAGGCGGGAATAAATGTATATTACAGCCCTCAGCCACGCACAGCTTAGAGATCTATCATGGCACAGGTGGAATGTTTGTCCTGTAGATTATCACAATCCTCCCTGAAGTTAGTTGGTTTTAATACAAACTGAAATGTCAGGATAAAGGGAAACTCTGCTGTTGTTGGACAGAAATCCACACTTGGCCTCACTGCACATTTACTGTTGTCGCTCATAAAAGGGAAGTTTGGTCAGAAAGACTGGACCTGGTCTTGTAGGGACCATGAGACATTCAGCAGCACAGAAGGGAGAGAAGATTCATCCGATAAGATCTCAGGGATCTAGGAAGCCAACAGCATCATTACCCTCCGCTTTCTCTTACAGGCCCAGCATAAGATTTTTCTACAAGTGATTTTCTATCTTGTCAGCACATTCTACGTACGCTGTCATTTGGCTTTATAGTTACAGATCTGGGCAGGTAATGGTCAGCGTCTCCTAATGTGAAGGAGAGAATGGATAATGAAATCAATTATTAAACCTTATATAAGTCAGTTCAGATATGGTATACCAAGATGGCGTCTGTGTCTTCAGACAACACCCTGGAAGGAATCCTTGGAATGCAGAAGCTGAGATACTGGATACCATATATGGAAGTGAAGCTGAAATGGACCTATCATAGACTGACACTGGCTACTCAGGAGATTGTGTGACACCCATTTCCTGTCACTTTGTTATAAGAATAAACTTCAGTTGTGTGCAAGCCTTTGCTGAGAAAGGAGTAGACATCTAACTCTGTGTTCGGTGTGACTCTTGAAGTGTGCACTCGGCCTATATTGGGTCAGGTACAAGCAATCATATAGATCTCGCTTTAAGGGATCACCCTCACACTAATCCCAGGAGTTATGTGGATCCTCCAGGTTGTAAGTTCTATAGAAAAGAGCTTTCAATGCCCAAAGTCATTTGAACAGTTTTGGGTGGAGGAGAATGTTGTGGTCTAGAGGCAAAATGGTGATCATGGTAATACGGCCGGACTACACCACCGATAAAGCAGCGACAGCCGGTGACTGAGAGGAATCTGTGACTTCTCTGCATTCAGTGGTTACTACTCACCTGGGTAGTCATATGTGGGAATCTCCTCTTTACACCGCTCATCATCTCTCACATGTGTCTCTGTAGTATTAATATGGGTCAGATCTTCACCCTGAAACAAATATTGTAAAAGTCACAGACAGATGGAGACGTCCCATCTATGATCAGCTCTAATCCTGCCATCTCCACCGTTCTCATTACACAAGTATAAAACATATAATACTGGTGGATAAAACAAGACTGAGCACAAGACCTTCACAGCCGTCTACACATCATAGGGGAGATCTCCTGACACCTTCTCTCCATCTACCTGATGATCCTGAGGAGCACTGGGATCTTCTCGGTTACAGTCCTGTGGAAGACGAGGACGGGGACATCGCTCTGGTGTTGTCCTCTTACTGGATAGATCTGGAGGAAACACATACAGGGACTGAATTCATTCTCTACATACAGATAATTATAGGCCGTGTGTATTTAGTCCTGTCTATTACCTGGAGATGTGAGGGGCTGGGGAACCTCCATTATGACGTTCTTGTACAGATCGCTGTGTCCTTCTAAATACTCCCACTCCTCCATGGAGAAATAGACAGAGACATCCTGACACCTTATAGGAACCTGACACATACAATGATATACCGTCATCCCCCGATCCCTTCATAGCGTTACTGTATAATGTCCCAGCAGTGTCACCTCTCCAGTCAGCAGCTCAGTCATCTTGTAGATGAGTTCTAGGATCTTCTGGTCATTGATGTCCTCATGGATCAGGGGGTGAGGTGGAGGCCCCGTGATTGGGCTCAGGGGTCTTCCCCATCCCTCTGACACAGGGTCCGGACAGCGATCACTAGAGGTCTTCTTCACCACTGTGTAATCCTGGTTATGGAGAGACACATTAATAAATCTCACTCCAGACATTTCCAGAGTCCTCACCTCTCCAGTTCTGTCCATCTGTTATTCCCATAGATAAGAATGATGTAATGTGACGTCATCAGAATCTCTCACCTCTCCAGTGAGACGGAAGAGGATCTCTAGGGTGAGGTGTAACATCCTCTCCACCATCTTGTCTCTGTCCATATCCATCCTTGATGGGTAAATCAGGAAAATTCTCTTTTGTAGAAGATCTTCACTGAGAGGATCCGATATTGTAGAGACCTGAATGAGAAGATGCTCCGATGTAACATCATAAGAATCCTGTGTAATAATACAATTACTGGAGATAATAAGGGAAACATATGAGGAGATTTATTATTTTACAGGGTTTAGTTTTCTTCCCTGACATCTACTAATAAAACCTATATATTTAGGCCACAGACAACAAGCAGTTTCCTCCTCGGAGTCGGCAGCTGAACACGTTCCTCATAGACTCATCTTCCATAACGCTAATTCTCGTCTCATTACCGACACTGGAATCGGCATTAGCAATACTGCAGGAGATATTCATTACACGCGACATGAGAAATAACTCCTTCATGATGAGGACGACATCTTCATCTTCTACTGCGGCTCTAGAGACAGATGTGGCCAGAGTCGGTCACTGCCTCCATCCCCACCGGCCGTCTATATGAAGGTTTCCCGTCTTCCCCGCACTGGAATCTTCTATCACGTTAGATCTGAGCTCTGAGTCACACACAGAAGTTTGAGGCTTTTAGAAAAGATTTTTTGTTTACACAATCAACGCGGACAGAAATGATCTGATCCCAAAGTCTCCATGTACAGTGATTTATGGGGATTATTTCTGGCCTTAGGCTTTCCTATATTACAAGAAAAACACCAGAAAAAGCCGATATTAAAACGTTTCTAATGAAAAATTGGCTCCAACAATTCTTGTAAAAAGAAAAACATAAAGCAGAAGACACATTTTACTATTTTTTAACAAGTGAAACATTTTTTTTTTTTTTTTTTTACAAATTAATTCTTTTTGGAACCATAACATATATGAACACCGCAGGGACGGCACAGGAGCGGCTGCAACAAAAACCATGGCAGTTTAAAGGGAAGATGCCATCAAAGCCGCATGTGGCCTTGGCGTGCGTTCCACATGCCGCATGTGGCCTTGGCGTGCGTTCCACATGCCGCATGTGGCATTGGCATGCGTTTGTTAAATATTAATAATCCGTTAATTTCGTATAAGACTCAGTTCTGTACATTGCTTTAGCTGACACGACATAGGCTATTTTTGTAAGTTTGGCTCATGGTACAGGACAACTCCATATATATACCTGGATCACGTGCTTTAGGAGACGTATATAATTCATGGCTCACTCTAGAGGTCGCTCGCTCCTTCCCTCACCAACATGAGACAGAGACGCAAGATGTCATCTCTGCACGGACATAACTCAACAGCTGGTATGTTAATCCAACTCACATCCAGAGAAGCTACGCACTACAGGACACATGTCTTTTCAGAGTTCCAGGAAAGAAGGTTACAAGCTTAGCTATGAACTAATGGACAATCTCTCTTTCTCCTATTTTTATGTTTTTCTGTAATAATCTTTTCTTTGATGGAAGAAACCAAATAAACCACTACATTTTTATCTGGTAACTAGTCCTGAGTATTTTACAAGACTCACATTATTTTACATTGGAGAGCCAGCCACATCTGAATTTTTGTATTTTTTTTGCGGATTTCCCTCAACTTGCCCAAAAGGGGGATTGAACTTTGCTAACGTCAGTCATATGTGCAAGTTATCAGGAACTCCACTACTCACAAGAATCAGACAGAACCTAGAAGTGAGGACTAAGAATTGCCAGATAGATTGAGAAGTACTACAAGTGCCAAAGTGCCAGACGTGCTGAAGCCAGACGTGTGAAGACAAGAGCCCAGCGTTGTCCATCAAAGGAACAAGCTGAGACATTTCAAGGTAAGAGAAATAAAATGGATGTCATTAATTCTTATGCTAAGCAGAGTAAATTGAAATTTAAGTCTGTAGACAAGTCTAATCCAGAAGTATTATGGCTTAGCTTATATGCAGAGTGTGAACTGGAGAATCAGAAGTTAGATTCTAAGTTTTTCAATAGAGAAAGAGAGAGATTAAAAAATATTCTACAGATGGTAGATATATTTCATAGATCTGTGTCAGAGAAATCCAAAAATGATTGTGTAAAGGAAAATAGTGATGTTCCCGAGATACATTGTAATGTGGAAAAGCAGTTACAAGATGAAAGGCAAATAGTAGCAGCAGCCATTCAAGGTGACCTTGCAGACGTGGAACAAGATGGAGAAGTAGGAGGAGACTTCAGAATTGACGTAGAGGACGTACAAGGGAAAGACGGACCACTAAAAATAGACGACTCACAGGCCCAACTCCGAAGTAAAGTAAGGAAAAGTTTGCTAAAAATATGCAAAATCATTCCTGCATATGATAACAAAATCCATGTTTGTAGAAACTCTGAGGTTTTTGAAAGCTGTGTTGACAAATTTGATTTATCTAACGAGGAGAAGAATCAGTTGTCCAAAATGTGGATCCCTGTAACCTTTGCTAGGAGATTGACTTTAAAGTTATCTGGTGAAACACATGAGAACTTAAATGATAAAGACAGATTACAAAGTCTAATTTTTTGTTCATCAAATGAAAATCATCCAGATATTGATATTCTTCAAAAATTAAGGATTGGTCGGAAGGAATGTACTTTCACGTTTATGTCTATATATGAACGTCTGTACAAAATGCTGAGTGAGAATGTCAAAACACCGTCCCTCATAAGGAGTTTTGTAAGCAAATTTTGGTTTCTAAATCCTGCATCTCGTGTTATTGCGTCACAAAAAGATTCTTTATTGGAATGTGCGCAATCCCTTGATTTTGCCAGAAGACACGAGAATCGTGAAAGGAAAGTAAATCGTGCTAATTTTGTGAAGACAGGCAGAGTAAAATCTTATCAGAAGCCTGTATTAGCAAAGCCTTCTAAAATGAGTTTTCCCCAAAATCAAATTTATGAAGCACGAAGAAAATCACGTTTGTTATAAGCCTTATGGAATCACCAAAGGATCACCGAAAAGACACAGATTGAATTAAGAAAAATGATGAGTTTTGATCTTCTTTCTGTAAAAAAGATGGCCGAATGTGACAGACAGAAGCAGGTGGTGAGTGACATCATTGACTTTGAGCTGACGGGTCCATCAGAGCAGCTCAGAAAATCCGTTAACTTCAAAGTAGCAAGAATATTTAAAGACATCTTTTACAGGGAAAGAGTGGGTGTAGGAATTGGCTAGAAAAAGTAATTATATATATATTGTGCAAAAGAATTATACAATTAGTTATATGTAATTATTTTATAGAGTATAATCCTGTAGTTCTATAGTTTTGTATATACATATTCATACAGTATATATAGAGTGTTTGTAGAAGTAGAGATTGTAGAACTGTATTTTTTAGTGAAAATTAAAATCTACATCAGTAATAATATTTAGAATTATGAATATGATATTAACCTTCTCTTATTTTTCCTTAGAATTTTCATTTCAAAGCAGGACTTAATCGGAAAAATTCTCTTACAAGGATTTATGCCTTTATTTACACAGGAAGTTGCAATAATTGCATGATTTTATATTTAACACTTAAAAGGAAATGACTAACTGCATTTTAAAATGTGTTCTGTGTGTGTTCCTTTACTGCATGGCTTGAGAAGGAGAAGAAATTCGAAGTGCACCTGAAGAAACAGAGGAATGGAGACATGTGACCCAGAGAAGCAGGAGGATCAGGAGGCAGTCAGCACCCATACTGCTCAGAAACCAGTACCAGGCTCTCACGCAGGAAAACGATGAAGAAATACATCAGGATAAGACTTTGCCCACAAACAGCAACCTTGTACGCCTTCAGAGTCCTCCTGGATGGAGAAAGAAAAATGTTGTGAAGAAGAAACGGAGAGTGGTGGTCATGGGGGATTCCCTGTTGAGAGGAACAGAGGCCGCTATCTGCAGACCGGATATAACTTCAAGAGAAATGTGCTGTCTTCCAGGTGCAAAAATTAAAGATGTGTCTGACAGGATATCAGGACTCTTCAGACCTACAGATGACTACCCATTCCTGCTACTACATGTGGGGACAAATGACACCGCAAGAAACGACCTGGAAACCATCTGCAGAGACTTTGAAGACTTAGGCAAGAAAGTGAAAGAACTGGGAGCGCAGGTGGTCTTCTCTTCCATCCTCCCAGTGGATGGCCATGGAACAAGGAGGTGGAATAAGATTCTACAGGTGAACAACTGGCTACGTCGATGGTGCCGTCAGCAACGATTTGGATTTCTGGATCACGGAGTGAACTACTTATACGATGGACTACTTGCTAGAGATGGGGTGCACCTTACGAAGACTGGAAAGCATGTATTTGGAAGTCGCCTTGCTACACTTGTAAGGAGAGCTTTAAACTAGAACAACATGGGAAGGGAAGCAAAAGACCAGAAAAAGCCATACACCTGACAAATGCTATTGAGAACTCTGCTATTAGAAGTGGAAAGGAAGAACAAAGACGAAAGAATATAATTAATAAAAATATTGGAGAAAGAGAAACCAATCACAAACTAAAATGCTTCTATACTAACGCACAAAGCATGGGCAACAAACAAGGAGAATTGGAACTACTAACACAGGAAAAGAAATATGATGTCATTGGAATCACTGAAACTTGGTGGGACAATACACATGATTGGAATACAAGACTAGAAGGATACAACTTATTTGCAAGAAACAGATTTGATAAACGAGGAGGAGGTGTCGCATTGTATGTTAGAAACGCATATATCTGCACAGAGATCCAAGCTTCAGAGACTGGGAGTTCTGTGGAAACTGTTTGGGTAAGAATACAAGGACAGAACAATGGAAAGGACACCATTGTAGGCATTTACTACAGGCCGCCTGTGCAAGCTGAAGATATGGATGAACTCTTTATGCATCAAATGGCCAAGTTCTCCAAAAAATATGACATAGTTGTCATGGGAGATTTCAACTATCCAGACATTTGTTGGGAATCTCTCTCAGGCAAAACTAACAGGTCAAGGAAATTCTTATCCTCTCTTGCTGACAACTTTATCTTCCAAAAGGTAGGGGAGAAAACAAGGGGAACTGCTACCTTGGATCTAATCCTTATAAACAGGGAGGAAATGGTTGAGGAGGTAAAAGTGGCTGGGACCCTAGGAGGTAGTGACCATGCTATTTTAGAATTTTGGATAACTAGAGGCGGAAGACCTGTGAAGACTCAGACGTCAAGGTTAGATTTCAGAAAGGCAGATTTTAAGGGATTCAGAAAGAGAATTGGAGGGATCCAATGGCTGGATATCCTAAAAGACAAAAATGTCCAGGAGGGATGGGAAATCTTGAAAAATGAAATTCTCAAAGCACAGTTGTTAACAATTCCGAAAAGAGGGAAGAATAGGAAGCATTTAAGGAAACCAGGATGGATGAACACAGAACTTAAGCACATGCTAAAAAGAAAAAAAAGGTTTATAAAATGGAAAGAGGGAGGCATATCTAAAGAAGAATATAATGCTGTCTGCAGAACCTGCAGGGCACAAATCAGATTAGCTAAAGCTGAAAATGAATTGAGGCTTGCAAGAGATGTCAAAAACAATAATAAAGGATTTTGGGGATATGTCAAAAGTAAAAGAAAAGTCAAAGATGCTATAGGATTTTTACAGGATGAAAATGATGAAATGGTAAGACAGGATGTTGAGAAGGCTGAACTTTTAAATTCCTATTTTGCATCTGCTTTCTCTCAGAAAGGAAATGTAACATCAACTGTTATTCACTGTCCTATTAAGGGAATAGAAGAATCCAGGATATCTATAAACAGAAAGATAGTGAGGAAACACTTAGCTAACCTAAATGAATTCAAGTCTCCAGGTCCAGATGAATTACACCCCAGAGTACTGAAGGAGATAGCAGAAGAAATTTTTGAACCCCTCTCCATAATCTTTGAAAATTCTTGGAGAACAGGAGAAGTGCCAGAAGACTGGAGAAGAGCAAATGTTGTTCCTATCTTCAAAAAAGGGGAAGAAGGTGGACCCAGGGAACTATAGGCCGGTGAGTCTGACTTCTATACCAGGAAAGATCTTTGAACAAATTATTAAACAACATGTATCTCAATACCTGGATAAGAATGAAGTGTTTAAACAGAGTCAGCATGGGTTTGTAACTAATAAGTCATGTCAGACTAACTTAATTTCCTTCTATGACGGTATCACTGATTGGGTGGATCAAGGAAATGCTGTAGATATAGTATATCTTGACTTCAGCAAAGCATTTGACAAAGTCTCTCATACAATCCTTATTGAAAAAATGACTAAGTATGGAATGGACAAGGCAACTGTTAGGTGGATTCATAACTGGCTTAGTGATCGAACCCAAAAAGTGGTCGTAAATGGCTGCACATCCAGTTGGAAGAATGTCTCAAGTGGGGTACCACAGGGCTCTGTCCTGGGCCCTGTATTGTTCAACATCTTTATCAACGATTTAGATGAAGGAATTGAGGGTAAACTGATTAAATTTGCTGATGACACAAAGCTAGGAGGGATAGCTAATACTAGAGAAGAGAGAGAGAGGATTCAAAAAGATTTAAATAAACTGGAGAAGTGGGCAGCAACTAACAGAATGGTTTTTAACAGGGAGAAATGCAAAGTACTACATCTGGGCAATAAAAATGAAAAAAGCATATATAGAATGGGAGGAATAGGGCTAAGTGACAGCACATGTGAAAAAGACTTGGGTATACTAATAGATCACAGACTGAATATGAGTCAACAGTGTGATGCAGCAGCAAAAAAGGCAAATGCAATTCTAGGATGTATTAACAGAAGCATACAGTCTAGATCACGTGAAGTCATTATTTCCCTCTACTCCTCTTTGGTCAGACCTCATCTGGAATATTGTGTCCAGTTTTGGGCACCACATTTTAAAAAAGACATCAACAAACTGGAGCAAGTTCAGAAAAGAGCGACCAGAATGGTGACCGGTCTGCAAACCCTGTCTTATGAGGAAAGGTTGCAGGATTTGGGAATGTTTAGTTTGCAAAAGAGAAGACTGAGAGGAGACTTTATAGCTGTCTACAAATATCTAAAGGGCTGTCACATTGTATAAGGATCAACTTTATTCTCATTTGCACAAGGAAAGACTAGAAGCAATGGGATGAAACTGAATGGGAGGAGACACAGATTAGATATTAGAAAAAACTTTTTGACAGTTAGAGTGATCAATGAGTGGAACAGGCTGCCACGAGAAGTGGTGAGTTCTCCTTCAATGGAAGTCTTCAAACAGAGGCTGGACAGACATCTGACTGGGATGATTTAGCGAATCCCGCTATGAGCAGGGGGTTGGACCAGATGGAGGTCCCTTCCAACTCTACGATTCTATGATTCTATGAATGACTACCACAGTATATGAAATTTGAACCTTGTTCTAATAATAAGTATACCAGTATACTATGTCCCTGTTCTTTAGGAAAAGAATTTTTAAGGAGGGTCTCAACTTTTGCAAACCAATGGAATTTTTTTCCAGGCCTAAGGCTAAGTGCACACGTACCGGAACTCTCGCGGAAATTACCACGAGAATTCCGGAATTCCATTCCGCGGGAAAGTCGCATTTTAAATTCCCGCGATTTTCCCACGGAAAAACTAGCATTTTGCAAGCGTAATTAGCTTGCAAAACGCTAGCGTTTTCCAAGCGATCTGTAGCATCGCTTGGAGAACTGATTGACAGGTTGGTCACACTCGTCAAACATAATGTTTGACGAGTGTGACCAACTTTTTACTACTGAGGCCGCCTATGCAGCATCAGTAGTAAAAGATAGAATGTTAAAAAAAATAAAAAATGGTGTTATTCTCACCTTCCGTCGTCCCGCGCAGCCGTTCCCAGTAATCCTTTGCGAAAATGCCAGCGATGACGTCCGTTCTCGCGGTCATTCGCGCGACGTCATCACGAATTACCGCGAGACTTCGCGATCCCGCGAGAACGGACGCCATCGCGGGCATTTTCGCAAAGGATTACTGGGAACGGAAGCGTGGAGAGAGGCGGGAAGGCTGCGCGGGACGCCGGAAGGTAAGAATAACAATATTTTTTTATTTTAATTCTATTTTTTACAGGGATATGGTACCCAAAGCCCGGAGGATAGTCTCCTCTCCTCCGGACCGTGGGTACCATCCGCAATTGCTCTGCTTACTTTTCGCATGGTGTGCACAGCCACTTGCGGGAAGTAAGCGGAACAATGCATTCCTATGGGTGCGGGATCGCCGCGATTCCGCAAAATTAATGAGCATGCTGCGGTTTTTACCGCGAAGCGATTCCGCCGCGGTAAAAACCGCAGCATTAGCACAGCATTGCGGAATCCCATAGGAATGCATGGGATGCTTATTTTTCGCGTTTTCGCGGCAAAATCGCGCGGTTAAAACCGCCGCGGAAACGCGAAAAAAACGCCACGTGTGAACTCAGCCTAAATGTCAAGTATAGCTATACAATATATTTTTATGTCATGTGTATTTGGGGAATATTCAAAGAAATATTAAGACTAAATTTAAATAGTTTACAATGCATTGATAATTAGGATAATTTGGGTTAAAATACGTGTATTCATCACACCTCTGTATGTGGGATAATATGTGACACAGTCTGAGTGACAGTGACTGAGTGTAGGAGCAGCTGCTGAGCGAGTAATGTGATACGTTTGGTGTGTGTGAGGCCTCAGGATTCTGAATGCAATAAAAAAACAAAAAACAAAAACAAACTGTCTTTAGGAGAAATATGCAGATCAGTTAAATTACTAGAATATTAAGATATAATGAAATATTATCTACACAACATATATTTCTATATTTCTATAGTAATTTCTTGATTTAGTTAATTGTGATAAGCGCAAAGTGCAATCGCACATCAAAATGGTTTATGAAGAAAATCTACATTTAAATTAATTTTTCCAAAGGATAATTTTATAATATTCAAATTAGTTTTAATGGTTACACATCTTCAGACAAATAATGGTATAAGCAAGTATAATATTTACACAATTTATAAATTAATTATTTTTAATTTTGGTTTTGATAAATGAATTATTTCATAAAACAATATTTTTCGGTATTAATGGGGAAAAAGTGTTTTTGATCCTGACTACATCACATTTGATTAATACCTCTTCTTCACACATTTTAATAAAAAAGAAATATTAATAAGGTACAATGGTATAAGTATTGGGTATAATAACATTTGAGTATTATAAAGAGTCATTTCTGAGGAGTATTACATGCAAAGTTGCATAATTTGAATGTTTTGGTAATACAAGTTTATGACAATTATGAAATAATCCAGATCATGGAAATATTAAGGGTATATGTTACTGAAGACATAACTACTCTGCATCAACATAAAGGCCTTATTTTTATTCTTATTCTTATTTTAATTTAATTTTTTATTCTATTTTTTATTTTAATTCTTACATTTTTATTTTTTCTTTCATCAATAGTAAAGTAATATCTACTATAGAATTTTGCTTCATTAAATATAACAATGATACGGTTTCATTACAAAGGAAAATGTTTCAGTTCTGAGTTATATGCAACAATTCTTTTATTCATTCATTCGCTCACTCATATATTCTTATTTTGGTTCATGGCTTTACATTCCTACATATTATTAGTATAATAAATATATTCCTTATTAATAAAGATGAAAACACTGGTTACATAAAACACAGTGACACCTATGGGTTGGAAAAGGTAATTACACCTATGACATAAAAAATGTTCTATCACATGAAGAATATGGATAATAATGTATTATCACTTATTATTGGTTTATTATTTCAAACATTGAAATCCATATACGGTACAAATTCTGATAATAATTATATGGATATTGCTGATTGCTATGGTACGCTGTGATATTATAGGATAGGAAAATTACCAGATTTGGTATAGAATAGGGAATGAAGACTTCAAGCAAGATACTGAAATTACGTTAAGACTTTTCATATTTCTAAACTTTATTGATTCTTATCAGTTGCAAGAAGAATGCCGCTATCCAGAAGTCCCAGAAGGTAACAAAGCTATGATTACTGAGTAATAGACTGTGTTAATTACAAGTGCAGTATCCACCACCGACAGCCACAAGTGCAGTATCCACCACCGACAGCCACAAGTGCAGTATCCACCACCGACAGCCACAAGTGCAGTATCCACCACCGACAGCCACAAGTGCAGTATCCACCACCGACAGCCACAAGTGCAGTATCCACCACCGACAGCCACAAGTGCAGTATCCACCACCGACAGCCACAAGTGCAGTATCCACCACCGACAGCCACAAGTGCAGTATCCACCACCGACAGCCACAAGTGCAGTATCCACCACCGACAGCCACAAGTGCAGTATCCACCACCGACAGCCACAAGTGCAGTATCCACCACCGACAGCCACAAGTGCAGTATCCACCACCGACAGTCACAAGTGCAGTATCCACCACCGACAGTCACAAGTGCAGTATCCACCACCGACAGTCACAAGTGCAGTATCCACCACCGACAGCCACAAGTGCAGTATCCACCACTGACAGCCACAAGTGCAGTATCCACCACTGACAGTCACAAGTGCAGTATCCACCACTGACAGTCACAAGTGCAGTATCCACCACTGACAGCCACAAGTGCAGTATCCACCACTGACAGCCACAAGTGCAGTATCCACCACTGACAGCCACAAGTGCAGTATCCACCACTGACAGCCACAAGTGCAGTATCCACCACTGACAGCCACAAGTGCAGTATCCACCACTGACAGCCACAAGTGCAGTATCCACCACTGACAGTCACAAGTGCAGTATCCACCACTGACAGTCACAAGTGCAGTATTCACCACTGACAGCCACAAGTGCAGTATCCACCACTGACAGTCACAAGTGCAGTATCCACCACTGACAGTCACAAGTGCAGTATCCACCACTGACAGCCACAAGTGCAGCATCCACCACTGACAGCCACAAGTGCAGCATCCACCACTGACAGCCACAAGTGCAGTATCCACCACTGACAGCCACAAGTGCAGAATCCACCACTGACAGTCACAAGTGCAGTATCCACCACTGACAGCCACAATTAAAGTGTCTAACCTGACAACCAGAGGACGATGATCCTATGATGCTGAGATGAACTGTGTTATCACGTTCTTACCAAGTTCCAGAGGTTTCCAATCACCTGTAAAGCTTTGATGAAGGCTGGTGAACAATGAAGGTAATTGTCAGGAAGCTACAACCCTGACATGTGTCCTGTGCATTAGGACAAGGACTGGTTATGATGCTATGTTTAGCAAGGAAGAGTCATTTTAACCCTTGCTTTGCTGACCAAAGATGTCACACCTGTTCAAAGACCAGTGCCGATGGAGGATTCCAGAATATCCAAGGCGAGCCAATGTAAGCCCAGGTTTTTTTAAAGGTGAGATTGCACAGATATTAAAGCTGCATTTCATCTATAGACTTTGTTTCCTTATCAACATTTGAATTTATGGACTTTGATTTTATACACAACACGATTTCTAAAACATCTATATGCTATAGAAAAACTGTGTTTTTAAAAGAACCAAGAAGAAGACAGAAGACATCAAAATGAAGACCAGATGACATCAGATGATGATGACTGGACCTGAGATGCTTCAATTTAGATTTAGGGAAGTATAATTATACATATTGTATATGAATATTGTTCACGGCTTACCATAACATGAATTCACATCATTACGTGCGTATAACAATAATCTGATGTTATTGATATTAAATTATTTTGTCAAAGAAGAAAAGAAGAAAGAAGATCTTGTTATATTTTGAGGGTTCCAATTAATGTCTGTCTCCCTCAAAAGGGGGAATTGTTAAATATTAATAATCCGTTAATTTCGTATAAGACTCAGTTCTGTACATTGCTTTAGCTGACACGACATAGGCTATTTTTGTAAGTTTGGCTCATGGTACAGGACAACTCCATATATACCTGGATTACGTGCTTTAGGAGACGTATATAATTCATAGCTCACTCTAGAGGTCGCTCGCTCCTTCCCTCACCAACATGAGACACAGACGCAGGATGCCATCTCTGCACGGACATAACTGAACAGCTGGTATGTTAATCCAACTCACATCCAGAGAAGCTACGCACTACAGGACACATGTCTTTTCAGAGTTCCAGGAAAGAAGGTTACAAGCTTAGCTATGAACTAATGGATAATATCTCTTTCTCCTATTTTTATGTTTTTCTGTAATAATCTTTTCTTTGATGGAAGAATCCAAATAAACCACTATATTTTTATCTGGTAACTAGTCCTGAGTATTTTACAAGACTCACATTATTTTACAGCGTTCCACATGCCGCATTGGCGTGCGTTCCACATGCCGCATGTGGCATTGGCGTGCGTTCCACATGCCGCATGTGGGATTGGCGTGCGTTCCACATGCCGCATGCGGCTTTGGCGTGCGTTCCACATGCCGCATGCGGCTTTGGCGTGCGTTCCACATGCCGCATGCGGCTTTGGCGTGCGTTCCACATGCCGCATGCGGCTTTGGCGTGCGTTCCACATGCCGCATGCGGCCTTGGCGTGCGTTCCACATGCCGCATGCGGCCTTGGCGTGCGTTCCACATGCCGCATGCGGCCTTGGCGTGCGTTCCACATGCCGCATGCGGCCTTGGCGTGCGTTCCACATGCCGCATGCGGCCTTGGCGTGCGTTCCACATGCCGCATGCGGCCTTGGCGTGCGTTCCACATGCCGCATGCGGCTTTGGCGTGCGTTCCACATGCCGCATGCGGCTTTGGCGTGCGTTCCACATGCCGCATGCGGCTTTGGCGTGCGTTCCACATGCCGCATGCGGCTTTGGCGTGCGTTCCACATGCCGCATGCGGCTTTGGCGTGCGTTCCACATGCCGCATGCGGCTTTGGCGTGCGTTCCACATGCCGCATGCGGCTTTGGCGTGCGTTCCACATGCCGCATGCGGCTTTGGCGTGCGTTCCACATGCCGCATGCGGCTTTGGCGTGCGTTCCACATGCCGCATGCGGCTTTGGCGTGCGTTCCACATGCCGCATGCGGCTTTGGCGTGCGTTCCACATGCCGCATGCGGCTTTGGCGTGCGTTCCACATGCCGCATGCGGCTTTGGCGTGCGTTCCACAAGCCGCATGCGGCTTTGGCGTGCGTTCCACATGCCGCATGTGGCTTTGGCGTGCGTTCCACATGCCGGAAATAAAAGGCTGTGGACCGCGCGTCATCAAGCCAAATCGGTTGCATATTCTACTTCTATGTGGTTCAAGAAACCACAAGTTATTTTGGCGTGCGTTCCACTTACTGGAAACACTAAGTTGTGGAGTGCACGCCTCTGCCTCATGGGACACAATTAGTAGTTCGCCTTCATTTGAGTGTCGCAGATTTTTTCCTTGCGGCTCACGCACCTTTATGGCACCCTGGCGTGCGTTTCGACCACCGGAAGTACCATGGTATGTATTTCATACTTCCCCCCCCCCCCACCTTTAGCTCAGCACTATGGCCCCTCACCTCCTATCACAAGGATAAGTCCCCTTCCATGGGGGTGTGCAGGGCTTGTTTAGCACAGGGGGAGCTGTGGAAGGTCAGGGGGGAGTCTTGGGGATACAATATTGTTAGCCCTTTAGGGTCTTGTAGGGCATTTTCTTCCCCTTGTCCTATATGGAGCATCCTGGACCCAGGATCTCCTTTTCCTCCCGCACCCCCTTCATGAATGGCTGAGCTTGTGCCTTTCCTCACTTATTGCTCTGGCATATTCCGGGTGGTAACTCTATTAATGTCATCCAGATTCCAGTCATTACTGTTATATGCAGCCAGAATCTGTCAGTCGCTGTTTGCGGGGTTCTGTGGGATTCTCCCAGATCCCCAACGTGAGATTCTGGGACTTGCTGATTACAGTTCAGCCATTGCAAGTGGGAATCATTCCTCCTGATCGGGCTGTGCTCCTCACACCCCTTTATTTGTGACTTCACCCAAACATTTATATTCACTCACTCTGGGGGACACAAAATTGTTTTTATCCTACTATCTTACTAAAGGTTATGTTTTATCTCCCATCCACCACACTCCAGCTGTGATGGAAATATATACATTTCATACAGATCTCACTTTCATATATCCTTATATACTGATATACACATTTTCATAGCTATCTTGAACCTTATAATCAATTGCTGAAAATGACCTACTAACCCCATGAGCCAGTCTGGAGAACCAGCATAGTCTCGTGGTAGCATTGTCTTGTGATATATCTGCCAGCCATGGGAAAGGAGGAAGTTGGACCAGATGCACTAGCTGATATCGGAGGTTTGCTGACATTGCAAGACAATGCATAAGAGTAAATCAAATGATGCTAAATCACCCTCATGTCGGACACTGCCATATAAGTTCATTTACTCAAATAGCCAATAGCATTAAAACACAAGCCTTATGTTAATTGACTAACCACTCCTTTCTGTATGTAATGATAAAACCATATATGTGCAATAAACCAGCAGAGTCCTGCTGGAAAGAGATACTGCTAACAAGGTGTTTAGGGTGTCTTTTCTGTTGAGCGCTCAATGAGACTCTGTTCTAATTAGGACAGGCCACAGCACACAGAGATATATCTATCTAAATTTCCATATCATCTGGCGCAGAGACGCGCGGCTGTGGACGAAACGCATGGGGACCCTGCTGACCAGAGAGACGGAGGTGCCGACTAAGGCCTTGGCTCATGGGGACGGAGATTTGCGCAACTCCATAAGTAAGGTAAGAAAATCTGGTTATCTTACCTGAATGTCCCCTGTGCCCAGTCCGGGTCTGTACCTCTAGCCGGTCAGGTGTGGTCACCACCGCATTCCCAGGTAGTGTAAAAGTCCACACCCTTATCCAAACCCTGGGATAAGCCAAGGTGTCTGCTTTGGGTCCTGTTTGTGTCTAGATCCGGGAGAGAGCTGATGGAACGGTGATTGATTGTGCATGTGGTTGCTGGGAAACCGATATCTGAGATTCAACTTCCCCTGCTAAGTCCTCACAAATAAACCTGTACACAGGGAGGACTGGAGAGGCCTATCCAGGTATGGGTTGTGGGGGCTTAGAGAGATATCACTAGTCGAGTCTCCTATCAAGCTATCACATATACACCCATGCATCGGAAGGGACAGGAGCACCCAGATCGCCAGGCACGTGGTGGTGTTTAGCTTGGGGGAGATATCGCAAGCCAAATCACTTGACAGGTTGCCACCGATTCACCTGTACATCGGAAGGACAGGAGAGGCCGGCCAGGTACAGATGGTGGCAATTTTGTGGGAGTTATCACGGACTCCTGTTACCGGCGGGACGACCGGTACAGTGTGTTAACATTCCCGGGTGACCGAGCGCAGTACACCAAGTACGATTGTCAGTTGTTGGTTACCAGATCTGCTTGTGCTACGTGTCACTAAAGAGGGCCTCGATTTCTCCCCGGACGTCTATATGTGCATCAACGAAGATCTGAAGCAGAAAGTTTTTTTCCTTTTCTTTTACACTTCCTCTTTTGCCCGTGGGGTGCGTCTCTGATATTTTTCATATTGTCACATTTGTTCTGTACTCTGCTTTTCCCTTGTTTTATCTTGCATTTGGTGGAAGTTTTTTACTGTAGTGTGAGAATTTTTGGGAATGCTGGGTTGTTGAATATATACCATTGTCTCAGTTTGCTCTTTTGTTTCCATTGTTCTCAAAAGATTTTACTGAGAGACGCAGGCAGAGGAAAGGGGAAGTGTGTGTATCCTCCATTTGTGCACGGACATTTTATTGTTGGAAGTTTTACTGAATTTTGGATTTTTGATTTCTTTTTGGAGTGTTCTTTCCAAGTTTTACCAACTTCCTGATTATTCTTTTTGTTTTCTTTTTTTCTCCACTTTCTGAGTTTTTATTAGTTTTCCATTTTCTTTTGAAGTTTTTATAAATATTTTGTTTTTTTTCTTTTTTCTTTCCTTTTTAAGCAAGTTTAAAAAGGGTTGTGAAGTTTTTGAAGTTTTAATCACTTTTTTTGAAGTTTTTGGAATAGACATAGTAAGTGTTATTCAGAAAGTTATGTAGATTTACAGGGGCAGCTTTTAAGCTGCAGCATGGCATAATGTATTGAGAAGAAAAAAGGGAAGTTAGTTAGTTGAGCTGAATTGAAGTCCGCGTTTTATAAAGTGGCAGCGGATTTACAGCATAGAAGTACTGAGAGTTAGGTGAACAGGAAAGGATTATTTTTACGTGTACAAGAGAGAAAAGTGTTTTCAGCGGAATTCTAAGCTGTGCCGTCTGTGAGGCACCCCGCTCCCCCCCCCCTGGGAGAAGGCACAAGTCCAAGCATGCCTTCTCTGACTGCAGAAAAGGGGAAGGAGTGCGCTCCTCCTTCCCTCTCCTCCCATCTCTCTCCTCCCTCCATCTCCACTCCTCCCTCATCTATTTTTCCTCCTATATTTCCTCCTCCCTCATCTTTTCCCTCTGTCTTTCCTCCTCCCTCATCCCCCTCGTCTTCTCTCTCCCCTCCTCTTCTATCATCTCCCCACCTTTCCACTCTCTACTTTACCCCTCCCTGCTCCTCACCCTCTCTCCCACCTCTCAGTTCATTGTCACCAGCTAGGCCAGTGCCAAATCCAGAAAATGAGGTGTCCTTATCTCCACAGGGCACCCTCTCTAAAGAGCCAGCTATGATACCAGGAGAAGAAAGTGAAACACTCCCTACACATAACACCACAGGTGCCCCCCCAATACAACAGCTAGCAGAAGGGAGGTGTGAGTCATCAGCGTCTGCAGCTGCTGGGTCTTACAATGAGGATCCTAAGTGCCAGGCAGACCTGCAACCTCAGAAGAGGGGAGCACCCACACAATGTCACAGTTTCTCCTCTGATGAATATGAAGAGGGGACATCATACATGCTGCCCAGTACTAGGTGAAGAAACCCACAGACACCAAGAAGGCAGGGGCAGATAGAGCCAGAACTCTTACATTATGTGCCCTTCACCCCTAGTCAGGTGTTCAGTATTCTGAAAAATCTGCCAGACCTAGATATGGACCCCATGCCATTTTACTGAAGAATGCAGCAGAGCCAGCAAACATATCTGCAATCTGAATTGATCTCTGGTCCATAATGGAATTAAAAGCAGGTGAAACACTCTGGCCAATCATGAAGGAACACTTCAAGCTTCCATCAGAATTAGATGTGCACTCCTGGGAGTCAGGATCAAAGCTAATTGAGCAGCTCAGAGAGTGGGCCAAAGCCAGACAAGCACTCAGCCTGCATAACATGAGCCAGGCCGAGACAGAGTCTGTAGACAAGTTTCATGGCAGAGTGAGGCAAGTATTCCAAGACTTAGGCTTCACTATTCATGATCAGATACACAGACAAATGTTGGCAGAGGCCTTTAGGCAAGGACTAAGAGAACCAATCAAGAAGCTGCTGATAGTGATCAGGCCTGAGTACAGGTCAATAGCCGTAGATGCCCTGCTCGTAGTAGCCAGAAGAATTCAGTCCCACCCAGGAGTGCGCAAGACAGCCCCTCCTATGGTGGCCACCGATGTGGAAGAGCACCCACCCTGCAGGGACGGGAGACCCATCAGGTGTTACAACTGTGGCAACCTTGGTCATTTCCGGAACCAGTGCACAGCACCCCGGCAGCCCAGGACATAACGCAGGGGAATAGGCCAAGCAAGAAACACAGGAAACAGTGAAGAACCCTGTCTATAGGACAGAGGCAAGCCAGGTCCGCAAGACATCACGCTCCTGACATGTAAAACTCCATCAGCGGACCCAATACCTCAAATCTCCAGGGGTTGTCATATCTTTCCTTGTGGACACTGGTGCAGTCAGAAGTGTGATGAGGCATGTGGAACTCCCCGACCCCACCTGCCTATCAGAACACTATGTCTTGTGTGGGGATTGAAGGTCAAGTCAGACATTCCCAGCTTAGGGCCCCGTCACACATAGCGACTCACCAGCGATCCCGACAACGATATCACCTTGTCAGGATCGCTGGTGTGTCGCTACATGATCGCTGGTGAGCTGTCAAACAGGCAGCTTCACCAGCGATCAGTATCAGCGACACGCGGGTAACAAGCGACGCACGTCGCTTAGTTTACCCGCATTATATCTTAGTTACCAGCGTGCTGATGCAGGGAGCTGGTAACCAAGGTACACATCGGGTTTCTAAAGGGTGCGCGCCCCTTAGAAACCTGATGTGTACCTTGGTTACCAGCTCCAGTTCGCTGGTCTCCCGCCTGTCACACGCAGCGATGCGTGCTGGCCAGCGGGAGACCAGCGACCCCAAAAATGTCCAGATGTTTCAACAACGATCAGCGATTACTGGCAGGGGGCCAGTCACTGATAGCTGTCACACACAACGATCTCGCTGGTGAGATGGCTGTTGCGTCACAAAACTTGTGACTCAGCAGCGATCTCGCTAGCGAGATCGCTATATGTGATGGGGGCTTTACAAGCCCCTGAGCGTGTGGACACAGCCAGGACACCCCATCCTGTTTCAGTTTATGGTGGAGACCAGCCCACCCCACCTGATGAGACAAATTGACATGACATTTTCTCCACCTCTGACCCAAGAAGAATCCATCATGCTGGTTGCCCTGCAAGAGCCTCGAACAACCAGTGCAAGCCTACTCAAGGAGTAGGAAACGACCTATGCCAAAACATGGTATCCATCCACAGACAGCTGTTTCGGGGTATTGCCCCTCATCAGTGTGGAGTAGGAAAATGGCCAGTAGGAGCAATGTCTAGAGGCATAGGTGGTTTCCTTCATTGGAAACTGCCCTTCCCGTGGTTGTTCCTTCCCGAGGAAAGACCTGGCTAGTCATTGCTTGCGTTGAGAAACATGTGATGGTGTCTCCACGGCTTGTGTTTTGCATGTTTTTACATATTTCCCATAAGGGATGGGGGCATTGCTCTAGAATCACTGCGTTGAGAAACATGTGATGGTGTCTCCGCAGTGTTGGATGTTGATCTCCATGAGTTCATTCATCCTCATTTTTCACAGTCTTCTACTAGACATTGCTCCTATATTGCTCCGCCCCCGTCCGCAACGCACCAGCTCCGGCTCTGCCCCCGTCCGCCATGCACCAGCTCCGCCCCCGTCCACCAGGGCTGTGGAGTCGGAGTCGTGGAGTCGGAGTCAGTGCTCATTTTGGTGGAGTCGGTATAAAATAGACTGACTCCGACTCCTAAAATATAT
Organism: Dendrobates tinctorius; assembly: GCF_039654945.1. NCBI lineage: Eukaryota > Metazoa > Chordata > Amphibia > Anura > Dendrobatidae > Dendrobates > Dendrobates tinctorius. Next base: position 279,630 of record NW_027361685.1, read on the forward strand.
AATAAATTGGGTACAGTAGTTGAATGCAGAATGTGCTGAATATTTTTTCATAGGAATTTTTGGAAAGTTATGAAATGTCCTATAAATGGCTGTTCTATTCCTGATCTAAGGCTACATTCACACACAACGTTTTCCCTGTGTTTTTTGAGGATACGTTTTTCAGTTGCCAAAGCAGATCAGCTTTTTAATAAACCGCATCACCTGAAAGGTTTTTGAGCTCATAGATAATGTTTTCAATAGCAAAAGCAGATTAGAAATCTGCTCTATCCATTTATCCATATCTGTCTATCCATATCATATCTGTACCAAAAAGAATGAAAGCCGGGTAGCACACAGACTAACACTCCTTTTTTTTTAGCACCAGTCAGGTCCACCTCATAACTGCCCAAAAGGACGCCCAGGACAGGCAGTGCTCGTCTTCAGTAACACATCAACATCAATTGACAGTTGGAATAAATAGACTGCATTCATCAACACATCTTCTTAAGGTGCAGGCTTTATTTTCAAGTGTAGGGGTGTGCAGTATGAGGTTCTGCAGCAGCTGAGGTGTGCAGTATGAAATTCTGCAGAACAGTATGAGGTTCTGCCCCCCAGGTTTGATCCTGGCTACGCCCATAGTGTGAATGTAGCCTGAGGATCTAGGCTTTATCTTAGCCGAGATAAGTCATAGTGTGTGTATGTATATATATATATATATATATATATATATACACCCACAGTACAGACCAAATGACTCTTGGTCTTCCTTTCCTGGGGCGGACCTCATGTGAGCCAGTTTCTTTGTAGCGCTTGATGGTTTTTGCCAGTGCACTTGGGGACACTTTCAAAGTTTTCCCAATTTTTTGGACTGACTGACCTTCATTTCTTAAAGTAATGATGGCCACTCGTTTTTCTTTACTCAGCTGCTTTTTTCTTGCCATAATACAAATTCTAACAGTCTATTCAGTAGGACTATAAGGCAAGAAATCCCACTTATTAAACCTGACAGGGCACACCTGTGAAGTGAAAACCATTTCCGGTGACTACCTCTTGAAGCTCATCAAGAGAATGCCAAGAGTGTGCAAAGTAGAAATCAAAGCAAAAGGTGGCTACTTTGAAGAACCTAGAATATAAGACATATTTTCAGTTGTTTCACACTTTTTTCTTAATTATATAATTCCACATGTGTAAATTCATAGTTTTGATGCCTTCAGAGTGAATCTACAATTTTCATAGTCATGAAAATAAAGAAAACTCTTTGAATGAGAAGGTGTGTCCAAACTTTGGTCTGTACTGTATGTAATCGATATTGTACAGTGTATTACATATTTACAATTTATTACAGTTTTTTGTGTTCTAAAGTTGTATTCCAATAAATAGATATTCTGTTCTATCTAAATATCTTGATTATTGGATCACAGAAATGATTAAATGTCTGATGTTCACATTGTACTACAATACATTTTTCACTTAAATATAAGCAATATATGTGGGAGTCGGAGTCGTGGAGTCGGTGTAAGGGAAATTGAGGAGTCGGAGTTGGAGTCGCAGGTTTGGCTTACCGACTCCACAGCCCTGCCGTCCACCACACTCCAGCTCTGCCCCCGTCCGCCACGCACCAGCTCCGGCTCCGCCCCCGTCCGCCACGCGCCGGCTCCGCCCCCGTCCGCCACGCGCCGGCTCCGCCCCGTCCGCCACGCGCCGGCTCCGCCCCTGTCCGCCACGCACCGGCTCCGCCCCCGTCCGCCACGCACCGGCTCCGGCTCCGCCCCCGTCCGCCACGCACCAGCTCCGGCTCCGCCCCCGTCCGCCACGCACCAGCTCCGGCTCCGCCCCCGTCCACCACGCACCAGCTCCGGCTCTGCCCCCGTCCGCCACGCACCAGCTCCGGCTCTGCCCCCGTCCGCCACGCACCAGCTCCGGCTCTGCCCCCGTCCGCCACGCACCAGCTCCGGCTCTGCCCCCGTCCACCACACTCCAGCTGTGGTTCTGCCCCCCCACGTTCAGCCGCCTCTCCCCCCTCCACACACCGTCTCCCTTCTGTCCTCTGCGGGGTGTCGCCGCTCCCTCCTCCGCGCTCTTCCCCGCTGACAGCTCTCTCCTCTGCTGCGCGCTCTCCACACTGCTCTCCTGTCGCTCCACACAAGAGCGATGTGATACCGGAAGTGAGCCGCTTCTACTTCCGGTTACAGCTGTTAAAAAAAAAAAAGGTAGAGGCTAAATCCAAGTCGGCTCGGAGCAGTGCTGACGTCATGCCCATGTGACCAGAAGGGGCGGGGCCTCCTCCTCCATAGAGCAGAGCAGACAGGAAGCTGCCGGTGTCATGGCAGGTAAGTGGATGTTCATGCACGAGCTGGGAGGGGGTGATGTTGCTTGCATGGGGCTGCATGCTGGAGGGGGGTCTGCCTGGGGAGAAGGAGGTGATGTTGCTTGCATGGGGCTGCATGCTGGAGGGGGGTCTGCCTGGGGAGAAGGGGGTGATGTTGCTTGCATGGGGCTGCGTGTGCATGCTGGAGGGGGGGCTGCCTGGGGAGAAGGGGGTGATGTTGTTTGCATGGGGCTGCGTGTGCATGCTGGAGGGGGGTCTGCCTGGGGAGAAGGGGGTGATGTTGCTTGCATGGGGCTGCGTGTGCATGCTGGAGGGGGGGCTGCCTGGGGAGAAGGGGGTGATGTTGCTTGCATGGGGCTGCATGTGCATGCTGGAGGGGGGGCTGCTTGGGGAGATGGGGGTGATGTTGCTTGCATGGGGCTGCGTGTGCATGCTGGAGGAGGGTCTGCCTGGGGAGAAGGGGGTGGTGCTTGCATGGGGCTGCGTGTGCATGCTGGAGGGGGGTCTGCCTGGGGAGAGGGGGGTGATGTTGTTTGCATGGGGCTGCGTGTGCATGCTGGAGGGGGGTCTGCTTGGGGAGAAGGGGGTAATGTTGCTTGCATGGGGCTGCGTGTGCATGCTGGAGGGGGGCTGCTTGGGGAGAAGGAGGTGATGTTTGCATGGGGCTGCATGTGCATGCTGGAGGGGGGGTCTGCCTGGGGAGAAGGGGGTGATTCTTGCGTGGGGCTGCGTGTGCATGCTGGAGGGGGGCTGCTTGGGGAGAAGGAGGTGATGTTGGTTGCATGGGGCTGCGTATGCATGCTGGAGGGGTTCTGCCTGGGGAGAAGGGGGTGATGTTTCTTGCATGGGGCTGCGTGTGCATGCTGGAGGGGGGGCTGCTTGGGGAGAAGGAGGTGATGTTGCTTGCATGGGGCTGCGTGTGCATGCTGGAGGGGGGGCTGCCTGGGGAGAAGGGGGTGATGTTGCTTGCATGGGGCTGCGTGTGCATGCTGGAGGGGGGGCTGCTTGGGGAGAAGGGGGTGATGTTGCTTGCATGGGGCTGCGTGTGCATGCTGGAGGGGGGCTGCTTGGGAAAGGGGTGATGCTTGCATGGGGCTGCGCGTGCATGCTGGAGGGGGGCTGCTTGGGGAGAAGGAGGTGATGTTTGCATGGGGCTGCGTGTGCATGCTGGAGGGGGGTCTGCCTGGGGAGAAGGAGGTGATGTTGCTTGCATGGGGCTGCGTGTGCATGCTGGAGGGGGGTCTGCCTGGGGAGAAGGGGGTGATGTTGCTTGCATGGGGCTGCGTGTGCATGCTGGAGGGGGGTCTGCCTGGTGAGAAGGGGGTGATGTTTCTGGAGGAGGGTTCTGCCTGGGGAGAAGGGGGTGATGTTGTTTGCATGGGGCTGCATTCTGGAGGTGGGTCTGCCTGGGGAGAAGGGGGTGATGTTGCTTGCATGGGGCTGCATTCTGGAGGTGGGTCTGCCTGGGGAGAAGGGGTTGATGTTGGTTGCATGGGGCTGTATGTGCATGCTGGAGGGGGGGTCTGCCTGGGTAGAAAGTGGTGATGTTGGTTGCATGGGGCTGGATGCTGGAGGGGGGTGTCTTCCTGTGGAGAAGGGGGTGATGCTTGCATGAGGCTGGATGCTGAAGGGGGGGCTGCCTGGGGAGAAGGGGGATGTTGCTTGCATGGGGCTGCATGCGCATGCTGGAGGGGGTCTACCTGGGGAGAAGGGGGTAATATTGCTTGCATGGGGCTGGATGCTGGAGGGGGGGGGTCTGCCTGGGGAGAAGGGGGTGATGTTGTTTGCATGGGGCTGCATGCGCATGCTGGAGGGGGGTCTACCTGGGGAGAAGGGGGTAATATTGCTTGCATGGGACTGCGTGCTAGGAGTCTGCCTAGGGAAGGAAGTGTGCTGCCGCTCTCCCTGCCGGGGGCGCTGCCACTGTAACCAAGGTCGCACCTTTAAAAGATTCTGTAATGCTGTAGATAAGCTCGGATGTAACCTGAAAGATAAGAAAAACAAGTTATATTATACTCACCGGGGGCGGTTAGTGTCGCTGTCCAGTCCGGGTCCTCCCATCTTCATGTGATGACGTTCCCCTTCTTGCTTCTGCTGCGGCTCCTGCGCAGGCGTACTGCTCTGCCCTGTTGAGGGCAGAGTAAATTACTGCAGTGCGCAGGCGCTGTGAAAGGTCAGAGAGGGCCTGCGCTGCTGCAGAAGTAAGAAGGAGGACGGCATCACATGAAGATGGGAGGACCCGGACCGAACCGCAACACCCATCGGATCGGATCCCGGGGTGAGTATAATCTGACTCTTTTTTTCTTCTCTTTCAGGTTACATCCGGGGCTCATCTACAGCATTACAGAATCTTTTAAAGGTGCGACCTTGGTTACAGTGGCAGCGCCCCCGGCATTACAGAATGTTGTAGATAAGCCCCTGATGGCGGTGGCCGCAGCTTATAGGCCTAAAATGGGATCACAGATTCCCTTTAAAGCTAGGACCCCCTGTTTCGGTAACTGTGATGTGGTAGTGGGCTTCATACAGGCTTATCAGAATGTAAAGTAATAACCTCATGTTCAGTTTGTACATTGTTGCTGATGGGCATTAGATCACGGTGTGAATATTGGGAGGGGCGGCTGTGGCTTTTTGTACAATTTAGGCAGGATTTTTCTTATATAAATTTCTTTGTTTTCTTCTAGGTGTTGTGGGTTTCCTCTGTCTTTTTTCACCGTGCCCTCCACAGTAGTGACCTCTTTGGATGGCAATTCATCATTTGCCATCTCTCCACCAAGTGGAGTGCTGGTGCCTCCACCATCCGTGTTCTGCCAAAATTGGTGTGACCCAGCACCCCTCCGATGTCAGATAGATGAGTCTAAGATCTCCGAAGTTCCCGTCCCCTCTTTCCACTTCTCGTGGCTTGTTAGGGTTGGTCCTGTGGGGGTCTACCACCTTTTCATTTCCTTTGTCCAATATTTATTTCTCACCTTTACCTTATCTGCTGTACATACTCTCTGTACTGTCATGCTTCTCTCTATTTTTTCGGGGCTTTGTTTTATGGGTTTTTTTTGGGTCATCCTAGGACTTGTTATATATGGCACAGGGCCCACCTAGGTCCCTGATAAAATTTGGTCACCGAGGAGGATAGCAGGCCCAGGCTAAGCCACAGAAAACCAGAGAGGTTGGTAACTAAGCGGATGCAAACCCCTGATCCTGTCCACATAACTAGCAGTAGCCGTGGAGCGTACCTACGATGATCCTAGACGCCTCGGCACAGCCGGAGAGCTAACTAAGCCTAAAGCAAGAAAGGGGAAATCTAAACTGCCCCGGAGCAGACCTCAAAGGAAAGCTAGCCCCAAAACATATACTGTCGGTGAGACAAGATGAAAACACAAATGCAGGCAGAAAAATAGACTGAGCAAACGATGGGGCCCACACTGACTAGACAGGAAAGGAAAGACACTGTCTGCAATCACGCAAAAAACCCTGCAAAAATCCAACACGTCTGATGCACAAAAACACAGAAGTCGCACAACTTCGCCCCCCACTATATCAGCACTCTGGTATATTCTGGAAGCAAAGCAAAAAGAGACCAATATAAAAGGGGACAAAACAAATTGGCACATGTAGTAACATATGGGCGGTGATACAGCCCCAGGCAGAGCTAGCTGACCCGCATAAAGCAGAGATAAACAAAACCAGATCAAATGCAAACAGAATAGCAAATGAAACACTTAGCTGAACATGCAGGGAAAGAGCAGGAGCCATCAGACCTCAGGAGGCACAGGAAGAAAATCACCAGCAGGGATAGAGGGAGTCAGCTGTCTTCGGCATGAATGTCAGAAGCAGAGACCCAAGAATTATCCTCCTGGCCATAACCCTTCCATTTGACCAGGTACTGGAGTCTCCGTCTAACAAACGAGAATCCAATATTTTCTCTACCTCATACTCCAAATTACCTTTAACCAACACAGGGTCAGGAGGTGCCACCATTGAAACTACTGGCTCTACAAACCTCTTCAACAAGGATTTATGGAACACGTTATGAATCTTAAACGTAACTGGAAGAGCCAAACGGGATTAAGGATTTCCAAAATCTCATAAGGTCCAATAAATCTTGACTTGAATTTTGGAGATGCAACCTTCATAGGAATATTCTTTGAAGACAACCAAACCATATCACCCACTTTAAACCTGCGACCAATGGTCCTATGCCGGTTGGAAAACCGTTGGCCTTTTTCTTGAGTGGGACAACTTATCCACCACTTGGTCCAAAATCTGCTGAATTCTCTCTACCACAGAATCCACACTTGGCCGAAGATTCCACCTGCCCTGAAGAAAATTGAGGATGAAACCCAAAGTTACAGAAAAAGGCGACATCAAAGTGGCAGAACTAGCCCTATTGTTTAGCGCAAATTCGGCCAAGGGCAAAAATGAGACCCAGTCATCCTGATCAGCAGATAGGAAACATCTCAAATAGAACAAACCAGACTTTGGGATCCTATCAGTTTGCCCATTGTTCTGAGGATGAAATGCAGAGGAGAAAGATAACTGAATTCCCAGTTTGGAACAAAAAGCTCTCCAAAATCTGGAAACAAACTGGACTCCTCTGTCCGACACAATGTTCTCAGAAATCCCGTGCAACCGAACCCACCTGTTGTAAAAACAAGGGCACCAACTCAGAAGAAGATGGCAACTTTGGGAGTAGTACAAGATGGACCATCTTAGAAAATCTATCACAGATAACAGTCATTCTCTGAGAGACAGGAAGATTAGAAATAAAATCCATTGAGATATGAGTCCATGGCCTCCTGGGCACCGGCAGGGGCATCAACAACCCACTAGAACGAGAACAGGGCTTGGACCGAGAACAAGTCCCACAGGACTGCACAAAAATTCCTGACATCACGAGATAAGGCAAGTCACCAAAAAGACCGACTCACCAAATCTCTGGTACCAAAAATACCTGAATGACTAGCCAATGCGGAGCAATGAATTTCAGACATTACTCTTTTCCTCCACTGGTCAGGGACATACAATTTCCCCATAGGGCAACGTTTAGGTTTGTCCTCCTGAAATTCCTCCAGGGCACGTCTCAAATCGGGTGAGATGGCGGAAAGAACTACACCCTCATTTAGAATGGTAGTAGGCTTGGTCACATCAAAAGAATCTGCAAAGAAACTCCTAGAAAGGTCGTCCGCCTTAACATTCATAGTGCCTGGAAGGAAAGAGACCACAAAATTTAAACGCGTGAAAAACAAGGCCCACCTAGCCTGTCTAGGATTCAAGCGTTTGGCTGATTCAAGATAAATCAAATTCTTGTGGTCAGTGAGGACCATAACTTGATGTCTCGCTCCCTCCAGCCAATGTCTCCACTCTTGAAATGCCCATTTCATGGCCAACAATTCCTGATTCCCCACGTCATAGTTACGTTCAGATGGGGGAGAATTTTTGAGAAAAGAAGGCACAGGGATTCCTCTTAGAAGTCACCGGATCTCTTTGGGACAAAATGGCTCCTGCACCAATCTCAGAAGCATCTACCTCCACCTGAAATGGGAGTGAGGCATCAGGTTGCCGTAGAACCGGAGCCGAAGTGAATCTCCGCTTAAGCTCCTGAAATGCCAAAACTGCCTCTGGAGACCAGTTCACCACATCAGCGCCCTTTTTGGTCAAATCAGTCAGTGGTTTAACAATACCAGAAAAATTACTTATAAATTTACTGTAGAAATTAGCAAAACCCAAAAAATTCTGGAGAGCCTTCAAAGAAGTGGGCTGAACCCAATCATAAATGGCTTGTATCTTGGCCGGGTCCATTTCAATAGCTGACGGGTACAAAATGAATCCTAAAAATGAAATCCTCTGTACACCAAAGAGGCACTTCGATCCCTTAACATACAGAGAATTTTCCCTCAAAACCGGAACACCATCCGGACATGTTCCACATGAGAATCCCAATCACTGGAAAAGATCAAAATATCATCCAGACAAATGATCAAAAACTTATCCACAAGGTCCCGGAAAATATCGTTCATAAAAGACTGGAAGACAGAAGGGGCATTAGCCCAAAAGGCATCACCAGGTACTCAAAATGTCCCTCCGGAGTATTAAATGCTGTCTTCCATTCATCCCCGTGCTTTATGCGAATAAGATTATACGCCCCCTGAGGTCAAGCTTGGCAAACCAACAGGCACTTTAACTCTGGAAAATAAATCAGAAATCAGGGGTAACGGGTACTGATATTTAACAGTGATTTTGTTAAGGGAACGATAGTCCATACATGGCCTTAATGAACCATCTTTCTTGGCCACAAAAAAAATCCAGCACCTAAGGGTGAAGAGGATGGTCTAATATGACCCTTCTCCAACGACTCCTTGATATAAGATCGCATAGCATCATGTTCGGGTACCGATAAGTTGAAAAGCCGACCCTTGGGAAATTTACACCCGGGCATAACTCCTGTGATGAGGCAAACATGCAGACTTACTCTCACTGAATACATCAGAAAAATAAGCCAAATAGGAATATCATGAGACTGGGGAGAGGTGGAGAAAACAGGAGTGTCACTAAACAGGAGTGTCACTAAGAACACACTGACAACCCCAACTCACCACAGACACAGACTTCCAATCTAAAACAGGATTATGAGTTTGCAACCAAGGGAAACCCAGAACAATAGTATCAAGCAAATTGTGCAACACCAAAAATTTACAATTTTCTTGGTGGTCTGGGACGACCCGCATTATCACCTGGGTCCAAAACTGGGGTTTATTCTCCGCCAAAGGAGTAGCATCAATACCCCTCAAAGGGATAGGAGTCCACAGGGGTATCATGGGAAAACCACAACGTTTAGCAAAGTCTAAATCCAGCAGATTCAAAGCTGCTCTTGAATCTACAAAAGCCTTAGCGGAAAATGTAGACAAGGAGCAGATCAGGGTAATCGCCAAAAGGAACTTAGGTTGTACACTGCCCACCGCAAATGTGTGAGCAAAACGCTTTTCTCGTTTAGGGCAGACAGCAATAGTACGAGAGGCGTCCCCGCAGAAAAAACACAACTTATTACGCCTTCTAAACTCCAGACGTTGCGCCCTAGACAAAACCCTATCACATTGCATGGGTTCAGAAGTTTGTTCGAAAGGCGGCAACGCCTCTCGTGTAGTTTTACGTTCACGTAAACGCCGATCAATTTGAATGGCCAATGACATGGAGTCAAGACCAGAGGGGACAGGAAATCCCACCATAACATATTTTACGGTTTTTGCCCAACCCTTCTGAAAGAGAGCTGCTAGGGCATCGTCATTCCATTTAGTAAGGACCGCCCACTTTTGGAATTTTTGACAATATAACTCTGCAGAATCCTGACCCTGGTTCAATGCCAATAAGGTTTTCTCAGCTTGATCAACAGCATTAGGTTCATCATACAACAATTCCAAGGCTTGAAAAAACGTATCCACATTAGCCAGAATAGGATCTCCAGGTGTCAGAGAAAAAGCCCAATCCTAGGCATCGCCGCGCAGCATGGCAATGACAATTTTAACCTGCTGCACCGAGCTCCCCGAGGAGTTAGGCTTCAAGGCAAGAAATAATTTACAATTATTCTTAAAATTCAGAAATTTAGACCGATCCCCAGAAAACACATCAGGAGTAGGGATTTTTGGTTCAACAGCAGAAGATTGAGCGAGATAGGCAGAAATTCCCCGCACTTCAGCAGCGAGCTGCTCCACACGATAGGACAATTGTTTAGTCTCCATTTAGACAAAAAATATCCTCCTACGGCCCCAGAAAAAAAAAAAAATGTCAGAATTTTTTTTCCATATATTTTTTTCAATTCTTTTCTTCTTTAGAGTACCCTAGATTCTACAGTTAGGCTGGTGATTCTGTTATGAATGGGTCACCGAGGAGGATAGCAGGCCCAGGCTAAGCCACAGAAAACCAGAGAGGTTGGTAACTAAGCGGATTGCAGACCCCTGATCCTATCCACACAACTAGCAGTAGCCGTGGAGCGTACGTACGATGATCCTAGATGCCTCGGCACAGCCGGAGAGCTAACTAAGCCTAAAGCAAGAAAGGGGAAATCTAAACTGCCCTGGAGCAGACCCCAAAGGAATAGCTAGCCCCCAAACATATATTGTTGATGAGACAAGATGAAAACACAAACGCAGGCAGAAAAATAGACTGCAAATGATGGGGCCCACTGTTATGAATGAGTCACCGAGGAGGAAAAAACAAAAAGCAAGCTAAGCCCAGAAAACCGAAGAGGTTGGTAACTAGCGGATTGCAGACCCCTGATCCTATCCACACAACTAGCAGTAGCCGTGGAGCGTGCCTACGATAGTCCTAGACGCCTCGTCACGGCCGGAGAACTAAATAAGCCTAAAGAAAGGGAAAATCTAAACTGCCCCAGAGCAGACCCCAAAGCAATAGACAGCCCCCAACATGTATTGAAGGTGAAACAAGATGAAAACACAAACACAGATAGAAAGGCTGAGCAAACGATGGGGCCCTCACTAACTAGAAAGGCCAGGAAAGAAAAGCTGCTGTCTGCAATCACGCAAAAAACCCTGCCAAAAAATGTCGAACACGTCTGATTAAAAAAAAAAGGCCCTGAAGTCGCTAGACTTCAATTCCCTATATCAGCAGTCAGGTATATTCTGAAGACAGAGCAAAAGAGATCAACTGATCAGAGACAAAATGGGGATTCAGCCCAATCCCAGCCAGGGCTGGCTGAACACAAAAACCAAGCAAACCAGACAAAAACTCATATGAACAATAGCAGAGAAAACTTAGCTTTAAGAAGGCAGGAACCAAACTGGAAACCAAAAGCCACAGTCAGGAGAAATCACCAGCAAGAAACTAGGGAGTCGGCTGCCTTAAATCCAATCAGAAACTCCTGACATCCAATCACAGTCCTCTTCCTCAGGTGGCCGGTCTCTGCCATTTAGATCAGCTTCATTACCTCCCTTTACCAACAGAGGGAGTCCAGATAGAGAACTCACTACTCCTCTGTCAGCACAGCCAGCTGCATAACCCTCACCAGAAGCCAGAGGCAAACCCGAAAATGAGCTCACAACAGCCCACACTGACTAGACAGGAAAGGAAAGACACTGTCTGAAATTACGCAAAAAAACCCTGCAAAAAGTTCAACACGTCTGATGCACAAAAACACTGAAGTCGCACAACTTCGCCCCCACTATATCAGCACTCTGGTATATTCTGAAAGCAAAGCAAAAAGAGACCAATATAAAAGGGGACAAAACAAACTGGCACATGCAGCAACATATGGGTGGTGATTTAGCACGGCCCAGCCGGAGCTGGCTGACCCACACAAAACTGAGATAGACAAAACCAGATCAAATGTAAACAGAATAGCAAATATACCACTTGGCTGAACATGCAGGGAAAGAGCAGGAGACATCAGACCTCAGGAGGCACAGGAAGAAAATCACCAGCAGGGATAGAGGGAGTCAGCTGTCTTAAATCCCAATCAGAAACCCCAGATCTCCAGTCGTCTTCCTCATTATCAGGTGACAAGCCTCTGTCAATCAGATCAGCTCCACTACCTCCAGTAACCACCAGAGGGAGTCCAGAAAGAGAACTCGCAACCCCTCTGTCAATCTGACTAGCTCCACTATCTTCAGTAATCACCAGAGGGAAGCCATAGAGAGAATTCACAACAGGTCCTCTTCCCTTTACCCATGCTCGTGTCCTATAGTGGATTCAACGAGAGAGGAATTTTGTGTTAAGTACCTCAATACATTTTTTGCAGCTAAAGAACAGGGGACTTTGGTACAAAATGTTTTTTTTTTTTCTCATTAATCTCTAATGTGCCTTAACCCCTTTCCTACATTAGATGTACTATTCCGTCCATCTGACCTGGGACTTAAGTCCCAAGGATGGAATAGTACATCTAACGCGATCAGCAGCACTCACGGGGGGAGCGCCGCTTATGGCAGCCGGGTGTCAGCTGATTATCACAGCTGACACTCTGCACTATGTGTCAGGGGTGGTCAGTCACGGACCGCCCCTGGCACATTAACCCCTGGCACACTGCGATTAAACATGATCGCAGTGTACTGGGACATAGGAGAGAAGCATGCAGGGAGAGGGTTCCATCCGTGCTTCCCGGAGACCCCCGGAGCGATGCGATGTGCTGCGTCGCTCCGAGGGTCCTCCTCCCTGCAGGCCTCCAGATCCGATATGGCCACGGGGGCCTGCAGGGAAGCGGCTTCCTCCGTGCCTGTGGAGTGCAGGCACGGAGGAAGCCTGCAGCAGTGCTGTGCAACCTGTCAGATCAGCGATGAGACACATGACAGTGATGTCCCCCCCCTGGGACAATGTAATAAAGTAAAAAAAAAAAATAATAAAATTAATTTATAAAAAAATCGCTAAATAAAAAAAAAATCCCTAATTCATTTTTTGGAAAAAAGAAAGCAATAAAAATACACACATTTAGTATCGCTGCATCCGTAACGACCCGCCCTATAAAACTGTCCCACTAGTTAATCCCCTTGGTAAACCCCTTTAAAAAAAAAATGCTTTATCATCATACTGCTGAACAAACAGTTCAATAACGCGCGATAAAAAAACGGATATGAATAAACATGGTACCGCTGAAAACGCCATCTTGTCCCGCAAAAAACGAGCCGCCATACAGCATCATCAGCGAAAAAATAATAAAATTATAGCTCTCAGAATAAAGCGATGCAAAAACAATTATTTTTTATATAAAATTGGTTTTATTACATAAAAGCGCCAAAACATAAAAAAAGACATAAATGAGGTATCGCTGTAACCGTACTGACCCGAAGAAAAAAAACACTTTATCAATTTTACCACACGCGGAACGGTGTAAACGCACCCCCAAAAGAAATTCATGAAATGCTGGTTTTTATTCATTCTGGGTCCCAAAAATCAGAATAAAAAGCGATCAAAAGATGTCATGTGCCAGAAAATGGTACCAATAAAACCGTCAACTCGTCCCGCAAAAAATAAGACCTCATATGACTCGGTGGGTCAAAATATGGAAAATTATAGCTCTCAAAATGTGGTGATGCAAAAACTATTTTTACAATAAAAAGCGTCTTTTAGCGTGCGACAGCCGCCAAACATAAAAACCGCCATAAATAGTAAATCAAACCCCCCGTTATCACCCCCTTAGTTAGGGAAAAATAATAAAATAAAAAGAAATAATTTCCATTTTCTGGTTAGGGCTGAGATTAGGGTTAGGGGTGTGTTGGGTTAGGGTTGGAGTTAGAATTGGGGGTTTCCACTGTTTGGGCACATCAGGGGCTCTCCAAATGCAACATGGCGTCTGATCTCAATTCCAGCCAATTCTTCGCTGAAAAATTCAAATGGTGCTCCTTCCCTTCCGAGCTCTGCCATGCGCCCAAACAGTGGTTTACCCCTACATATGGGGTACCAGTCTACTCGGGACAAATTGGACAACAACTTTTGGGGTCCAATTTCTCCTGTTACCCTTGGAAAAATTAAAATATTGGGGACTAAAAGATCATGTTTGTGGAAAAAATATAATTTTTTTATTTTCACACCCGGGCGTTATAAACTTCTGTGAAGCACTTGGGGCTTCAAAGGGCTCACCAGACATCTAAATAAGTTCCTTGGGGGGTCTAGTTTCCAAAATAGTGTCATTTGTGGGGGGTTTCCACTGTTTAGGCACAAAAGAGGCTCTCCAAATGCAACATGGGGTCCGATCTCCATTCCAGCCAAAAAGTCAAATGGAGCTGCTTCCCTTCTGAGCTCTGCCATGCGCCCAAATAGTGGTTTACCCCCACATATGGGGTATCAGCATACTCAGGGCAAATTGCACAATAACTTCTGGTGTCCTGTTTCCTTTGGGAAAATAAAAATTGGGGGTGAAAATAATTTTTTTTTTGGAAAAAATATGATTTTTTAATTTTATAGCTGTACATTATAAACTTATGTGAAGCCCATGGGGGTTCAAAGTTCTCACCACACATCTAGATAAGTTCCTTGGGGGGTCTAGTTTCCAAAATGGGGTCACTTGTGGAGAGTTTGCACTGTTTAGGCACATCAGGGACTCTCCAAATGTGACATGGCGCCCCATCTCAATTCCATCCAATTTTGCGTTGAGAAAGTCAAACGGCGCTCCTTGCCTTCCGAGTTCTGCCATGCACCAAAACTGTAATTCCCCCCACATATCAGGTATCAGCGTACTCAGGACAAATTGCCCAATAACTTTTGCAGTCCAATTTCTCCTGTTACCCTTGGGAAAATAAAAAAATTGGACCTAAAGTAATTTTTTTTGTGAAAAAGTTAAATGTTTTTTTTTTTTTTTTAAACATTCAAAAAATTCCTGTGAAGCACCTGAAGGGTTAATGATCTTCTTGAATGTGGTTTTGAGCACCTTGATGGGTGCAGTTTTTAGAAAATACCCAAAAGTGACACCATTCTATCATATAGACCCCTCAAAGTGACATCAAATGTGATGTGGTCCCTAAAAATAAAATGGTGTTGTAAAAGTGAAAAATCGCTAGTCAACTTTTAACCCTTATAACTTCCTAACAAAAAAACATTTTTGGTTCCAAAATTGTGCTGATGTAAAGTAAACATGTGGGAAATGTTACTTATTAAGAAAACTCCAAGTTGGAAAATTGCAACATTTTCAAAATTTCATATCAAAGAAATTTTACCACTAACATGAAGTACAATATGTCACGAGAAAACAATGTCAGAATCACCGGGATCCATGGAAGCATTCCAGAGTTATTACCTCATAAAGGGACAGTGGTCATAATTGTAAAAACTGGCCCGGGCATTAACATGCAAACCACCCTTGGGGGTAAAGGGGTTAATTAATTGTTTTGATTTCTAAAACTCATTATCATTCATTTGTATGTATGCATAGATTTATATATTTTAGTTCTAACTATTTGACTTGTAATAAAATAGTGTGACAGATACGAGTTGAATTTTCATTTCTAGAATGATAAAGCTCGGTGTGACATTAGTCTTGGTAAGACGCACTTTTTTCCCCCAAAATTTGGGGGGAAAATGGGGGTGCGTCTTACAAAGCGTACATGCCTTACCGATGCTGTGGGTGTTGGCCGCAGGCTGGGATGAGGGG
Organism: Dendrobates tinctorius; assembly: GCF_039654945.1. Taxonomy (NCBI): domain Eukaryota; kingdom Metazoa; phylum Chordata; class Amphibia; order Anura; family Dendrobatidae; genus Dendrobates; species Dendrobates tinctorius. The sequence continues at coordinate 295,019 of NW_027361685.1, forward strand.
GGGGGTCCGGCTGCCTGGTGGTTGCTGGCTGCTGCTGCGGGTGTCTCCGGTGCCTAGCGGTACTGCGTGGGTGTCCGGCGCTGGCCGGGGTTCTGCCAACATTTTGCGACATGCCAGAGCCCCAGTACTTCCATGTTTCCCTGTGCGTGTGCTGTAGACTCCGGGAATATGGCCGGCGGCGGCGCATGCGTAGAAAATGATCTCGGGACCAAGATCTCGAGAGATGAGATCTCAGCGCTGAAATCTCTCTCAAGATATTGATCACCGTCTGTGCATGCGCCGCAACTGTGGCGGCGGCGTACAAATTATCGGAGTCCACTGCCCACGCACAGGGAAACGTGGAAGTATCGGGGCTCTGGCATGTCGCAAAGTGTTGGCAGAGCTCCGGGCAGCGCTGGACTCCCACGCAGCACCGCTGTGCATCGGAGACACCAGCAGCAGCGGCCAGCAACCACCGGAGACCCCCGCACCAGCGCCGCACATCGGAGCACCCCCTCATCCCTGCCTGCCATCTGCAGAATCACCCCACTCCTGCCTCCTCCAGCAGCGACCCTGGGACACCGCTTCACCGCAGCCACCACCCCCCGATAAGCAATAAAGACGCATGGATTTTAAGAAGCACCACCATTTTATTAAAAAATATTTTTTCCTTATTTTTCTCTGAAAAATCCAGTAACCGCAGTTGGATCTGTATCGGGCTGTGTCCACACCGTGCGGTTTATTGGGGGAACTACCTGCCGGGAAGTCCTCACCAGTAGATCAGACCCGCACTTCCGTGGAGCCCGTACAGCCGGATCAGCTGTATGTTTTGTATTTTTTTGTCCATAATTGTTTTTTCTTTCTTAAGCTGCTCCTCGCTGAGGGTCAGACTGCTGCTGTCACCACTGATGGGACAGGCGATGGTAGATTTTCCAGAGGAAAAATATCTTTGTAATGTTAGGCAATATTCACGGTTTATTTTTTGGATACTAATGGCTTACAAAATTCTGACGACCTGTGACAGAGCTGGAATGAATGTGTCGCGTGGATTTATGTCTTGTTACATCAATGAAGGAATGTGCTCCTCAGACCTCCTGAAGACCACAACCCTGGATCAGACCTAAAATCACAGGACAACAAGGGGATGTGCACACGTTGCGGAATTTTCCGTGGGGAATCTACATCTTTTGACAGAATTCGCAGGTCAAAATCCTTGCGTTTTTTATGCGGATTTAGTGTGGATTTGCTCTGCGTTTTTACAGCTGTGGATTCCTATAATGGAATGGGTGTAAAAACGCTGCGGAATCCGCACAAAGAATTGACATCCTGCGGTTCCGTGCAGATTTTTCCGCAGCATGTGCACAGCGGGTTTTTTTCTCCGTAGAACAACATTGTACTGTAAACCACTTGCGGATCCGCAGGAAATCCGCAACGTGTGCACAGACCCTAAAACCTCCCCCTCCTTATCTATGAACTGCCCCAATATGGCCACAGCTGTGTATCACTCTCCCATATTGATAGTTCTGCTTCCCTTGTTTCCTGCCTGTTCTGTGTAATATGTGACTCTTCACATTCTGAGTCTCGCGCATGCTGGCATAATAATCAGCAGAGTGCGATCCTCTGCATATTGGCCTGCACTCGGAGCAATGTTCTTCTATCAGGCCGAGCAGATCGGGGGGGTTTTCTCATCTGGACTCGCAATGTGACTGAACTCAGATGGGTCTGAGCAGAAAACATTGGATGCCATCCGGCCCATCAGTGTGACATTTATAAAGATACAATTCTGTAATATGGAAAATGGTTCTGTAAAAGATTAATAGCTCATGATTAACAAAAACTGGGCTAGCACAATAATGAGAAGTGAGAACAAATCCTCCCTGTGGAGATCTGAGGTTGTGGGGTGTAATAATCACCGAGGCAGGTCACCGATGCAACTATTCTTATTCCATAAATCCAGGGTTGTACAACAAATCCATGGAGATGGCCAACATGTAATGTCCTCAGTCCACAATGTCCCCATCTTACATCTCCAAAACTCCATAGTCCATGGGGTCCTTTAAACGATGGTCCGTCTTCTGGTGGCAGCGGTCGGTCTCCGGCACCTTCCGCTGAGCCTCTAGTCCATAAACAGATGCAGCCGAAACAAAACCGCAGCGCTCCCAGAGTGAAGCGTAAATGGCCGTGCATCAACTGGCAGGGAGGCCGCAAGCGTATGTCCGGTGCTCGGCTTTCTCTGCTCTGTGTGCGGTACTCACAGTCACGGTGTGCACAGCACCTTTCTCTGTTTCTGTCATGGGGCGCAAGGCACCTTTATCTCCCGTGGTCCCGCTGTGGACAGCGAACGCAGCCTGCCGCAGTGCCGATGCTCGGTGGACGGAGCGAGCTGCTCTCTCAGCTGTGCGCTGTTGCTGGTTATCGCCAAACTGACTGCTGCAGCGCACGCTTTTCCTTTTATCCTGGGTCATGAGGTCAGTCCAGCTCCTCATTACGGCCCCATGCAACATGGGAGGCAGCCTCAACAGTTCTGGACCAGGCTCGGTACAGGTACCTGCAGCCCGGTCTTCGTCCTTACAACAGCACCACCACCAGCAGTGTCACCGAGCATCTGCACCCCGTCCCATGGAAGTGTTCAGCTCTCAGTCACCCAAATCCTAGACAGAAAGAGGAAACTACTTGCCCACTGGCCCTGGTCCTGAATAACTTCATGTACACATTCCTGGCCTTTGAAATGCTGCCATTCCATCTAATGGAGAAAAACAGTTTTAAAAAAGTGATTGTGGTGGCTGTTGTGCAGTACGTGGTTCCCATCCACCACTAATTTTTCAAGCGGGGCTATCACTGTCCAGCACACACATGTTGCAGCCAAAATCAGGTGTGCACCACCATCAGTGGCAAGGTCCAGATAACTACCGATAGGCGGAACAGTAAGCACGGGCAGGGACGTTACTGCGCAGGAGCTGTGGACAGTGACTAAACAAGAGACCGATGAGTGGTTGGGGCCGCTGAACATAAGTCTTGGCCTGGTGGGTGCGATAAGGGCTCATGCTCACTTGCGGTGAAATCGGACAAATTCAATCTGATAAAAAAAAATCAAATTGAATTTGTACCAATGTTAATCTATGATGGTGTGCTCATCTGCGGTTTTTTCCCAGCTCAGATCGGATCAAGATCAGGCTGGAGAAAAAATCGCAGCATGCTGCAATTGTAATCACAAATCGGATCGCATCCTGCAATAGAAGTCAATGGGTGCGATAGATAAATCGGACAGCACTCGGACCATGCGAATGCTGTCCGATTTATACGCACTGATGTCCTTTGAAAAGCCGGCAATTCATGTCCAGCTATTGTAAAATCACACTGACAGCTCAGAAAAGAATAGATAGATATGTACACGTAGAATACATAAATATATATACATGTCAGTGACACAAACACAGTGCCTTGCGAAAGTATTCGGCCCTCCGGAACTTTTCAACCTTTTCCCACATATGCTTCAAACATAAAGATACCAAATGTAAATTTTTGGTGAAGAATCAACAAGTGGGACACAATTGTGAAGTTGAATGAAATTTATTGGTTATTTAAAATTTTTGTGGAAAGTCAAAAACTGAAAAGTGGGGCGTGCAATATTATTCGGCCCCTTTAGCTTAATACTTTGTCGCGCCACCTTTTGCTGCGATTACAGCTGCAAGTCACTTGGGGTATGTCTGTCAGTTTTGTACATGGAGAGACTGAAATTCTTACCCATTCTTCCTTGGCAAACAGCTCGAGCTCAGTGAGGTTGGATGGAGATCGTTTGTGAACAGCAGTTTTCAGCTCTTTCCACAGGATGCCGTCAATCACCACTGGGAGGACCGGTCGCCCTCCAAGATACTTGGCTCGCCAGTTCTTTGGGCCTTGTGGTCCTACTCCTGGGGGGTTGGCCCTCTGCCCCAGGGGTTGCTCATTTAAATAACAGAATCTTGCGATGTGGCCTGCCTTGCATCAGTGACGACAGATGGGACGTCCATCCTGGTCATAGCGATCGTTGTCACTCCCCTCGGAGTGGCAGGATCCTCTTCTTCCGTAGCCACGGGACATTCTCTGGACTGGAGGCCAGCTGGATCTTCTCCTTTGAGGACATCTGCATGGACTGCACAGTTTTGGCGAGTGCAGCCATATTTTTGGTCAGCTCTTGGACCTGAAGGCGCAGTTCTGTAGATGGATCATTATCCAAAGTCTGTGCGTCAGCCTCCGAGGGAAAGATGCTGCTTCTTGGTGGTATGTGATTGCTGGGCGCCTAGGGGGTGCTGGACAGCTGACATTTGGTTCATTCAGCACCCGGTTAGCCCTGTCTTTAAAGTCTGCAAAGTCTAGGTCAGGGTTTTGTAGGGCTATGATGCGCAGCTGTGCTCTGGGTACTGGATAGGAGTCCCTCAGTAAATTGCTCCTTTAACAACCTGTCTCCATCTTTCACACTGTCTGAGTCAATCTGCTTTATGGCTCTCAGCGCCTCCTGCAAGTTAAGAGCATAGTCCCATATACTGTCCTGCACTCTTTGCTTACACCCAAAGAATCTCATTTTTATTTCAGCTGCAGTGTGGGTGTCAAAGGTGCTTAGCTTAGCCAGAATCTTTTTAACAGTCTCTTTATCAGTGTCCTGCCAGGACTTTACTTCTCTTTGCGCTGCACCAGTTAGCTGCCCAATAAGGATGTTCACTTTTTGGTTTTCAGACAGAGGATACACCTCAAACAAGCTGCACAGTCTCTCTTTGAATTCACTCAGGGTATGTGACTCCCCTGAGTACTGCGGTAACCAGGCCACTCCCGGTATATAGGGCATGGACAGCGGCATTATGGGGACTGCTGCGCTGGTTCTTGAGGTGCTCTGGAGGTGGCGCTGGCAGCTGGATTCTGCGGTGCCATTGGAGCCGCAGCTGCGCTGGCCCCTGCATCTTGCAGCGCTGTGGGGGGTGCGGTGGCATCCACCGCTGCATCTTCTCTTGCCTCAGACATTCTCTTCCCCCCTAGTTAACGTTTGCCAGGCCCCGTGTTTCACTGACTTACCGGTTGCCGCTCCAGAGGCTGGATGATCGGGGATACCAGGACTGCAGGCCTCAGTTCCTCACTTCCCGCCCGCTGGTCTCTTCCCGCGCAGCACTTCACTCTTGCAGGTTCCACCCATGAAGGCACACCCCTTTGGCTTCCCGCACGCGCCAAATGGCGGGGTAATGGCGGCAATTGCAAAATAAGTCTATGGCACACAATACAGTCTCTGGCACACAGGACCCGGTAGCACCGGGCTTCGTAAATCCTGTTCATGACGCCAAAATGGATCGCCTGCCAGGGCAGTGGGGTTACTCGGTACCGGGCCGGTGTCTCAGAGGGACGTGTCACGGTGGCGGTGACCCGGTCTGTGGCCCTAGGAGTCCATCCAAAGGGGTGAAATGTGGCTGAATAAAGTTTATAGTTGGATGATACGTGACGCCACCTGTGGTGCTCGGCAATGAAGGGGTTAAGCCGACACTGCAGGCAGATCCTCTGGGACAGATGGTATAAGGCAGCAAGGTGTAAGAGCTCCCCACAGGTAGAGCTGTAGTCCCAGGGCAGTGGTAATAGGTGTTGAGGGAGAGGGTGCAGTGTTACGCACAGAGATGTAGCAGTGCGGAAGAGGTTGCAGGAAGGAGGCAATGGCACAACAGGGTGCAGTTTCCTTTACCTTTACTTTGCTTTGTAAGTGCAGTCGAGGATCCAGATTACAGATGGAACAGGAGTTAATCAGCCTGGAAGCAACTTAGGAATCTCTTTATGCAGATGGGTTGTGTAGTCTCCTTCCTAGCGCTTATCTGAGGTACTTGCAGTACTGAGTTACACTGAAGTTCCCCTTGCTTGCTCTCTTTTAGAACTCCCCTTGTATGGCAGACAGCCGTAGCCTCCTTCTTCTCTGGCTCACACTCGTTGCTGCTGTGCCTCCGAGTCTTATGTCGGAACAGAGCATTTACAGCCTCCTGTTCCTCCGGTTTCTGTTTCCGGAACATCAGCATCCATACAACCTTGGAGACCAGAATCCCGTCCATGCGCTACAGCTAGAAGTGAGCCTGAATTCCGCTCAATCCTCCAGCTCATCTCTCCCACATCCACACACTTCGCCTTCTCCACACGAACTCACTAACTTCCCTTTCCTGGCCACAGAGAGCAGCTCCTCAGCAGTTTGGGTTCAGAGCTCACTCTGCTGGCCTGGAGTGGGAACTGTGCTGTGTGCTGGATTTACCTGACAGAGAGTTCCTTCATTGCTTCCAAGCAAGACATCACACTCCCTAGGAGGAAGGTAATGCCACTGTGGCGACCATACTCCTGGGGGTGCCACAGAAGCACTTGGCTGAGTGGTTCTGTTCTGAATTTAGACGTTGGGCAGCTGAGATTTCTTGGAGTGATGCCGCCCTTTGGGGGTTCCGTAGAGGCCTGTGTGAACATCTGAAGGATGCCCTGGCACTTCATCCTCCACCTGACTCCCTGGAGGATGCATGACCCAAGCGGTTTGTATGGATCGCAGACTGCGGTCAAGAGGCGTTATGCAACTCAAAACATCGTTATTCTCCAGTCGAGGTGATACCCGGACTCCTCCTGTGGCTATGGAGGTGAGCGCTGTCACCTGTGAGGAGAAGGAAAGAAGACGCCGCCAGGAGAAGCAGTTGTGCTTCTATTGTGGGGAATCTGGATATTGGAAGAAGGACTGCCCTTCCTGTCCGTCGTCCTCCAAGGTGGCGGGAAATGCCTAAGTCTGGGTAGTAGTCGAGGAGGCTACAAAGACAATCAGGTACACTTTTCCTCACTTGCAAAAATTGTGCTTCAGTTGGAACTGGAACTTGATGATGGTCCTGTTCAGACTACCGCCTTTGTTGACTGTGGTTCTGTTGTTAACCTGATTGATACCCATATTATGACTCTTAATAAGATAGGGACAGTCAGCAGGATCCTGTTAAACTTGTGACAATTGACTCGTCCCTTCTTACCCAGGATGGTATCTGTTTCAGGTCTGAACTTTTTTCTCTGAAAGTGGGTCCCACTCATGTGGAAAAACTAAGTTGTCTTGTGTTAGATAACTTGCCTGTGGGACTGGTACTGGGGATGGCTTTGCTTCAACGCCATAATCCTACCATTGATTGGGTAACGGGGGAGCTCACTCAATGGGGATGCAAGGATAAATGTTGTAACCTGAGACCTCTTGTTAACTCTGTTAAATCCGTATCTGTGTCATCTGTCGGTCTGGAAGGTATTACGGAATACCTGAAGGATTTCGAAGATGTGTTTTCCGAAAGCAAGGCTGAGGTGCTGTCACCACATAGACCATACGATTGTGCCATTGATTTACTACCTGGAGCCAAGTTACCTAAGGCTCGGTTGTTCAATTTGTCTGGGCCAGAGTGCCAAGCCGTGAAGGAGTACATAGCTGAGAGTCTCCGCAAAGAGCATATCAGGCCTTCTGTTTCACCCGTGGCAGCAGGGTTCTTCTTCTTTGAAGAAGAAAGATGGTGGTTTGCGGCCATGCCTTGACTTTCGGGAACTTAACAAGATAACGGTTCGGAACACTTACCCGCTTCCCCTCATCCCTGACTTAAGGCCCGGTCACACACAGCGATCTTGCTAGCGAGATCGCTGATTTTGTGACACATCAGCGATCTCTCCAGCAAGATCGCTGTGTGTGACGGGGATCAGCGACCGACCCCCCTGCTGGTTATCGCTGATCGTCGTTGAATGTCCCGGGCCATTTTTTGAACGCTGGTTTCTAATGTAAACGTCAGGTAACTAGGAGCCCCGCGGCTCTTGGATACCCGCTGTTTACCTTGGAAATGAGCGTGCACGCTGGTTTCCAGGGTAAACAGCGGGTATCTAGGAGCCGTGGGGCTACTAAAAAGAGAAGCAAAATGGATTTTGGATTGTGATGCACAAGTTCCCCTTGGCCTCAATGATAGATTTAATATGTGTGGCTTTGATCTATGTTATATTTCTTTTAATCTTATATATTAATCATCTCACTGTACTCACTTTACATGTTTTGCACTTCTCAGTTAACCATTCCCTAACCCTTGTTAAAACGAAGTGGTGTATCCCCCTGACAAGCATGGACCGGCAGAAGTGCTAAGCAAGTGCGAAACAGCCATAGTCCGTCAGGCTCTCTCCTCTGTATAGCTCCCTGCTACCTGCACGCCGCACTCTAATATGGTTTGATGTCACGTTTCACCATTGAATAAAATTGTAAGAAGGATCTGGGTGTGTTAAATATTAATAATCCGTTAATTTCTTATAAGACTCAGTTCTGTACATTGCTTTAGCTTACACGACATAGGCTATTTTTAAGCTTGGCTCATGGTAGAAAGACAGCTCCATATATGTAGAGACCACGTGCTTTAGGAGACGTATATAATTCATGGCTAACTGTAGAGGTCGCTGTTCTTCCCTCACCATCATGAGAGACAGACACGAAGATGTCATCTGTTCTGGGCCATGACATGACATAACAGCTGGTATGTTACTTTAGTACGAAGAAGCCTAAGAGAGACAGACGCCATTTGCCATGTGAGATCCCGGAGAGAAAGAAGAATACATGTTGCTTTTGCCATGTGGGATCTCAGAGTATGAACTATGGACAATTTCTCTTTCACCTATTTTTATTCACCTGTTTTTCTGTAATAACCTTTCTTTGATGGAAGAATCCAAATAAACCACTACATTTTTATCTGGTAACTAGTCCTGAGTATTTTACAGGATATGCATTATTTTACATTGGAGAGCCAGCCAGATCTGCATTTTTGTACTTTTTTGCGAATTTCCCTCCACTTGCCCAAACCCCCTTTTGGACTTTGCTAACGTCAAATCATATGTGCAAGTTATCGGGAATTCCACTACTTACAAGAATCACACAGAACCTAGAAGTAAGAATTGCCAGATAGATTGAGAAGTACTACAAGTGCCAAAGTGCCAGACGTGCTGAAACCAAGACAAGAGCCCAGCATTGTCTATCAAAGGAACAAGCTGAGAAATTTCAAGGTAAGAGAAATGGATGTAATTAATTCTTATGCTAAGCAGAGTAGATTGAAATTTAAGTCTGTAGACAATTCTAATTCAGAAGTTTTATGGTTAAGTTTATATGCCGAGTGTGAACTCGAGAATCAAAGGTTAGATTCTAAGTTTTTCAATAGAGAAAGAGAGAGATTAAAAAATATTCTACAGATGGTAGATATATTTCATAGATCTGTGTCAGAGAAATCCAAAAATGATTGTTGTGATGTTCTCGAGATTGGCTGTAAAGTTAGGGAGATTGACTGTAATCAAGTGTCTGTAGCGGCCATTGAAGGTGACCTTGCAGATGTGGAACAAGATGGAGAAGTAGGAGGAGACTTCAGAACTGACGTAGAGGACGTACAAGGGAAAGACGTAAAACTAAAAATAGACGACTCACAGGCCCAAATCCGAAGTAACGTAAGGAAGAATTTGATAAAAATATGCGAAATAATTCCTGCATATGACAACAAAATGCATGTTTGTAGAAACTCTGAGGTTTTTGAAAGTTGTGTTGACAAATTTGATTTATCGAACGAGGAGAAGAATCAGTTGTTCAAAATGTGGATCCCTGTAACCTTTTCCAGGAGGTTATCTTTAAAGTTATCTGGTGAAACACATGAGAATTTAACTGATAAAGACAGATTAAAAATTCTCATTTTTTGTTCATCAAATGAAAATCATCCAGATATTGATATTCTTCAAAAATTAAGGATTGGTCGGAAGGAATGTATTTTTACGTTCATGTCCATATATGAACGTTTGTATAGAATGCTGAGTGAGAATGTCAAAACACCGTCCCTCATAAGGAGTTTTGTAAGCAAATTTTGGTTTTTAAATCCTGCATCTCGTGTTATTGCGTCACAAAAAGATTCTTTATTTGAATGTGCGCAATCCCTTGATTTTGCCAGAAAACACGAGAATCGTGAAAGGACAGTAAATCGTGCTAATTTTGTAAAGACAGGCAGAGTAAAATCTTATCAGAAGCCTGTATTAGCAAAACCTTCTAAAATGAGTTTTCCCCAAAATCAAATCTACGAAGAAAGAAAAAGAAAATCACATGTTTGTTATAAGCCATATGGAATGATGCAAAAGAACACCGAAAAGACACAAATTGAATTAAGGAAAATGATGAGTTTTGATCTTCTTTCTGTAACCAAGATGGCCGAATCTGACAGACAGAAACAGGTGGTGAGTGACATCATGGCCTGTAAACTGAATACTCTGCTCCAAGAATCTATCAGCTTTAAAATGGCAAGAACCTTTCAGGATATTTTTTGCAGAGAAATAAGTATGGGTGTAGGAATTGGCTAGAAAAAGTAATTATATATATTGTGTAACAGTGTTATACAATTAGTGAGTTATATGTAATTATTTTATAGGTTATAATCCTGTAGTTTTATGGTTTGTGGATATATACATAGTCATACAGTATATATAGAGTGTTTGTAGAAGTAGAAATAGTAGAACTGTATTTTTTAATGAAAATTAAAATCTACATCAGTAATAATATTTAGAATATGAATATGATATTAACCTTCTCTTTTATGTTTCCTTAGAATTTTCATTTCAAAGCAGGACTTAATCGGGAAAAATTCTCTTCCAAGGATTTATGCCTTTATTTACACAGGAAGTTGCAATAATTGCATGATTATATATATCTAACCCTTAAAAGGAAATAACTAATTGCATTTTTTAATATGTTCTGTGGGTGTGCTTTTCTGCATGGTTCGAATGACAACCACAGCAGGGAAATTTGTACCTTGTTCTAATAATAAGTATACCAGACCAGTATACTATGTCCCTGTTCCTTAGGGAAAGAATTTTTAAAGGGGTCTCAACTTTTGCAAAGCAATGGAATTTTTTTTCTAGGCCTAAATGTCAAGTATAGCTATACATATATATTTATGTCATGTGGGGAATATTCAAAGAAATATTAAGAGACTAAATTGAAATAGTTACAATGCATTGATGATTAGGATAATTTGGGTTAAAATACGTGTATTCATCACACCTTCGTATGTGAGGTATTTGGTTTAAACTTAATATGTGACACAGTCTGAGTGACAGTGACTGAGTGTATGAGCAGCTGCTGAGCGAGTGATGTGATACGTTTGTGAGGCCTCAGGATCCTGAATGCATGAGAGAAAGAAAAAAAAAAAAACCCCAAAAGCTTTTATCTTTAGGAGAAATATGCAGATCAGATAAATTATTAGAATATTAAGATACATAATGAAATATTATCTATACAACATATATTTCTATATTTCTTTAGTAATTATTTCTTGATTTAGTTAATTGTGGATAAGTGCAATCGCACAACAAAATAGAAAATAGTTTATGAAGAAAATCTATTCTTTCCTTATCAGCTTTAGCTCTTTTAAACAGGCACCAGCACAGAGCCTGGTATTCACCAGCTGCATCTGGGAATAGTGGACCTTCCTTCTCTGTCCAAGTGTGTTAATCTTAAACTACATTTAAATTAATTTTTCCAAAGGATAATTTTATGATATTCAAATTAATTTTAATGGTTACACATCTTCAGACAAATAATGGTATAAGCAAGTATAATATTTACACAATTTATAAATTAATTATTTTTAATTTTGGTTTTGATAAATGAATTATTTCATGAAACAATATTTTTTTGGTATTAAGGGGGAAAATATGTTTTTGATCCTGACTACATCATCACATTTGATTAATACCTCTTCTTCACACATTTTAATAAAGAACAAATAGAAATAAGGTACAATGGTATAAGTATTGGGTATAATAACAAGTATTATAAAGAGTCATTTCTTTACAGTAAGAGGAATATTATATGCAAAGTTGCATAATTTGAATATTTTGGTAACACAAGTTTATGACAATTATGAAATAATCCAGATCATGGAAATATTAAGGGTATATGTCACTGAAGACATAACTACTCTGCATCAACATAAAGGCCTTATTTTTATTTTTATTCTTATTCTTAATTCTCAATTTTTTATTCTATTTTTATTTTTAATTCTTACATTTTTATTTTTTCTTTCATCAATAGTAAAGTAATATCTACTATAGAATTTTGCTTCATTAAATATAACAATGATACGGTTTCATTACAAAGGAAAATGTTTCACTTCTGAGTTATATGCAACAATTCTTTTATTCATTCATTCGCTCACTCATATATTCTTATTTTGGTTCATGGCTATACATTCCTACATATTATTAGTATAATAAATATATTCCTTATTAATAAAGATGAAAACACTGGTTACATAAAACACAGTGACACCTATGGGTTGAAAAAGGTAATTACACCTATGACATAAAAATGTTCTATCACATGAAAAAAATATGGATAATAATGTATTATCACTTATTATTGGTTTATTATTTCAAACATTGAAATCCATATACGGTACAAATTCTGATAATTATATGGATATTACTGATTGCTATGGTACGCTGTGATATTATAGGATAGGAAAATTACCGGATTTGGTATAGACTAGGGACTGAAGACTTCAAGCAAGATACTGAAATTACGTTAATAAAGACTTTTCATATTAAAATTGATTCTTATCAGTTGCAAGAAGAATGCCGCGATCCAGAAGTCCCAGAAGGTAACAAAGCTATGACTTCTCAGTAAGACTGTGTTAATTACAAGTGCAGTATCCACCACTGACAGTCACAAGTGCAGTATCCACCACTGACAGTCACAATTAAAGTGTCTAACCTGACAACCAGAGGACGATGATCCTATGATGCTGATGTGAACTGTGTTATCACGTTCTTATCAAGTTCCAGAAGTTTTCAATCACCTGTAAAGCTTCGATGTAAAGCTGGTGAACAATAAGGTAATTGTCAGGAAGCTACAACCCTGACATATGTCCTGTGCATTAGGACAAGGACTGGTTATGGTGCTATGTTTAGCAAGGAAGAGTCATTTTAACCCTTGCTTTGCTGACCAAAGACGTCACACCTGTTCAAAGACCAGTACCGATGGAGGATTCCAGAATATCCAAGGCGAGCCAATGTAAGCCCAGGTTTTTAAATGTGACACTGCACAGATATTAAAGCTGCATAGACTTTGTTTTCGTATTAACATTTGAATTTATGAACTTTGATTTGATATACAACACAATTTCTACAACATCTATATGCTATAGAAAAACTGTGTTTTTAAAAGAACCAAGAAGAAGACAGAAGACATCAAAATGAAGACCAGATGACATCAGATGATGACTGGACCTGAGATGCTTCAATTTAGACTTAGGGAAGTATAATTATACATATTTTATATGAATATTGTTCACGGCTTACCATAACATGAATTCACATCAATTATGTCATTGAGTACTTATAACGGTAATCTGATATTATTATTGTTATTGATATTAAATTATTTTGTCAAAAAAGAAGAAAAAAAATCTTGTTATATTTTGAGGGTTCCAATTAATGTCTGTCTCCCTCAAAAGGGGGAATTGTTAAATATTAATAATCCGTTAATTTCTTATAAGACTCAGTTCTGTACATTGCTTTAGCTTACACGACATAGGCTATTTTTAAGCTTGGCTCATGGTAGAAAGACAGCTCCATATATGTAGAGACCACGTGCTTTAGGAGACGTATATAATTCATGGCTAACTGTAGAGGTCGCTGTTCTTCCCTCACCATCATGAGAGACAGACACGAAGATGTCATCTGTTCTGGGCCATGACATGACATAACAGCTGGTATGTTACTTTAGTACGAAGAAGCCTAAGAGAGACAGACGCCATTTGCCATGAGAGATCCCGGAGAGAAAGAAGAATACATATTGCTTTTGCCATGTGGGATCTCAGAGTATGAACTATGGACAATTTCTCTTTCACCTATTTTTATTCACCTGTTTTTCTGTAATAACCTTTCTTTGATGGAAGAATCCAAATAAACCACTACATTTTTATCTGGTAACTAGTCCTGAGTATTTTACAGGATATGCATTATTTTACAGGGTGACAATTCTTTCAATTCCTTATGATTACTCTTATACGTATACACAATGGTGATGAATGGAAGCCCGCATTCAATACACGGGAGGGTCATATTGAAAATTTGGTGATGCCATTCAGATTAAACAATGCTCCGGCAGTCTTTGAAAATTTCATTTTTTTTCTCACCGATGGGTAGATTTGCGATAGTTTACCTGGATGATATATTGAGTTACTCACGTCCTCTGCAGGAGCATCATGAGCATGTCAGACAGCTGGAATGGGTAAAACATTACCCAGCAATCCCTTTTTGACATTTTGAAGACTTCCATCGTTGAAAAATGTCCTAGCACCAAGAAACATAGAAGAGAAGAAGGAAGATTTGCTAAAAATCGCCTGTCTCCCGAATAAAATCATTACATGCGATCTGAAAACTTGCCTCTGTTGTGACTCGATCTGCCATGGTCTCTCTGAATTCACCCTTATACCTACTGGTGAAATTTTCCCGACCAAAACTCCCATGTCATGTTCCACCAGTTATGTTATATATGTGATTATATGCTCATACCAGAAATTATATGTGGGAAGGACGACCCAACCCCTCCACAAAAGGCTGAACTCACACCGTTCCAATACTCCATAGGGTTTTCTCCAACATGGGCTTTCACGTCACTGCACCATCAAACACAAGAAAGATTCCACACAACTGAGAATATTCCCCACAGAGGAGATTCCCCCACAGGGTCAGAATCGCATTGGACAACTACATCGGGAAGAAATCTTCTGGATTTATAAACTAAACCCCCTTACTCCAAATGGCCACAGTGAGATTACAGATGTTACAGAGCCTCCTGCTGCACCAGCCTGGGATAAGTCAGATCATCGCCGGATCCCCGAACACCTCCTGTGACCCGGCTCCACCAGCGCTGCCGATTCCCCCCCCCCCCCGGGTTTACTGAATTCAGACTGTGGCACAGACCCCCATTTGACACATTAACTTTTGCCTTATTTTCCTCCTGAATATTTGGGGTGCGGCTTATGGTCCGGTGCGGCTTATAGTCCGAAAGATACAGTATATTTTTATTCATTCTTTTAGGTGACCTCACTTCATTCATAGGCTCTTTATAATATAATTATTGTATGTAAGTGTGTTCTGTTTTCTCATGATCTATAATTTATCTTTGTGTGACGGACTTTCTCATGAACTTTGATATTTTGTGATTTGTTGACGTTTTTTCATTCCAAAGACATACTGATAGGGAATTTAGATTGTGAGCCCCATTGGGGACAGCGATGATAATGTGTGCAAACTGTAAAGTGCTGCGGAATATAAGTAAATAAACGTTTTTAAGGAAAATCTCCATCTCCGATCGTCTCCATCAGCAGCGCAGGTACAGACACATTATACCCGGATCAGCTCTTCTGCTCGGTCTTTGGCCCCGGGTCCTGCAGCAGCTGATTTATGCATTGAGCATGGTGTAAAGGCGCCACTCCATCAGGTGAGTGTAATACTCCCCTACTCTCATTACATCTGGTTATCAGGTAAGACCCTATTTTTCACTTGTTTGTTCCTCAGTTTCTCGACTACAAGAAATCTCTGTAACACTTTCAGGTCACTTGGATAAAACCAATGAAGGGACTGCTGGGACCGTAACGGGTCCATCTGAGACCCCAATGCAGAAGCCAAATGTCCTGAGAACTGGACCTGCTGGACCACAAATTGTCATTTCTCCAGGTTACCAAATAAATAGTTGTCACGTAGAACCTGGAGAACCTGTCTGACATGCTCAGCATGCTCCTCCAGAGGACGGGAGGAACTCACTATATCATCCAGGAAAATTACCACAAATCTACCAATCAGTGACAAAAATATAATTACTGACATTGTCACAGACTGCCGGAGCATTGGTTACCCCGAATGGCGGCATCAGGTTGGGTTTTCTTACAGCGAATATTGGATTTATGTTGGGGCCCCCTGTCCCTGACAGCCGGTGTCGTTTCCCCTACAGAGGCTAATCCACAAGGACACTGAGGAGCGAGACTCGGGCGAGTTTCTCCCAAGTGTGACCCCGGCCTCAGCCGGACTCTGGAAGGGAGGAAATAACCGAGATTTGGGCATTTTAGCTCCTGGTGTGGAGTCGATAGCACAATCATATGCCGCCATATAGTAGACGGCCGGTAACTGGTGAGAATTCCCTCCTGTGTGGCGTCTATTTCCCTCCAGAGAAATCACACGTTACATTCCACACATAACACTGTGTAGAGAAGGCGGCGCGGGGTAATTGTGCCAGTAGTGAGGGGCAAATAATGGCGGGAATGTCACTGACTGAGGAGAAGGCTCCATGGAGCGTCTTCACTCCGGAGATCATGTGACCCCTGACTCCTCCCCTCCTGTGACCTCATCACAGGTCCTGTGCACAGAGCAGCCATATATGTGGAGTACGGCTCTGCAGGTTAGTGATGGGCAGTCCGGCTCTTCCTGCTCCTTTCCCCACTTTTCTCCCTCCTGTCCCTTCACTATAAAGCTTGGGCCTCATTATACAGCTGTACAGGGGTCTAGTGAAGGCTTTTTAGCCCTTTCCTCAGACTAGCTCCTGAGAACAGGCCCTCACTCCTGTCCCTTCACTATAAAGCCTGGGCCTCATTATACAGCTGTACAGGGGTCTAGTGAAGGCCTTTTAGCCCTTTCCTCAGACTGTAGCTCCT
The DNA here is from genome assembly GCF_039654945.1 of Dendrobates tinctorius. NCBI lineage: Eukaryota > Metazoa > Chordata > Amphibia > Anura > Dendrobatidae > Dendrobates > Dendrobates tinctorius. The sequence goes on from NW_027361685.1 coordinate 311,707, forward strand.
GGGAAGAGGCCCTCACTCCTGTCCCTTCACTATAAAGCCTGGGCCTCATTATACAGCTGTACAGGGGTCTAGTGAAGGCTTTTTAGCCCTTTCCTCAGACTGTAGCTCCTGGACACAGGCCCTCACTCCTGTCCCTTCACTATACAGCCTGGGCCTCATACAGCTGTACAGGGGTCTAGTGAAGGCTTTTTAGCCCTTTCCTCAGACTGTAGCTCCTGGGTACAGGCCCTCACTCCTGTCCCTTCACTATAAAGCCTGAGCCTCATTATACAGCTGTACAGGGGTCTAGTGAAGGCTTTTTAGCCCTTTCCTCAGACTGTAGCTCCTGGGTACAGGCCCTCACTCCTGTCCCTTCACTATAAAGCCTGGGCCTCATTATATAGCTGTACAGGGGTCTAGTGAAGGCTTTTTAGCCCTTTCCTCAGACTGTAGCTCCTGGGTACAGGCCCTCACTCCTGTCCCCTCACTATAAAGCCTGGGTCTCATTATACAGCTGTACAGGGGTCTAGTGAAGGCTTTTTAGCCCTTTCCTCAGACTAGCTCCTGGGAACAGGCCCTCACTCCTGTCCCTTCACTATAAAGCCTGGGCCTCATTATACAGCTGTACAGGGGTCTAGTGAAGGCTTTTTAGCCCTTTCCTCAGACTGTAGCTCCTGGGCACAGGCCCTCACTCCTGTCCCTTCACTATAAAGCCTTGGCCTCAGACTGTTGTGACTCAGGGCTAAAAACCCCAATAACGTTTCCTCTACCCCACCCAACCAAAAACCAAACTCGGAAACCAAATGATGGGTGAAGGTCGGTCACAGCTTTATTGAATGTTTTCTCAAACAAACATTTTAGAGGCACTTAGCTTCTCTTTAACACGCGCTCGCTGCCAAATGCCCTGTTCTGTATTTGCAGGCAAGTCGGCCAGCAAGCCATAGCTTTGTGCCATTCCTTCTTTCACCGCCACGGAGGATCCTGTTTCTAAACAGGACTCCGACCCCCCCATCCATCAATAGCAAAGCTTGCTCCACTCCATCCTGCAGACCAGATAGAAAGATATCAAGCCCGATCTCGTTTAAATGTACCCCATCAGGCCTTAGCAGAGCACTGTTATTTCCTTCCAGTTGTCTGTGACGAACAACCACACTGAACCTCTCACGCACGAACCTAGAGATACGGGCATTGATAGACCTCGAACGTTCGACTGCCATACCATCACGAGCCCCTTGCCACACCGCCCTCGGAGCAATCTCCGACCAAACCAACACTAGTTCCTGGAAAAAACTATGAAACTGTTCCATATCAGCCCGCATCATAGCAGCTCCGCCACCTTGTACGAGCACAAATCGTTTCCCCCCGCATGTAACACCAAAATGCTCGGCCCCCGAGCTCCTCTTGCAATCGAAACAACCTCCGGTAAAACTTGCGGCCACTGCAGGCCCCTAATGCCTCTCCACATGAAAGTCACATCCCGAAATCCAAGGTGCCGTCCACCTGGGCGACACTCCGCACGCTGCGCAGCCCAGAAAATGTAGGAATGTCCCAGCAACCATACAGTTGACCTGACGGAATCTGCAGAGAAAGAAATCGTTAATATAACAAATCTGGACGAATGTAACAAGCAAAGCATGCTGATTTCCACCTCCCAATCCTCTGAACTTCAGCATCAGGAAGACCCTCCTTAGCCACCTCCGTAGCTGCCCCAGTGCGAAAAGACTGGGTGCCATACTCACCAGCTGGAACTCCTAACCCCTTCAAACATCTATTGAACACAGCATGAAATTGATACCTAGTTAAAGGTAAATGATCAGCATGCGCAAAGAAAAAACTACCTCCCGTCCTCATAGACACATACTCCTTAAGCAAAGCGACCGGGCACAATGAGAATCTGGCCGCCCGTAGCAAAACCCAGGAACCCCTACCCAAAGGATCAGTCTTCGATTTACGTATCCTCACGCGCACCGACTCATCCAAGAAAACCACATCCGCAAACCACACCCCAAATCCAACTTCGAACGAGGAACCAGTTTGACAACCCTTAATGCCCCAAAAAATGCAAAGCCAAAAGCGGCAGACACAAGGGCTGCCTCAAACGCAGAATTGCACACTTTAACGGTAATACCTATGAGTTGGCTAAGAAGGGCAAGGGACACCGGACACCTACACTCATTACGAGGCTGAACCCTCCAACCCTTCATAGCCTGTCGGACAATGAAACATTTGGTAACATCGGACCAACCCAATAACTGAAAGTGGAAAGCAACGCCGGATAAGCGCTGCTGCGCTGACGTACCAGATAGACCCGTACTATGCAAATGACACACGTACTCCACCGTAACTTGCAATCTCGAGGACTCACACATCTGAACAGGCCTATGACCCGCCAACTGACACCATTCCATCCATGCCTTACCATATGCTCGCCAAGTCGACTGGGACACAGAGGAATGAACCAGGGACATCAACTGTTCCTGACCACGTCCCACAGAATCTGCAGGCAACTGAAAACTTCCCGACGGGAATTGGGACCAGGATCCTTGGAAACCTGCAAGTCAGAAAAATCAGAATCGTTAAGCAGCAAAACATCGGGGCCTTGTACCAGTTGAGAATGAAGCCAAATGTTGAATTTCAAACAGCGCAAAGCCAGTCTACGAAGAAGGCACAAGACCGGCGGAAACCTGGACGAGAAATGATTGAGGCAACGAGCCACCCCTGGATTAACCGTCCTCCAATGAATTTCCTGATTACATAGTAGATCACCCCACAACTCAATCAAAACAACGATCGGAAAAATCGCACACATGGTCCTGTCATTACAAAAACCCAACCTGACCCAAAACTCCGGCCAATTCTCCTGACACAAGCGATTCCCAAATCCTGACGTAAAACCAGCGCCACCATCCCCAGACGTAAAATTCAAATCCTGTGCCGTCCGGCACGGTAGCATAAAGCAAGTGTGACCGTTGAATGTGTGCAAAAAGGAAAGCCACACCTCCAAATCTGCCTTCATGGCCCTCATAACCCGCACCCTGTGGTGTGGGCTGGAGACCCCTTTCGTAGCCAACGACAGCCGTCGTGAAAAAACCCTACCAACCGGCATTACTCTACTCGCAAATACTAACAACCCCAACAGAGATTGCATCTGCAAGAGAGTAACCTTCCGAACTGACATGAAACCCTCAATCAACAAGACCAATTTCTGAACCTTGTCCCCCAGCAGTCGGTACTCCATTGCTACAGTATCAATTTCGATGCCTAAAAAAGACAAAGTGTGAACCGGACCGATGGTCTTCTCTGGTGACAAAGGCACACCAATCGTCCGCGCGATTGACGTAAATGTGGAAAGCAAATTACTACATAACTCAGAGTCGTTCGGGCCGACAAAAAGAAAATCATCCAGGTAGTGAGTGACGGACCTACTGCCCGATTCCCATCTCACTACCCACTCCAAAAAAGAACTAAAAAGTTCAAAATAGTAACATGAAATAGAATATCCCATGGGAAGACACATATCAAAATAAAACTCTCCTTCTACCTGACAACCCAACAGATGAAAACAATCCGGATGAACCGGCAACAGACGAAATGCCGAATCGATAACAGACTTCGCCAACCAGGCTCCTTCCCCAGCGATCCTAATCAAAGCCACAGCCCTGTCGAAGGATGCATAAGATACCGAAGCATCATCAGGGGAAATACCATCATTCACTGAAGACCCTCTTGGGTGAGACAAATGGTGAATCAATCGAAAGGAACCAGGGTCTTTTTTAGGCACCACTCCCAGGGGCGATACTCTAAAATCCTGAAAAGGTGGGGATACGAACGTACCGGCCATTCTACCCAGGGCTACCTCCTTCTGCACTTTTGCCACCAGAACATCCGGATGTTCGCGAGCCGACTTCAAATTTGCCGCAAAACCGGGGGACCTATGCAATTTAAACGGGATGAAAAAACCTTCCGAAAAACCAAAACGCAGCATACCTGCAGCCTCCTTGTTAGGATAACGGTCTAACCATGGTGCCATCGCGACTACGTTCACCGGTGTCTCTCCTCTCAGTTTGCTGTGGCTTGACAGGCAGCTTTCCCGCAGGGCGGGAACACTTAGACGCCGGGTGAGAACCTCCACATGCCAAACACTCATGTCGGAATTTGCAGAGGCCGTAAAACCGACAGTGTCCCTCATTAAACAACCAACAGGTACCGGGTCTCCCACTGAACTGGTGATGAGGGGCAATACCCCGAAACAGCTGTCTGTGGATGGATACCATGTTTTGGCATAGGTGGTTTCCTTCATTGGAGACTGCCCTTCCCGTGGTTGTTCCTTCCCGGGGAAAGACCTGGCTAGTCATTGCTTGCGTTGAGAAACATGTGATGGTGTCTCCGCGGCTGTTGATTTACATGCTTTTGCATATTTCCCATAAGGGATGGGGGCATTGCTCTAGATCACTGCGTTGAGAAACATGTGATGGTGTCTCCGCAGTGTTGGATGTTGATCTCCATGAGGTCACTCATCCTTATGTTCATATCCCACTGAACTGGAACCTGTTGATCCTTGTCCAGCAGCCGCTGACCGAAAGGGATACTGCTTCTGAGTCATCATAAGGCGCAACCAAACCTCAGTCGCCTTCACCCCCCATCCGATTTCCGGGTGAAGGGCTAACCGCCTCCTGAATTCCTCATCGTACCTCCACCAAGCTGAACCCCCATGAGCCTTATATGAGTTGTAGATCATATCCTGGTAGATAAACAACTCTGAACAGCGGCTCGGGTGCTCCTGTCCCATAATGCAACCCAGTACGGCGAAAGCTTGCAACCTATTATTCATAGTTTTAGCCACCTTTGGACGCACTCTCTCCGAAAACCTCTCAACCGGCCTCCTTTCTTTGTCCACGGTGTGTTGGTCCACCGAAACCAACGACCAAATATCTATATAATCGTTACTCCAAATCTTTTTAGTATCATCATCAATGTGCGACCCAAGTGCACTAACCCCACAGAACATGGTATCCTTATACACCCCCGACAATGGGGCAACCCCCTTCTGACACTCCTTCGCCATACTAGCTTTGGGGGGCAATTGCCCGATCAACGCTTGCAACACGGATAACATAGCTGTGGTATCGACACTCGGAGAACCCAACAAGGAACACTCACCCGGATTCACCGTTGGAGGAGGGACTCCCATGGCTGGAGGAACTCCGGCTCCCGGATGACCCGCCGGAATGATGACGCCGCGACTTGTAGCCTCGGGAGTTGTTCTCGCCTCAACCAGGCTGTAAGTCCTTGATCGGGCCCTCGACTCCCGGTGCCACGGACTCGCTCGGGACTCACAGACGCGCTGGACACCTCTGACACTGAAGATGGAGAGCCACGTCTCGAGGACCGGGGATGGTGATGACCACTAGAGGAACCCCTGCGGCCAGAGTGCCTTGATCTTTTATGGCGACACTGTGATGCATGGTGCCCGTGACGCCGCGACTGTGGGGACGATGAGTAAGAGGAAGAGAAGGATGAGGATCCCCGGCGACTACGCCTGCCTCGCCTCTTCCTCCTGGGGGAACCGACCACTGCCGCATTAACTGACGCCTCCCGACTACCCCCAGCTATGGCTGAAGCGGGGGCCTGGCTCTGACCCCCAACCCCTTGCGTACCGCCGTGCTGCGGTGCCGCCGCAGGCACTGTAGTACCCGGCGCAATCACTTCTGCAGGGGATGATGTGTGGACCGCTCCCACAACAAGAGCCAGTGACAGACTGCCCCTCCCCTGGGCCCCCACCCCCGGCTGATCAGTGCCCTGCTCCTCTGCTGAGCCGGAGGAGGTTGCACTATTCCTCCCTCCCATAATGGCACCGGATATCCCACTGCACGTAATCTCCCTCGCCGCCCTGCCCGGATCCCTTCCAACCACTCCCGCTCCGCTAAGTGTTTGATCGGGGCCCCTAGATTCCCTAACCCCCCCGCAATTGCCTACCGCTGGACCGGCGCCCCCTATTCCCACGTGTCGGCGCGGCTGCGCGCTCAGCTTCTCCAGACCGGAAGTCTGGGGGCGGAGACTTCCGCCTAGCCGCGCGCCGCCGGGAAACTCCGGCCAGCGCAGGCGAGGCATCGCGCAGCCGGACAGGAGGGCGGGATCGCCGCACGGACCGCCTGCCTCCCACCTCCCCCAACGCCGCCGGCTGTTGTGACACCGCTGCAGCGGCCAGACCTGACCGCGGTGAAACCGCTCCAGGACCGGGCACCACTGGAGAAGCTGCAGCCCGCGGGGATGCCAGGTGAGCATCGATCCCCGCGAGGAAATTCTGTAGCCACGACTCTCCTTCCTGCAGGACACGCAAGCGCAGGGCCTCCAAAAGAGGGTCTGCCATAGTACCGACGGACAGTGCTCAACAAGCACTTCCAGAATCAGCTGCCAGGAGGAAAGAGGAAGGGCGGCCTCGGATCTGGTCCATTATAAGTACAGGAAGGGGCTGTAGTAACCCCTTCCTTATCCCTATTGGCCCTATAACATTAAGTACCCACCCCGGACCATGACGTGGGTGGGCCAGCTCTATTAACCCTAAGGGAAGGGGAGGGGAGGAAAGGCACCCAGTCAGGGGCACTTTCCTTATACAGTACAGTGCCCACCATTATACAGCTGTACAGGTGTCTAGTGAAGGCTTTTTAACCCCTGTCCCTTCACTATAAAGCCTGGGCCTCATTATACAGCTGTACAGGGGTCTAGTGAAGGCTTTTTAACCCTTTCCTCACACTGTAGCTCCTGGGGACCCTCACTCCTGTCCCTTCACTATAAAGCCTGGGCCTCATTATACAGCTGTACAGGGGTCTAGTGAAGGCTTTTTAACCCTTTCCTCACACTGTAGCTCCTGGAAACAGACCCTCACTCCTGTCCCTTCACTATAAAGCCTGGGCCTCATTATACAGCTGAACAGGGGTGTAGTGAAGGCTTTTTAGCCCTTTCCTCAGACTGTAGCTCCTGGAAACAGACCCTCACTCCTGTCCCTTCACTATAAAGCCTGGGCCTCATTATACAGCTGAACAGGGGTGTAGTGAAGGCTTTTTAGCCCTTTCCTCAGACTGTAGCTCCTGAGAACAGACCCTCACTCCTGTCCCTTCACTATAAAGCCTGGGCCTCATTATACAGCTGTACAGGGATCTAGTGAAGGCTTTTTAGCCCTTTCCTCAGACTGTAGCTCCTGGGATCAGGCCCTCACTCCTGTCCCTTCACTATAAAGCCTGGGCCTCATTATACAGCTGTACAGGGGTCTAGTGAAGGCTTTTTAGCCCTTTCCTCAGACTGTAGCTCCTGGGATCAGGCCCTCACTCTTGTCCCTTCACTATAAAGCCTGGGCCTCATTATACAGCTGTACAGGGGTCTAGTGAAGGCTTTTTAGCCCTTTCCTCAATCTGTAGCTCCTGGGAACAGGCCCTCACTCCTGTCCCTTCACTATAGAGCCTGGGCCTCATTATACAGCTGTACAGGGGTGTAGTGAAGGCGTTTTAGCCCTTTCCTCAGACTGTAGCTCCTGGGCACAGGCCCTCACTCCTGTCCTTTCACTATAAAGCCTGGGCCTCATTATACAGCTGTACAGGGGTCTAGTGAAGGCTTTTTAGCCCTTTCCTCAGACTGTAGCTCCTGGGATCAGGCCCTCACTCCTGTCCCTTCACTATAAAGCCTGGGCCTCATTATACAGCTATACAGGGGTCTAGTGAAGGCTTTTTAGCCCTTTCCTCAGACTGTAGCTCCTGGGCACAGGCCCTCACTCCTGTCCCTTCACTATAAAGCCTGGGCCTCATTATACAGCTGTACAGGGGTCTAGTGAAGGCTTTTTAGCCCTTTCCTCAGACTGTAGCTCCTGGGATCAGGCCCTCACTCTTGTCCCTTCACTATAAAGCCTGGGCCTCATTATACAGCTGTACAGGGGTCTAGTGAAGGCTTTTTAGCCCTTTCCTCAGTCTGTAGCTCCTGGGAACAGGCCCTCACTCCTGTCCCTTCACTATAGAGCCTGGGCCTCATTATACAGCTGTACAGGGGTGTAGTGAAGGCGTTTTAGCCCTTTCATCAGACTGTAGCTCCTGGGCACAGGCCCTCACTCCTGTCCTTTCACTATAAAGCCTGGGCCTCATTATACAGCTGTACAGGGGTCTAGTGAAGGCTTTTTAGCCCTTTCCTCAGACTGTAGCTCCTGGGATCAGGCCCTCACTCCTGTCCCTTCACTATAAAGCCTGGGCCTCATTATACAGCTATACAGGGGTCTAGTGAAGGCTTTTTAGCCCTTTCCTCAGACTGTAGCTCCTGGGCACAGGCCCTCACTCCTGTCCTTTCACTATAAAGCCTGGGCCTCATTATACAGCTGTACAGGGGTCTAGTGAAGGCTTTTTAGCCCTTTCCTCAGACTGTAGCTCCTGGAAACAGACCCTCACTCCTGTCCCTTCACTATAAAGCCTGGGCCTCATTATACAGCTGAACAGGGGTGTAGTGAAGGCTTTTTAGCCCTTTCCTCAGACTGTAGCTCCTGAGAACAGACCCTCACTCCTGTCCCTTCACTATAAAGCCTGGGCCTCATTATACAGCTGTACAGGGATCTAGTGAAGGCTTTTTAGCTCTTTCCTCAGACTGTAGCTCCTGGGATCAGGCCCTCACTCCTGTCCCTTCACTATAAAGCCTGGGCCTCATTATACAGCTGTACAGGGGTCTAGTGAAGGCTTTTTAGCCCTTTCCTCAGACTGTAGCTCCTGGGATCAGGCCCACACTCCTGTCCCTTCACTATAAAGCCTGGGCCTCATTATACAGCTGTACAGGGGTCTAAGTGAAGGCTTTTTAGCCCTTTCCTCAGTCTGTAGCTCCTGGGAACAGGCCCTCACTCCTGTCCCTTCACTATAAAGCCTGGGCCTCATTATACAGCTGTACAGGGGTCTAGTGAAGGCTTTTTAGGCCTTTCCTCAGACTGTAGCTCCTGGGAACAGGCCCTCACTCCTGTCCCTTCACTATAAAGACTGGGCCTCATTATACAGCTGTACAGGGGTCTAGTGAAGGCTTTTTAGCCCTTTCCTCAGACTGTAGCTCCTGGGAACAGGCCCTCACTTCTGTCCCTTCACTATAAAGCCTGGGCCTCATTATACAGCTATACAGGGGTCTAGTGAAGGCTTTTTAACCCTTTCCTCACACTGTAGCTCCTGGGAACAGGCTCTCACTCCTGTTCCTTCACTATAAAGCCTGGGCCTCATTATACAGCTGTACAGGGGTCTAGTGAAGGCTTTTTAGCCCTTTCCTCAGTCTGTAGCTCCTGGGAACAGGCCCTCACTCCTGTCCCTTCACTATAAAGCCTGGGCCTCATTATACAGCTGTACAGGGGTCTAGTGAAGGCTTTTTAGCCCTTTCCTCAGACTGTAGCTCCTGGGATCAGGCCCTCACTCCTGTCCCTTCACTATAAAGCCTGGGCCTCATTATACAGCTGTACAGGGGTCTAGTGAAGGCTTTTTAGCCCTTTCCTCAGACTGTAGCTCCTGGGAACAGGCCCTCACTCCTGTCCCTTCACTATAAAGCCTGGGCCTCATTATACAGCTGTACAGGGGTCTAGTGAAGGCTTTTTAGCCCTTTCCTCAGACTGTAGCTCCTGGTCACCATGTGATCTCACCATAACCGTAACAAGCTAATTAAGATGAGAAATCTTGGTCAAAATTATCTCAGTACACAAATCTCCTAGGGTGCCCAAAGTTTTGCATCGCCTCTTTTTCCAGTTATGAAATTGTAAAAAAGTCTATATATATATTTTATAATTATTACTTTTGCCTAAAATGCAAAGGCCATGTGTGATCTTAGAGGTTCGGCCTTTTAGAGATCATTTCATCTTCATCTTACTACTGCTCACAATAACGGTCATTTTGACCCGGGGCGCCCACACTTTTACATGCCGCTGTCAATGCTTCGTCCCGCTGGTGCTCAATATTTAATAGGGTCTTGCTATTAAAATGAATGAAAAGTTCGGTGAATTTCTTTGAGCTGTTATTACTAGAGATGAGCGAATATCGTCGGAGAAGTTGTTATTGGCTAATATCACTTACCGAATAGCTGCATCGGGACCCCGGATCCCTGGAGCGCTCCCGATAATCAGCTGCATGTGTCGCCCTCCATGCAGGTGCTGTGACTATCACACAGCGCGACACACGCAGCTGATTATCGGGAGCGCTCCAGCACACTGAGTCCTGCACACACTGAGGCCCCTGATCATGTGACCCCTGACTCCTCCCCTCCTGTGACCTCATCACAGGTCCTGTGCACAGAGCAGTCATATATGTGGCGGACACTCCTGGATCTTCTGTTTTCTGGGCCGGTTCCTCCTGTGAGTACTATTAACCCTTTCGCTCCCTGTATTCTCCTTTCTGACAGGACAATATCTGAATTCGGACAGTGTGAGAGGAATATAAGCAATGTGGAAGGAAAAAATGACAATTTTACTTTTTTTCTCACAAAAATGTGACTTTAGCCCCAAAATTGGCAGCGTAACAAATCCTTATTTTCCCCACTGTAGTTTGTAGACTCCATATACAGATCCCTTAAGTGCGAAAAGAGCTGAATTCCCCACTTAAGTTATTGCATTTTGGAAATTGCCCCCACTGGGAATTTATCTCCAGGTAAAGGCACAATTGTGTCTCCATGGGGGTTGTGCTCACAGCCCAACATCGTGTGACCCTCCAAAGAAATGCCACCCCACACCATTACTGACCACTGCCAAACCGGTCATGCTGAAGGATGTTGCAGGCAGCAGATCGCTCTCCACGGCGTCTCCAGACTCTGTCACGTCTGTCACATGTGCTCAGTGTGAACCTGCTTTCATCTGTGAAGAGCACAGGACGCCAGTGGTGAATTTGCCAATCCTGGTGTTCTGTGGCAAATGCCAAGCGTCCTGTATGGTGTTGGGCTGTGAGCACAACCCCCATCTGTGGAGGTCGGGCACTCAGACCATCCTCATGGAGTCAGTTTCTAACGGTTTGTGCAGACACATGAACATTTGTGGCCTGCTGAAGATCATTTTGCAGGTCTCTGGCAGTGCTCCTCCTGTTACTCCTTGCACAAAGGTGGAGGTAGCGGTCCTGCTGCTGGGTTGTTGCCCTCCTACGACCCCCTCCACATCTCCTGGTGTACTGGCCCGTCTCCTGGTAGCACCTCCAGCCTCTGGACACTACGCTGACAGACACAGTAATCCTTCTTGCCACAGCTCACATTGATGTGCCATCCTGGATGAGCTGCACTACCTGAGCCACTTGTGTTGGTTGTAGAGTCCGTCTAATGCTACCACGAGTGTGAAAGCACAACCAACATTCAAAAGTGACCAAAACATCAGCCAGAAACATTGGTACTGAGATGTGGTCTGTGGTCCCCACCTGCAGAACCACTCCTTTATTGAGGGTGTCTTGATAATTGCCAATAATTTCCATCTGTTGCCTATTCCATTTGTACAACAGCATGTGAAATTGATTGTCAATCAGTGTTGCTTCCTAAGTGGACAGTTTGATTTCACAGAACTTTGATTTACTTGGAGTTATATTCTGTTGTATAAGTGTTTCCTTTATTTTTTTGAACAGTGTATATAGATAGATTTTTTTTCTTTACGTTGGAGGGCCCAATTCCAGCTATTGCTGTGGGATCTGTGATTTCTATCTACTCCACTGTGTACAGGATAATAGAGTAGAATAAAGTAGTTATGGACGTGACGTAACTAACATTGTGCTGTGACTCTACTTTCCATATAGTGATGGATATTTCTTGTTGCTGAAACTGCGATATTTTTTCCACTTTAAACCTTTTTAAACCCCTCTGATCAGTGCGATCACACAACATACAAGCCTCTGATGGCTCCGGTGATGCCCTGTACTACTGTAGTGCCGTGTATCATCACTGCCTGTCAGTGTAATACTAACGGCCCCATACACATGAGATCAGAGTTGGCTGAACGGACATTTGGCAGACGGCGATCTCTCCCGACTCCCCCATACACACAAATATTCCAGCTTTCCTGTGGTCTGTATGACAGAGTCGCCTCCAGACTCCTCTAGAGGAGGATTATCTACTGCAGGGGTGGGGGACATCCGGCCTGCGGGACGTATACGGCCCGCCATATCATTTTGTGCAGCCCACAGCCGCTTTCCCCACTTCCCCTATTTTTTGGCCGCGGGTCCTTTAAGAATTGCGCGCGGTATCTTGCCGTGCTTTTCCCATCAGTGGGGACTCGGGAGACTCCTGCTGTGCGGCTCCAGGAGAGGGAGAGTTATAATCCTGCTGCAGCAATAGACGAGGGGGCTGCATTGTCAGCGAGCCTGCACCAGGGAGACGCCGGACTCCGTGAACAGGCTCCATCCACTGCTGAGCAAGATAGCAGACCTGAAAGTGTCACGTCCTCCTGTGCGGCTGCAGTGTGCAAGGTAATCACGATACCTCAGGCCCCATGTACCCCCATGTGCTGTATACCTCAGGCTCCATGTACCTCCATGTACTTTATACTTCAGGCCCCATGTACTACCCATGTACTGTATACCTCAGGCTCCATGTACCCCCCTGTGCTGTATACCTCAGGCTCCATGTACCCCCCATGTGCTATATACCTCAGGCTCCATGTACCCCCCATGTGCTATATACCTCAGGCTCCATGTACCCCCCCTGTGCTGTATACCTCAGGCTCCATGTACCCCCCATGTGCTATATACCTCAGGCTCCATGTATCCCCCATGTGCTGTATACCTCAGGCTCCATTTACCACCCATGTGCTGTATACCTCAGGCTCCATGTACCCCCCATGTGCTATATACCTCAGGCTCCATGTATCCCCCATGTGCTGTATACCTCAGGCTCCATGTACCCCCCATGTGCTGTATACCTCAGGCTCCATTTACCACCCATGTGCTGTATACCTCAGGCTCCATGGACCCCCCATGTGCTGTATACCTCAGGCTCCATGTACCACCCATGTGCTGTATACCTCAGGCTCCATGTACCACCCATGTGCTGTATACCTCAGGCTCCATGTACCCCCCATGTGCTGTATACCTCAGGCTCCATTTACCACCCATGTGCTGTATACCTCAGGCTCCATGGACCCCCCATGTGCTGTATACCTCAGGCTCCATGTACCACCCATGTACTGTATACCTCAGGCTCCATGTACCCCCCTGTGCTGTATACCTCAGGCTCCATGTACCCCCCATGTGCTATATACCTCAGGCTCCATGTACCCCCCATGTGCTATATACCTCAGGCTCCATGTACCCCCCCTGTGCTGTATACCTCAGGCTCCATGTACCCCCCATGTGCTATATACCTCAGGCTCCATGTATCCCCCATGTGCTGTATACCTCAGGCTCCATTTACCACCCATGTGCTGTATACCTCAGGCTCCATGTACCCCCCATGTGCTATATACCTCAGGCTCCATGTATCCCCCATGTGCTGTATACCTCAGGCTCCATGTACCCCCCATGTGCTGTATACCTCAGGCTCCATTTACCACCCATGTGCTGTATACCTCAGGCTCCATGGACCCCCCATGTGCTGTATACCTCAGGCTCCATGTACCACCCATGTGCTGTATACCTCAGGCTCCATGTACCACCCATGTGCTGTATACCTCAGGCTCCATGTACCACCCATGTGCTGTATACCTCAGGCTCCATGTACCCCCCATGTGCTGTATACCTCAGGCTCCATGTACCACTCATGTGCTGTATACCCCAGGCTCCATGTACCCCCCTGTGCTGTATACCTCAGGCTCCATTTACCACCCATGTGCTGTATACCTCAGGCTCCATGTACCCCCATGTGCTGTATACCTCAGGCTCCATGTACCCCCCTGTGCTGTATACCTCAGGCTCCATTTACCACCCATGTGCTGTATACCTCAGGCTCCATGTACCCCCCATGTGCTGTATACCTCAGGCTCCATGTACCCCCCTGTGCTGTATACCTCAGGCTCCATTTACCACCCATGTGCTGTATACCTCAGGCTCCATGTACCACCCATGTGCTGTATACCTCAGTCTCCATGTACCCCCCATGTGCTGTATACCTCAGGCTCCATGTACCCTCCATGTGCTGTATACCTCAGGCTCCATGTACCCCCCATGTGCTGTATACCTCAGGCTCCATGTACCCCCATGTGCAGTATACGTCAGGCTCCATGTACCACCCATGTGCTGTATACCTCAGGCTCCATGTACCACCCATGTGCTGTATACCTCAGGCTCCATGTACCACCCATGTGCTGTATACCTCAGGCTCCATGTACCCCCCATGTGCTGTATACCTCAGGCTCCATGTACCACCCATGTGCTGTATACCCCAGGCTCCATGTACCCCCTGTGCTGTATACCTCAGGCTCCATTTACCACCCATGTGCTGTATACCTCAGGCTCCATGTACCCCCCATGTGCTGTATACCTCAGGCTCCATGTACCCCCCTGTGCTGTATACCTCAGGCTCCATTTACCACCCATGTGCTGTATACCTCAGGCTCCATGTACCACCCATGTGCTGTATACCTCAGTCTCCATGTACCCCCCATGTGCTGTATACCTCAGGCTCCATGTACCCTCCATGTGCTGTATACCTCAGGCTCCATGTACCCCCCATGTGCTGTATACCTCAGGCTCCATGTACCCCCATGTGCTGTATACGTCAGGCTCCATGTACCCCCCATGTGCTGTATACCTCAGGCTCAATGTACCCCCCATGTGCTGTATACCTCAGGCACCATGTACCCCCCATGTGCTGTATACTTCAGGCTCCATTTACCACCCATGTGCTGTATACCTCAGGCTCCATGTACCCCCATGTGCTGTATACCCCAGGCCCCATGTACCACCCATGTTCTGTATACCTCAAGCCCCATAAATGGGGTTACCGTAATGAGCAGGTTAGTAGCGTTCTGAACCTGCCTGGCTCCTGCATATAAAACCCCACTGCTGGGAGGAAATGAACTCTAAAGGCCCCGTCACACACAGCGAGATCGCTGATTTTGTGACGCCACAGAGATCTCGCCAGCGACATCGCTGTGTGTGACATGCATCAGCGACCAGCCCCCCCGCCGGGTATCGCTGATTGTGCTCGAATGTCCTGGGCCATTTTTTGATCATTGGTCTCCCACTGGCCAGCGCGCATCGCTGCATGTGACAGCGAGAGACCAACGATCAACGACGCTGGGAGCTGGTATCCAAGATATATAGATACCCGCTGTTTACCTTGGATACCAGCTTACTAATGTTTAAGACAGTTATTAATGAGTGATGAGCGAGTATACTCGTTGCTCGGGCTTTCCTGAGCATGCTCGGGTGTCCGAGTATTTTGACATGCTCGGAGATTTAGTTTTCGTCGCCTCAGCTGCATGATTTATGGCTGCTGGACAGCCTGAATACATGTGAGGAATGCCTGTTTGTTAAGGAATCCCCACATGTATTCAGCCTGTCCAGCAGCCGCAAATCATGCAAATGTGACGACAGAAACTAAATTTCCGAGCACGCCAAAAAACTCAGAGGACACCCGAGCATGCTCGGGAAAACCCAAGCAACAAGTATACTCGCTCATCATTATTAATAAATTTATACGGCCCCCGAACGCTATTATAAAATTCCAAATGGCCCTTGGCACAAAAAAGGTTCCCACCCCGATCTACAGGAAGAACAAACGGATTATCCTGCAGAGCGGGCAGCGAGGTACAGGAGGGATAATCACAGAAAGGTCAATACGTAGCCAGGGGTCATACACAGAGCGGGCAGCAAGGTACAGGAGGGATAATCACAGAAAGGTCAATACATAGCCAGGGGTCATACACAGAGCGGGCAGCGATGTACAGGAGGGATAATCACAGAAAGGTCAATACGTAGCCGGGGTCATACACAGAGCGGGCAGCGAGGTACAGGAGGGATAATCACAGAAAGGTCAATACGTAGCCAGGGGTCATACACAGAGCGGGCATAGAGGTACAGGAGAGATAATCACAGAAAGGTCAATACGTAGCCGGGGTCATACACAGAGCGGGCAGCGAGGTACAGGAGGGATAATCACAGAAAGGTCAATACGTAGCCGGGGTCATACACAGGGCGGGCAGCGAGGTACAGGAGGGATAATCACAGAAAGGTCAATACGTAGCCGGGGTCATACACAGAGCGGGCAGCGAGGTACAGGAGGGATAATCACAGAAAGGTCAATACGTAGCCGGGGTCATACACAGAGCGGGCAGCGAGGTACAGGAGGGATAATCACAGAAAGGTCAATACGTAGCCGGGGTCATACACAGGGCGGGCAGCACGGTACAGGAGGGATAATCACAGAAAGGTCAATACGTAGCCGGGGTCATACACAGAGCGGGCAGCGAGATACAGGAGGGATAATCACAGAAAGGTCAATACGTAGCCGGGGTCATACACAGAGCGGGCAGCGAGGTACAGGAGGGATAATCACAGAAAGGTCAATACGTAGCCGGGGTCATACACAGAGCGGGCAGCGAGGTACAGGAGGGATAATCACAGAAAGGTCAATACGTAGCCGGGGTCATACACAGAGCGGGCAGCGAGGTACAGGAGGGATAATCACAGAAAGGTCAATACGTAGCCGGGGTCATACACAGGGCGGGCAGCACGGTACAGGAGGGATAATCACAGAAAGTTCAATACGTAGCCGGGGTCATACACAGAGCGGGCAGCGAGGTACAGGAGGGATAATCACAGAAAGGTCAATACGTAGCCCGGGTCATACACAGAGCGGGCAGCGAGGTACAGGAGGGATAATCACAGAAAGGTCAATACGTAGCCGGGGTCATACACAGAGCGGGCAGCGAGGTACAGGAGGTATAATCACAGAAAGGTCAATGCGTAGCCGGGGTCATACACAGAGCGGGCAGCGAGGTACAGGAGGGATAATCACAGAAAGGTCAATACGTAGCCGGGGTCATACACAGAGCGGGCAGCGAGGTACAGGAGGGATAATCACAGAAAGGTCAATACGTAGCCAGGGGTCATACACAGAGCGGGCAGCGAGGTACAGGAGGGATAATCACAGAAAGGTCAATACGTAGCCAGGGGTCATACACAGAGCGGGCAGCGAGGTACAGGAGGGATAATCACAGAAAGGTCATTACGTAGCCGGGGTCATACACAGAGCGGGCAGCGAGGTACAGGAGGGATAATCACAGAAAGGTCAATACGTAGCCGGGGTCATACACAGGGCGGGCAGCACGGTACAGGAGGGATAATCACAGAAAGGTCAATACGTAGCCGGGGTCATACACAGAGCGGGCAGCGAGGTACAGGAGGGATAATCACAGAAAGGTCAATACGTAGCCGGGGTCATACACAGAGCGGGCAGCGAGGTACAGGAGGGATAATCACAGAAAGGTCAATACGTAGCCGGGGTCATACACAGAGCGGGCATAGAGGTACAGGAGGGATAATCACAGAAAGGTCAATACGTAGCCGGGGTCATACACAGAGCGGGCAGCGAGGTACAGGAGGGATAATCACAGAAAGGTCAATACGTAGCCAGGGGTCATACACAGAGCGGGCAGCGAGGTACAGGAGGGATAATCACAGAAAGGTCAATACGTAGCCAGGGGTCATACACAGAGCGGGCAGCGAGGTACAGGAGGGATAATCACAGAAAGGTCAATACGTAGCCGGGGTCATACACAGAGCGGGCAGCGAGGTACAGGAGGGATAATCACAGAAAGGTCAATACGTAGCCAGGGGTCATACACAGGGCGGGCAGCACGGTACAGGAGGGATAATCACAGAAAGGTCAATACGTAGCCGGGGTCATACACAGAGCGGGCAGCGAGGTACAGGAGGGATAATCACAGAAAGGTCAATACGTAGCCGGGGTCATACACAGAGCGGGCAGCGAGGTACAGGAGGGATAATCACAGAAAGGTCAATACGTAGCCGGGGTCATACACAGAGCGGGCAGCGAGGTACAGGAGGGATAATCACAGAAAGGTCAATACGTAGCCGGGGTCATACACAGAGCGGGCAGCGAGGTACAGGAGGGATAATCACAGAAAGGTCAATACGTAGCCGGGGTCATACACAGAGCGGGCAGCGAGGTACAGGAGGGATAATCACAGAAAGGTCAATACGTAGCCGGGGTCATACACAGAGCGGGCAGCGAGGTACAGAGTCAGAATACAAGAGACGTTAACCGTGACAGGACCAAGTCAAACACCAAGCAAGCATACGAAGACAGGCATGAAGCACAGACAGAACAGGGTCAGACACACTCAGCCAGGAGTATAAAGGACAGGGGACGGCTCCTCCATGAGGCTATAAGAACCCTCCCCAGATCCGCAGAGAGGTTTCCCAGATTAACCGCTGCACCGCTTAACCAGGAGCCTCAGTAAACCATGACAGTATGGGGGCGTTATAAGGTAACTTATTGGACGCTGCCTCTGGCCCGGCCTAATAGACCTTCATACATTGCAGCCCAGACCCCATTATTAGACATGTAAGTATCGCAGTAACTAGGCCGCCCCATACTATCGAGTACTTGGAGGCGGGGGGCATTCAGCCAAACTCTGTCACACCTTCTTAGATGTCATGTTTGCTTCTCACAGCAGCAAGTGGTTAAACTGTCAGGGTTTTTGTTGAAGCCTCATCTGTGCCGTCCCTGCGGTGTACATCTATGTTCTGGGGCCCAAAAAGATTCATTTCTTTTTAATAAATGTTTAACATGTGAAAAAGTATAAAATGTGTCTTCTGCTTTTTTCTTAATTTTTTCTTCTTACAAGAATTGTTGGAGCCAATTTTCTTTAGAAACATTTTAATATCGGCTTTTTCTGGAGTTTTTCTTGTAATATAGGAAAGTCTAAGGCCAGAAATAAACCCCATAAATCACTGTACATGGAGACTTTGGGGTCAGATCATTTCTGTCCGTTGTGTTTGTGGAAACAAAAAGTCTTTTCTAAAAGCCTCAAACTTCTGTGTGTGACTCAGAGCTGAGATCTAACGTGATAGAAGATTCCAGTGCGGGGAAGACGGGAAACCTTCATATAGACGGCCGGTGGGGATGGAGGCAGTGACCGACTCTGGTCAAATCTGTCTCTAGAGCCGTAGTAGAAGATGAAGATGTCGTCCTCATTAGAGTTGAGCGACTAAAAGTCGGGTCGAGCAAGATCGTCCGATTATAGGGAAAAGTTGGGGTCGTCCCGAAACACGAAACCCAATGTAAGTCGATGGGGAATAAAAGTCGGCAGTGAGAGGAGGACAGGAAACACACCTACAGTGCTCATTTGAATGCCAAAAGCATCAATTCTTCTTACTTAAGCTTGTCAACCTTAATTAACTTCATAATACAAGTTACGCACTGAAAAATGGGGGTTATTTGGCTAAAGTTGTGGGGGGGAGGGCTGGCTGCAGGTTTTCATGTGCCCTGGGCGAAAGAGCGCCCCTTTAACACATACCACAACTCATCATGCTCCGATACGGCAGAGAAATAGCGGTATAGTACAATGAAAAATACTTCACTTTTTACATCTCATGACGAGGCCCATCTATTTCTCCATACAGAATCATTGGTCCCATATAATGTTTGAAACAGTATATGATGAGCTCCACATAATGCTACAGTATATGTTGGTCCCCATGGATGAAGCTCCACTGTCTTATGGGCCCAAATAATGCTCCATATATAATGGGCCCCATTTCTAATGCTCTAGTGTATAATGGGCCCTGTAAATGCTGCTCCAGTGTCTGATGTCCACCTTTGGAATGTTCCAGTGTATGGTGGGCCCCATCTATCATTCTCCAGAGTATAGTGCTCCCCAAAAATTGCTGTCCCAACATTGAAAACAATCAAATAAGTCTCCTCGCTAGGGAATCCCTGTACTTCTCTGGATTCCTCGTCGTCCCCATCTTCCATCTCACTGCACAGTATTTCAACTTTGCAAGTGCTGTGATCCTGGGCAAGCAGGGGGGGCCCACTTGTTGGCGACGGCACTGGCACAGGGCCCATGATAGTACGGTGGTGTGTCTGATGGCGGGTGGGCCGAACCTGCACTTTCATCTGCAGCTTCCTCTTTGTCACCGTGTAAGATGGAACTGTATATGGAAAGGGTAACCTGAGTTTCATCAGGGTCAGATTCAGGCCGTGTAGCGTGCGAGGGGAATGTAGTGGTCTGGGTCAATGTACCAGCAGATTCATCGAGCAGTGGCTGGGCATCAGTGCACTTGTGTCGCCCCCAGGAGTACGGTCGCCACAGTGGCATTACCTTCCTCCTAGGGAGTGTGATGTCATGCTTGGGAGCAACGAAGGATCTCTCTAGCAGGTTAACTGATTGGGCGGCGTTATTCCCACGAGTCATGACCCTCCAAACAGCGTTCATGAAGGGAAAGTGTTTGTTTTACGTGGGCAGTATGGTTGCAAAGCTGAACCTTAAAGGAATGTCCAGAAGGGCACCACCAGGAGTGGAGCCTACGGTTAAATTCGACTCCACCTGGGAAACCTCAACCATGCCAGCTACAGAAAAGATGCACACATTGCAAGCTTAATTCCGTTAACGAACGAGACTCCGTCATGCCCCGCGGTCCGAGTCCGGCTTACTAGAGGGACACGTGAGGCTCTGGCACATGAGATTGGCCAATAACTGGTGTGTCATGCCCTTACATGTCCGTGGCTGCATGTGCGCTACACTGAAAAGGCCAGCGTTTGTCGCTTACAGGTGCAGATAACCCGCTGAACAACGTTAGTGATGGGGATCACTGATTACAATTATTACCCACGAACGATGATTTCCCAGTAAGTGCAGGTCAACTGCAGTTCCGGAATTAGGCCTAACCGTCATTCCTGAAAAAATGAAAAACTTACGTGTGCAAACCACAGGTGCTGTAGCTTGCTTAACAGCTCGCCAGCCGTTCTCACGCCCAGTATGGATTACACGTGATTGCACAAAGGTGAGAAAGGGTACCGTATCCCCAGATAACATGTATGGATAGCGTACACATTCAAAATATATGTCTATACATCAGGAGGCTGGCTCAAACGGTGTCAGGCCCAGTATGGATTGCACGTGATTGCACAAAGGTGAGAAAGGGTACCGTATCCCTGGATAACATGTATGGATAGCGTACACATTCAAAATATATGTCAATACATCAAGAGGCAGGCTCAGACGGTGTTAGGCCCAGTATGGCTTGCACGTGATTGCACAAAGGTGAGAAAGGGTACCGTATTCCCGGATAACATGTATGGATAGCGTACACATTCAAAATATACACTCACTGGCCACTTTATTAGGTACACCTGTCCAACTGTGTGTTAAGACTTAATTTCTAATCAGCCAATCACATGGCGGCAACTCAGTGCATTTAGGCATGTAGACATGGTCAAGACAATCTCCTGCAGTTCAAACCGAGCATCAGTATGGGGAAGAAAGGTGATTTGAGTGCCTTTGAACGTGGCATGATTGTTGGTGCCAGAAGGGCTGGTCTGAGTATTTCAGAAACTGCTGATCTACTGGGATTTTCACGCACAACCATCTCTAGGGTTTACAGAGAATGGTCCGAAAAAGAAAAAAAATCCAGTGAGCGGCAGTTCTGTGGCCGGAAATGCCTTGTTGATGCCAGAGGTCAGAGGAGAATGGGCAGACTGGTTCGAGCTGATAGAAAGGCAACAGTGACTCAAATTGCCACCCGTTACAACCAAGGTAGGCAGAAGAGCATCTCTGAACGCACAGTGCGTCGAACTTTGAGGCAGATGGGCTACAGCAGCAGAAGACCACACTGGGTACCACTCCTCTCAGCTAAGAACAGGAAACTGAGGCTACAATTTGCACAAGCTCATCGAAATTGGACAGTAGAAGATTGGAAAAACGTTGCCTGGTCTGATGAGTCTCGATTTCTGCTGCGACATTCGGATGGTAGGGTCAGAATTTGGCGTAAACAACATGAAAGCATGGATCCATCCTGCCTTGTATCAACGGTTCAGGCTGGTGGTGGTGGTGTCATGGTGTGGGGAATTTTTTCTTGGCACTCTTTGGGCCCCTTGGTACCAATTGAGCATCGTTGCAACGCCACAGCCTACCTGAGTATTGTTGCTGACCATGTCCATCCCTTTATGACCACAATGTACCCAACATCTGATGGCTACTTTCAGCAGGATAATGCGCCATGTCATAAAGCTCGAATCATCTCAGATTGGTTTCTTGAACATGACAATGAGTTCACTGTACTCAAATGGCCTCCTCAGTCACCAGATCTCAATCCAATAGAGCATCTTTGGGATGTGGTGGAACGGGAGATTCGCATCAGGGATGTGCAGCCGACAAATCTGCGCCAACTGTGTGATGCCATCATGTCAATATGGTCCAAAATCTCTGAGGAATGCTTCCAGCACCTTGTTGAATCTCTGCCACGAAGAATTGAGGCAGTTCTGAAGGCAAAAGGGGGTCCAACCCGTTACTAGCATGGTGTACCTAATAAAGTGGCCAGTGAGTGTATGTCTATACATCAGGAGGCAGGCTCAGACGGTGTTAGGCCCAGTATGGATTGCACGTGATTGCACAAAGGTTAGAAAGGGTACCGTATCCCCAGATAACATGTATGGATAGCGTACACATTCAAAATATATGTATATACATCAGGAGGCAGGCTCAGACGGTGTCAGGCCCAGTATGGATTGCACGTGATTGCACAAAGGTTAGAAAGGGTACCGTATCCCCGGATAACATGTATGGATAGCGTACACATTCAAAATATATGTCTCAGGAGGCAGGCTCAGACGGTGTTAGGCCCAGTATGGATTGCACGTGATTGCACAAAGGTTAGAAAGGGTACCGTATCCCCAGATAACATGTATGGATAGCGTACACATTCAAAATATATGTCTCAGGAGGCAGGCTCAGACGGTGTTAGGCCCAGTATGGATTGCACGTGATTGCACAAAGGTTAGAAAGGGTACCGTATCCCCAGATAACATGTATGGATAGCGTACACATTCAAAATATATGTCTCAGGAGGCAGGCTCAGACGGTGTCAGGCACAGTATGGATTTGACGGCCCAGATTACACAGCGGAGGAGCAGGGAGAGGTAAAGATTGCAAATGCTGGGGCCCTGCCCAAGCAAGGGGGGCCCACTCGTGGGCGTCGGTACTGGCACTGGGCCCCTCATAGTACAGCGGTGTGTCTGACGGCGGGTGTGCACCACCACCGTCAGAGACACTTGATTGCACTATGAGGGACCCTGTGCCAGTGCCCGCGCCCAAGAGTCGGCATACCCACCTGTCCAGGGCAACGGCACTCGCACGGTGTCGTGCGCTAGGTGGTGACCCCGGCCATGGGGGGGAGGCAGCACAGTTAGGGAGTTTTAGAAAGTGGCATATGTTGATGTTGGACATTCAGCTGATGCAAAAGGCGAAATAGGTCAAGTCCCAGGAAGAGGTGGACCAAAGCAAGCCATTTTTCTGTCACCCTATGTGTCATCAGGGGAAGGTGGGACAAAATCCTTGGAAACCCATGCATGGTTCATTTTAATGAAGGTTAGATCATCCACATTTTGGGTTGACAGACGGGTCCTTTTTTCTGTCAGGATTGATCCAGCTGCACTGAAGACTCTTTCCGATAGCACACTTGCAGCTGGGCAAGTGAGCTCCTGTAAGGCATATTGGGCCAATTCAGGCCAAGTGTCCAGTTTAGCGGCCCAATAGTCAAAGGGGAATGACCTGTGTGGGAGAACATCGATATGGGAGGAAAAGTAGTTTGTTACCATAGTTGACAACTGCTGTCTCCTGTCACTTTCCATCGATGCAGTATTACCAGTTGTGTGAGCGGTATTTGAAAAATCAGTCCACAACATTGTCATGAAACCCCTGTCTCCAACGCCACTTCTGCTGTGTGCACCACGAACACCTCTGCCAAGCTGCCCCCGGCCCGTACGGCTCGTGTGAGAACCATCACCGCTGCTGTGTGCTGGGAATGCCTCAAGCAACCGATTTACCAGAGTTGCTTGTTTATTAGCCAATATTAGGTCAAGGTTCTCCTGTGGCATGATGTTTTGTAATTTGCCTTTATAGCGTGGATCCAGGATGCTGGCCAACCAGTAGTCGTCATCGTTCATCATTTTGGCAATGCGGGGGTCCCTTTTTAGGATCTGCAAGGCATAATCTGACATGTTGGCCAATGTTCCCGGTGTCAATGATGCACTGCGAGTGCTGGGTGGAGGAGCACTTTCTGGCAAATCCACATCCCTCCAGTCACGCACAAACCCTGTACCAGACCTTGCCACGCCAACATTTTCACTTGCCCCACGAGATGCATCCTCCTCCCCTAAGTAATCATCCCCATCATCATCCTCCTCCTCCTCTTCTTCCTCCACCTCGTCCAGGAGAGGTCCCTGAGCAGACAATGGCTGAATGTCATCAAGGATTCCCTCCTCCTCTTCCTCCTCATCAACATTGGCTGCAGACGCCTGCTCCTTAAGGTGCGTCAAAGTTTGCATGAGCAGACGCATAAGTGGGATGCTCATGCTTAGGATGGCGTCGTCTGCGCTTACCGGCCGTGTGCATTCCTCAAAACACTGAAGGACTTTACAGAGGTCTTTCAGCTTCGACCACTGCACACCTGTCAACTCCATGTCTGCTCTCAAAGTGCCTGGCCGTGTATCCTCCCACAAATGCATTATGGCCTGCCTCTGCTCGCACAGCCGCTCCACCATGTGCAGGGTGGAGTTCCACCTTGTTGCAATGTCGATAATGAGGCGGTGGTTGGGAAGGTGGAGCAATCGCTGCAGCTTCTGCATACGAACGGAGTGTACAGGCGACCGGCGGATGTGCGCGCACAGTCTTCGCACCTTCTGGAGCAGGGCTGTTAACTCCGGATAATTTTTGAGGAAGCACTGCACCACCAGGTTCAAGGTGTGAGCCAAGCAAGGTATGTGGCTGAGTTTTGAAAGGGCTATGGCTGCCACAAAATTACGGCCGTTATCACTAACTACCTTGCCTGCCTCAAGATGTACACTGCCCAGCCATGACTCAGTTTGTCGCTTCAAGTACTCGGCCAGCACCTCGGCGGTGTGTCTGTCGCCCAAACACATCATCTGCAACACAGCCTGCTGACGCTTTCCACTACCTGCTCGATAGGGGGACACATCGTGTGCAACAGTGGCAGCTGCAGATGGAGTGCTCGTACGACTGCGCTCTGTGGACGAGCTTTCACTTCTGGAGGAGGAGGAGGAGGAGGAGGAGGGTCGAACGCCTACAGCCAACTGTTTCCTATACCGTGGGCTAGGCAGCACTGTCCCACCACCGCTGTCCCCTGTGGACCCTGCATCCACCACATTAACCCAGTACGCAGTGATGGACACGTAACGGCCCTGGCCATGCCGACTGGACCATGCATCAGTTGTGAGGTGCACCTTTCCGCTCACTGACTGCTTGAGTGCATGGACAATGCGGTCTTTCACATGATGGTGGAGGGCTGGGATGGCTTTGCGAGAGAAGAAGTGGCGACTGGGTAGGTCATAGCGTGGTACTGCATAGGCCATGAGTTCGCGGAAAGCTGTGCTTTCCACCAACCGAAAGGGCATCATCTCAAACGAGATTAGTTTGGCAATGTGGGCGTTCAAACCCAGTGTACGCGGATGAGAGACTGAGTACTTTCTTGACCTACTCATAGTGTCTGGGAGGGTGAGCTGGACTTGAGAGCTGCATATGGTGGAAGTAGCGGTGGGCAGGGCGGACTGAGAGAGGGTTGATGATGGTGATGGAGTTGGTGTTCTTTCTGATGGCCTAGAATCAGTCTTTCGTTGATATAACAGTGGGATTCCCTGACTGCTGTGGCCTTGCAACGACACCTCAACATTTGCTGCTGTGCTAACCGGTGGGCTTACAGTGGGGGAAACAATGTAGCGTTGCTGACTACCTTCGTTGTGATCAGTTGCACATGTGGCACTTGAGGTTTGGTGTTGTGTCCACGCTTGCAAGTGCATGCTGGTTAAATGTCTAAGCATGCAACTGGTATTCAAATTTTTCAGATTTTTCCCTCGGCTAAAGGTCTTTGCGCACTTCTTACAGATAACCTTGGCCTGATCATGAGGATTTTGTTCAAAAAAGTGCCACACTGCACTCTTCCTACTTTGGCAGACATTTTGCGGCCTAGCACGCTGTCATCTTTTGACCCTCTGGACAAGCTGTCCAGCAACTCTTTTTATGTTTGGAACCTGTCTTTGGAGTGCTACGGGCCTGCCAGATAACAGCTGTTGCGATGTCGATGTCTGCTGTGGATGCTCCTCATCTGAGCTATTGGAAGCAGCACCCTCTTCCCCCAATGGATGCCAATCTGGGTCAACAACTGGGTCATCCATCACCTCCTCTTCTATGTCATGTGCACCTTCCTCTGTGTCACCGTGTATGGTGGTATAGTGTGCGGGAAGGGGCACCTGAGTCTCATCAGGGTCAGAATCTGGCTCTGTACACTGCGAGGAAAATGTAGTGCTCTGAGTGAATGTACCAGCAGAATCATCCATCAGCGGCTGTGCATCAGTGCACTCCATGTCAGATTCATCTTGGCCTGGGTAATTCACCATTTGACTTGATAATCCAGGCATGGTATGTGAAAACAGCTCCATGGAGTAATCAGTAGTATGGCCTGCGTCATCCTTCAATCTTGGTTGGGGTGAAGGACACAAGGAAAGGTGTGGTTCATGAACATGAGCCTCCAATGACGACTCAGTGCTTTTACTTTTTACAACTGAAGAAGAGGAGGCGATAGAGCTGGAGGCTGAGTCAGCAATGTAAGACAAAACTTTTTCCTGATGCTCTGCCTTTAAAAGCGGTTTGCCAACTCCTAGAAAACTAAGCGTTCGAGGCCTTATGTAGCCAGACGATGACGCAGGCTCAACACCTCCTGCATTCGGTCCTATTTTGCTCTTGCCACTACCATCAGATCCACCACCAACACCATCATTACCAGCTGCCAACCCCCGCCCAATTCCACGGCCTCTTCCACCAGCCTTCCTCATTTTTGGTAGAAATGTAGACAAAATCCAACAAACTATATAGTAATGTAAAACAAGGTACAAGGTGTCTATAGGACAGGGGAGATTTTGAATTTCTGCAGACACTTGTGGACACTGGACACTTGTGGATCGTGTGAGGCCCAATGAATATCTGAGCGCTATGTGACAGGCTCGATGGCACAGCTGTGACCAAAGTGACGAGAGGATAAGGGAGATTTTGAATCTCTGCACACACTTTTGGACACTGGACACTTGTGGATTGTGTGAGGCCCAGTGAATATCTGAGCGCTATGTGACAGGCTCGATGGCACAGCTGTGACCAAAGTGACGAGAGGATAAGGGAGATTTTGAATCTCTGCACACACTTTTGGACACTGGACACTTGTGGATTGTGTGAGGCCCAATGAATATCTGAGCGCTATGTGACAGGCTCGATGGCACAGCTGTGACCAAAGTGACGAGAGGATAAGGGAGATTTTGAATCTCTGCGCACACTTTTGGACACTGGACACTTGTGGATTGTGTGAGGCCCAATGAATATCTGAGTGCTATGTGACAGGCTCGATGGCACAGCTGTGACCAAAGTGACGAGAGGATAAGGGAGATTTTGAATCTCTGCGCACACTTTTGGACACTGGACACTTGTGGATTGTGTGAGGCCCAATGAATATCTGAGCGCTATGTGACAGGCTTGATGGCACAGCTGTGACCAAAGTGACTACAGGATAAGGGAGATTGGATTGCTTTTAAAAAAGCAGTTTGCGGAGCAGTGGGTAAACAGCAATGCCAGCCTGTCAGGAAGCCTTAAAAGGCAGCCCAACAACCAACACCACTGATACACCACAATATAGCCTCCCCTTGCACTGCACACACAGTGACTTGTGTGTTGTGCAGGCCAAATCGCTAGCAGCAGAAGCAGTTTTTTTGTCTTCTTCCCTGCCTAACGCTCTCCCTACAGAATCAGCAGCAACCTCTCCCTATACTGAGATCGGCAGAAGTAAGATGGCGGTCGGCGTGCACGCCCTTTTATACCCCCTGTGACGCCCACCAAAGCAAGCCAATCTCTTGCATGCCCTTCTGAAAGATGGTGGTGACCCCTGCCTATGTCATCACGTTGCCCACAGTGTCCGTGGATCCTGATTGGCTGTAAAAGAGCGCAAAACAAACTTTTGAAACGCGACTTTGGCGCGTAAGTCGCCGACCTCGTGGCCGACCTCATCCTAGGGTTGGGTTTCGTTTCATGAAACCCGACTTTGCCAAAAGTCGGCGACTTTTGAAATTTTTCGACCTGTTTCGCTCAACTCTAGTCCTCATCATGAAGGAGTTATTTCTCATGTCGCGTGTAATGAATCTCTCCTGCAGTATTGCTAATGCCGATTCCAGTGTCGGTAATGAGACGAGAATTAGCATTATGGAAGATGAGTCTATGAGGAACGTGTTCAGCTGCCGACTCCGAGGAGGAAACTGCTTGTTGTCTGTGGCCTAAATATATAGGTTTTATTAGTAGATGTCAGGGAAGAAAACTAAACCCTGTAAGATAATAAATCTCATATGTTTCCCTTATTATCTCGAGTAATTGTATTATTACACAGGATTCTTATGATGTTACATCGGATCATCTTCTTCTCATTCAGGTCTCTACAATATCGGATCCTCTCAGTGAAGATCTTCTACAGAAGACAATTTTCCTGATTTACCCATCAAGGATGAATATGGACAGAGACAAGATGGCGGAGAGGATGTTACACCTCACCCTAGAGATCCTCTTCCGTCCACATCACATTTGAAGCCACTTTGAGGGGTCTATATGATGGAAAATACCCAAAAGTGACACCATTCTAAAAACTGCACCCCTCAAGGTGCTCAAAACCACATTCAAGAAGTTTATTAACCCTTCAGGTGTTTCACAGGAATTTATTGAATATTTTTTAAAAAAAAAAGAACATTTAACTTTTTTTTCACAAAAAAATTACTTCAGGTCCATTTTTTTTATTTTACCAAGGGTAACAGGAGAAATTGGACTGCAAAAGTTATTGTGCAATTTGTCCTGAGTACGCTGATACCTGATATGTGGGGGGTACCACTGTTTCGGCGCATGGCAGAACTCAGAAGGGAAGGAGCGCTGTTTGACTTTTTCAATGCAAAATTGGCTGGAATTCAGATCGGACGCCATGTCACGTTTGGAGAGCCCCTGATGTACCTAAACAGTGGAAACCCCCCTATTCTAACTTCATCCCTAACCCCAACACACCCCTAACCATAACCCTAGCCCTAATGGGAAAATGGAAATATTTTTTTTTTATTTTATTATTTTTCCCTAAGTAAGGGGGTGATAACGGGGGGTTTGATTTACTATTTATGGCGGTTTTTATGTTTGGCGGCTGTCAGACGCTAAAAGACCCTTTTTATTGTAAAAATAGTTTTTGCATCACCACATATTGAGAGCTATAATTTTTCCATATTTTGACCCACTGAGTCATGTGAGGTCTTATGTTTTGCGGGACGAGTTGACGTTTTTATTGGTACCATTTTCGGTCACGTGACTTTTTTGATCGCTTTTTATTCCGATTATTGGGACGCAGAATGAACAAAAACCAGCGTTTCCTGAATTTCTTTTGGGGGTGCGTTTGCACCGTTCCGCATGCGGTAAAATTGATGAAGCAGTTTTATTCTTCGGGTCAGTACAGTTACAGCGATACCTCATTTATCTCTTTTTTTATGTTTTGGCGCTTTTATGCACTGAAAACAATTTTATATAAAAAATAATTATTCTGTGAGCTATAACTTTTATAACTTTTATATTTTTTTGCTGATGATGCTGTATGGCGGCTCGTTTTTTGCGGGACAAGATGACGTTTTCAGCGGTACCATGGTTATTTATATCCGTCTTTTTGATCGCGCGTTATTGCACTTTTTGTTCGGCGGTATGATGATAAAGCATTATTTTTTGCTTCGTTTTTTATTTTTATTTTTTAAGAGGTTCAACAAAGGGGTTAATTAGTGGGACAGTTTTATAGGGCGGGTAGTTACGGATGCAGAGATACCAAATATGTGTACTTTTATTTATTTTTTTTTCAAAAAATGAATTTATTAGGGAATATATATATATATATTTTTTTTTTTTAAATTTATTTAGTGATTTTTTTATAAATTATTTTTAAACTTTTTTTTTTTTTTTTTTTTTTTTAACTTTATTACATTGTCCCAGGGGGGACATAAATGTCATGTGACAGATCGCTGATCTGTCACATCACAGATCGTTGTGAGAGATCAGCGATCTGTCACAGACAGTGCTGCAGTCTTCCTCATGCTGGCGCTTTGCAGGCATGAGGAAGCCGCCTCCCTGCAGGCCCCGAAGGTCCCCGCCGCCATTTTGGATTCGGGGACCTTCAGGGAAGGAGGCCCCCGCAGCAGGCAGTGATGCACATCGCGCTGCTGTGGGGGTCTCAGGGAAGCACGGAGGGAGCCCCCTCCTTGCCGATGCATCCCTAAACCCCAGATACACTGCGAACGTGTTTGATCGCAGTGTGCCAGGAGTTAACGTGTCGGGGCAGTTCGTGACCGCCCCTGACACATACTGTCGGGTGTCAGCTGTGATAATCAGCTGACACCCGGCCGTGATCAGCTGCGTTCCCCCCGTGAGTGCAGCTGATCACGCTAGACGTACTATCCCGTCCTTGGGACTTAGGTCCCAGGTCACATGGACGGAATAGTAAGTCTAATGTAGGAAAGGTGTTAATATCGGCTTTTTCTGGAGTTTTTCTTGTAATATAGGAAAGCCTAAGGCCAGAAATAAACCCCATAAATCACTGTACATGGAGACTTTGGGATCAGATCATTTCTGTCCGTTGTGTTTGTGGAAACAAAAAATCTTTTCTAAAAGCCTCAAACTTCTGTGTGTGACTCAGAGCTGAGATCTAACGGGATAGAAGATTCCAGTGCGGGGAAGACGGGAAACCTTCATATAGACGGCCGGTGGGGATGGAGGCAGTGACCGACTCTGGCCACATCTGTCTCTAGAGCCGTAGTAGAAGATGAAGATGTCGTCCTCATCATGAAGGAGTTATTTCTCATGTCGCGTGTAATGAATATCTCCTGCAGTATTGCTAATGCCGATTCCAGTGTCGGTAATGAGACGAGAATTAGCGTTATGGAAGATGAGTCTATGAGGAACATGTTCAGCTGCCGACTCCGAGGAGGAAACTGCTTGTTGTCTGTGGCCTAAATATATAGGTTTTATTAGTAGATGTCAGGGAAGAAAACTAAACCCTGTAAGATAATAAATCTCCTCATATGTTTCCCTTATTATCTCCAGTAATTGTATTATTACACAGGATTCTTATGATGTTACATCGGATCATCTTCTCATTCAGGTCTCTACAATATCGGATCCTCTCAGTGAAGATCTTCTACAGAAGAGAATTTTCCTGATTTCCCCATCAAGGATTGATATGGACAGAGACAAGATGGCGGAGAGGATGTTACACCTCACCCTAGAGATCCTCTTCCGTCTCACTGGAGAGGTGAGAGATTCTGATGACGTCACATTACATCATTCTTATCTATGGGAATAACAGATGGACAGAACTGGAGAGGTGAGGACTCTGGAAATGTCTGTAGTGAGATTTATTAATGTGTCTCTCCATAACCAGGATTACACAGTGGTGAAGAAGACCTCTAGTGATCGCTGTCAGGACCCTGTGTCTGAGGGATGGGGAAGACCCCTGAGCCCAATCACGGGTCTCCACCTCACCCCCTGATCCATGAGGACATCAATGACCAGAAGATCCTAGAACTCATCTACAAGATGATTGAGCTGCTGACTGGAGAGGAGACACTGCTGGGAATGCTGGGACATTATACACTAACACTATAAAGGGATCGGGGGGATGACTGTATCATTGTATGTGTCAGGTTCCTATAAGGTGTCAGGATGTCGCTGTCTATTTCTCCATGGAGGAGTGGGAGTATTTAGAAGGACACAGAGATCTGTACAATGACGTCATAATGGAGGTTCCCCAGCCCCTCACATCACCAGGTAACAGACACGACTAAATACACACGGCCTATAATTATCTGTATGTAGAGAATTAATTTAGTCCCTGTATGCGTTTCCTCCAGATCTATCCAGTAAGAGGACAACACCAGAGAGATGTCCCCGTCCTCTTCTTCCACAGGACTGTAACCAAGAAGATCCCAGTGCTCCTCAGGATCATCAGGTAGATGGAGAGAAGGTGTCAGGAGATCTCCCCTATGATGTGTAGACGGCTGTGAAGGTCTTGTGCTCAGTCTTGTTTTATCCACCAGTATTATATGTTTTATACTTGTGTAATGAGAACGGTGGAGATGGCAGGATTAGAGCTGATCATAGATGGGACTTCTCCATCTGTCGGTGACTTTTACAATATTTGTTTCAGGGTGAAGATCTGACCCATATTAATACTACAGAGACATATGTGAGAGATGATGAGTGGTGTAAAGAGGAGATTCCCACATATGACTACCCAGGTGAGTAGTAACCACTGAATGCAGAGAAGTCACAGATTCCTCTCAGTCACCGGCTGTGGCTGCTTTATCGGTGGTGTAGTCCTGCCGTATTACCATGATCACCATTTTGCCTCTAGACCACAACATTCTCCTCCACCCAAAACTGTTCAAATGACTTTGGGCATTGAAAGCCCTTTTCTATAGAACTTATAACCAATTACATTGTTTTTGGTCCTAAGGAATTCAGATTACTGCACAATCTCTCCTGAAATGGGGAGCAATATTATTTTCTCTAATCTTCTGCTCAGGATCCATAGTAGCTCCAATGGTCCACCATAAATGAGGGCAACTCTGGTTTACTGTTGTGTAATCTGTATTTGTAGTTTTCCTGTTAATGAGATTCTCATTCTCTGGGGCGGGGCTATGGGTGGGGCTGTGGGCGGGGCTTTATGTGGTGCTCTGATTACATATTCATCTGTATTGGCTTATGACAGGTCGCTGACCCCTCACTGACCTGCCCCCATTATTACATAATGCATATAATAGCATTGATATTATTGGTGATAATGCCTATAATATTGTGGCTATTGTGAGGCTTAGAAAAAAATTACATCCAGCAAAATGTCACCGGCGATGGCGGCGCCTGCGCAGTAGCATCTATATCAACTATATCAATTTTTTTTGTTAGGAAGTTATAAGGGTTAAAAGTTAAACAGCGATTTCTCATTTTTACAACAAAATTTACAAAACCATTTTTTAGGGACCACCTCACATTTGATGTGAGTTTGGGGGGTCAATATGACAGAAAATACCTAAAAGTGGCACCATTCTAAAGAGTGCACCCCTCAAGGGGCTCAAAACCACATTCAAGAAGTTTATTAACCCTTCAGGTGCTTCACAGGAATGAATGGAATGTGGAAGGAAAAAATAAACATTTACTTTTCTTTCACACAAATTTTCCTTTACACCTAATTTTTTTTACTTTCACAAGGGTAACAGGAGAAAATGGACTATACATTTTGTTTTGCAATTTCTCCTGAGCATGCCGATACCCCATATGTGGGGGAAATCTACTGTTTGGGTGCACGGCAGGGCTCAGAATGGAAGGAGCGCCATTTCACTTTTTGAATGTAAAATATGCTGGAATAATTAGCGGTTGCCATGTCGCTTTTGGAGAGCCCCTGATGTGCCTAAACAGTGGAAACTCCCAAAAAGGGACCCCATTTTTTAAACTAGACCCCTTAGGGAACTTATCCAGTTGTGTATTGAGCACCTTGAACCCACAGGTGCTTCACAGACGTTTATAACATGGCGCCATGCAAATAAAAAAAAAAAAAAGAAGATTTTTCACAAATCTTTTTGGCTCCATATTTTGCATTTTCATAAGGGTAACACGAGAAATTGCTCCATACAGTTTGTTGTGCAATTTCTCCTGAGCACGCCGATACCCCATATGTGGGGGTAAACCACTGCTTGGGCGCATGGCAGAGCTTGGAAGGGAAGGAGCGCCATATTGGAGAGCAGATTTTGCTGGAATTGTTTGTGGGTGACATGTCACATTGTCAGAGCCCCTGAGGTGCCAGAACAGCATAAGCCCTAAAAGTGACTGCATTTTACCAAATACTTCCCTGAATGAATTCTTCTCGTGGTGCAGTGAGCATACTGACACCACAGCTGTTCCATAGAAAATTATACCATTGGGCAGTGAAGAAGAAATAATTACATTTTTACCACTAAAATGTTGTTTTAACCCCAGATTTTACATTGGAAAATAGGTAGATAGGTAAAGGGTCACTATATCCATAGATGAATTCCCCCCTGAAGTGACCCCATTTTGGAAATGACACCCCTCTGGGAATTCATCTATGGATATAGTGACCATTTTCACTACATGGATGATTTCCAGAAACTCGTAGAAGTTTCAGAGCAAAAATTGCCAAAATGTCATTGTAGTGCCCAATATATTGTGCCCAGCTTGTGTCTCTGGAGACCTCCCCCCACCTACCCCCGGAAATTGTTACGTCAGCTCTACTCAAATGTGTCTGTCACTAAATAAACCAAATGCTTGAATGTCAAAACAGTTCAAAAACGTGGTTCTGTGTGGAAGATTGTAAAGCCGTCATGGAGGCATAAGGCTGGCAGTGATGGGCATTGTGGGTAATAATAGCGGGGATCATGCCTCATTCCTCTCTAGGAACATACACGACATCTTCTCTGGGGGTTCTTTCTTGTTTCAGTTACTGGGATGAGTGCAATAAAATGTCGCTCAGTGAGTCTTCTGACATCTTCACATTCTAAAGGATTGGCGGGGACAAAATTTTCAAAAACAAGATTTTCAGTGACCTTTTCCTGATAATCAAGGAAAGTATCTGCATTTCCGGCTTTTTTGTATAACACAAAAGAATTATATGTGGCCACCTGAAACAAATACATGACTAACTTTTTATACCAGATCTATGATTTTCATGATACCTGGTATGGCTGTAGAACCTGATCTGCAAGGTCCACACCCCATATATTTGTTGTAGTCAATGACAGACACAGGTTTTGGAGTAGTGGATCCCTGTTGGTCTGCAGTGGCCCTTGTGGCATCTGGGTGGATCGAGCTCAGGATAAAAATATCTTTATCCTTATACTTAAGGACAAGCAGCTCTCCATTGTGTAAAGCCCCTGACTGCCCCTTTCAGAACTTTTTGCTGACCAATGATTGTGGAAACTCCTGAAGGTTTTTGCGAATGGTCCCACAAGCCCCTATGTTATGTTCAACCAGACTTTTAAATAGGGGTATGCTGGTGTAGTAGTTGTCAATATACAGATTGTAGCCTTTTTGTAAAAATGGAGTTATCAGCTCCCAAACCATTTTTCCCGATGTCCCCAGATAAGTAGGGCGTCCTGGTGGGTTTAGTTCGCTGTCTTTCCCCTCATAAATGTGAAAAGCTGATGTGTATCTGGTTTATCTCTCGCACATTTTATAGAGCTTTATTCCGAACCTTGCCCTCTTAGAAGGAATAAATTGCTTGAGGTGCAGTCTTCCTTTGAATTTTACAAGTGACTCATCAATGGAAATGTTTTCTGTTGGGGTGTAGAGCCTTAAGAACTTTTCTGTCAAGTCTTCGATGATAGGTCTGATTTTGAATAGTCTGTCATGTTCTGGGACATCTCTGGGCAGGCATTGACTATTGTCGTTAAAATGCCAAAATCTCATGAGCATTTCATAATGGGTCCTAGGAAGAACGGCAGGAAACATAGGGGTGGCTTGAACAGGGCGGTTGGACCAATAGGACCGAATGCTCGTTTTTTTAACAAGCCTCATAATGAATGTAAGTCCTAAAAATTTTTTCATTTCTAGGACATTAGTTTGTCCATAAATTTGACCTAGCATAATAGGATCGTGGATTCTGGCTGATGAATTGGGACACATATAAATTTGTAAGACAATATGCTCTAGCAAGCTATCTGTCAGAAACAAATTTAAAAAAATAATTGGTCCAAAATTTTCCACCTCCACATTTATACCAGGAATGGCATTAAAATTAGGGATGAATGGAGTAGCCGAATCCGAAGCCTCCCATCTGGGAAATGCTACATCAAGAGGCAAAGCCCCTTGGACATTGGTGTGCGCCAATTCACGAGCACTAGGGACAGCGCTAGTACTGGGCATTGTTCCCTGAGTTGGAGACATTTCTCCAGAAGCGCTATTTGTCCTTCTTGTTGTACTGGTCCTTGTGTGTGAGGATGGACCAGAATCACTGCTCATTTCTGAGCTATCACTGTCGCTGCTACTAAAGCCCTCGATATCCACATCCCCATCTGACACTGCACTTTCTTCACTGTCAGAGCATAAAAGTGCATAAGCCTCCTCTGCACTATAATACTGACCGGCCATTTTATTCGTTTTTATTTTATTTTTTCCGGAAATAGAAAACTCTGACGTAACCAAATTATTGGGGAGACAATTGAGAAAAGCCTAATTCTTTACCCTACCCATAACTTTAGAATAAACCTTATCTTTAGCCTAACAGTAACCCTAACTATAGCATTAACTCTAATCTGCCTTATCTGTTTTTCCATTGACAGATGATGGACCTGAGTGGGGTCTTGTTTTTTGTGAGATGAGAATTGGTATTATTTTTGCTTACATAAGGCTGGTTTCACATTAGCTTATTTTCCATGCAGCACTCGGTGCCGCTAAGCCCCGCCCGCTGCCGGCTCCCTGCCCGCCCCATCCGGTCATCGCCACCTACTATCACACACGGCTGCATGCGATCTGCGCACCCTATCTTTAGCATAGGGTGCGCAGGCCGTGCGCTAGTAGAATTTTAACGTGCACTGCGCACTTTTGAAGGTGCGCCGAGCGCAGCAAAATGCAACATGGTGCATTCGGCGCACACCGGCACATCTTCAAAAGTGCGGAGCGCACGCTAAAATCCTACTAGCGCACGGCCAGCACACGGTCTGCGCACCCTATGCTAAAGATAGGGTGCGCAGATCGCATGCAGCCGTGTGCGATAGTAGGCGGCGATGACCGGATGGGGCGGGCAGGGAGCCGGCAGGGGGTGGGGCTTAGCGTCACCGAGCGCTGCGTGGAAAATAAGCTAGTGTGAAACTAGCCTAACATTGATTGGTTTCTTTTTATTGGATATTTGGGAGGCAGAATGAACAAACAGTTGAACACCGCACACTACTGGTTCATCCAACAAGGTTTTCTATTAGATGGTGAACTGTCATTGTCTTGGTAAATAATTAAAGTTTTTTTACATAGCTTGCTATTTTTATGGACAGTTTAAGTAGAAATGTTGAAAAATATAAAACTCAAGAATATTTTATTAACCCCTTAACGACCACCGATACGCCTTTTAACGGCTTTAATTAAGGGTACTCATACCTCCCAACTTTTGAAGAAGGCAAAGAGGAATAAAGGTGGCGGCGCTAAATTTTAGGCCACGCCCCTAGCCACACCCATTTTAAGCCACACCCATTTACACACACCTTTTCCTCACTCCTCTGTCCACCCCAGACTCTTGTGTCCCCTCTGTACTCCTCTGTCCACCCCAAACTCCTCTGTTCTCCTCTGTCCACCCGACTCCTGTGTCCCCTCTGTACTCCTCTGTCCACCCCAAACTCCTGTGTCTACCCCAGACTCCTCTGTTTTCCTCTGTCCACCCCAGACTTCTGTGTCCCCTCTGTACTCCTCTGTCCACCCCAGACTCCTGTGTCCCCTCTGTACTCTTCTGTCCACCCCAAACGCCTCTGTTCTCCTCAGTCCACCCCAGACTCCTGTGTCTACCCCAGACTCCTCTGTCCACCCCAGACTCCTGTGCCTCCTCTGTCCACCCCAGCCGCCTCTCCCTTCTGTCCACCCCAGACTCCTCTGTCCCCTCTAGTCTCCTTTCTCTCCCTCAGACTCCTCAGTCCCCTCTGGACTCATCTGACCCCTCTAGTCCTCTGTCCCTTCTGTTCCCTCTGGACTTCTCTCATTCCCCCAGACTCCACTGTCCCCTCCGGACTCCTATCTCCCTCAGACTCCACTGTCCCCTCCAGACCTCTCTGTCCCCTCCGGACTCCTCTCTGTCCCCTCCAGACCTCTCTGTCCCCGAGACTCCACTGTCCCCCCCAGACTCAGCGTGTTCCGTGTACCTGAGCGCCTGACCGCGTCCTCACAGCACCACACGCTCTCTGGGCACTTGCTGCAGGATGGGGCGCCTCTCCTTGGTGATATATGGTAGCTCTAGTTCCGGGTTCTTGCTTCCTGGGGCTGGAGGTGAGCTCTGTGCACCCTGTGGATGTGACGCGGCAAGCCCCGCACTGTGTGCGGCCTCTGCTGTATTTTGCGGTCATACACCGTGATCGCAGGATAGAAAGCTTCCCGGCTGAGACGGCGGGATAAGGACCAGAAATCGGGTCTGTCCCGCGGGAATCGGGAGGGTTGGGACCTATGGGTACTGAAACCACAGCACCGTGAATTCACGGCGCTGTGGAGTAAGTAAATAGCACCCCCAGTGTCGTATTTTCTCCGAGGTCTTGGCTGCAGGGGGTAGCCGAGACCCCAGAGAACATGAATCGGGTTGGTTTTTGCCAACCCCGCTTTTGCAATCGCCGTTATTAACCCTATAACGGCGACCGCAAAAAAAAAGCCGCGATTTTGCATTTAATTTCTCTTTCCTCTGATGTGATCGCATATCAGAGGCGAGAGAAATAGGGTCCCCTATCCCCCCCAGTACCTCTCCGTGGTCTAGGGTCCCCTTCCGGTGGTTTTGCGTCCCGCCGGCCGGCGTCCTCCAGTGGGAGCCGCCATCTTGGATCCTGAGAAAATGGCGGGAGCAGGCACAGTGTGCCCGCCGTAAATCTGCAGGCTCCGGCTGGCAGATTCCATTCATTCATTTTGATCACTATGATAAACTATCATAGTGATCAAAATAAAAAAAAATAGTAAATAACCCCCTTAGTTAGGCAAACATAATGAAATAAAGAAAATATTTTTTTTTTTTCATTTTTCCGCTAGGTCTAGGGTTAGAGTTAGGGTTAGGGCGAATTATAATTAGGGTTAGGGTTGGGATTAGGGTTAGGGGGTGTTGGGGTTAGGGTTGGAGCAAGAATTGAGGGGTTTCCACTATTTACTATTTTGGGGGTCTAAAAATTGGGGGCTAAAAAAAAAATCACTTTTGTGGAAATAAAAAAACTTTTTATTTTCACCGCTCTGCGTTATAAACTTCTGTGAAGCACTTGGGGGTTCAATGTGCTCAACACACATCTAGATAAGCTCCTTGTGGGGTCTAGTTTCCAAGATGGGGTCACTTGTGGGGGGTTTCCACTGTTTAGGTACATCAGGGGCTCTGCAAATGCAACATGACGCCCGCAGACCATTCCATCAAAGTCTGCATTCCAAAATGGCACTCCTTCCCTTCCAAGCTCTCCCACATATGGGGTATCAGCGTACTCAGGACAAATTGCACAAAAACTTTTCTGTTCCAATTTCTCCTGTTACCCTTAGGAAAATAAAACATAGAAGGCGAAAAAATCATTTTTGAGGAAAAAAAAATGATTTTTAATTTTCTCGGCTCTACGTTATAAACTTCTGTGAAGCACTTGAAGATTCAAAGTCTAGATAAGTTCCTTAAGGGGTCTAGTTTCCAAAATGGGGTCACTTGTGGGGGTTTCCACTGTTTAGGCACACAGGGGCTCTCCAAATGCAACATGGCATCCGATCTCAATTCCAGCCAATTCTGCGTTGAAAAAGTCAAGCAGTGCTCCTTCCCTTGCGAGTTCTGCCGTGCGCTGAAAAAGTGGTTTACCCCCACATATGGGGTATCGGCGTATTCAGGAGAAATTGCACAACAAATTTTGTGGTTCATTTTCTCTTTTAACACTTGTGAAAATAAAAATAATTGGTTCTGAAATAAATTTTTTGCAAAAAAAGTTAAATGTTAATTTTTTTCCTTCCATATTGCTTTAGTTCCTGTGAAGCACGTAAAGGGTTAATAAACTTCTTGAATGTGGTTTTGAGCAGCGCCTTGAGGGGTCTAGTTTTTAGAACGGTGTCACTTTTGGGTATTTTCTGTCATGTACACCCTTCAAAATGACTTTAAATATGATGTGGTCCCTAAAAAAATGGTTTTGTAAATTTTGTTGTAAAAATGAGAAATCGCTGGTCAACTTTTAACCCTTATAAGTTCCTAACAAACAAAAATTTTGCTTCCAAAATTGTGCTGATGTAAAGTAGACATGTGGGAAATGTTATTTATTAAGATATTTGTCTGACACATCTCTCTTATTTAAGGGCATAAAAATTTAAAGTTTTAAAATTGCAAAATTTTTTGCCATATTTCTGTTATTTTCATAAATAAACACAAGACATATTGAAGAAATGTTACCACTAACATGAAGTACAATATGTCATGAAAAAACATTCTCAGGATCAGTGGGATCCATTAAAGCGTTCCAGAGTTATAACCTCATAAAATGACAGTGGTCAGAATTGTAAAAATTGGCCTGGTCATTAAGCTGCAAACTAGCTCTGTCACTAAGGGGTTAAAAAAATTGTTTTTTATCTTAGTAGATGACTGTACCAGGATATCTGAGAGACAGCTGACATCTTCAATTTTTAAATCTGATGATCTTGAGATCCTACAAGATACAACTGAAGTGAATGCTATTACTCCAGATATACCATCATCCATTCACAGCAAAGATCTGTCATCTGATCCTATGAAACAGGTCCCATCTTCTGATTCATTACCGATTACTAAGGAAAATCAAAGTCACAAAAGAGGCAATAAAAAACAAACTGCTCCTAAAGCAAAGAAGTCATTTTCATGTTCAGAATGTGGGAAATGTTCTAAAAAGAAATCTCATTTTGTTACACACCAGAGAACTCACACAGGGGAGAAGCCTTTTTCATGTTCAGAATGTGGGAAATGTTTTAACCTGAAAGGAAATCTTGTTAAGCACCAAAGAACTCACACAGGAGAGAAGCCATATTCATGTTCAGAATGTGGGAAATGTTTTGCAAATAAATCACTGCTTGTTGCTCACTATAGAACTCACACAGGAGAGAAGCCTTTTTCATGTTCAGAATGTGGGAAATGTTTTAACCAGAAAGGGAATCTTGTTAAGCACCAAATAACTCACACAGGAGAGAAACCTTTTTCATGTTCACAATGTGGCAAATGTTTTGCACATAAATTACAAATTGTTAACCACCAGAGAGCTCACACAGGAGAGAAGCCTTTTTCATGTTCAGAATGTGGGAAATGTTTTACACGTAAATCACTGCTTGTTACTCACCATAGAACTCACACAGGGGAGAAGCCTTTTTCATGTTCAGAATGTGGGAAATGCTTTGCACTTAAATCACAATTTGTTAACCACCAGAGAACTCACAAAGGAGAGAAGCCTTTTTCATGTTCAGAATGTGGGAAATATTTTACCAAGAAACAGAATCTTGATGAACACCAAAGAACTCACTCAGGAGAGAAGCCTTTTTGATGTTCAGAATGTGGGAAATGTTTTACTCAGAATTCAAATCTTGTTACATATGAGAGAATTCACACAGCAGAGAAGCCATATTCATGTTCAGAATGTGGGAAATGTTTTAAATGGGAAAATAAACCTTGATTGCCATCAAAGAACCCACACAGAGGAGAAGCCTTTTTCCTGTTCATAATGTGGGAAATATTTTAACCGGAAAGCGCTTCTTATTAGACATCAGAGCAGTCACACAGAGGAGAAGATTTTTTCATTTTCTTAATGTGGGAAATATTTTACTTGGAAATCAGATGTTAATAAACATCAGAGATGTCACATAGGGGAGAAGCCTTTTTTATGTCCATAGTGTTGGAATAGTTTTAACCAAAATTGAATTCTCTTAAATGGGTTGTATCTTGTCATTCCTCATGTTTGCTGACAAAAGGATAAAATTAAACCTTATTCATTCCAAATGTAAAACTATACCCATAATTCACCCCCTGAAGGTTAGTCAGTAGGTGACTAATAGAAAAACATGTGCCCCACATCTCAGTATATAGGTAGAGGTGACGTATACACACTCACTCTCCAAGCCTCTCATTTCTCCGGGCTTCATCATCCTCACCAAAGGCGACTCATCAGGAGACTATTTAATATTGAACTATATTCAAGTGAGGCTAGACAAAAAAAAACTAAAATCATATTATCCGAAACAGTCAGAAAACTAGCCACATATTGGCAGATCCCAGACCTCAGACTATATACTGTGTAAGTTTATAAGCCCCTCCAGTGTCAGGAATAGATAGTATGTGATAATACAGTATAATTCTTGTGTTTTTCTCCTATAGGGACTGCCCTAGTTTGGTAATGTAACTGCTGTTAATTAGTAGTGCAGACAAATTGTCCTAGACTAAACTCAGTCTTCAGACGGCCCAATATGTACCACTCAGGGAAAACTTACCTGCTCCAAAGATCATTAGCAGCTTCTAACTAATGGCCATGCTGCGGTCTGTCAGGGAATGAGTGCAATATCGGTATAGAGACTAGGGATATGTGCAATCATAATGTCTGGGAGATCTGTGCCATTATTTAGTATGAATATGGAAATTATCTCTGAAAGGTAAGTGTTCCCTGAGCGGTATATTCGGTATTTTCACATACTATCTATTCCTGACACTGGAGGGGCTTATAAACTTACACAGTATATAGTTTAGATATATATATTGGGGGCGCTAGTACTACAAGAGGAATATCCGCTGCACGACAAACAACACACCACCAAGTTGTTGATTAAAGTGCAAATAAAATTAAAAATGTCTGCGCTGAATAATCCTCACAAATCCAGAAAATACCCTAATTTTAGGGCTATAGAACGACAAAATATAAGAATAGCTTGCAAATAAGTGAGAAAATAATCAATAAATGAGATAAGAAACACAAAAAAAAACAAAAAACCCCTTTTTTGTGTTTCTTATCTCATTTATTGATTATTTTCTCACTTATTTGCAAGCTATTCTTATATTTTGTCGTTCTATAGCCCTAAAATAAGGCCAGGGTCACACTACCCGACGCTAAATACGGTCCGTAGTTTACAGGCATAATACGGATGAATGACCCCTAAATAGTGCTCCGTATGTCATCCGTAAGCAAGGTGTGGTCGCGTATTTTGAGCATGTCAGAATCCGTATGGAATCTGTATGCTGAGATTTTCTCGCAGCCTTGCAAAATGGACATTTAACGGTTTTGAGGCCTGCTAACTATTTAAATCATTAGCCTGCACTCTATTTATTGGCTCAGGAACAGGTGGCAGCCTTCATTCTGTCCATTTGTCACCTTGCCTTCACTAG
The DNA here is from genome assembly GCF_039654945.1 of Dendrobates tinctorius. Lineage (NCBI taxonomy): Eukaryota > Metazoa > Chordata > Amphibia > Anura > Dendrobatidae > Dendrobates > Dendrobates tinctorius. The sequence continues at coordinate 354,972 of NW_027361685.1, forward strand.
GTGTGTTGGTGTTGTATGTGCAACATGGCAGACAGTCTGACTTTCTACACAACTGAGCAGGTTCTCTTCAATTGGCTTTTGTCACGCTGCTTTGGTCAACCATACTCTGTGATAGTGGATCCGCGGAGGAGGAGACGCATGTGGGTACATCCCCTTTTGAGGCAACGACTCACAAGAGGTCATTTTCACCGCCTCTATTCTTCTCTGCGGGAGCATCCTATCAAATTCTACCAATACTGTCGCATGAGCCTTGCAACATTTGATCGACTCTTGGAGACAGTGCGCCCTGGGATAACCTTTCAGGACACAAGGATGCGCAAAGCTATATCTGCAGAGGAGCGACTTCTACTCACATTACGGTATGTACTACACAACCATATTCTCTAGGTTCATAATGTGTTGGGCAAAGTTTGAATTTTTGCCTTCTTGTAGTAAGTTTTAGGCCCTCATCTTAGTCCACATATGTTTCAACTTACAGACCTGAATGTTATGTGGAATATGTACTGAATATCACTTACTCATTGTGCAAAGCAAGATGTGTGTTATTTGCTCTGAAATCTTAACAAGTTTGGTATGTATGGACCTGTTTGTTTTGTAAATGTGTGCATTCGACAATCATCCTTTTCTGTTGTTCTTCAGCTTCCTAGCCACTGGCCTATCTTATGCTGTCCTCCACCATGAGTTTATGATTGGAAGATCAACCATATCTGGCATAGTCAGGTCAACATGTAGTGAAATATGGACAAGACTATATCAAGTCGTCATGCCCAAGGCCAGGATGGAAGACTGGTTGAGGATATCAAGGGACTTTGAGGAGGAATGCCAGTTTCCAAATTGTATTGGGGCCCTTGATGGCAAACATATCAGGGTGCGTAAGCCGCCGAACTCTGGCTCCCAATTCTTCAATTCTAAACAATACTTTTCTGTTGTATTGTTGGCTGTGGCTGACCCTCAATACAAGTTTATAATTGTTGACATTGGGGCCTATGGAAGGACGGGAGACTCTAGAGTCTTCAATACTTCCATTATGGCTCGGCGGCTACGCAACAACCAGTTGGATCTGCCAGCTACCAGGCTCCACTCAAGAATGTGTCCCTTATGTCCTTGTGGCAGATGAGGCATTTCAGTTAACACGCAATGTCATGAGGCCATATCCTCGGCGCAACCTTCACCACAGGCGCAGGATATTTAACTTGCGCCTATCACGTGCTCGGCAACTGGTGGAGTGTTCCTTTGGCATTCTTTGTGCCAAATGGCGGGTACTCCAGTCTGCCATTCAGCTGAGAGAACAAAATGTTAATGAAGTAGTGAAAGCCTGTGTGGTTCTTCATAACTTCACCAGGATACATGATTGTTCCTCCTCTGCTGGTGTGCGTAGGCCGGACAATGTGTGTAGGGTGAGACCACCTATCAACCATCAACGTAGACCGATCTCTGGCCTCAAAGTGCGTGATATTTTCACTAATTACTTTATGGCACTTCAGGGGGAACCTTCTTGGCAAGAGCATGCTGTATCTATGTTGGCAATGTTGGTTTGATGTGTGTCAAAATATATATATTTCTACCCCTTCTGAATCTATGACTGTTGAATTGATTTGGTAAGAGTATTTTGATAGGGGTTTGGACAATTAAGACAGAGACGTAAAGTGTAGTTGCAAAATTTTTACTTTTGCCTTTTTTTTGTTTTTTTAGTTTGTAAGGCAAACATATTCTTGCCCTATGAAAAACTTGGGCAATGGCCCAAATTGGACTTTTGGCATAATTCAACATTGTTGTTAAAACAAAATTACAAACATATCCAACAACATACATAGTGCAATAACAACATTGCAACATTACACATTTGTAATCCAAAGTAAAAAAGAGGAGTTATCCATCATCAAAATGAGCTACAAAAGATACTAACATTTATTATGAAGGTTTTCAAATCATATTAATAAGCCACCATGACAGGCAAGGCTACCTTACGCGTATCTGACACATATTACATGTCTGTAATAAACACAATATTTCACCGCACTATACTGGGAAAGTCAAAGGATCAAATTAGAAGACTGACTTGATAATACATAGATCGTGATGTTCTTGAGGCTGTTTGCCTTGATTTTGGAATATAGTTAGCTGGCCTAAATTTTACTAAGTGAATATGGACAGCACGCCTTTTCTAGGCATTATCAAGTGAGTAGTCTATTTTGATCCTTTGACTTTGCCAGTATAGCGCTGTGAAATATTGTCTTTTTTACAGACATGTAATATGTCTTAGAAACGCATAAGGTAGCCTTGCCTGTCATGGTGTCTTAATCATATGATTTGAAAACCGTCATAAGAAATGTTAGTATTATCTGTTTTAGCTCATTTTGATGATGTAGAGCACCTCTTTTTTACTTTGGATTGGGATTTTGAGCACCAGTTCAAACACACTGGACATCTCCTCCCATCAGACCGCTTAAGAACACTCATGTACAGTATGGGTTTACAATTTCCATGTTTTTAGCCACTTATATATTGTGGAATGTTGGGGAAGGAGAAGGCGGAGACGCAGCCTGTGGTTGCTGCTGACTACTTTGAGCAACATCGCCCTGTATGCGTGCATACTGTTGCCCATGGTGTTGGTACTGACCTTCCTCCTGTGCTTGTTGGGGGTAGTGGCCATAGTAATACTGCTGAGGGGCATCTTGTTGGGGCGGGTAGGCCCATGTCTCATACCCACCAATATAGCCATGTCATTCCCAACCAGGTTGGGACCAGCCTCCAACACTGGGTGGGAAAAAGTGGCCATATTGGTGGGGTTGGCTAGAGCCAGAAATCTGTTGCTGCTGTTGGGAAGGTTGGGTAGGGGGAGGAAGGGGGTGAGGTGTAGGCCCACGTATTTGAGGATGTTCAGACCCTGCTTGACCAAGCATCTGTGTGGGTGGTCTCATGCGCATTAGATTTCTGGGGGAAAGCTGCCACCTCTCCAGATATTCAAAAAGCTCATATGGGGTATTGGGGGGGGTGCTTGCATCAAGCAGGATCTGAAAACATCCCCGAATACGGAGCCTGACCTCACGGGAAAGGGCACGGAGATAAAGGGCCAGGCTACATGAGTAGGTCTCCTCCCCATCATCTGTAGTGACTCGAGATAAATAATTTAGGACCCCTGTGTCCACATTGGTCCTGCTCTCTTGAACAGCGACCTGGCGCCTTCTTCGGCCTCGCCGGGATGTAACAGCAGCCTGTGGGGAGCCCCGGATCAGGCCATTCTGGCTGCTGCTCAAGTTGCCCTGCTCCTCCAGGATGGGTGATGGGGCAGCAGCAGACGGTCCTGGTGGTGTGGTTTGTTGGGCAGCCAATGGGTTCTCCTGTGATGACTCATCTTCACCCATGCTTCTTGTAGGGGGAGAAGATGGGCCAGCCACCTCATCCCCTACAGGATCAATTATGGGCTATGTCTCTGAGCCCGTTCCTCAATCCGTAAGGTTGGATTGAGTTCTGTTAGGCTCCTTTCACACATCAGGTTTTCGGCGTCAGGCGCGTTCCGGCGTCGTGCCGGAGCGCCGGATCTGGCAAATGTTTAGTAAAACCGGATGTGACGGATCTGGTTTTCTGCCGGATCCGTGTTGCTCTTGACAGCCAAAACCGGATCCGTCTCATCCGGTTCATCCGGTTTTCGATCCGTTTTTCGACGGATTACGCCGAATCCGGTTTTTAATATCGCCCCTTGTGGCCTTCCGAAAGGGATTGGCTACTGAAAAACTATAAATAGCGTGTTCCTACAGCCCTTCTTTGACAGGTTGTAAAGGAGAAAGTGCAGGTTGGAGAGAAGAGCAAGTTACTGGCGAAGATGGATGTTGTGATTGGAAATATTTTGAAGAATTTGGCGGATTTTACAGCGGAGGCAAATCGTTTGAGGGTGATTGTTCTGGAGAAGGAGAGAGCGAGACAGCAGCGCATCAGGCATCGTAGACGACGTTTGTGGATCCACCCCATCACAGCCAAGAGAATGACGCGTGGGGTCTATTCTACACTCTGCATGGACCTTAGATGAAACCCGGATAAATTTTTTGGATATGTTCGGATGAAAATGGAGAATTTTGATAACTTGGTGGAGCGCATTGCACACCTCATAAGAAAATCGGACACCTATTGCCGCTTCTCTGTTTCACCCGCAGAGCGTCTGATGGTGACTTTAAGGTAAGCCACATTTATTGTATATGCCTCGCATCAGAGCACACTTTCACTGCAATCTTGTTGGTGGTAGTTTGTATCTCCAAATGTTATAGCTGACTTTTGGTATGTAATGCTGTGATTTTAAACTAATTGATTGTTTTTTAATTCCCCACAGATTTCTTGCAACTGGAGAATCCCTTTCGTCACTGCATTTCCAGTACAGACTCAGGATTTCCACCATATCTGGAATAGTGAAGTACACATGCCGTGCACTGTGGGACTCCTTAGCTGAAGAGTTTTTACCAGAGCCCACAACAGAGAGGTGGATAGAAATTTCAGAAAAGTTTCAACAGATATGTCAGTTTCCGAACTGCTTGGGCGCTGTGGACGGGAAACATATCCGCATTGTAAAGCCAGCCGGATCGGGATCGGAATATTTCAATTACAAGAAATATTTTTCAATTGTCCTCATGGCCATCGCTGACGCGGAATACAAATTTATTGCTTTTGATATTGGGGCCTATGGCCGCTCCAATGACTCTCAAGTTTTCAAACTGTCTGCCATGGGGCGTAAACTGTATGGAAACACCTTCCAGTTCCCACCACCTAGACCGCTGCCGCAAACATCTGGTCCACCTATGCCATTTGTCTGTGTAGGGGATGAAGCCTTCCAGCTGTCAGAACACCTTTTGAAACCATACGGTAGCAGAGGATTGTCAAGAACAAAACGCATTTTTAATTACCGCCTCACAAGAGCAAGAAGAATGGTTGAATGTACCTTTGGTATTCTGACAGCCAAATGGTGGGTCCTATTGACTGCGATCAACCTCAAGACAGAAACTGTGGACGAGGTGATCAAAGCTTGCGTGGTACTCCACAATTTTGTTATCTGCAAGGAACCCATTTCCATTGAGGACACCTCTGAAGAAACCACCTTGCAAGATTACCATGACATTACCACTAGAAGTTCTGTGATGGTTTCAGTAATGAGGGACAATTTTGCACTATACTTTATGTCACCTCAAGGCAGAGTACACTGGCAGGATGACAGAGTGTGAAAGATTTGTGCCCTTAACCAAACTTGTGTACCTTCTGTACCAACAGTATATACCTTTGCCAACCAAAGTTGGCTATCTTGTCCTGGTCTTACTATTTTTACCTTTAGGCCACAGGTGTGTACCTGGTTGTGTTTTATGCAAAGTATTTCACCTTTTAACAAAAGTCGTGTACATTGTTAGGAAATCACCAACAATAAACACAACTTTTTAGGTGAAATACTTTGCTTCAAACACAACCAGGAACACAACTGTGGCAAAAAGCTAAAATTTACCCACAGTTATATACCTGGTTTTGAATACCTTTTTACCTTTTAAATACCCTGTATTTAACCTTTTTTTAAACATATTTCACCGCCGAAAGAAATGACAGACAACCATTGTGAAACGATAATTTAACTTTTATTTAAAATATTTTTTTTTTGTAAAATGTTTTTAAAGTGCAAAAAACTTTTTTAATAAAGGTTTTAAACCAAATGACCATTTTTATTAAAAAACACATTATAAATCTGTGTAGTGTGGGATGGAAATACTGCTGGAGGGGCTGCGGGACACTTCGACACTGGGAGTGTGGAGAGAGGACTGGGATCGTGGTGGGGAAGGAACAGTTAGAGGTGAAGGTGTGGAAAAAGCTACAGAATGGGTGGACATGTGGGAGGCAGAAGAGGTGGTGGGCGGTGGAGTGGAGGGTTGGGCAGGGACTGTAGGAGCAGATGATGTTGATGGAAAGTTGTATGGGGAAGGAGTTTGGTACGGGGAAGGAGTTTGGTACGGGGCAGGTTGCTGGAAGTGGGGAGATGTCTGGTACTGGGGAGGTTGCTGGTACTGGGGAGGTTGCTGGTACTGGGGAGGTTGCTGGTACTGGGGAGGTGGCTGGTATGTAATAGGAGGGGGAGGATGGAAAGTGGCTGGAGGGGGTGCAGGTGGAGGAACTACTGGGGTGGGAGGAGGAGGTTGGGAGGTAACGTGCTGGAGAGCACCGTGGCATGAATGCATTACATGCATCTGCTGGGTAGGAGAGAGCGTTTCCATGCGCTCCACAACAGACCTGAAAAAGGTGTGGTTTGACGAAGATCTTGCTTCTGAATGCATGGTTTGCAGAAGTGTCTTCACCTCCAGAATGCTGGAGTTGATCTGCTGAAAGCCTGCGGAGATTTGCTCTGACAAGACTTTTAGACAGTTCTGGAAAGATGCATTCAGATGCAAGAACTCTGGCGCATAAGTCTTTTCCTGACCCCTCTGCCGCTGCCGCCCAGTACCCGCAGGTGTACTAGAGGTGGCAGGGGCAGAAGGGTGGGGTAAAGGGAAAGCGATCTCCTCACCAGCAGCTTCATGTAATGTAGGCGGCCACGATGCTCCTGTGCTGGTGGATGGGACAGATGGGTCGAATGTGTGGGAAGGCTGGGAAGGTGCAGATGTACCAGGGCGGTCGAAGTGTCCCTCGGTGCCGGTCTCCTCAGGGATCGCCTCAGAAGGGTCCAATCGTGCAGGCTCCCGAGTGCTGCTCACCGTGCTGTGGAATAAAGAGAAAAAAAAACAATTAATATAGTGACATGGTATGGCCCTGGCTGAAAAAAAATTGTTACATCTAAACATTTTTTTTTCACATGTGGTGTGTAATATTTACCTTCTGGTGACCATTGTATCCCGGAGGAACGACAGGGCTTGTGCGTACTTGTACTTGCTCCTGCGTCCTCCAGATCCACTCGGGGCCCGCATCTCTTTATTGAACTCCTTCTTGAAACGATCCCTCACAGACCGCCACCGCTTCACAATTCTGTCCCCTGAAACGAGAAAGGACAAAGTGGTTAGTATACAACATCAGTGTTTCCCAAACTCCAGTCCTCATGGTCCCCAGGGGTCATGTTTTCAGGATTTCCATAGTAAATAGAAATCCTGAACACATGATCCGTGGGGACCACGAGGACTGGAGTTCGGGAAACACTGGTTTACATCAAGCAACCGGTACTGTATATACTTCCGCTCTTTAATCTGGACCCGAGCATCGAGGTCCTCCCAGCGGGCCACAAGGAGCGAACAGATTTCCTCCCAGAGTCGTCGGGTAACGATCAGGTCAGCATGGCGGCGGTCAGCCATATTCCATAGCGGCTCCCTTTCTCTGACGAGATCGATGAGGTTGTCAACATCAATTCCTCCATCCTCACCGTCTGAGTCGGGAGCACGCTGTGAAGGCTGTTAAAGTAAAAGAGAAAAATAGCAAAATTAGTCACGACACTTAAGACATGAAATAAAAAGTGTACCAAAATTTCACTTAAATATTATACTTACACGCTGATGACCGCCGCGTTGCTGTCGCCGACGACCCTGGGAGGCACTGTGAGGACCTCTTGGCCGAGCACCAGATTGGGAAGACTAGAGAAGAAAAGAAAAAAATTTATGTGTTTGGATGTTGGCATTTGTTTGCTGTGTGTGGTCTGCAGAACATTGTTTTCTATGTGTTGTGTGTAGTGTGATGTTGTGTTTCTGCGTTTGATGCAAAAAACTTACCAATTGTGAGCCCACTACAGGTGTCTGTCCACCCCTTCCTTCTTCTTCTGAGAGCTCCTCTTCAGCTTGTGATTCCTGTTTTGAAATAAAAGGCAATGAATAGACATATATTACAGAGATGATTGATTTTGGAAATAAAAACTTACCGTCAAACGCTGACGATGCGAGGGAGGGCTCCCAGAAGAAGATGTGCTGTCCTCTTGTTGGCCAGACTCCATGGCTGTGGGTGGTGCTGTTGCTGCTGCCAGTGCTGCCACTGCTGCTGCTGCATCTCTTGGGCGGCTGTTGAATAAAGAAAAACAAAGGGCCAATGAATATCTTGATATTCCATGGCCCTAGTTTTGAGGAATGGGGAATTTGATAATTACCGTCTCTCATCTGCTGCTGGACTCCCCTCCCGCTGTTCAGCATGTTCCCTTTGCTGCTCCATTTGGGGTGGTGGTGGTGCTGATGGTGCTGCAGTGGTCTCCTGCCATCTCCTGCGCCTGGTTGCTGTCTTGGGTGGCATGTTGGGTGTGGCTGAGGGTCCCACTGTCATGCTTTTATATATGTGTCTTGTGGGCAGAGCTACTGAGCATGCTCAGACCCAAAAAACCGGATCCGGCGCATTGCGGCGCTCATAGGCTTTCATTGTGTGAAAAAGACAAGAAACGTTACAGTAGCCGTTTTTTACAGACGCCGGATTGCGACACATTGCCGGATCCAGCGAAAACCGGATGAAACGCATGGCCATCCGGCCCGATCCGGCGCTAATGCAAGTCAATGGGGGGAAAACCGGACCCGGCATTGCAGTCAGAAGTAAAATTCCACAGTGCACTTATAATATCTGAGTGCTTACTTTATGATTCATAGCTGTTCATCTGTTCCCCCAACAAATGATTTCAGTGATAAAAACTGACATCCTGCCAAGTTTGAACAAGGTCTACTACTTCCCGGATGCCTCTTCTGCACAGTACAAACATAAGAAAACTTTATAAATGCCTGCCATCACAAGAAAGATTTTGGAGTGGAAGCTGAATTGCCCTTTTTTGCCACAGGTCATGACAAATGTGTATGTGATGATTTAGGATGCCCCGTGAAACGTTTTGTAGCTCGGGCTAGCCACCAGAGGTCATATTCAGACCAAATCTTATCTCCCTTGCAGCTTATCAACTGGAGGGAGAAAATTATTCCTAACATCCAGATCATGTAGTGTACAAACCAGGACTATGAAGAAGAGGAGAGTTTGTTAAAAGATTGATTTCTGTAAGCAGAGCCCATCAGAGAGACCCAGCAATACTGGACTGTCATCCCAGGTAAGTGAAAAAGAAAAAATAACAATGAATTTATCATTCAACAGTGACGTCCATGAAGGGATTGAAGGTGGCTGTCACGGCCCCGGGTTCCACTTACCTTGTTGCACGTGCTTCCTGACATGTCCCCACGCCCGGCCTCCGGCTCCCTCGGCGTCGGGCGCCTGCGCACTGCCTCCCTCCTGGTGCGCAGCCCCCTGGGTAGTATGACACGCTGGCCCCGCCTCCAACATGGCGGCACCCAGTGCTACTTATGCCCGGCGTCTGGACAGGTAAGACGCCTGTTCTACTAATGCAGTGACGCTGTCTCATAGCAGCGTTCTCTGTGTTACAGGCCCCTTCTACCCTGCCTCTGTCTGTGCAGTGTCCCTGGTCTTAAGTACCTCTATTCTTGCCTCTGCCTTCGCTGTGTGCTGTATCTTCAGTTCCCTCTCCCTTTGCCTCCACCTGCGCTGCCTCCGACAGCTCTCCCTCTGCACTCTTGCTATACGGTACCCTCTGTTGGTCCTTACTCCTTCCCTGTCCTGCTCCTTCCATCCTCCCGTTTTGTGTTTTATCAGTACTTCTGCTTTTGCAGCCTCCAGCTATTGCCACCCGCTGCGCTCCGGTCCTGCGCTCTGCCTGTTCTCCACGGCCTCTGTGTTCCCCTGGGCTCCCTGTACGGATTTGCCTGTGCCTCCTCTCCTGTCTAAGCCCAGTCGTCCCTTTGGTTCCGGCTGTCGCGGTTCTATCCCCTGGGGGTCTACCCCTAACACTCCCTGTATAGGGGGTGGTTCTCACCTGGACGCTCGCCCTTAGGGGCTCTGTAGCCGTGACCCAGAGGGTCCACTTCCGGGTTGTCTCTGCATTCCTCTTGCTACAGCAACCGTAACAGGTTGCTGATCCCGCTGGAGCCACGGCTGCCCAAAAAGATTTGGTTTTCCTTCAGGAAAACCAGATGCGTTGATGTCCTTTATGAAAACTATGGACTCGCGTCTTTCCGCTCTCCAATCCTCTGACCATGGTAACGCTGCCCAGTTGGCTGGCTTACAGCAAGAATTGGCGCAGCAGCGTGATACCCAGTCACATATCCTCAGCTATATGGCTTCAGTAGATGGTCGGTTGCTTGCCTTGCAGTCGGCCGCCTCTGCTCCTCCTGCTGCGGGTTCCCATCCTCCTCCGCAGTTGGCCAAACCACCCCGGTATAGCGGTGACGCCAAATTATGCCGGGGTTTTCTAAATCAGTGCAGTCTTCATTTTGAATTACTGCCCCAGCAGTACCCCACAGACCGAGCCAAAGTGGCCTTCATCATCTCTCACCTAGAGGGGGACGCTCTGGCTTGGGTCAATCCCCTCTGGGAGCGTGATGACCCTGTGGTTTCCCAGTTATCTGTATTTATGGACACTTTCCGTCGGGTTTTTGACGAACTGGGTCGATTAGCCTCCACCACTGAGGCTTTGTTTAGCCTCTGCCAAGGTTCCCTAACCGTGGGCCAGTACGCCATACAGTTCAGGACCCTGTCCGCCGACTTAGGTTGGAATAGCGAGGCGTTGGTGGACGCTTTCTGGCGAGGTCTCTCGAGTCATATTAAAGATGAGCTCGCTGGTCGTGATACCCCTACAGCTCTGGAGGATTTGATTTCCCTGGCCACACGGATAGATCTCCAGTTTCAGGAACGGGCCAGGGAGAGAAGGGTTTCTTGTCCTTTATCTTCTCTTTGCAGACCACCCAGTTCCCGACCCAGGATCCTCTTCTCTGCCTCTGCTCCCTAACCTATGCAGGTGGACTGCCTGAAGCTCTCTGACCAGCGTTGTAGGGAGAGAACCCTCCAGGGTCTTTGTTTCTACTGCGGTAGCGGTTCCCATTTGCTCCAAACTTGTCCTGACCGTCCAGAAAACTCCTCCGCCTAGGCCAGGTGAGAGAGGCCTTCCTGGGTGTTTGTGATACCTCTCTACCCCTCACTTTGTCTGTCCTCTTGCATGTTGATGGGAAGCGGGCTTCTCTGGTGGCCTATGTGGACTCGGGTGCCGCCGGAAATTTTATTAGGCTTGAGGAGGTCAACAAATTTTCTGTTCCTGTGAGGCCCTTAAAGAACCCTCAAAGTCTCACTTCCGTAGATGGTCGACCCCTGCTAGAGACAGTTACCCATGTCACTCATGAGGTAGAGTTGCAGGTAGGAGCCCTGCACAAGGAGAAAATTATGTTTTATGTCTTGGCAGGTCTTTCCCATCCAATCCTACTCGGTCTCCCTTGGCTGGGCTCCACGAGCCCACCTTAGATTGGCATAGCGGCAACGTCTTGCGCTGGGGGGGTCTTTTCAGGCTCGGTGCCTGCTGCCGCTGCATCCCGTGGGTACCCCTCTTCCTTCTCCTGTTCTCTTCGGATTACCGTCGGCTTATAGTGCCTTTGTGGATGTTTTTGATAAGAAACATCTAGTCAGTATAGTCTAGATTATAGTCTAGAGATTATACAGTCTAGTGTGCATGGGGAGTGTGTCATCACAGACACTTGGATGAGTAAGCATGGCCAAGGGGGTTACATCTCGCTGACTGGGCACTGGGTGACTCTACTGGCTGTGGGGACAGGTACTGCTCCACAAGTCTTGGAATCCCCAAGGCTTGCAGGACAAACCTCTACATTTAACACTTCCTCCACTGCTTTTGCCTCCTCTATCACTTTTAGGGCCTCCACCTGTGCCCTCAACCTCTGCCTTAATGAGACACGCGTTCCAAGTGCGGAGCAGATCCCCACCACCTCCGTACTGCACAGCCAGGGCTCTCTGCAATCAGGCAGTCTTAAAATTGATATGTCTTGGAGATTGCAGTCATACAGCTGAAGAGTTGTGGACAGTTCTCCAGGCTCAGTTTGATCAATGGCTGTCTCCGCTGAACCTGCATGCAGGGAAGGTGATAAGGGTGGAAACTTGGTGGCGGCCCTACGGCAAGGCAAGCCCACACACGTGCCTTGCATGGCTCATGTCCTCAACTTGGTGGTATAGCGTATTCTCCACCACTATTCTGGCCTGGGTGAACTGCTCAAGAAGGCACGTAAGCTGTGTTCTCATTTCTGCCATTCACACCCCTCTCCTCATCGACTTGCAGTGGAATTCCACTCTGCACGATGGAGCGACTGTGGCAGCAGCAACAAGTCCTGACGCAGTATGTCATGTCATATAGCCTGGGCCAACGCCGTATGGACCTGGCGCATGTCACATTTACAGAGTGCGCACAGATTAAGTACTTCTGCACCCTTCTGCACAGTTTAAAAATGGCTACTGAGATAGTTATCACTGATGCCTCCATCATCAGCATCACTATTCTGGTCATCTATATGCTGGAGAAGACATTGAATAGCCTGCGGGAAGAGATGGTGGTCCCAGAAGAAGAGGAGGAAGCAGAGGAGGATGCAGAAGGGATAATACTGTCTCTAAGTTCAAGACTGTCGCAACACAGGTGGGTGCCAAGGGAGGGTGGATTACTGTGATCGAGGGGGGGGTGATAACAGACAAGCTGTTATGGAAGGTGCAAGATCCGAGGAACAAATGGAGGAGAAAGAGGTGATGGGCGAGTAATTGTCAGATGAAGAGGATAATACTCCCCTCTCTGTTATTCGTGGTTGGTGGGATGGGACGGAGGAAACGAGCCTCATTGTTACCCAGTCACCAACACAGCATGGGCTTGGACCTCATGGTAGAGCCCTACATATGAGAGCCTTCTTGCTGCACTATATGCAACATGATGCCTGTATAGTTATGATTAGGAATAATGCTGACTACTGGGTTGCCACTTTATTAGATCCACGTTATAAAACCAAATTTTGCCACATGATCCCTGCCCTAGAAAGGGAACAGCGAATGCTGGAGTATTGAAACACGCTTTTACACAACCTTAAGAGAGCTTTTCCCTAAGACAGCAGTGAAGCACACAGTTCGAATCGCGGTTGTTGACTTCCAACCTCCGGACCATCAATTCTTCAACGCCAAAATATTAGCAGCAGCAGCAGTGGTGGAAGTAGAAGAAGCAATTTTTGTGAGTCCTTTGACACTTTTTTAGGCCAACGCATGACGTGGGTTACTTGCTTACATATTTTGGCCAAAATATTAACTAATACCTCTCATATTTTTTATATGTGTTTTTTGCACTTTATTTTTCAGGGTGCAGTTGGGCCCATTCAGTCTTGTAAACTGTGGTGTCTGTTCACATGGGATGCATTTGGATGGCGCTAGGCAGCCCGCCTGATCTAATAGTATGGGCGTAACTAATAGGCTGTTAGCCTGGATGCTGTGCATTACCATTGTGTGAACAGCGCCGCATACAAGTCTTCATTGTGCATTAATATACCAAGCAACCGCCCCTCCATACATTGGTAGGTTGTGAGCGGTTGTCTCATCGGTATTCTTGCACCTGTGTTGCCGCCATCTTAACTATATGGGCTCACTCACCCTGATAGTGCATTTGTTTGGAGGTCTGGGCAGGTCGGCATCTCTGCTTTTTGCTGTTTTTGAACATTTGACATTTGCCTGAATTTTTATATCTACACATGATTTACACAAATTATATTTTCTTGTGGTAACTCTATACTATTTAACATTAGAAGCTGTGTATTTCTGTAATTATTTGTATGTATACATGATTGATTACCACTTCTGTCTCTGTAAAAACAATCCCCTTTAACCCCTTTCTGACATCGGGTGTAACTGTATGCTGATGTCGGACTCCCTCCTTTTGATGCGGGATCTGGCGCTGAGCCCACATCTTTTCTCGCACATGATGGGCCAGAAATCCCGCACATCGGTGACCCTGTCACGTGATCACGAGTCACCGATAGGTTGGCATGACAACCAGAGGTCTCCAGCAGACCTCTATGGTTGTCACTGCCGGATCCTATGAGCTCTGCCCAGTGGTTGGCGCTCATAGCAAGTGAGCAACTCTGCTACATGCAGGTGATCTGATCATTGCCTGCATGTAGCAGAGCTGATCGGGTTATAGCAGCTTCTAGCCTCCCATTGAGACTATTGAAGCATGCCTGTGGAGACATGGGGTGGTCAGCGCGCACCCCGGTCTGCTGGCCGAAACGAGATGGATCAGGGATCATCCCACCGAACGCAGGCTCTCCCTTTAACATGGGCATAACGCTACTCAGACAACACACACACAGTGAGGGTAATGCAGTGTGGCAATGCTTTATTGTACCACAAAACAGGCAGATAACACATAGAACAGTCCCAGCAAAATACCCAACAGAGTGCACATTGCAGAGTCTCATCCTTCCGCTGATTTGCTCCAGGGGTTGCTACCCCACCTGTGGCACGCACAAAGAGGAGGTAACAACAAGTGTAGGAAGATGACAATCCATTCAGTCCATACAAGCTAAAAAAAAGGCCAGTTGATCCGAGGATCACAACCTGGCTTCTCCAAACGTATCCATGGTTCAGCGATGGTCAGTGGAGCAGCTCTGTATTCTTCCAACCAAGGCTGAAAACCCCTAGGTTGTTTCCTGTAGAATGATAGATCCATGTCCCTCGTGATGTAAAAACTATACGAAGTATAAAGTTTGAAGTCTGGGATCTGCCGATATGTGGCTAGTTTTCTGTTTCAGATAACATGATTTTAATTTTTTTTTGTCCAGTCGCGCTTGAATATAGATCAATATTAAATAGTCACCTGATGACGCCTTTGGTGAGGACAATGAAACCCATAGAAATAAGAGGCTTGGAGAGTGAGTGTGTATACATCACCTCACCCTATATACTGAGATGTTGGGTATATGTTTTTTTCTATTAGTCACCTTCTGACTAACCTGCAGGGGGTGAATTATGGGTATAGTTTTACATTTGGAATTAATAAAGTTTAGTTTTATCCTATTTTCAGCATACAGGAGGAATGACAAGAGACAACCCATTTAAGAAAGTTCAATTTTGGTTAAAACTATTCCAACATTATGAACATAAAAAAGGCTTCTCCCCTATGTCACATCTCTGATGTTTATTAACAGCTGATTTCCAAGTAAAATATTGACTATATTAAGAAAATCAAAAAGGCTTCTCCCCTGTGTAACTGCTCTGATGTCTAACAAGAAGCGCTTTCCGGTTAAAATATTTCTCACATTCTGAACAGGATAAAGGCTTCTCCCCTGTGTAAGTTCTCTGTTGAGGTGGCTCAGTCGCTAGCACTGCAGCCTTGTAGTGCTGTAGTCCTGGGTTCAACTCCCATCTAGGACAACATCTGCAAGGAGTTTGTATGTTCTCCCCGTGTTTGCGTGGGTTTCCTCCCACATTCAAAAGACATACTGATAGGGAATTTACATTGTGAGCCCCATTGGGGCCAGTGATGATAATGTGTGCAAACTGTAAAGGGCTGCGGAATAGGTTAGTGCTATATAAAAAGAAAGATTATTATTAGTAGTAAGATTCCATTTCTGTTAAAACATTTCCCACATTATGAACAGGAAAAATGGCTTCTCTGATGTGATCAAGATTTATTTTCAATTAAACAAGAAAGAAGTTTCTCCCCTGTGTGAGTTATTTGGTGTGGAACAAGACTCCCTTTCTGGTTAAAAATTATTCCACATCCTGAACATGAAAAAGGCTTCTCCCCTGGTGAGTTCTCTGGTGCCTAACACAATCTGATTTATTGCAAAAACATTTCCCACATTCTGAACATGAAAAAGGCTTCTCCCCTGTGTGAGTTCTCTGGTGGGTAACAAAATTTGATTTGTACGGAAAATATTTCCCGCATTCTGAACATGAAAAAGGTTTCTCCCCTGTGTGTGTTCTCTGGTGATTAACAAAATGTGATTTATGTGCAAAATATTTCCCACATTCTGAACAGGAAAAAGGCTTCTCCCCTGTGTGAGTTTTATGGTGATTAACCAAATCTGATTTCTGGTTAAAACATTTCCCACATTCTGAACAGGAAAAAGGCTTCTCCCCTGTGTGAGTTCTCTGGTGAGTAACAAAATGTGACTTATGTGCAAAACATTTCCCACATTCTGAACAGGAAAAAGACTTCTCCCCTGTGTGAGTTTTATGGTGATTAACCAATTCTGATTTATGGTTAAAACATTTCCCACATTCTGAACAGGAAAAAGGATTCTCCCCTGTGTGAGTTCTATGGTGATAAACCAATTGTGATTTCCAGTTAAAACATTTCCCACATTCTGAACAGGAAAAAGGCTTCTCCCCTGTGTGAGTTCTTTGGTGTCTAACAAATTGTGATTTAAGTGCAAAACATTTCCCACATTCTGAACAGGAAAAAGGCTTTTCCCCTGTGTGAGTTCTATGGTGATTAACCAAATCTGATTTCTGGTTAAAACATTTCCCACATTCTGAACAGGAAAAAGGCTTCTCCCCTGTGTGAGCTCTACGGTGATTAACCAAATCTGATTTCTGGTTAAAACATTTCCCACATTCAGAACAGGAAAAAGGCTTCTCCTCTGTGTGAGTTCTATGGTGATTAACCAAATTTGATTTCCGGTTAAAACATTTCCCACATTCAGAACAGGAAAAAGGCTTCTCCCCTGTGTGAGTTCTCTGGTGAGTAACAAAATGTGATTTCTGTATAAAACATTTCCCACATTCTGAACAGGAAAAAGGCTTCTCCCCTGTGTGAGTTCTATGGTGATTAACAAAATTTGATTTCCGGTTAAAACATTTCCCACATTCTGAACAGGAAAAAGGCTTCTCTCCTGTGTGAGTTCTCTGGTGAGTAACAAAATGTGATCTCTGTATAAAACATTTCCCACATTCTGAACAGGAAAAAGGCTTCTCCCCTGTGTGAGTTCTATGGTGATTAACCAAATCTGATTTCTGTATAAAACATTTCCCACATTCTGAACAGGAAAAAGGCTTCTCCCCTGTGTGAGTTCTATGGTGATAAACCAAATCTGATTTCCATGTAAAACACTTCCCACATTCTGAACATGAGAATGACTTCTCTGCTTTAGTAGCAGTTTGTTTTTTATTGCCTTTTTTGTGACATTGCTTTCCCTTATTACTCAGTAATGAATCAGAAGATGGGACCTGTTTCATAAGATCAGATGACAAATCTTTGCTATGAATGGATGATGATATATCTGGAGTAATAGCAATCACTTCAGTTGTATCTTGTAGGATCTCAAGATCATCAGATTTAAAAATTGAAGATGTCAACTGTCCCTCTGATCTCCTGGTACAGTCATCTGCTAAGATAAAAAAACAATCATTATTTATTACTAAAATATCCTTTAGTTTTATATTTTTGAACATTTCTACTTAAATTGTCCATAAAAATGGCAAGCTATGTAAAAGCTTTAATTATTTACCAAGACAATGACAGTTCACAGTGTAATAGAAAACCTTGTTGGATGAGCCAGTAGTGTGCGGTGTTCAACTGTTTGTTCATTCTGCCTCCCAAATATCGAATACAAAGAAACCAATCAATGTTATGTAGGCGAAAATAATACCAATTCTCATCTCACAAAAAACAAGTCCCCACTCAGGTCCATCATCTGTCATTGGAAAAACAGAGGTTCCCACACTAATAGTGGCTCAAAGGCTGTTGAAAAGCAACAGAGTTTCTATAAACCAATCCAGCAAAATCCGCTCTTACTTCGGAGTCTTGCAGTGTGCGCAAACAACATTTAGGATCCCTGTACTTAGCAATATTATAGTGAGAAGAATCCACTTAATTTGCGGTGTCTCCTGGAGCACAATCTGGGAACTATGTGCTGGGTAATAAAATGGCAAATGTGTAATTTTCACTCCAACATCCACTGGATGTTAATTTCCGGAAAGTTGCTGTGGAGTCAAATTATTCACTCCTCCTACACACATGGTCAAAATTGTTGGTACCCGTTGTTTAATGAAACCCACAATGGTCACAGAAATAACTTTAATCTTACAAAAGTAATAATAATTAAAAAATCTATGAAAATGAACAACTGAAAGTCAGACATTGCTTTTCAGCCATGCTTCCACAAAATTAAAAAAAAAATAAAACTCATGAAATAGGCCTGGACAGAAATGATTGTACCCTTAACTAAAATATTTTATTGCACAACCTTTGGAGGCAATTGTTGAAATAAAATGATTCCTGTAGCTGTCAATGAGACTTCTGCTCCTCTCGACAGGTATTTTGGCCCACTCTTCAAGAGCAACTACTTCAGTTGTCTCATGTTTGAAGGTTGCCTTTTCCAGACGGCATGTTTCAGCTCTTTCCAAAGATGCTCATTAGGATTTAGGTCAGGGCTCATAGAAGGCCACTTCAGAATAGTCCAATATTTTCCTCTCAGCCATTCTTGCCTGTTTTTAGCTGTGTATTGTGTGTCATTATCCTGTTGCAAGACCCATGACCTGCGACTGAGACCAAGCTTTCTGACATTGGGCAGCACATTTCTCTCTAGAATCCCTTGATAGTCTTGAGATTTCATTGTACGATGGAGATTCTAGACACCCTGTGCCAGATGCAGCAAAGCAGCCCCAGAACGTAACAGAGTCTTCTCCATGTTTCACAGTAGGGACAGTGTTCTTTTTGTGATATGCCTCATTTTTCCATCTGAGAACATAGAGCTGACGTGCCTTGCCAGAAAGTTCCATTTTTGTCTCATCTGTCCATAGGACATTCTCCCAGAGGCTTTGCAGCTTGTCAACATGTAGTTTAGCAAATTCCAGTCTGATTTTTTTTCAACAATGGTGTCCTCCTTGGTCGTCTCCCATGAAGTCCACTTTGGCTCATAGAACGACGGATGGTGTGATCTGACACTGATGTTCCTTGAGCTTCAAGTTCACCTTTAATCTGTTTACAAGTTTTTCTGGGCTCTTTTGTTACTATTCATATTATCCGTCTCTTTGATTTGTCATCAATTTTCCTCCTGCGGCCACGTCCAGGGAGGTTGGGTACAGTCCTATGGATATTAAATTTCTGAATAATATGTGCAACTTTAGTCACAAGAACATGAAGCTGCTTGGAGATGGTCTTATAACTTTTACCTGTAACATGTTTGTCTATAATTTTCTTTCTAATCTCCTGAGACAACTCTTTCCTTCGCTTCCTCTGGTCCATGTTGAGTGTGATACACACCATGTCACCACACAGCACAGTGAGTATCTGTAGCCTCTATACAGGCCACTCACTGATTCCAGGATTGTAGACACCTGTGATGCTAATTAGTGGACACACCGCGATTTACACATTCTGTGGAAGCCTGGTTGAAAAGCAATGTCTGACTTTCATTTGTTCATTTTCATAGATTTTTTATTTATTATTACTTTTGTGAGATTCAAGTTATTTCTGTGACCATTGTGGATTTTTCTGTCATTAAACGAGTTGTACCAACAATTTTGACCCCGTGTGTATAGATTACAACCCTCAGGGAATTAATTTATAAAATGGAATCACTTTATGGGGATTTCGACTATTCTGGTTTTCTGTCATTTAGTTATATTAGGGCTTCTGCATATGGTGTGTCCAATCTCATCTGGGATCTGTTCCTGCTGTCCAGCTGGAGTAATCTGCTTCCTACTTCAGCCAATTGGATAGTACCACACCCTACTAAAGCGCAAAGCACATGGCCGGAATCTGCCAGATACAGCGCTGTTCTCCTCTGGTTCAGTCCTCTGTGCTCAGCTTGCGGATTGTGTATTTATCCCCTGTTGTGACCGTGGCCCGTTTACTGACTACTCTTGTGTCTTCTGGTTCTGTATTCTGTCCTTCTGGTTCTGACCCAGCTACCTGACTATTCTTCTTGCCATCTAACACTACAGAATAGCAAGTCCAAGCCTAGGGGTCCCAGTGTAAGTCCAGATCCATGTAAGGGTGTTAAAGGGCGATGAGCAAGGCAATCCCTGGGATATGGAAAGCAGAGAAGATAGAGCCAAGAAAGCTCAAAAGATGTCCACCATGAACAGCCAGGTGACCATGAACAGTGCTCCCAATACATTGTGTCTGCAAACTATTCCAGCTAGATCTGCATTCAAATAGCTAAATGGAGCTCCTTCCCTTCTGAACACTGCCATGTGCCCAGACAGTAGAGTATAATCGTATATAGAGTATAGTGCGAAGCTGGAAAATAATTTGTAAGATCCATCTGTTTTCTATTATCCTTTGTGAAGAATTCCAAACTTACCACCACATAAAGTGACACACGTCAGATATTAATAATGGGGCCTGATTAAGAACACAAAACTGGCTGCGGGAAGAGGTTAAATCAGAGGATTTTGGACACTACTGTAATCAAACACTGTGACTATAGACAATAACATCTACTGAAATGATCAAACTCCACAGTCTTCATCAGTAATAAATGAGCAGCTAGTGGTGAAACCTCTCTGGGGTAATTAGAGTATGGGGCTCGGTGACGTCACAATCTAAACCATTGTAAGCTCCAATATTTTCTGTCAGATGAGTTTCATGAAGAAATATTACACATTTATAGAGAACTGTGTATAATAGTGCAGAGCGGAGATGTCTTAAAGGGAACCTGTCAGCAGGATTGTGCTCAGTAACCTACAGACACTGTCAGGTCAGCGCCGTTATACTGATTACAATGATACCTGGTGATGAAATCCGTCTTGTGGTTGTTGTGTAATCTGTATTTGTAGTTTTCAGTTAATGATATTCTCGTGCTCGGGGGCGGGGCTGTGGGCGGGGCTTTGTTGTGCTCTGATTACATATTCATCTGTATTAGCTTATGACAGGTCGCTGACCCCTCACTGTGAAAATGAGGGGCAATACCCCGAAACAGCTGTCTGTGGATGGATACCATGTTTTGGCATAGGTGGTTTCCTTCATTGGAGACTGCCCTTCCCGTGGTTGTTCCTTCCCGGGGAAAGACCTGGCTAGTCATTGCTTGCGTTGAGAAACATGTGATGGTGTCTCCGCGGCTTCTGTTTTGCATGTTTTGCATATTTCCCATAAGGGATGGGGGCAGTGCTCTAGAATCACTGCGTTGAGAAACACGTGATGGTGTCTCCGCAGTGTTGGATGTTGATCTCCATGAGTTCATTCATCCTCATTTTCACAGTCTTTTACTAGGCATTGCTCCTACCAGCCAGTTTCCTACTCCACACTGATGAGGGGCAATACCCCGAAACAGCTTTCTGTGGATGGATACCATGTTTTGGCATAGGTGGTTTCCTTCATTGGAGACTGCCCTTCCCGTGGTTGTTCCTTCCGGGGAAAGACCTGGCTAGTCATTGCTGACCCCTCACTGACCTGCCCCGCATTATTACATAATGCATATAATAGCATTGATATTATTGTTGATAATGCCTATAATATTGTGGCTATTGTGAGGCTTAGAAAAATTACATCCAGCAAAATGACACCAGTGGCGCCTGCGCAGTAGCCTCTATCTCTTACGTATAGATACTACTGCGCAGGCGCCGACATCGCCAGTGACATTTTGCTAGATGTAATACAGATGAATATGTAATTAGAGCACCACATAAAGCACATATTTTTCTACAAGTGATTTTCTATCTTGTCAGCACATTCTATGTATGCTGTCAGTTGGCTTTATAGTTACAGATCTGGGCAGGTAACGGTTAGCGTCTCCTAATGTGAAGGAGAGAATGGCTACTGAAATCAATTATTAAACCTTATATAAGTCAGTTCGGATATGGTGTACCAAGATGGCGTCTGTGTCTTTCAGACAACACCCTGGAAGGAATCCTTGGAATGCAGAAGCTGAGATACTGGATACCATATATGGAAGTGAAGCTGAAATGGACCTATCATAGACTGACACTGGCTACTCAGAAGATTGTGTGACACCCATCGCCTGTCTCTTTGTCTTGAGAATAAACTTCAGTTGTGTGCAAGCCTTTGCTGAGAAAGGAGTAGACATCTAACTCTGCGTTCGGTATGACTCTTTAAGCGTGCACTCGGCCTATGTTGGGTCAGTACAAGCAATCATATTGATCATGCCTTAAGGGATCACCCTCACACTAATCCCAGGGGGGGTGGATCCTCCAGGTCGTAAGTTCTATAGAAAAGGGCTTTCAATGCCCAAAGTCATTTGAACAGTTTTGGGTGGATGATAATGTTGTGGTCTAGACGCAAAATGGTGATCATGGTAATACGGCCGGACTACACCACCGATAAAGCAGCCACAGCCGGTGACTGAGAGGAATCTGTGACTTCTCTGCATTCGGTGGTTACTACTCACCTGGGTAGTCATATGTGGGAATCTCCTCTTTACACCACTCATCACCCCTCACATATGTCTCTGTAGTATTAATATGGGTCAGATCTTCACCCTGAAACAAATATTGTAAAAGTCACCGACAGATGGAGAAGTCCCATCTATGACCAGCTCTAATCCTGCCATCTCCACCGCTCTCATTACACAAGTATTAAACATATAATACTGGTGGATAAAACAAGACTGAGCACAAGACCTTCACAGCCGTCTACACATCATAGGGGAGATCTCCTGACACCTTCTCTCCATCTACCTGATGATCCTGAGGAGCACTGGGATCTTCTTGGTTATAGTCCTGTGGAAGAAGAGGACGGGGACATCTCTCTGGTGTTGTCCTCTTACTGGATAGATCTGGAGGAAACACCTACAGGGACTGAATTCATTCTCTACATAGATAATTATAGGCCGTGTGTATTTAGTCCTGTCTATTACCTGGAGATGTGAGGTGCTGGGGAACCTCCATTATGACGTCCTTGTACAGATCTCTGTGTCCTTCTAAATACTCCCACTCTTCCATGGAGAAATAGACAGCGACATCCTGACACCTTATAGGAACCTGACACATACAATGATACCGTCATCCCCCCGATCCCTTCATAGCGTTATTGTATAATGTCCCAGCATTCCCAGCAGTGTCACCTCTCCAGCCAGCAGCTCAATCATCTTGTAGATGAGTTCTAGGATCTTCTGGTCATTGATGTCCTCATGGATCAGGGGGTGAGGTGGAGACCCCGTGATTGGGCTCAGGGGTCTTCCACATCCCTCAGACACAGGGTCCTGACAGCGATCACTAGAGGTCTTCTTCACCACTGTATAATCCTGGTAATGGAGAGACACATTAATAAATCTCACTACAGACATTTTCAGAGTCCTCACCTCTCCAGTTCTGTCCATCTGTTATTCCCATAGATAAGAATGATGTAATGTGACGTCATCAGACTCTCTCACCTCTCCAGTGAGATGGAAGAGGATCTCTAGGGTGAGGTGTAACATCCTCCCCGCCATCTTTTCTCTGTCCATATCCATCCTTGATGGGTAAATCAGGAAAATTCTCTTCTGTAGAAGATCTTCACTGAGAGGATCCGATATTGTAGAGACCTGAATGAGAAGAAGATGATCCGATGTAACATCATAAGAATCCTGTGTAATAATACACTTACTGGAGATAATAAGGGAAACATATGAGGAGATTTATTATCTTACAGGGTTTAGTTTTCTTCCCTGACATCTACTAATAAAACCTATATATTTAGGCCACAGACAACAAGCAGTTTCCTCCTCAGAGTCGGCAGCTGAACACGTTCCTCATAGACTCATCTTCCATAACGCTAATTCTCGTCTCATTACCGACACTGGAATCGGCATTAGCAATACTGCAGGAGATATTCATTACACGTGACATGAGAAATAACTCCTTCATGATGAGGACGACATCTTCATCTTCTACTGCGGCTCTAGAGACAGATGTGGCCAGAGTCGGTCACTGCCTCCATCCCCGCCGGCCGTCTATATGAATGTTTCCCGTCTTCCCCGCACTGGAATCTTCTCGTTAGATCTCAGCTCTGAGTCACACACAGAAGTTTGAGGCTTTTAGAAAAGATTTTTTGTTTCCAAAATCACAACGGACAGAAATGATCTGATCCCAAAGTCTCCATGTACAGTGATTTATGGGGATTATTTCTGGCCTTAGGCTTTCCTATATTACAAGAAAAACTCCAGAAAAAGCCGACATTAAAATGTTTCTAAAGAAAAAGTGGCTCCAACAATTCTTGTAAGAAGAAAAAAATATGCAAAAAGCAGAAGACACATTTTATAATTTTTAACATGTTAAACATTTATTAAAAAGAAATGAATCTTTTTGGTCCCCAGAACATAGATGTACACCGCAGGGACGGCACAGAGGAGGCTGCAACAAATCCCTGACAGTTTAACCACTTGCTGCTGTGAAAAGCAAACATGGCATCTAAGAAGGTGTGACAGAGTTTGGCTGAATGCCCCCCGCCCCCAAGTACTCGATAGTATGGGGCGGCCTAGTTACTCCGATACTTACATGCCTAATAACGGGGTCTGGGCTGCAATGTATGAAGGTCTATTAGGCCGGGCCAGAGGCAGCGTCCAATAAGTTACCTTATAACGCCCCCATACACATTACACTAAAGTTCCATGAAAGCACTGATTTCGGGGGGTTTGGCCGACCATATAATGTATTTGGGGGCCTCCCGACAGATGATGTCAGGGCAGAGAAGGATCCGGCATCCTGAATTTCAGAGGATAATCCGTTTGTTCTTCCTGTAGATAATCCTCCGCTAGAGGAGTCTGGAGGCGACTCTCTCATACAGACCACAGGAAAGCTGGAATATTTGTGTATATGGGGGAGTCGGGAGAGATCGCCGTCTGCCAAATGACCGTTCAGCCAACTCTGATCTCATGTGTATGGGGCCGTTAGTATTAAACTGATGGGCAGTGATGATACACGGCACTACAGTAGTACAGGGCATCACCGGAGCCATCAGAGGCTTGTATGTTGTGTGATCGCACTGATCAGAGGTGTTTAAAAAAGGTTTAAAGTAGAAAAAAATATCACAGTTTCAGCAACAAGAAATATCCATCACTATATGGAAAGCAGAGTCACTGCACAATGTTAGTTACGTCACGTCCATAACTACTTTATTACACTCTATTATCCTGTACACAGTGGAGTAGATAGAAATCACAGATCACACAGCAATAGCTGGAATTGGACCATCCAACGTAAAGAAAAAAAAATCTATCTATATACACGGTTCAAAAAAATAAAGGGAACACTTAAACAACAGAATATAACTCCAAGTAAATCAAACTTCTGTGAAATCAAACTGTCCACTTAGGAAGCAACACTGACTGACAATCAATTTCACATGCTGTTGTGCAAATGCAATAGACAACAGATGGAAATTATTGGCAATTATCAAGACACCCTCAATAAAGGAGTGGTTCTGCAGGTGTGGACCACAGACCACATCTCAGTACCAATGCTTTCTGGCTGATGTTTTGGTCACTTTTGAATGTTGGTTGTGCTTTCACACTTGTAGTAACATGAGACGGACTCTACAACTGACACAAGTGGCTCAGGTAGTGCAGCTCATCCAGGATGGCACATCGATGCGAGCTGTGGCAAGAAGGTTTGCTGTGTCAGTCAGCGTAGTGTCCAGAGGCTGGAGGTGCTACCAGGAGACAGGCCAGTACACTAGGAGATGTGGAGGGGGCCGTATGAGGGCAACAACCCAGCAGCAGGACCGCTACCTCCACCTTTATGCAAGGAGGAACAGGAGGAGCACTGCCAGAGCCCTGCAAAATGATCTTCAGCAGGCCACAAATGTTCATGTGTCTGCACAAACGGTTACAAAACAACTCCATGAGGATGGTCTGAGGGCCCGACGTCCACAGATGGGGGTTGTGCTCACAGCCCAATACCGTACAGGATGCTTGGCATTTCCCACAGAACACCAGGATAGGCAAATTCGCCACTGGCGCCCTGTGTTCTTCACAGATGGAAGCAGGTTCACACTGAGCACATGTGACAGCCGTGACAGAGTCTGGAGACGCCGTGGAGAGCGATCTGCTGCCTGCAACATCCTTCAGCATGACCGGTTTGGCAGAGGTCAGTAATGGTGCGGGGTGGCATTTCTTTGGAGGCCACACGATGTTGGGCTGTGAGCACAACCCCCATGGAGACACAATTGTGCCTTTACCTGGAGATAAATTCCCAGTGGGGGCAATTTCCAAAATGCAATAACTTAAGTGGGGAATTCAGCTCTTTTCACACTTAAGGGATCTGTATATGGAGTCTACAAACTACAGTGGGGGAATAAGGATTTGTTACGCTGCCAATTTTGGGGCTAAAGTCACATTTTTGTGAGGAAAAAAAGTACAATTGTCATTTTTTCCTTCCACATTGCTTAAATACCTGTCACACTGTCCGAATTCAGATATTGTCCTGTCAGAAAGGAGAATACAGGGAGCGAAAGGGTTAATAGGACTCACAGGAGGAACCTGCCCAGAAAGCAGAAGATCCAGGAGTGTCTGCCACATATATGACTGCTCTGTGCTCACAGGACCTGTGATGAGGTCACAGGAGGGGAGGAGTCAGGGGTCACATGATCAGGGGCCTCAGTGTGTGCAGGACTCAGTGTGCTGGAGCGCTCCCGATAATCAGCTGTGTGTGTCACGCTGTGTGATAGTCACAGCACCTGCATGGAGAGCGACACATGCAGCTGATTATCGGGAGCGCTCCAGGGATCCGGGCCTTCACTAGACCCCTGTACAGCTGTATAATGAGGCCCAGGCTTTATAGTGAAGGGATAGGAGTGAGGGCCTGTTCCCAGGAGCTACAGTCTGAGGAAAGGGCTAAAAAGCCTTCACTAGACCCCTGTACAGCTGTATAATGAGGCCCAGGCTTTATAGTGAAGGGAAAGGAGTGAGGATCTGTTCCCAGGAGCTACAGACTGAGGAAAGAGCTAAAAAACCTTCACTAGACCCCTGTACAGCTGTATAGTGAGGCCCAGGCTTTATAGTGAAGGGACAGGAGTGAGGGCCCGTTCCCAGGAGCTACAGACTGAGGAAAGAGCTAAAAAGCCTTCACTAGACCCCTGTACAGCTGTATAATGAGGCCCAGGCTTTATAGTGAAGGGACAGGAGTGAGGGCCTGTTCCCAGGAGCTACGGACTGAGGAAAGGGCTAAAAAGCCTTCACTAGACCCCTGTACAGCTGTATAATGAGGACCAGGCTTTATAGTGAAGGGACAGGAGTGAGGGCCTGTTCCCAGGAGCTACAGTCTGAGGAAAGGGCTAAAAAGCCTTCACTAGACCCCTGTACAGCTGTATAATCAGGACCAGGCTTTATAGTGAAGGGACAGGAGTGAGGGCCTGTGCCCAGAAGCTACAGTCTGAGGAAAGGGCTAAAAAGCCTTCACTAGACCCCTGTACAGCTGTATAATGAGGCCCAGGCTTTATAGTGAAGGGAAGGAGTGAGGACCTGTTCCCAGGAGCTACAGACTGAGAAAAGAGCTAAAAAAACCTTCACTAGACCTCTGTACAGCTGTATAGTGAGGCCCAGGCTTTATAGTGAAGGGACAGGAGTGAGGGCCTGATCCCAGGAGCTACAGATTGAGGAAAGAGCTAAAAAACCTTCACTAGACCCCTGTACAGCTGTATAATGAGGCCCAGGCTTTATAGTGAAGGGACAGGAGTGAGGACCTGTTCCCAGGAGCTACAGACTGAGGAAAGGGCTAAAAAGCCTTCACTAGACCCCTGTACAGCTGTATAACGAGGCCCAGGCTTTATAGTGAAGGGACAGGAGTGAGGACCTGTTCCCAGGAGCTACAGACTGAGGAAAGGGTTAAAAAGCCTTCACTAGACCCCTGTACAGCTGTATAACGAGGCCCAGGCTTTATAGTGAAGGGACAGGAGTGAGGACCTGTTCCCAGGAGCTACAGTCTGAGGAAAGGGCTAAAAAGCCTTCACTAGACCACTGTACAGCTGTATAATGAGGCCCAGGATTTATAGTGAAGGGACAGGAGTGAGGGCCTGTGCCCAGGAGCTACAGTCTGAGGAAAGAGCTAAAAAGCCTTCACTAGACCCCTGTACAGCTGTATAATGAGGCAAAGGTTTTATAGTGAAGGGACAGGAGTGAGGGCCTGTGCCCAGGAGCTACAGTCTGAGGAAAGGGCTAAAAAGCCTTCACTAGACCCCTGTACAGCTGTATAATGAGGCAAAGGCTTTATAGTGAAGGGACAGGAGTGAGGGCCTGTTCCCAGGAGCTACTGTCTGAGGAAAGGGCTAAAAAGCCTTCACTAGACTCCTGTACAGCTGCATAATGAGGCCCAGGCTTTATAGAGAAGGGACAGGAGTGAGGGCCTGTGCCCAGGAGCTACAGACCGAGGAAAGGGCTAAAAAGCCTTCACTAGACCCCTGTACAGCTGTAAAATGAGGCCCAGGCTTTATAGTGAAGGGACAGGAGTGAGGGCCTGTGCCCAGGAGCTACAGTCTGAGGAAAGGGCTAAAAAGCCTTCACTAGACCCCTGTACAACTGTATAATGAGGCCCAGGCTTTATAGTGAAGGGACAGGAGTGAGGGCCTGTGCCCAGGAGCTACAGTCTGAGGAAAGAGCTAAAAAGCCTTCACTAGACCCCTGTACAGCTGTATAATGAGGCCCATGCCTTATAGTGAAGGGACAGGAGTGAGGGCCTGTTCCCAGGAGCTACGGACTGAGGAAAGGGCTAAAAAGCCTTCACTAGACCCCTGTACAGCTGTATAATGAGGACCAGGCTTTATAGTGAAGGGACAGGAGTGAGGATCTGTTCCCAGGAGCTACAGTCTGAGGAAAGGGCTAAAAAGCCTTCACTAGACCCCTGTACAGCTGTATAATGAGGACCAGGCTTTATAGTGAAGGGACAGGAGTGAGGGCCTGTGCCCAGGAGCTACAGTCTGAGGAAAGGGCTAAAAAGCCTTCACTAGACCCCTGTACAGCTGTATAATGAGGCCTAGGCTTTATAGTGAAGGGACAGGAGTGAGGACCTGTTCCCAGGAGCTACAGTCTGAGGAATGGGCTAAAAAGCCTTCACTAGACCCCTGTACAGCTGTATAACGAGGCCCAGGCTTTATAGTGAAGGGACAGGAGTGAGGGCCTGTTCCCAGGAGCTACAGACTGAGGAAAGAGCTAAAAAACCTTCACTAGACCCCTGTACAGCTGTATAATGAGGCTCAGGCTTTATAGTGAAGGGACAGGAGTGAGGACCTGTTCCCAGGAGCTACAGTCTGAGGAATGGGCTAAAAAGCCTTCACTAGACCCCTGTACAGCTGTATAACGAGGCCCAGGCTTTATAGTGAAGGGACAGGAGTGAAGACCTGTTCCCAGGAGCTACAGTCTGAGGAAAGGGCTAAAAAGCCTTCACTAGACCCCTGTACAGCTGTATAATGAGGCCCAGGATTTATAGTGAAGGGACACGAGTGAGGGCCTGTGCCCAGGAGCTACAGTCTGAGGAAAGAGCTAAAAAGCCTTCACTAGACCCCTGTACAGCTGTATAATGAGGCAAAGGCTTTATAGTGAAGGGACAGGAGTGAGGGCCTGTGCCCAGGAGCTACAGTCTGAGGAAAGGGCTAAAATGCCTTCACTAGACCCCTGTACAGCTGTATAATGAGGCAAAGGCTTTATAGTAAAGGGACAGGAGTGAGGGCCTGTTCCCAGGAGCTACTGTCTGAGGAAAGGGCTAAAAAGCCTTCACTAGACCCCTGTACAGCTGTATAATGAGGCCCAGGCTTTATAGTGAAGGGACAGGAGTGAGGGCCTGTGCCCAGGAGCTACAGTCTGAGGAAAGGGCTAAAAAGCCTTAACTAGACCCCAGTACAGCTGTATAATGAGGCCCAGGCTCTATAGTGAGGGGACAGGAGTGAGGGCCTGTTCCCAGGAGCTACAGTCTGAGGAAAGGGCTAAAAAGCCTTCACTAGACCCCTGTACAGCTGTATAATGAGGCCCAAGCTTTATAGTGAAGGGACAAGAGTGAGGGCCTGTTCCCAGGAGCTACAGTCTGAGGAAAGGGCTAAAAAGCCTTCACTAGACCCCTGTACAGCTGTATAATGAGGCCCAGGCTTTATAGTGAAGGGACAGGAGTGAGGGCCTGTGCCCAGGAGCTCCAGTCTGAGGAAAGGGCTAAAAAGCCTTCAGTAGACCCCTGTACAGCTGTATAATGAGGCCCAAGCTTTATAGTGAAGGGACAGGAGTGAGGGCCTGTGCCCAGGAGCTACAGTCTGAGGAAAGGGCTAAAAAGCCTTCACTAGACCCCTGTACAGCTGTATAATGAGGCCCAGGCTTTATAGTGAAGGGATAGGAGTGAGGGCCTGATCCCAGAAGCTACAGTCTGAGGAAAGGGCTAAAAAGCTTTCACTAGACCCCTGTACAGCTGTATAATGAGGCCCAGGCTTTATAGTTAAGGGACAGGAGTGAGGGCCTGTGCCCAGGAGCTACAGTCTGAGGAAAGGGCTAAAAAGCCTTCACTAGACCCCTGTACAGCTGTATAACGAGGCCCAGGCTTTATAGTGAAGGGACAGGAGTGAGGGCCTGTTCCCAGGAGCTACAGTCTGAGGAAAGGGCTAAAAAGCCTTCACTAGACCCCTGTACAGCTGTATAATGAGGCAAAGGCTTTATAGTGAAGGGACAGGAGTGAGGGCCTGTTCCCAGGAGCTACTGTCTGAGGAAAGGGCTAAAAAGCCTTCACTAGACTCCTGTACAGCTGCATAATGAGGCCCAGGCTTTATAGTGAAGGGACAGGAGTGAGGGCCTGTGCCCAGGAGCTACAGACCGAGGAAAGAGCTAAAAAGCCTTCACTAGACCCCTGTACAGCTGTATAATGAGGCAAAGGCTTTATAGTGAAGGGACAGGAGTGAGGGCCTGTTCCCAGGAGCTACAGTCTGAGGAAAGGGCTAAAAAGCCTTCACTAGACCCCTGTACAGCTGTATAATGAGGCAAAGGCTTTATAGTGAAGGGACAGGAGTGAGGGCCTGTTCCCAGGAGCTACAGTCTGAGGAAAGGGCTAAAAAGCCTTCACTAGACTCCTGTACAGCTGCATAATGAGGCCCAGGCTTTATAGTGAAAGGACAGGAGTGAGGGCCTGTGCCCAGGAGCTACAGTCTGAGGAAAGGGCTAAAAAGCCTTCACTAGACCCCTGTACAGCTGTATAATGAGGCCCAGGCTTTATAGTGAAGGGACAGGAGTGAGGGCCTGTGCCCAGGAGCTACAGTCTGAGGAAAGGGCTAAAAAGCCTTCACTAGACCCCTGTACAGCTGTATAATGAGGCCCAGGCTTTATAGTGAAGGGACAGGAGGGAGGGCCTGTTCTCAGGAGCTACAGTCTGAGGAAAGGGCTAAAAAGCCTTCACTAGACCCCTGTACAGCTGTATAATGAGGCCCAGGCTCTATAGTGAGGGGACAGGAGTGAGGGCCTGTTCCCAGGAGCTACAGACTGAGGAAAGGGCTAAAAAGCCTTCACTAGACCCCTGTACAGCTGTATAATGAGGCCCAAGCTTTATAGTGAAGGGACAAGAGTGAGGGCCTGTTCCCAGGAGCTACAGTCTGAGGAAAGGGCTAAAAAGCCTTCACTACACCCCTGTACAGCTGTATAATGAGGCCCAAGCTTTATAGTGAAGGGACAAGAGTGAGGGCCTGTTCCCAGGAGCTACAGTCTGAGGAAAGGGCTAAAAAGTAGAGTTGAGCGAAACGGGTCGAAAAAATTCAAAAGTCGCCTACTTTTGGCAAAGTCGGGTTTCATGAAACGAAACCCGACCCTAGGATGAGGTCGGCCACGAGGTCTGCGACTTACGCGCCAAAGTCGCGTTTCAAAAGTTTGTTTTGCGCTCTTTTTCAGCCAATCAGGATCCACGGACACTGTGGGCAACGTGATGACATAGGCACGGGTCACCACCATCTTTCAGAAGGGCATGCAAGTGATTGGCTTGCTTTGGTGGGCGTCACAGGGGGTATAAAAGGGCGTGCACGCCGACCGCCATCTTACTTCTGCCGATCTCAGTATAGGGAGAGGTTGCTGCTGATTCTGTAGGGAGAGCGTTAGGCAGGTAAGAAGACCAAAAAGCTGCTTCTGCTGCTAGCGATTTGGCCTGCACAACACACCAGTCACTGTGTGTGCAGTGCAAGGGGAGGCTATATAGTGGTGTATCAGTGGTGTTGGTTGTTGGGCTGCCTTCTAAGGCTTCCTGACAGGCTGGCATTGCTGTTTACCCACTGCTCCGCAAACTGCTTTTTTAAAAGCAATCCAATCTCCCTTATCCTCTAGTCACTTTGGTCACAGCTGTGCCATCGAGCCTGTCACATAGCGCTCAGATATTCATTGGGCCTCAAACTGCTTTTTTAAAAGCAATCCCAATATTTTTTTTTTGTCCTGCCGAGAAGAAAAAAAAACTGCTTCTGCTGCTGATAGCTATTTGGCCTGCACAACACACCAGTCACTGTGTGCAGTGCAAGGGGAGGCTATATAGTGGTGTATCAGTGGTGTTGGTTGTTGGGCTGCCTTTTAAGGCTTCCTGACAGGCTGGCATTGCTGTTTACCCACTGCTCCGCAAACTGCTTTTTTAAAAGCAATCCAATCTCCCTTATCCTCTAGTCACTTAGGTCACAGCTGTGCCATCGAGCTTGTCACATAGCGCTCAGATATTCATTGGGCCTCACACAATCCAAAAGTGTCCAGTGTCCAAAAGTGTGTGCAGAGATTCAAACTCTCACTTATCCTCTAGTCACTTAGGTCACAGCTGTGCCATCGAGCTTGTCACATAGCGCTCAGATATTCATTGGGCCTCACACAATCCAAAAGTGTCCAGTGTCCAAAAGTGTGTGCAGAGATTCAAACTCTCACTTATCCTCTAGTCACTTAGGTCACAGCTGTGCCATCGAGCTTGTCACATAGCGCTCAGATATTCATTGGGCCTCACACAATCCAAAAGTGTCCAGTGTCCAAAAGTGTGTGCAGAGATTCAAACTCTCACTTATCCTCTAGTCACTTAGGTCACAGCTGTGCCATCGAGCTTGTCACATAGCGCTCAGATATTCATTGGGCCTCACACAATCCAAAAGTGTCCAGTGTCCAAAAGTGTGTGCAGAGATTCAAACTCTCACTTATCCTCTAGTCACTTAGGTCACAGCTGTGCCATCGAGCTTGTCACATAGCGCTCAGATATTCATTGGGCCTCACATAATCCAAAAGTGTCCAGTGTCCCAAAGTGTGTGCAGAGATTCAAACTCTCACTTATCCTCTAGTCACTTAGGTCACAGCTGTGCCATCGAGCTTGTCACATAGCGCTCAGATATTCATTGGGCCTCACACAATCCAAAAGTGTCCAGTGTCCAAAAGTGTGTGCAGAGATTCAAACTCTCACTTATCCTCTAGTCACTTAGGTCACAGCTGTGCCATCGAGCTTGTCACATAGCGCTCAGATATTCATTGGGCCTCACACAATCCAAAAGTGTCCAGTGTCCAAAAGTGTGTGCAGAGATTCAAACTCTCACTTATCCTCTAGTCACTTAGGTCACAGCTGTGCCATCGAGCTTGTCACATAGCGCTCAGATATTCATTGGGCCTCACACAATCCAAAAGTGTCCAGTGTCCAAAAGTGTGTGCAGAGATTCAAAATGTCACTTATTCTCTAGTCACTTAGGTCACAGCTGTGCCATCGAGCCTGTCACATAGCGCTCAGATATCAGTGGGCCTCACACAATCCAAAAGTGTCCAGTGTCCAAAAGTGTGTGCAGAGATTCAAAATCTCACTTATTCTCTAGTCACTTAGGTCACAGCTGTGCCATCGAGCCTGTCACATAGCGCTCAGATATCAGTGGGCCTCACACAATCCAAAAGTGTCCAGTGTCCAAAAGTGTGTGCAGAAATTCAAAATCTCCCCTGTCCTATAGACACCTTGTTTTACATACTATATAGTTTGCTGGATTTTGTCTACATTTCTACCAAAAATGAGGAAGGCTGGTGGAAGAGGCCGTGGAATTGGGCGGGGGTTGGCAGCTGGTAATGATGGTGTTGGTGGTGGATCTGATGGTAGTGGCAAGAGCAAAATAGGACCGAATGCAGGAGGTGTTGAGCTTGCGTCATCGTCTGGCTACATAAGGCCTCGAACGCTTAGTTTTCTAGGAGTTGGCAAACCGCTTTTAAAGCCAGAGCATCAGGAAAAAGTTTTGTCTTACATTGCTGACTCAGCCTCCAGCTCTATCGCCTCCTCTTCTTCAGTTGTAAAAAGTAAAAGCACTGAGTCGTCATTGGAGGCTCATGTTCATGAACCACACCTTTCCTTGTGTCCTTCACCCCAACCAAGATTGAAGGATGACGCAGGCCATACTACTGATTACTCCATGGAGCTGTTTTCACATACCATGCCTGGATTATCAAGTGAAATGGTGAATTACCCAGGCCAAGATGAATCTGACATGGAGTGCACTGATGCACAGCCGCTGATGGATGATTCTGCTGGTACATTCACTCAGAGCACTACATTGTCCTCGCAGTGTACAGAGCCAGATTCTGACCCTGATGAGACTCAGGTGTCCCTTCCCGCACACTATACCACCATACACGGTGACACAGAGGAAGGTGCACATGACATAGAAGAGGAGGTGATGGATGACCCAGTTGTTGACCCAGATTGGCATCCATTGGGGGAAGAGGGTGCTGCTTCCAATAGCTCAGATGAGGAGCATCCACAGCAGACATCGACATCGCAACAGCTGTTATCTGGCAGGCCCGGAGCACTCCAAAGACAGGTTCCAAATATCAAAAGAGTTGCTGGACAGCTTGTCCAGAGGGTCAAAAGATGACAGCGTGCTAGGCCGCAAAATGTCTGCCAAAGTAGGAAGAGTGCAGTGTGGCACTTTTTTGAACAAAATCCTCATGATCAGGCCAAGGTTATCTGTAAGAAGTGCGCAAAGACCTTTAGCCGAGGGAAAAATCTGAAAAATTTGAATACCAGTTGCATGCTTAGACATTTAACCAGCATGCACTTGCAAGCGTGGACACAACACCAAACCTCAAGTGCCACATGTGCAACTGATCACAACGAAGGTAGTCAGCAACGCTACATTGTTTCCCCCACTGTAAGCCCACCGGTTAGCACAGCAGCAAATGTTGAGGTGTCGTTGCAAGGCCACAGCAGTCAGGGAATCCCACTGTTATATCAACAAAAGACTGATTCTAGGCCATCAGAAAGAACACCAACTCCATCACCATCATCAACCCTCTCTCAGTCCGCCCTGTCCACCGCTACTTCCACCATATGCAGCTCTCAAGTCCAGCTCACCCTCCCAGACACTATGAGTAGGTCAAGAAAGTACTCAGTCTCTCATCCGCGTACACTGGGTTTGAACGCCCACATTGCCAAACTAATCTCGTTTGAGATGATGCCCTTTCGGTTGGTGGAAAGCACAGCTTTCCGCGAACTCATGGCCTATGCAGTACCACGCTATGACCTACCCAGTCGCCACTTCTTCTCTCGCAAAGCCATCCCAGCCCTCCACCATCATGTGAAAGACCGCATTGTCCATGCACTCAAGCAGTCAGTGAGCGGAAAGGTGCACCTCACAACTGATGCATGGTCCAGTCGGCATGGCCAGGGCCGTTACATGTCCATCACTGCGCACTGGGTTAATGTGGTGGATGCAGGGTCCACAGGGGACAGCGGTGGTGGGACAGTGCTGCCTAGCCCACGGTATAGGAAACAGTTGGCTGCAGGCGATCGACCCTCCTCCTCCTCCACCTCCTCCAGAAGCGAAAGCTCGTCCACAGAGCGCAGTCGTACGAGCACTCCATCTGCAGCTGCCACTGTTGCACACGATGTGTCCCCCTATCGAGCAGCTAGTGGAAAGCATCAGCAGGCTGTGTTGCAGATGATGTGTTTGGGCGACAGACACACCGCCGAGGTGCTGGCCGAGTACTTGAAGCGACAAACTGAGTCATGGCTGGGCAGTGTACATCTTGAGGCAGGCAAGGTAGTTAGTGATAACGGCCGTAATTTTGTGGCAGCCATAGCCCTTTCAAAACTCAGCCACATACCTTGCTTGGCTCACACCTTGAACCTGGTGGTGCAGTGCTTCCTCAAAAATTATCCGGAGTTAACAGCCCTGCTCCAGAAGGTGCGAAGACTGTGCGCGCACATCCGCCGGTCGCCTGTACACTCCGTTCGTATGCAGAAGCTGCAGCGATTGCTCCACCTTCCCAACCACTGCCTCATTATCGACATTGCAACAAGGTGGAACTCCACCCTGCACATGGTGGAGCGGCTGTGCGAGCAGAGGCAGGCCATAATGCATTTGTGGGAGGATACACGGCCAGGCACTTTGAGAGCAGACATGGAGTTGACAGGTGTGCAGTGGTCGAAGCTGAAAGACCTTTGTAAAGTCCTTCAGTGTTTTGAGGAATGCACACGGCTGGTAAGCGCAGACGACGCCATCCTAAGCATGAGCATCCCACTTATGCGTCTGCTCATGCAAACTTTGACGCACCTTAAAGAGCAGGCGTCTGCAGCCAATGTTGATGAGGAGGAAGAGGAGGAGGGAATCCTTGATGACATTCAGCCATTGTCTGCTCAGGGACCTCTCCTGGATGAGGTGGAGGAAGAAGAGGAGGAGGATGATGGGGATGATTACTTAGGGGAGGAGGATGCATCTCGTGGGGCAAGTGAAAATGTTGGCGTGGCAAGGTCTGGTACAGGGTTTGTGCGTGACTGGAGGGATGTGGATTTGCCAGAAAGTGCTCCTCCACCCAGCACTCGCAGTGCATCATTGACACCGGGAAAATTGGCCCACATGTCAGATTATGCCTTGCAGATCCTAAAAAGGGACCCCCGCATTGCCAAAATGATGAATGATGACGACTACTGGTTGGCCAGCATCCTGGATCCACGCTATAAAGGCAAATTACAAAACATCATGCCACAGGAGAACCTTGACCTAATATTGGCTAATAAACAAGCAACTCTGGTAAATCGGTTGCTTGAGGCATTCCCAGCACACAGCAGCGGTGATGGTTCTCACACGAGCCGTACGGGCCGGGGG
Source organism: Dendrobates tinctorius (assembly GCF_039654945.1). NCBI lineage: Eukaryota > Metazoa > Chordata > Amphibia > Anura > Dendrobatidae > Dendrobates > Dendrobates tinctorius. Next base: position 391,729 of record NW_027361685.1, read on the forward strand.
CAGCTTGGCAGAGGTGTTCGTGGTGCACACAGCAGAAGTGGCGTTGGAGACAGGGGTTTCATGACAATGTTGTGGACTGATTTTTCAAATACCGCTCACACAACTGGTAATACTGCATCGATGGAAAGTGACAGGAGACAGCAGTTGTCAACTATGGTAACAAACTACTTTTCCTCCCATATCGATGTTCTCCCACACAGGTCATTCCCCTTTGACTATTGGGCCGCTAAACTGGACACCTGGCCTGAATTGGCCCAATATGCCTTACAGGAGCTCGCTTGCCCAGCTGCAAGTGTGCTATCGGAAAGAGTCTTCAGTGCAGCTGGATCAATCCTGACAGAAAAAAGGACCCGTCTGTCAACCCAAAATGTGGATGATCTAACCTTCATTAAAATGAACCACGCATGGGTTTCCAAGGATTTTGTCCCACCTTCCCCTGATGACACATAGGGTGACAGAAAAATGGCTTGCTTTGGTCCACCTCTTCCTGGTACTTCACCTATTTCGCCTTTTGCATCAGCTGAATGTCCAACATCAACATATGCCACTTTTTTGAATGTGTACGCTATCCATACATGTTATCCAGGGATACGGTACCCTTTCTAACCTTTGTGCAATCACGTGCAATCCATACTGGGCCTAACACCGTCTGAGCCTGCCTCCTGAGACATATATTTTGAATGTGTACGCTATCCATACATGTTATCCAGGGATACGGTACCCTTTCTAACCTTTGTGCAATCACGTGCTATCCATACTGGGCCTAACACCGTCTGAGCCTGCCTCCTGAGACATATATTTTGAATGTGTACGCTATCCATACTTGTTATCCAGGGATACGGTACCCTTTCTAACCTTTGTGCAATCACGTGCGATCCATACTGGGCCTAACACCGTCTGAGCCTGCCTCCTGAGACATATATTTTGAATGTGTATGCTATCCATACATGTTATCCAGGGATACGGTACCCTTTCTAACCTTTGTGCAATCACGTGCAATCCATACTGGGCCTAACACCGTCTGAGCCTGCCTCATGCTGTATAGACATATATTTTGAATGTGTACGCTATCCATACATGTTATCCAGGGATACGGTACCCTTTCTAACCTTTGTGCAATCACGTGCAATCCATACTGGGCCTAACACCGTCTGAGCCTGCCTACTGAGACATATATTTTGAATGTGTACGCTATCCATACATGTTATCCAGGGATACGGTACCCTTTCTAACCTTTGTGCAATCACGTGCAATCCATACTGGGCCTAACACCGTCTGAGCCTGCCTCCTGAGACATATATTTTGAATGTGTACGCTATCCATACATGTTATCCAGGGATACGGTACCCTTTCTAACCTTTGTGCAATCACGTGCAATCCATACTGGGCCTAACACCGTCTGAGCCTGCCTCATGCTGTATAGACATATATTTTGAATGTGTACGCTATCCATACATGTTATCCAGGGATACGGTACCCTTTCTAACCTTTGTGCAATCACGTGCAATCCATACTGGGTCTAACACCGTCTGAGCCTGCCTTCTGAGACATATATTTTGAATGTGTACGCTATCCATACATGTTATCCAGGGATACGGTACCCTTTCTAACCTTTGTGCAATCACGTGCAATCCATACTGGGCCTAACACCGTCTGAGCCTGCCTCCTGAGACATATATTTTGAATGTGTACGCTATCCATACTTGTTATCCAGGGATACGGTACCCTTTCTAACCTTTGTGCAATCACGTGCGATCCATACTGGGCCTAACACCGTCTGAGCCTGCCTCCTGAGACATATATTTTGAATGTGTACGCTATCCATACATGTTATCCAGGGATACGGTACCCTTTCTAACCTTTGTGCAATCACGTGCAATCCATACTGGGCCTAACACCGTCTGAGCCTGCCTCATGCTGTATAGACATATATTTTGAATGTGTACGCTATCCATACATGTTATTCAGCGATACGGTACCCTTTCTAACCTTTGTGCAATCACGTGCTATCCATACTGGGCCTAACACCGTCTGAGCCTGCCTCATGCTGTATAGACATATATTTTGAATGTGTACGCTATCCATACATGTTATCCGGGGATACGGTACCCTTTCTAACCTTTGTGCAATCACGTGCAATCCATACTGGGCCTAACACCGTCTGAGCCTGCCTCCTGAGACATATATTTTGAATGTGTACGCTATCCATACATGTTATCCAGGGATACGGTACCCTTTCTAACCTTTGTGCAATCACGTGCAATCCATACTGGGCCTAACACCGTCTGAGCCTGCCTCATGCTGTATAGACATATATTTTGAATGTGTACGCTATCCATACATGTTATCCGGGGATACGGTACCCTTTCTAACCTTTGTGCAATCACGTGCAATCCATACTGGGCCTAACACCGTCTGAGCCTGCCTCCTGAGACATATATTTTGAATGTGTACGCTATCCATACATGTTATCCAGTGATACGGTACCCTTTCTAACCTTTGTGCAATCACGTGCAATCCATACTGGGCCTAACACCGTCTGAGCCTGCCTCATGCTGTATAGACATATATTTTGAATGTGTACGCTATCCATACATGTTATCCGGGGATACGGTACCCTTTCTAACCTTTGTGCAATCACGTGCAATCCATACTGGGCCTAACACCGTCTGAGCCTGCCTCATGCTGTATAGACATATATTTTGAATGTGTACGCTATCCATACATGTTATCCGGGGATACGGTACCCTTTCTAACCTTTGTGCAATCACGTGCAATCCATACTGGGCCTAACACCGTCTGAGCCTGCCTCATGCTGTATAGACATATATTTTGAATGTGTACGCTATCCATACATGTTATCCGGGGATACGGTACCCTTTCTAACCTTTGTGCAATCACGTGCAATCCATACTGGGCCTAACACCGTCTGAGCCTGCCTCCTGAGACATATATTTTGAATGTGTACGCTATCCATACATGTTATCCAGTGATACGGTACCCTTTCTAACCTTTGTGCAATCACGTGCAATCCATACTGGGCCTAACACTGTCTGAGCCTGCCTCATGCTGTATAGACATATATTTTGAATGTGTACGCTATCCATACATGTTATCCAGGGATACGGTACCCTTTCTAACCTTTGTGCAATCACGTGCAATCCATACTGGGCCTAACACCGTCTGAGCCTGCCTCATGCTGTATAGACATATATTTTGAATGTGTACGCTATCCATACATGTTATCCGGGGATACGGTACCCTTTCTAACCTTTGTGCAATCACGTGCAATCCATACTGGGCCTAACGCCGTCTGAGCCTGCCTCCTGAGACATATATTTTGAATGTGTACGCTATCCATACATGTTATCTGGGGATATGGTACCCTTTCTCACCTTTGTGCAATCACGTGTAATCCATACTGGGCGTGAGAACGGCTGGTGAGCTGTTAAGCAAGCTACAGCACCTGTCCAGACAAGTACAGGGATTCCCTAGCGAGGAGACTTATTTGATTGTTTTCAATGTTGGGACAGCAATTTTTGGGGAGCACTATACTCTGGAGAATGATAGATGGGGCCCACCATACACTGGAACATTCCAAAGGTGGACATCAGACACTGGAGCAGCATTTACAGGGCCCATTATACACTAGAGCATTAGAAATGGGGCCCATTATGTTTGGAGCATTATTTGGGCCCATAAGACAGTGGAGCTTCATCCATGGGGACCAACATATACTGTAGCATTATGTGGAGCTCATCATATACTGTTTCAAACATTATATGGGACCAATGATTCTGTATGGAGAAATAGATGGGCCTTGTCATGAGATGTAAAAAGTGAGGTATTTTTCATTGTACTATACCGCTATTTCTCTGCCGTATCGGAGCATGATGAGTTGTGGTATGTGTTAAAGGGGCGCTCTTTCGCCCAGGGCACATGAAAACCTGGAGCCAGCCCTCCCCCCCCACAGTTTGTAGCCAAATAACCCCCATTTTTCAGTGCGTAACTTGTATTATGAAGTTAATTAAGGTTGACAAGCTTAAGTAAGAAGAATTGATGCTTTTGGCATTCAAATGAGCACTGTAGGTGTGTTTCCTGTCCTCTCACTGCCGACTTTTATTCCCCATTGACTTACATTGGGTTTCTTGTTTCGGGACGACCCCGACTTTTCCCTATAATCGGACGATCTTGCTCGACCCGACTTTTGGAAAAGTCGGGTTTCACGAAACGAAACGCGACCCTAAAAAACCAAAAGTCGCTCAACTCTACTAAAAAGCCTTCACTAGACCCCTGTCCAGCTGTATAATGAGGCCCAGGCTTTATAGTGAAGGGACAGGAGGGAGAAAAGTGGGGAAAGGAGCCGGACTGCCCATCACTAACCTGCAGAGCCGCACTCCACATATATGGCTGCTCAGTGCACAGGACCTGTGATGAGGTCACAGGAGGGGAGGAGTCAGGGGTCACATGATCAGGGGCCTCAGAGTGTGTCGGATGAGGGGAAGTTTATGTGTGGGGTCAGGAGGGGTTTACAGGGTGGATGTAGCAGAGCCCTGTGTGTACGAGGTGTACGGAGCGGAGCCGTGTGTACGAGGTAAATGGAGCGGAGCCATGTGTGTACGAGGTGTACGGAGCGGAGCCGCGTGTGTGCGAGGTGTATGGAGCGGAGACGTGTGTGTACGAGGTGTACGGAGCGGAGCCGTGTGTGTACGAGGTGTACAGAGCAGAGCCGTGTGTGTACGAGGTGTACGGAGCGGAGCCATGTGTGTGTACGAGGTGTACGGAGCGGAGCCGTGTGTGTACGAGGTGTACGGAGCGGAGCCGTGTGTGTACGAGGTGTACGGAGCGGAGCCGTGTGTGTACAAGGTGTACGGAGCGGAGCCCTGTGTGTACGAGGTGTACGGAGCGGAGCCGTGTGTGTATGAGGTGTACGGAGCGGAGCCGCGTGTGTGCGAGGTGTATGGAGCGAAGACGTGTGTGTACGAGGTGTACGGAGCGGAGCCGTGTGTACGAGGTGTACGGAGGGGAGCCGCGTGTGTACGAGGTGTACGGAGCGGAGCCATGTGTGTGTACGAGGTGTACGGAGCGGAGCCGTGTGTGTACGAGGTGTACGGAGCGGAGCCGCGTGTGTACGAGGTGTACGGAGCGGAGCCGTGTGTGTACGAGGTGTAGGGAGCGGAGCCGTGTGTGTACGAGGTGTATGGAGCGGAGCCGTGTGTGTACGATGTGTACGGAGCGGAGCCCTGTGTGTACGAGCTGTACGGAGCGGAGCCGCGTGTGTACGAGGTGTACAGAGCGGAGCCATGTGTACGAGGTGTACAGAGCAGAGCCGTGTGTGTACGAGGTGTACGGAGCGGAGCCGTGTGTGTACGAGGTGTACGGAGCGGAGCCGTGTGTGTACGAGGTGTACGGAGCGGAGACGTGTGTGTATGAGGTGTACGGAGCGGAGCCGTGTGTGTACGAGGTGTACGGAGCGGAGCCGTGTGTGTACGAGGTGTACGGAGGGGAGCCGTGTGTGTACGAGGTGTACGGAGTGGAGCCGTGTGTGTACGAGGTGTACGGAGCGGAGCCGTGTGTGTACGAGGTGTACGGAGCGGAGCTGCGTGTGTACGAGGTGTACGGAGCGGAGCCGCGTGTGTACGAGGTGTACGGAGCGGAGCCGCGTGTGTACGAGGTGTACGGAGCGGAGCCGTGTGTGTACGAGGTGTACGGAGCGGAGCCGTGTGTGTACGAGGTGAAATGTTTTAGACTCAAATTTTTCTATTTCACAGAGAGTAAAATGGAGCCACAATTTACACAGAAATTTCTCCCAAACCTGAGGTCAGGAATGACTGCACACGGCCGGGCTCCAATGGGGAGAGTCACTGTTTTGCTTTTTGGAGCACTAATTTGGCAGTCCTCGCTTGTGGGGGCCAGTTGTAAAGCCCCCGATGTTCGTGGACAACGTACGACCCCCTAAAGTTACCCCATTTCAGACTCTGTACCCATCACCCATCAGGGAAGTCATCTATGGGTGTAATGGGCATTTTTATCTTACAGGTGTCACTGATTTCTTTACTACTTGCTGTGAAGATAATATTACATGTGTTCCGAGGTGCAGCAAGTGGTTCAGCTCAAGGACATCTGAGTGGGCTCCTAACCAGATGTTATGATGGTGCCTCACATGCCTTGTCAGTGCCTCTCTTCTCACTATGGTCACTGCAGCTTCTCAGTGGGTCGACCTCCCAGGGCTGTGGGGTACTTGGTACCGGGCCCTATGAGCTTCAATGGGAGATGTCACGGCAGCTGAGACCCTGCCCGTGGCCGTGGGTGCCCATTGTAAAAGGAGTTGTTGCAGTGTGCTTAGAGTGATGAAAGTTTATGAGTGATTCGTGACGCCACCTGTGGTGTTCGGCAATAGAGATGTAAGCCGACGCTGCAGACAGATCCTCTGGGACAGATGGTGTGGTGCAGCAGTGATGTTATAGCCCTCCACAGGCAGGGCTGTAGTCCCAGGGCAGTGTAGAGACGCGTTGCAGGAATGGTGCAGTGTAGGCACAGGGATGCAGCGGTGCCAGGTGTGTGTGACGCGGGAATGAGTGGAGGACACCAGGGCATGTAGTTCCAAAGCTTTACTCACAGTCTGTTGTACAAACAGGTGCCTGCCTCCATGCCGTGTCCTCCGGGTCAGGGACTCAGTCAACCTCCAGGCCAGATGGAATACTCCTTTCCAACACTCCGCCCACCTGTACCTTTCTGAACGTCTCCTCTTATAGCGCCTTTAAATGAAGTACTCCTAGTACTGAGTTACACTGGAGTTCCTCCTGTCCGATGTTCTTATGAACTCTACTTGTACGGCAGACAGCTGTAGCCTGCTTCGGGGACTCCTTGCTACTAAGTCCTGGCTCACTATCCAGTTGCTGTTGTGCCCCCAAGTCTTGTGTGGGAATAAAGCGGTCACTCCTTCTATTCCTCCGGTGTCTGCTGCAGGACCATTAGTGTTGTGAGTTCATTCTCCCCTTCACCTTTGATGTCTGATGAACTCCCTCTGCTGGTGAAGAGAGGTAATGAAATTGATTGGGATGGGAAGAACCTGTCATCTGAACAGGCGGAGTGTGATTGGATATCTGGAATTTCTGAGTGGATATAAGGCAGCCGACGCCCTGCATGGTTGCTGGTGATCCTTTCTGCTCTGAGCTCTTGCATCCAGTTTTAGTTCCTGTCTACTAAAAGCTAAGTTTTTGCCCTGCTATTATTCCATGAGATTTTGTCTGGTTTCCTTAGTGTTTATATTCAGCCAGTCCTGGTTGGGACTGGCTGAATTCCGTTTTTGTCTCTGATCAGTTTATCTCTTTGCTCTGTTTTCAGAATATACCTGAGTGCTGATATAGTGGTTTTGAAGTCTAGCGACTTCAGGGCCTTTTTCCCTATCAGACGGTTGGGACATTTTTGGTAGGGTATTTTGCGGATTGCAGCCAGCATCTTTTCTGTCCTGTCCTATCTAGTTAGTTGGGCCCCATCATTTGCTCAGCCTGTCTTTCTGTCTGTGTTTGTGTTTTCATCTGTATTTCACCGACAATACATGTTGGGGCCTGTCTATTGCTTTGGGGTCTGCTCTGGGGCAGTTTAGATTTCCCCTTTCCTTCTTTAGGCTTATGTAGTTCTCCGGCTGTGACGAGGGGTCTAGGGCACCGTAGGAACCCCCCACGGCTACTGTTAGTTGTGGTGTATAGGATCAGGGGTCTGCAATCCGATAGCTATCAACCTCCCCGGTTTTCTGGACTTAGCTTGTATTTTTGTTTTCTCCTCCGGTGACTCATTCATAATAGAATCACCAGCCATACCGCAGATTCTAGGGTACTCAATAGCAGGAAAGAATTGTAAAAAAAAAAAAAAAGTGTCAGAATTTTTTTTTTGTGTATATTTTTTCCTCTATTTCTCTGAGGCCGTAGGGGGAATTTTTTCTCAATGGAGATTAAGCAATTGTCTGATCGTGTGGAGCAGCTTACTGCTGAAGTGCGGGGAATTTCCACCTATCTTGCTCATTCACATGCTGCTGAACCAAAGATCCCTACTCCTGATGTGTTTTTTGGGGATCGGTCTAAATTTCTGAATTGTAAGAATAATTGTAAATTATTTTTTGCCTTGAAGCCTAACTCATCGGGGAACTCCGCGCAGCAGGTTAAAATTGTCATCTCTTTGCTGCGCGGCGATCCCCAGGATTGGGCGTTTTCTTTGAAACCTGATCATCCTATTCTGACTGATGTGAACACATTTTTTCAGGCCTTGGGGTTGTTGTATGATGAACCTAATGCTATTGATCAGGCTGAAAAGGCCCTGTTGGCATTGAGCCAGGGTCAGGATTCTGCAGAGTTGTACTGTCAAAAATTCCGAAAGTGGGCGGTCCTCACTACCTGGAATAATGGTGCCTTGGCAGCTCTCTTTCGAAAGGGTTTGTCAGAAACCGTAAAAGATACTATGGTGGGATTTCCTGTTCCTTCTGGTCTTGACGATTCTATGTCATTAGCCATTCAGGTTGATCGGCGTTTGCATGAACGCAAAACTGCATGAGAGGTGTTGCCACCTGTTGAACAAATGTCTGAACCTATGCAATGTGATAGAGTTTTGTCTAGGGCGCAATGTCAGGAGTTCAGAAGGCGTAATAAGCTATGTTTTTTCTGTGGAGATGCCTCTCATATTATTTCTGTCTGCCCTAAATGAGAGAAACGTTTTGCACACACATTTGCTGTGGGTGGTGTTCAACCTAAGTTTCTTCTGGCAATTACTCTGATCTGCTCCCTGTCCACATTTTCCGCTAAGGCTTTTGTGGATTCGGGAGCAGCTCTGAACCTGATGGACTTGGATTTTGCTAAACATTGTGGGTTTCCTATGACACCTCTGCGGACGCCTATCCCTTTGAGGGGGATTGATGCTACTCCTTTGGCGAAGAATAAACCTCAGTTTTGGTCCCAGGTCGTAATGCGGGTCGCCCCAGACCATCAAGAAAATTGCAGATTTTTGGTGTTGCATAATTTGCATGATACCCTCATTCTGGGGTTTCCCTGGTTGCAAATCCATAATCCAGTTTTGGATTGGAAATCTTTATCTCTGGTGAGTTGGGGTTGTAGGTGTGCCCTTAGTGACGCTCCTGTTTTCTCCACCTCTCCCCAGTCGCATAATGTTCCTGACTATTTGGCTGATTTTTATGATGTATTTAGTGAGAATGAGTCTGCGTCTTTGCCTCCTCATAGGAGTTATGACTGTGCAATTGAGCTGAGCCCTGGGTGTAAATTTCCCAAGGGTCGACTTTTCAATTTATCAGTACCCGAGCACGAGGCTATGCGATCCTATATTAAGGAGTCGTTGGAGAAGGGTCATATTAGACCATCCTCTTCACCCTTAGGTGCTGGGTTTTTTTTTGTGGCCAAGAAAGATGGTTCATTAAGGCCTTGTATTGACTATCGTTCCCTCAACAAAATTACTGTTAAATATCAGTATCCGTTACCCCTGATTTCTGATCTATTCGCCAGAGTTAAAGGTGCTTGCTGGTTTACCAAGCTTGACCTCAGGGGGCGTATAATCTTATTCGCATTAAGCAGGGGGATGAATGGAAGATGGCATTTAATACTCCGGAGGGACATTTTGAGTACCTGGTGATGCCTTTTGGGCTCACTAATGCCCCTTCTGTCTTCCAGTGCTTCATGAATGATATTTTCCGAGACTTTGTGGATAAATTTTTGATCATCTATCTGGATGATATTTTGATCTTTTCCAAGGAATGGGACTCTCATGTGGAACATGTTCGGACTGTGTTCCGGATTTTGAGGGAGAATTCCCTTTATGTCAAGGGATCGAAATGCCTTTTTGGTGTACAGAGGATTTCATTTTTGGGATTTATTTTGTCTCCGTCAACTATGGAAATGGACCCGGCCAAGGTACAGGCCATTTATGATTGGGTTCAGCCCAATTCTTTGAAGGCCCTCCAGAAGTTTTTGGGTTTTGCTAATTTTTATCGTAAATTTATAGCTAATTTTTCTGGTATTGCCAAACCATTGACTGATTTGACTAAGAAGGGGGCTGATGTGCTGAATTGGTCTCCGGAGGCTGTTTCTTCTTTTCAGGAGCTGAAGCGAAGGTTCACTTCTGCTCCGGTTTTGCGGCAACCTGATGTCTCACTCCCGTTTCAGGTAGAGGTGGACGCTTCTGAGATTGGTGCAGGAGCTGTTTTGTCCCAAAAAGATCTTGTAACATCTAAAATGAATCCCTGTGCTTTCTTTTCCCAAAAGTTCTCCCCATCCGAACGTAACTATGATGTGGGGAATCGGGAACTGTTAGCCATGAAATGGGCATTTGGGGAGTGGAGACATTGGTTGGAGGGAGCTAAACATCAAGTCGTGGTCCTTACTGACCACAAGAATTTGATTTACCTGGAGTCGGCCAAACGCTTGAATCCTAGACAGGCTAGGTGGGCGTTGTTTTTCACACGTTTTGATTTTGTGGTCTCTTTTCTTCCGGGCACTAAGAATGTCAAGGCAGACGCTCTCTCTAGGAGTTTCTTTGCTGATTCTCCTATTGTGACCAAGCCTGCTACCATCTTAGGTGAGGGGGTAGTTCTTTCTGCCATCTCGCCCGATTTGAGACGTGTTCTGGAAGAGTTTCAGGAGGACAAACCTGAGCGTTGTCCCATTGGAAAATTGTATGTTTCTGACCAGTGGAGAAAGAGAGTGATGTCTGAGGTTCATTGCTCCGCATTGGCTGGTCATTCAGGTATTTTTGGTACTAGAAATTCGGTGAGTCGGTCTTTTTGGTGGCCCGCCTTGTCTCGTGATGTCAGGAATTTTGTGTAGTCCTGTGGGACTTGCTCCCGGTCTAAACCTTGTTCTCGCTCTAGTGGGTTGTTGATGCCTTTGCCGGTGCCCCGGAGGCCATGGACCCATATTTCAATGGATTTTATCTCTGATATGCCTGTTTCTCAGAGAATGACTGTTATTTGGGTGATTTGTGATAGATTCTCTAAGATGGTCCATCTTGTACCACTCCTTAAGTTGCCATCTTCCTCAGAGTTGGTGCCCTTGTTTTTGCAACAGGTGGTTCGCTTGCACGGGATTCCTGAGAACATTGTATCTGACAGAGGAGTTCAGTTTGTTTCTAGATTTTGGAGGACTTTCTGTTCCAAGCTGGGAATTCAGTTGTCCTTCTCCTCTGCGTTTCACCCTCAGACCAATGGGCAGACAGAGAGAACAAACCAGACTTTGGAGTCGTATTTGAGATGTTTTATTTCTGCTGATCAGGATGATTGGGTTTCATTTTTGACCTTGGCCGAATTTGCTTTAAATAATAGAGCTAGTTCTGCCACTTTGATGTCACCTTTTTTTTGTAACTTTGGGTTTCATCCTCGATTCTCTTCAGGGCAGGTGGAGTCTTCTGCCTACCCAGGTGTTGACACTGTGGTGGAGAGAATGCACCAGATCTGGGACCAAGTGGTGGATAAGTTGTCTCTCTCCCAGAAAAAGGCCCAGCGGTTTTCCAACCGGCATAGGACCATTGGTCCCCGGTTTAAGGTGGGTGATATGGTTTGGTTGTCATCAAAGAATATCTCTATGAAGGTGGCTTCTCCAAAATTTAAACCTAGATTTATTGGACCTTACAAGATTTTGGAGATTCTTAATCTGGTCTCTTTTTGATTGGCTCTTCCTGTTACATTCAAGATCCATAACGTGATTCATCAGTCTCTGTTAAAGAGGTTTGTTGAGCCAGTAGTTCCTGTGGTGGCACCTCCTGACCCTGTATTGGTTGAAGGTAATGTGGAATATGAGGCTGAGAAGATACTGGATTCTCGTCTGGCTAGACGGAGACTCCAGTATTTGGTTAAATGGAAGGGTTATGGCCAGGAGGATAATTCTTGGGTCCCTGCATCTGATATTCATCCTGGTTGGGACTGGCTGAATTCCATTTTTGTCTCTGATCAGTTTATCTCTTTGCTCTGTTTTCAGAATATACCTGAGTGCTGATATAGTGATTTTGAAGTCTAGCGACTTCAGGGCCTTTTTCCCTATCAGACGGTTGGGACATTTTTGGTAGGGTTTTTTGCGGATTGCAGCCAGCATCTTTTCTGTCCTGTCCTATCTAGTTAGTTGGGCCCCATCGTTTGCTCAGCCTGTCTTTCTGTCTGTGTTTGTGTTTTCATCTGTATTTCACCGACAATACATGTTGGGGGCTGTCTATTGCTTTGGGGTCTGCTCTGGGGCAGTTTAGATTTCCCCTTTAATTCTTTAGGCTTATGTAGTTCTCCGGCTGTGACGAGGGGTCTAGGGCACCGTAGGAACCCCCCACGGCTACTGTTAGTTGTGTGGATAGGATTAAGGGTCTGCAATCCGATAGCTACCAACCTCTCCGGTTTTCTGAACTTAGCTTGTATTTTTGTTTTCTCCTCCGGTGACTCATTCATAACACATTAGTATCCATACAACCTCGGGGATCGGGCTCCAGCCTTGCTCTTAGAACTTCTAGGAAGGGTTCTCTTCTAATCCACGTCCTCTGTTCTCGTTTACTGCTCACGTTCCGTACTAATCTTTCTTTCTATGGAAAATCAGGCTTTCAGTCTATGTTGCTCTCTCTCTCTTCCTTTCCTGTGCCAGCAGACCCAGGTCACTGGGATCTGCTGCAGCACTTCCATCCATCTATCCCTCTCTCCAGGGATCTTCTTCTCTCTCCTTACTCAACAACTGACTCCTCTCCCAAACTCTCCGCGCTCTCTTTAATGTAAACTAAACTCTACCCACCACCCAGCACATTTCGTGTTCCAAGCAGGGAGCCACCAATGGGTGCTTTGCTACACTCCAAGCAGGGAGCCGCCGAAGGTGCTTTTCTACACTACATTGTGGTGTGGGGTGCAGGTGTTGGAGTGTGGTCAGGAGCCTCCAAGTTACCTGAATAGTGGGGTACACACCTCAGTAGGAGGTGCAGTACCTCTGTGGCAGCTGAGCCTCAGGGGTGCCACATACCCCCCCGTTAAACACAGCACGTCCGCGGGCTGCAAGGGAAACAAAGTTGACAATACAGGAACATACAAATTTTTATATTGCATAATGAACATGTCTTATACTAAACTTCCCAATGTGGGAGGCACTGTTTCTTGAACGTTACAGTTTAACTGTCTATCAATATTTAAAGTTATGCTACCTAATTTAAGGTGCCATGGAAGCAAATAGTAACACATTTTCTAGCAATACATTGCCTTTCTGTCATTCTTCACATTTTCTACTTTTCTTCTTCTTACCCTTAATTGACAACTGCTGGTGTCTGGTTCATCATCTGCATATTTTTGTTCAATTCTCCCACCATCTACTAACCTCCCTAAATCGGACATTTCCCTTTCCGTGGGTGGTACCACAATAACACCCCAGCAGCAGGCACGCTGTCTAGGCATTATGTTTGACACCAATCTCTCCTTCACATCCCATATACAATCTCTTGCCCACTCTTGCCGCTTACACCTAAAGAACATCTCTAGAATCCACCCTTTTCTCACCATGGAAACAACAAAAACCCTCACTGTAGCATTGTTCCACTCCCGCTTGGATTACTGCAACGCTCAATTAATTGGCCTCCCTGTCACTCGACTATCCCCTCTCCAGTCCATACTTAATGCAGCAGCCAGGGTTGTCCATCTGGCTAATCGGTACTCGGACGTGTCCTCTCTTCGTCAGTCATTACACTGGCTGCCCATTCATTATAGGATCCAATTCAAAGTACTTGTTCTCACCCACAAAGCTCTCCACGGTGCGTGCCCCCCCTACATCTTTTCCTTCATTTCTGTCTATCGGCCTAGCCAATCGCTGCGCTCTGCAAATGACTTTTGACTAACCTCTGCACTAATCCGTACCTCCCACTCCCGACTCCAAGACTTCTCCCATGCTGCTCCTATCCTCTGGAATGCTCTACCCCAATAAATTAGGACTAACCTCAATTTGCATAGTTTTAGGCGCTCCCTCAAAACACATTTGTTCAGAGTGGCTTATCACGTTCACTAATCAAAGTCATTCTATGTGTAAGTGTGCGTGTGTAGCCCATTCACTATCTCCATCCATCCTTCACTCCCTCAAGATGGCTGGACCTTCATTGTAAATATACAATTGTAAATACACACCTGTACTTTGTATCTCCCTCACCTCATTGTAGATTGTAAGCTCTCACGAGCAGGGTCGTCTTATTTCGTCTTATTTTGCTTTAATTATTGCATTGTTAACGTTGTTACTTATGGCTTGTGTTTTGAAACTGTTAAACTGTAAAGCGCTGTGGAATATGTTGGCACTATATAAATAAAGATTATTATTATTATTAATAATTCTCATATCTTTATTCAAACATTGTAAAACATTCACTATATTTCTTTCTCAATTAAACCCTATGAAATATGTCATTAATACTTTCACTACACACTATCACTTTCTAGTTTCTTGTTCAAAAATACTAAGCATTATTACTAAGCGCAAAGAGTAGACATTGGACCGGCCATCATGTCTGGAAATGTCCTTATAACGAGGTAGTCCTTGTTCCAAGGGAAGGTTCCTATGTAAAACCAAGAGAGAGCACCTAAAGAGGTGCAAACTATTTACATTAGCAGTTCTGGATCACTCAACGTCCATGATCTCCACAGTTCAAGTGTAACGGCTACCAATCAAACTGGGCAACAACTGGATCCAATGGGAAAAAACAAGAAAACAAAAACATGATAACCAAAATAGAAAAACAAGCACTAAGGTGGAAATACCCTCCTGGGTAACAAAAGTTAGTTTAAATCAACATTATGGCTGGTTATCCCCTCCTGGGGTTCTGGAAGCTGGTTGCTTGGGCTGCTTCCAGGGGAGAAGCTCTGGGTATCCAGATTCTGGAGACAGCTGCTGCCTGAGGTACAGCAGGGGTAGGCATATCAGCTGTTGCTGGTGATGTCTCTGCCACCAGTAAGTCGATAGGAGTGGCAGCTGGTATCAATGGATAAGGTTCTTCATCCTCTGGGGGTACTGCTGCTCTGGTCCTTGGTCTAATATCTAGGGATGCCGTGGCCTGTTGACGTAGGTAGGAGGCTACACGGGGGTTTTGCAGCTGCGGCCAAGAGAGCCCATGATGCGTTTCAATGTCCCGAAGCGGCCTAGATTCGTCCAAGCCCTGAAGGTGTCGTATGGTGCGGCCTATTCCAACCGCACCCTCCTCAGCAGGGATTTCTTCCACCTTCCCATCTCCGTCAGCCTAATGCCCCTGGACGACTCATCCAATACCCCCATTTCAAGCTCCAGCAGGCCAGCCTCCGACAATGAGAATTCGGGGGGTAGCCCATTAGGAGGGCCAGCATCTTTACCTAGTGCCTCCCAAAGGTGCAGTCTCGGCTCCGGTGCAGGCACGGTGCGGGTCCTGGTGGCAACAGTGGTAGTCAGGGCTGCCCGGGTAGATATGAGTGACGGCGGTGGAACAGATGGCGGCTCCCGGTCGGCGGGGGCCTCCGGTGGGACCTGCGCGGCCGCGTCAGGTCCAGACGGGAGCTCCTCTTCCTCCGCTTCAACTCCCAAAGCCTCACACAGTGGCGATGGTAATGGAGAGATTGCAAAGGATGCTGCAGGTGGTGTTGCAGCGGTCGCAGGCTCTACAGGATTTGCCTGGGGGAGATCCGGTGCAGCGATGGCGGGTACCGGTGACTGGGGTACCGCGGGTGTAGGCCCCTCCTGGGCACGCTGCAGATTCAAGGTCCATAAGGCTTCGTGTCTCAGTTGTAAACGGTGCGCCAGCTGGGCAATCTCGTCTTCCAGCTGCTGGCGGTTCATCCTGGAAGCCGGGTCAGAGCCTTCAGCCATTGCGCCGGGGAGATTCAGCTCAACCTCCTCGTGCTCCACAGGCCTCCTACCTTCTCCTTCCAATATGGTGTTCTTGCATTCTTCCTGCCTGGGCTCTTTTCCCGCCACTGGCTCTCGCCCCTCCTTCTGAGGGCGGCGTCTTCTTCCTACTTCTCCATACCAAGCCAGTATACGAACCCCTCGGGGGGGCCATGTTGCTGTCGCATAGAAGTTCAGACAGGGGAGGCCCGGGACTGTCAGCGCTCTTTTCTTAGGATCACCCATATTGTCACGCCCTTCTTCACCACACCGGCGGCCATTTTTAGGCTGTGTTCACACACAGCGTTTTTTTAGCGGTTTTCACTATAAAACCGCTATAAAACCACTAAAAATAAGGTGCACAGTCATTTCTATGCATTTTGCACTTTTTGTGCACATTGATGCGTTTTTTACCGCGAAAAAAACGCATCTCGGTAAATACCGCAGCATGCACATTAATTTTGCGTTTTTTTCCGCGGTTTAGGCTTCTCCCATGCTTTTAGAAACCGCTGCGGTAAAAAACGCATCAAAAACGCATCAAAACCGCGCAAAAAACGCGCAAAAACCGCCGCGGAAAAATAGGTGCGGTTTCTGGGAAGGGATTCAGGTTTTTGTGCAGAAATTTTCTGCAACGTGTGCACTTAGCCTTAGCGTTCATTTTACAGTCTATTAAATTGGGTCTTCTGCACATTTCAAAAGATTTGAGTCTTAGGCACACAGAACCCGATGGCATCGGATTTCATCATCCTGTTCGTGACACCAAAGTTGGGTCGCCCTCTCAGGGCTGTGGGGTACTCGGTACCGGGCCCGATGAGCTTCAATGGGAGATGTCACGGCAGCTGGGACCCAGCCCATGGCCCTGGGCGCCCATTGTAAAAGGAGTTGTTGCAGTGTGCTTAGAGTGATGAAAGTTTATGAGTGATTCGTGACGCCACCTGTGGCGTTCGGCAATAGAGATGTAAGCCGACACTGCAGACAGATCCTCTGGGACAGATGGTGTGGTGCAGCAGTGATGTTATAGCCCTCCACAGGCAGGGCTGTAGTCCCAGGGCAGTGTAGAGACGCGTTGCAGGAATGGTGCAGTGTAGGCACAGGGATGCAGCGGTGCCAGGTGTTTGTGATGCGGGAATGAGTAGAGGACACCAGGGCATGTAGTTCCAAAGCTTTACTCACAGTCTGTGGTACAAACAGGTGCCTGCCTCTGTGCCGTGTCCTCCAGGCCAGATGGAATACTCCTTTCCAACACTCCGCCAACATGTGCCTTTCTAAACGTCTCCTCTTATAGCGCCTTTAAATGAAGTACTCCTAGTACTGAGTTACACTGGAGTTCCTCCTGTCCGATGTGCTTATGAACTCTACTGGTACAGCAGGCAGCTGTAGCCTGCTTCGGGGACTCCTTGCTACTAAGTCCCGGCTCACTATCCAGTTGCTGTTGTGCCCCCCAAGTCTTGTGTGGGAATAAAGCAGTCACTCCTTCTATTCCTCCGGTGTCTGCTGCAGGACCATTAGTATCCATGCAACCTCGGGGACCGGGCCCCGGCCTTGCGCTTAGAACTTCTAGGAAGGGTTCTCTTCTAACCCACGTCCTCTGTTCTCTTTTACTCCTCACGTTCCGTACTAATCTTTCTTTCTATGGAAAATCAGGCTTTCAGTCTATGTTGCTCTCTGTCTCTTCCTTTCCCGTGCCAGCAGACCCAGGTCACTGGGATATGCTGCAGCACTTCCATCCATCTATCCCTCTCTCCGGGGATCTTCTTCTCTTTCCTTACTCAACAACTGACTCCTCTCCCAAACTCTCCTCGCTCTCTCTAATGTAAACTAAACTCCACCCAGCACGTTTCGTGTTCCAAGCAGGGAGCCACCAATGGGTGCTTTGCTACACTCCAAGCAGGGAGCCGCCGAAGGTGCTTTGCTACACTACTTTGTGGTGTGGGGTGCAGGTGTTGGAGTGTGGTCAGGAGTTTCCACCTTACCTGAATGGTGGGGTACCACACCTCAGGAGGAGGTGCAGTACCTCTGTGGCGGCTGAGCCTCAGGAGCGCCACATCAGCATGTTGTTTCCTTTTAGCCTTAGGGAGATTGGCCAGTCTGTACAGGAATTTAACCCTGCTGTGTCCTTCACAGATTAGGTTCCCCAGCCTATCCCATGCTGGCAGGTCCTATATTAGGCAGCTCCACCATCCGCCCTCTGCTTGATGTTGATTCCTAGGCAGTTCACTTTGCCTGTTGTACCTCACACTCGAGTCTCTGACCCACCAATCAGCTGAGGTAGTCTTGGGGACTACCCTGGAGTAGTTCCTGGTGTCTACCGGCTGTCCAGCCTATCCTCTGCACCAGTAGCTCTAGTGAAGTCCTGGTGGACACCTAGTTAGACCTCTTTAGAGTAAGCCTGGCCGATGGTGCAGTGGGTCCACATCCACCAATGTTACACCAAGTAACTGTGCACACCTCACAACTTTTGAAGCACAGAAAGAGGCACAGATCATGCGACGCGCATAGCAGCAAATTTTGGCATCACCCTAATCCACGGCCATTTACCACTGCTTTCTCCCCCGGCAGGAGGAGTTGTCAGAGGGACACTGGTAGTGAGGAAAATTCAGCAGACGCCTGAGACTGCAGGGTGTAGACCCAAATCCGGGACTGTCCGCTGTATCCGGGACAGTTGGGACTGGAGATGAGCAGGTGGCTTCATGGCTCTCTGGTCCAGCGTGCGTGGGACCTGGGGATTATTTTTTGTGCCGTCATTCACAGTCGGAGCCTCCAGAACGTTCTCCTCTTTATGTAGCGTCACTATACGACACCCGGCTTATTTGTGTCTGTAAGGCCGTGTTCACACACTGCAAAAATAGGGTGTTTTTGTTTTCTGCAGGATCCGCACCATCTCCAATAACGATCTTCTCCCCCTTATTTGATGTGTTCTTGGTGCAGAGGTGAAGCTGCGGTTATAATGCGCTTTTTAGAGGACAGAAAAGCTTTGATTCTGCACTTAATAAAGTTTCTGCAGTTTTTTACCTGCGATTTTAGACACATAGAAGAGAAGAAAAAGGCCCAAATCGGCACAGATCAGCCGCGTCCTCGGGCGCACAGCGGGCGCCTTTTATGGTAAAGTAGTTTTTATTAAGGATTTATTTACATAAATGGGGTAAAGAAAAAGGGGCGACAGATTATAAATACCCAGTAATACAGACAAGAACCAAACAACAGCAAAAAAGAGAAATGTAAAGTCATGAAAGAGAGAGAGGCAGAATAAAGGGGAGAAAGGGTTAAGGAGGAGAAAGGGTTAAGGAGGAGACTGGGAAAGGAAAAATAGGGTTTGTTAACCCCTTAGAGACCTTGCCCTTTTTCGTTTTTGCGTTTCTGTTTTTCGCCCCCCTTCTTCCCACAGCCATAACTTTTTTATGTTTCTGTCAGTATGGCCATGTTAGGACTTGTTGTTTGCGGGACAAGTTGTGCTTTGGAACGACATCATTGGTTTTACCATATCGTGTACTCAAAAATGGGAAAAAAATTCCAAGGGCGGTGAAATTGCAAACAAAGTGTAATGCCACAACTTTTTTTGGATTTTCTTTTTACCATATTCACCAAATGCTAAGACTGCCCTGCCATTATGATTCTCCAAGTCATTACAGCGTCATAGACACCAAACATGTCTCAGTTCTTTTGTATTTAAGTGGTAAAAAAATCCAAAAATTGTTGGGAAAAAATTGCTCCATTTTCATGATCTTGGGTTGGGTGAGGGCTTATTGTTTGCGCGCCCAGCTGATGTTTTTATTGATCCCATTTTGGTGCAGATACGATCTTTTCATCATCCATTATTGCATTTTAATTCAATGTCGCGGTGACCAAAAAACCTTAATTCTGGCATTTTGCTTTTTTTTTCTCACTACGCCGCCTAGTGATCGGGTTGTTCCTTTCTTTATGGATAGATCGGGCGATTCTGAACGTGGCGATACCAAACTTGTGTATGTTTTATTTTTCTTTTGTTTTATTTTGAATGGTGCGAAAGGGGGGGGGGATTTGAACTGTTATATTTTTTTATTTTTTTAATATTTTTAAAAACATTTTTTTACTTTTGGCCTGCTTCAATAGTTTCCATAACTCTGCAAAGGAATACGTGGATTTCATCCGCGCTGCCCAAATGATGAACTTCCAGAATGTTAATAACGTTTGAGAGTTGTTTATTCTACGCGTTTCAAGGTTTTTTGAACCTCTTCTTCAGGAAATACCACATGACGCATACACAGGTGATGCATTAAGTACACACAGATTTAAAAAAATGAGCTCCAGTCAGATGACAGATGTCAAAGTTCATAGTTAGCAGACAGTATAAATATTCATAGTAAGAGTTAGAAGCTGTTCTTATATTCACATGTCTATTATAATTTCACAGGTTGTTGAACAAAAGGAAAAAAATAAGGAAAAATAAAAAACACATATATACTGAGCAAGAAAAGCAAATCTCGGACACGAACTCCTAGAGATCTGCCTCAGCTTCCTCCAGCTCTGCCGCCCGACAATCAGACCACTCGGCTATACTAACAAGCTCCTGCACGCGGATCCGATGTGGAAGAGACATAGGATGAAATAAACCATTAGATAAACATTAAATTGTAAGGATCTAAATTTTAATCAATTAAAAAAAAAATGTTTTATTAATAAAAAAATAATATACATTTTTTTTAAATCTCAGGTTCGGCTTATTATAAAAAAAAAAGGAATCGCTCATCTGTAAAAGCTCAGTGGCAGAGTGGGAAGGACGATGTGCTCCACACCCGCAATATTGTGCACACACTCAGGATCGCACCGCAGGAGGAGCACACGGCGCTTCTCCCAATACCACATGGCTGTTACATCTCCCGCACAGAGTCAGATTATACAGCGACCGGTGTAAGTCACATCCCAAAGTTTAAAAACTCACTCCTTCAGCAGCGTTATTAACACCTCCTGAGGATAGCAAATCATGTCAGGGGATGATTTCTTTAGGACAAAGGAATGATTGGTTCTATATAAATATTTCTGAGAGGAATATTAACAAACTTAGAAAAATATATATATATACCAGTAATCATTTATATAATTGTACTGGGGTCCACAGACAGTCTGGAAAGAGGAGAGGGTTAATGCTCTGTAGAACTACTATTTCTCTGAGTGGAGATAGAGTAGAAAAAATTGATAAAACAGTGTTTAGGGCTTTCCCTTACCCGCTCTGCGGGAAAAAGAGAGAGTGACGCACTATATGTAATTATGGTGTAAAATGTATCAGGAAGGACCAAGAACTCCTAACAAGGGGGACAAATACTTGGCGTTACTCATCCCATTTTCTTTTTCAAACCAATTTTATTAAGGGGTTTTACAATAGTGAGGAAAAAGGGGTCTCAGGGAGGGGATGGGAGGGTGAGGAGGGAAGGGAAAAAAGGGGGGGAAGGACCAAATGGTCCGAACAAGTTTTTATTTTCAAGACATTAGCGGTGTCGTATAATTAACTGGGTTATTTTATAACCAGAACAATACTATAACTATATGTTTAACAGCCGCCAGATTATCTCTGGAACAGAGAAAAGAACAAACAACAAAGTATCAGTGCAGCAATTGCTGTAGAGTTAGCTTGAGGGAAATAATGCAATCCATCTGAACCATTTGCGGGAGAAATGGCCAATATTATTGTTAATAGTGGCTAGTTTTAGTTCAAAAGATTTATGTAGGGAGATTTTGTCTCTTATATCTTCAATGGTTGGAATGTCCGGTCGTTTCCAATGAAAAGCTATGGAACTTTTGGTAATAAGAAGGATATGAAATATTAAAGGGGGAAGAGTTTGATTTAGTTCTTGTGGGGTGATAGATAGCAAGGCCAGTTGAGGTGAGAGGGTGATGGGTTTTTGGAGAAGGGAGTTTATTAGGAGAGAGATATCTCTCCAAAGAGATTTGATCACCGGACAAAACCACAATATATGAAGAAGGTTCCCGTGTTGTCCGCATCCTCTCCAGCATAATGGGGAGATCTCTGGATATATCCTGGCTAGTCTGGCTGGGGTATAGTACCAACGGGAGATGATTTTCTGATGGGTTTCCAGAAGAGACATAGATAACGTGGCGGACATAGAGGAGGAACAAGCCTGCTCCCAGTCTGCTGCCCCTGGGCTTATCCCAAGTTCCGTCTCCCACTTAATTATATTATTTGTTTTGATGAATTCGTGGCTCTTATTGAACCACATATAAATGTACGAAACCCTCCAGAAAAGGCAATGGTTTATGTTGTTAGTGAGATTAAAGAAAGGTTCAGAGGGTTTAGCGTCTTTCTTCCTAAGTGTAGTTGCTAATTCTTTTAGTTGAATATAGTCATAAAATGCTGATGATGGAATACTGAACTTGTGTTTCATATCGCTAAAGGAAGAGATGTGATTGTGTCCACAAAGATCCTTTCATTTTTTGACACCATGGTCGGACCAGATGGAGGGCAGTTCTAGCTGAAAAAGAGACGCAATTACGTTAAGGGATAGAGGTCCTAACGGGTCAGTATTAGTGAGGCCTTTTTGTTGTTTAGCTAAGAGAACCCAAGCTTCTAGTGTTGCGCGGAAGATTGGATGCGTGATGGAATGTACCTTTTTGAGAAGGATAGACTCCAAGACGAGAAGGGAAGGAGACCTATTGTTGTTTAACGCCTTTTCAATGTTGACCCATGCCGGAGGGTCCTCGGTTGACCACCAAGGGAGGCTGTTTTTGACAAGGAGTGAGGAATAGTAAGCTGAGATATTCGGAAGGCCAGCTCCACCAAATCTCCTGTTGCCATATAAAATATTTTTTGCAACTCTGGCTTTTTTCCCGTTCCAAACAAAGTTGTTTGTCATGGATTGAAGGTTGGTAAGGGCGGGGGTGGAAATGGGTAAAGGGAGTGATCTAAAAAGATATACTATTTTGGGGAGGATATAGGCTTTAAATGTTATAATTTTACCCCACCAAGAGAGGTTTTTCTCCCCATATATTTTTAGGTCTTTTGAGATGGTCTCTGTAAGGGATTTTAGGTTCAGAGGCATGAGGGAAGGGATATTATTGGTAAATTTAAGTCCCAAATATGTAATGTAGTCTGAAGTCCAGCTCCAAGGACAAGAGCGGCTGATGGAGTTAATTTGGTCGCTGTCTAAATGAAGGGATAGCATCTTGGATTTTGAAACGTTGACTTTGAAACAGGAAATGTCCGAAAACTTCAGCAGAAGTTCTTGGACTTTAACAATTGATTTGATTGGATCTGACAGGGTGAGAATGTCGTCTGCGAAGAGGCATATTTTATATTCTTTATCACCTGCTTTAATGCCATGAATATCCGGGTTATCTCTGATAGACTGAGCTAGGTGTTCAATTGCCAGGGCAAACAGTAGAGGGGAAAGCGGGCAACCCTGCCTTGTACCATTGGATATTTGGAGGACTTTTGAAAGGTGATTGTTAACGTAAACTTTGGCCGATGGTGCAGTGTATAATGCTCTAATGCTAGTGATTAGTTCATGATGAAAGCCAAATTTGGCTAGAGTGGCGAACAAGTAGTCCCAATTTAATCTGTCGAAGGCCTTTTCGGCGTCAAGAGAAACTATAATGGATTTGGTTTTATGTGTATTAATGAGTTTCATAAGGTTGATCAATCTTCTGGTGCCGTCTGTAGATTGTCTATTGATTATAAACCCGATTTGATCTTTGTTGATTAGCTTAGGGAGTATGGAGTTCAGTCTGTTTGATAATAATTTAGCATATAGTTTGATGTCTGTATTTATTAACGAAATTGGCCGAAAGTTTTTCATGAGGGTTGTGTCCGAATTGGGTTTGGGGATAAGAATAAGGGTGGCCTCGAGCATTTCCTTGGGGAAATAGCCCAAAGTAGAAGCTGTGTTAAAAATTTTCGTCAAGTGGGGTGCAAGGATTTCGGCAAAAGTTTTATAGTAATTATTCGTAAACCCGTCAGGGCCGGGAGCTTTGAAGGTTTTAAGGTGCTTTATTGCATCTAGAGTTTCTTTTTCAGTGAAAGGAGATGATAGGGTAGATTTGTCAACTTCATCTAGTTTCGGGAGATTAATTTTGGTTAGAAAAGAAGTGATATCTGAATGACTTGGAGAGGGGAGGGAGGAATTTTGATTGATGTTGTAGAGATTCTCATAGAATGTAGCGAAGGAGTTAGCTATGTCCTGTGGGTGGGACAAGGGGGTATTTTTGGTGGAGAGAATGGTGTCAATCCTGTTTTTCCGTCTAGAATTTTTCAAGATGTTAGTCATATAGCGGGATGGCCGATTTAGATTCTGGTATTGTTTAAAGCGGTGGTTTTTAACTGCTGAGTCATGAAACGAGAAAATCAAGGCCCTAAGCTCCTGTCTTAACCTGGAGAGTTCTGAGCGTACGTCAATATCTGAATTGGGATTGTCGGTTATCATGGTTTCTTTGATTTTGATTTGATTCTGCAGATCTGTTATTTTTTCCCTGTTTGCCCTTTTATGTCTCGAGGATATCCTGATTAGGATTCCTCGCAGAACGGCCTTATGAGCATTCCAATAGGTGAAAGGGCTGGAAAGTTCAGTATCATTTTCTTTGAAGTAATTTCGTAAGGCTGTAGTAATCTCTGCATTATAGTGTGGAATATTGAGTAATGAGGAGTTGCATTTCCATAGGAACTGTTGGTTGGTGGCCGGGCCATCAGTGAATGTAGCTACTACTGGAGCGTGGTCAGAGACCGTTTTAGGGTGGATAGAGATGGAAGTAAATTTGGGAAGTGAGAAAATATCTGTTAAAATTAGGTCAATACGAGAAGCAGTGTGATGGACATCCGAATAATGACTATACTCGATTGAGGTCGTGTTTAGACAACGAAAAGTGTCAAAGAATTCGTTGTAATAAATCCAGTTGTTTAACGTTTCTGTTTTATGTCTATTGGGGGCGGAGGAATCCAATTTTCCATTTGGGACCATGTTAAAATCTCCTGCGAATATTAAGGAACCCTTCTTTATTAGGTTGATTTTCTTTAGAAGCTTATTTAAGA
Source organism: Dendrobates tinctorius (assembly GCF_039654945.1). Lineage (NCBI taxonomy): Eukaryota > Metazoa > Chordata > Amphibia > Anura > Dendrobatidae > Dendrobates > Dendrobates tinctorius. The sequence goes on from NW_027361685.1 coordinate 416,587, forward strand.
ATCTAATTTGACCCGTGTTGGGGACGTAGACGTTTACAATAGTAAAAATTGAGTTATTGATGCTACAAACTAGGATGTGATAATGGCCTTTCTCATCTCTTAGTTCGTCAATGAATTTAAAGTTGATGGAGTTTTTTATCATAGTAAGGACTCCTGCCTTTTTCTTTAATCCCGATGATTCATATATGTGGGGGAAGTTTTTGTGGGAAAAGTTAGGGTGAGCGCCTCTTTTAAATTTCGTTTCCTGAAGACACACAACATCAGAACCCAGCCTGTTGGTCTCATGATATATTACATGACGCTTTCTAGGGCTGTTCAGGCCCCTGACATTGTACGTGGCCAGGTTTATTTTCATTGTCAGTGTGGTGTTTTGTGGCTGAGAAGATACCTGTGATGCTGCTGTTCTTGGTGAGGTTGTGGCTGATGGAGAAGTTTAGGTTCAGATGGATAAGGTCAAGGGTGTATTGGCTGCAACTGAAACACACAATAAAGGAAAAAACAAGATAAATTAGCAACAAGTTTAGTCAGAATAAACTTATAGGGACCAACAGGAGCAGAATTCTAAGGCGAACTCTGCTCAGTTCGGGGGAAAGTTCGTGTGAGGATTTCCCGGCGACATCTTCTGAAGGGAGAAATACGCTCATCCAAGAATAGTCGAGGGAAGTAAAAGGTGGACGAACCTAGAGTCCAACTGATAACTAAACAATATATAAGGTAAACATTTTCGATGTGTTACTAAAGTATAGGCCTGTTGAAAGATAGTATTCCAAAGGATCGAGCCTGGAGGAAGAGTTATCATAACTATAATTATAATAATAATATATAAAGTGTTATTGTGTTGAATTTCCTTGGGCCTAAACAAGACCCATGAGTCCCTGAAGATCAAGTAGAAGATTTGGAGTCCGGAGACGCCGCAGGCTTGCTTCTAGGTTTAATGTTCATAGATTTGAGAAACTTGTGGCCTTCTTCCGCAGATAGTATAGCAGTAGTTTTACTACTGTGGTGGACCAACAATTTAAGGGGAAATCCCCACTTGTATGGTATGTTATTATCCCTCAAGGGAATGGTAATATCTTGGAAGGATTTCCTACCTTCGATTGTAGCTTTGGATAAATCTGTAAATATCTTGAGATGGGAAAATGGTACTGGGAAGCCGCCATTGTCCCTGATGGTATTTTGAATCCTCTCTTTTATATGAAAGAAGTGGATCCTAAGAATGGTATCCCTCGGGGTATCCTTGGGTAGGTGGGCCGGCTTTGGTAATCTGTGGATTCTATCGATAATTGTCTCTTGGGGAATAAGTGACGGATCAATTTTCTTGAAGACTTTTTGAACATATTCCTCAAGCTTGGCAGGGGTGACAGATTCCGGGATGCCCCTGATTTTCACGTTATTCCTTCTACTTCTGTCTTCTAAATCTGCTAGTTTTCTTTCCAGCCTTATGAGTTCAGACTTCAGTTGCTGATTTTCGTCTGTAGACATCTCTGTTTGTTTTTCTAACGACACCATTCTGGATTCATGATTTTCCAGTTTTTGATTAAACGTTTCAAACGTAGACTTAAAGATTTTCATTTGTGACTCTAATGTGGATTCTAGAGTGAGCTTCAGGTTATTATTAATTTTGTCGGCCAGTGAGGCCATATAAGCCTCGATGGTGTCATGGCTCGTTTCAACATGAGAGTCCAGTTTTGGTCTGGATTTGTCTGGGCTGGTATTTGGTGTTGAAGCCCAAGAATCATTGTCCATGTCGTTTTTGGGGTCATTTAGAAAAGAAAGTTTCTCACTCCAAGCCCCCGGATTCCGTCTTTTTGAGGAAGCTGATGTATCCATGGAGTCAGTAATTTTGTGGGGCGTCCTGGATCTAGTAGGACTGATGGTATTCCCCAAATCGGAGGAAGGGTGAGATGATTGTCTCTTGTCTCTATCCAATTTGGCGGACATAGTAGTTGTGGAGGGAGTTTTTGGTTGTTTGAGGCTGTTTGATCTGTTTTGACTCATTTTATCGGTATGAATAGAACTAGGCTGCAGAGACAATGAGGGTGAGTTGGGAAGTGGTGGCAGCGACTTTCGTCACCCTTTTTTTTTATTATTATTATTTTGTTTATTTGTTTGTTTATTTGTTTATTATTTTAATTCTCTTTTGTTTTAGTTTGATTTCATGTATGGCAAAAACCGTCTGGGCAGTCCACCAGTGATTTACGTTATGTGGGGAGTTGAAGCCAGCAGCACTATGGAGCTGGATTAGAAGGCTGCTCCTTTGACGTAAGATATGCCGGATTTTACGCAAATTGCGTATGTGGAGTGCGCAGCTGTGAATCAGGAAGCCGCTCTGAGAGAGGAGAGAGCGGCTCCCGATAAGCCCTGAGGGGGCTAAGAACGCAATTGAAGGAGGATATCCTGGTGGTGGTGGGGGTGGTGAGGACCCCAGGAGCTATTTGCAGTGGGTACGGTGAGTGGCAATGCCTTCCCGTGCCGCTGTAGCTACGGCAGTCGGGTTTATCAGCCGGGGGGAGGTGCTCCTGCGCGAGGCGCTTGAAAATATGGCTCTAAACCGCTGCCACAGATTCGCTCCTCAGGATTTTCCAGGCAGGTCCCGGACAATTGTTCTGACCGCGGGAGGTTAGGTAGCGGAAGCAGGAGGGAAGGAAAGGCGTACCGTAATGAAGATGCAGCCGCGGGCGGCCGAAGTCTGAATTTCAGGCGCGCGCTATTGCCTCAAGCCGCTCGGCGGTGTCAGCCGCGGCCAGGGAATGTCGCGCCTGCGCAGTGGGTTTTTTTTTTTTTTTTTTCTCTTTCTTCTATAAAAGCACCTGAGTGCCCGTCAGCAAAAATTAATAGTCAATTGAAGAAATAAATCTTTCTGTGAACTATTATATGAGCGTCTTTGTCTCCGGTTACCTCAGAAATAGGCGGTAATCTTCTTTAGGAGCTCCTATGAGAGCCGTGGCCCAGATGGGGGGTCGAATCAGGGCTGAGGGAGGGAGCCTGAGGTCCGGGATCCTCTATCCCTAGAGGGGGCTATAATAAGCCTGATATAAGCTTCTTTACGTGCCGAAGATGGTTCGGATGATTGCTGAGGGGGATTCTACCCCAATTCTTCAGGTGGGATCTGAGCCCAAGTAATACAGTCCGGGTATGGCCAGTAGGCCTCAACAGGCCCCGCAGTAAGTGTTAGGCCTCGCACGTACCAGACCTCAAAAGTCCGTAGGAACTGGCAAATAGGGCTCCAAAGGCCTGGGGTGTCACTCCTGAGTGACTCTGAGAAGATTTCTGAGAGGATTTAGCCTGGATGGGCTATGATTTCAGTTGATTTAGGGTGGATGTGCCGGGAGATCTTAGACTGCACGTCCTACTCCATGACAGTCTAGGCCACGCCCCCACTCATCCCATTTTCTAACCGCAGCACCATCGGTTTAATCCTATTACTGTGGAGCGCTTATACTTAAAAAGTCTCTAAATTTAAAGGGCCTACTAGACATAAAGGAGTATGATGGAAATAATTATATTAAAAACACATTAAAAATACTTCCCTTATAAAACATGAATAAGATCTTTTATAACAATTAAATAATCATCAGGTATTTCATGGTGAAATTCCGTATAAACTCCCATAGGAAAATAAATATGAAAGGACCTCCATAAATATCAAAAAAATATAAATAAATACATATAACAACCTCTATTAATAAATTAAATAAAAACCTCTGTGATCTCATGAAGACCCTGTGGTTTGAGGCTTCTTAATTTATAGATCTAATATACCTGTTTCCTGTTTAATTTCAGAATCCTATTTGGAATATGAGTAGGGATATGATCAATAGGAATAATTTGTAACTTATTAAAATCTTTATTATGAACTAAGGTATAATGTCTCGTAAGACCATGGGTAAGAAGTAGAGATGAGCGACTTTGCCTTTTTTCGGGTCGAGTCGGGTTTCACGAAACCCGACTTTCGCAAAAGTCGGGTCGAACGAAATCGGCCGATTATTGTGAAAAGTCGAAGGCCGACTGAAACACGAAACCCAATGTAAGTCAATGGGGAAGAAAAGTCGGCAGGGAGTGGAGGACAGGAAACACACCTACAGTGCCCATTTTAATGCCAAAAACAACAATTCTTATTTCTTAAGCTTGTCAACCTTAATTTACTTTATAATAATAGTTAGGCATTGAAAACTGGGGGTTATTTGGCTAAAGTTGTGGGGGGGTAGGGCTGGCTCCAGATTTTCATGGGCCCAGGGCCAAAGAGTGTCACTGGGCTCCTTTAACACATGACACAATTCATGATCCTTTGACACGGCAGAGAAATAGCGGTATAGTACAATGAAAAATACTTCACTTCTTACATCACATGACTGATATCCATTTTAAATTCTCCAATAGCTCCAAAAACGGACAGTATATTCCTCCATACAGTATTATGGCCACCGCATAGTCCCTCATACAGAGTAATGAGGCCCATATATTTCTCCATACAGAATCATTGGTCCCATATAATGTTCGATACAGTATATCATGAGCTCCACATAATGCTACAGTATATGTTGTTCACCATGGATGAAGATCCAGTGTCTTATGGGCCCAAATAATGCTCCATATATAAGGGGCCCCATTTCTAATGCTTCAGTGTATAATGGGCCCTGTAAATGCTGCTCCAGTGACTGATGTCCACCTTTGGAATGCTCCAGTGTATGGTGGGCCCCAGATATCATTCTCCAGAGTATCGTGCTCTCCAAAAATTGCTCCCAACCTTTAACCCCTTCATGACCAAGCCTATTTTGACCTTAATGACCTGGCCATTTTTTGCAATTCTGACCAGTGTCCCTTTATGAGGTAATAACTCAGGAACGCTTCAACGCATCCCAGCGATTCTGAGATTGTTTTTTCGTGACATATTGAGCTTCATGTTAGTGGTAAATTTAGGTTGATAATTTTTGCATTTATTTGTCAAAAAATCAGAAATTTGGTGAAAATTTAGAAAATTTTGCAATTTTCAAATTTTGAATTTTTATTCTGTTAAACCAGAGAGTTATGTGACACAAAATAGTTAATAAATAACATTTCCCATATGTCTACTTTACATCAGCACAATTTTGGAAACAAAATATTTTTTTGTTAGGAAGTTATAAGGGTTAAAAGTTGACCAGCGATTTCTCATTTTTACAATAAAATTTACAAAACCATTTTTTTTAGGGACCACCTCACATTTGAAGTCACTTTGAGGGGTCTATATGGCAGAAAATACCCAAAAGTGACACCATTCTAAAAACTGCACCCCTCAAGCTACTCAAAACTACATTCAAGAAGATTATTAACCCTTCAGGTGTTTCACAGGAACTAAAGCAATGTGGAAAGAAAAAATGGACATTTTAATTTTTCCAACAAAAATTTTCTTTTAGCATCAATTTTTTCATTTTCACATGGGAAACAGGATAAAATGGATCCTAAAATTTGTTGGGCAATTTCTCCTGAGTACAACGATACCCCATATGTGGTCATAAACCACTGTTTGGGCGCACGGCACGGCTCAGAAGGGAAGGAGCGCCATTTGACTTTTTGAATGGAAAATATGCTGGAATATTTAGCGGTTGCCATGTCGTGTTTGGAGAGCCCCTGTGTGCATAAACATTGGAGCTCCTCCACAAGTGACCCCATTTTGAAAACTAGACCCCCCAAGGAACTTATCTAGATGCATAGTGATCACTTTGAACCCCCAGGTACTTCACAAATTGATCTGTAAAAAAAAAAAATACTTTTTTTTCACAAAAATTTTCTTTTAGCCTCAGTTTTTTCATTTTCACATGGGCAACAGGATAAAATGGATCCTAAAATTTGTTGAGCAATTTCTCCTGAGTACACCGATACCTCATATGTGGTCATAAACCACTGTTTGGGTGCACGGCATGGCCCGGAAGGCAAGGAGCACCATTTGACTTTTTGAATGGAAAATTAGCTCCAATCGTTATCGGACACCATGTCGCATTTGGAGAGCCCCTGTGCACCTAAACATTGGAACTCCCCCACAAGTGACCCCATTTTGGAAACTAGACCCCCTAAGGAACTTATCTAGACGTGTAGGGAGCACTTTGAACCCCCAAGTGCTTCACAAAAGTTTATAACACAGAGCAGTGAAAATAAAAAATATTTTTTTTTCCTCAAAAATGATTTTTAGCACACTATTTTTAATTTTCACAAGGCTAACAGGAGAAATTGGACCAAAAAAGTTGTTGTCCAGTTTGTCCTGAGTAGGCTGGTACCCCATATGTGGGGGGGAACCACTGTTTGGGCACACGGCAGGGCTCAGAAGGGAAGGAGCGCCATTTGACTTTTTGAAATGCAAATTACTTCCAATCGTTAGCGGACACCATGTTGTGTTTGGAGAGCCCCTGTGTGCCTAAACATTGGAGCTCCCCCTCAAATGACCCCATTTTGGAAACTAGACCCCCTAAGGAACTTATCTAGATGTGTAGTGAGCACCTTGAACCCTCAAGTGCTTCACAAAAGTTTATGACGCAGAGCCGTGAAAAATTATTTTTTAGTGCGCAATTTTTTATTTTCACAAGGGTACCAGGATAAATTAGACCCCAAAATTTGTTGTCCAGTTTGTCCTGAGTACACTGCTACCCCATATGTGGGTGGGGACCACTGTTTGGGTACACATTGGGGCTCGGAAGGGAAGTAGTGACATTTTGAAATGCTGACTTTGATGGAATGGTCTGCGGGTGTCATGTTACATTTGCAGAGCCCCTGATGTACCTAAACTGTGGAACCCCCCCACAAGTGACCCCATTTTGGAGACTATACCCCCTAAGGAACTTATCTAGATGTGTAGGGAGCACTTTGAACCCCCAAGTGCTTCACAAAAGTTTATAACACAGAGCAGTGAAAATAAAAAATATTTTTTTTTCCACAAAAAAAAAAAGATTTTTAGCCAGCAATTTTTTTTTCACAGGGGTAGCAGGATAAATTGGCCCCAAAAGTTGTTGTCCAGTTTGTCCTGAGTACGCTGATACCTCATATGTGGGTGGGGACCACTGTTTGGGTACACGTCGGGGCTCGGAAGGGAAGTAGTGACATTATGAAATGCTGACTTTGATGGAATGGTCTGCGGGCATCATGTTACATTTGCAGAACCCCTGATGTACCTAAACTGTGGAACCCCCCCACAAGTGACCCCATTTTGGAAACTAGACCCCCCCAAGGAACTTATCTAGATGTGTGGTGAGCACCTTGAACCCCCAAGTGCTTCACAGAAGTTTATAACGCAGAGCCGTGAAAATAAAAAATATTTTTTTTCCTCAAAAAAAATGATTTTTAGCTAGCAATTTTTTTTTTCACAAGGGTAGCAGGATAAATTGGACCCCAAAAGTTGTTGTCCAGTTTGTCCTGAGTACGCTGATACCCCATATGTGGGGGATGACCACTGTTTGGGTACACGTCGGGGCTCGGAAGGGAAGTAGTGACATTATGAAATGCTGACTTTGATGGAATGGTCTGCGGGCATCATGTTACATTTGCAGAACCCCTGATGTACCTAAACTGTGGAACCCCCCCACAAGTGACCCCATTTTGGAAACTAGACCCCCTAAGGAACTTATCTAGATGTGTGGTGAGCACCTTGAACCCCCAAGTGCTTCACAGAAGTTTATAACGCAGAGACGTGAAAATAAAAAATATTTTTTTTCCTCAAAAAAAAATGATTTTTAGCCCGCAATTTTTTTTTTCACAAGGGTAGCAGGATAAATTGGACCCCAAAAGTTGTTGTACAGTTTGTCCTGAGTACGCTGGTGCCCCATATATGGGGGGAACTATTGTTTGGGCACACGTAAGGGCTTGGAATGGAAGTAGTGGCGTTTTGAAATGCAGACTTTGATGGAATGGTCTACGGTCGTCATTACGTTTGCAGAGCCCCTGATGTGCCTAAACAATAGAAACCCCCCACAAGTGACCCCATTTTGGAAACTAGACCTCCCAAGTAACTTATCTAGATGCCTGGTGAGCACTTTGGACCCCCAAGTGCTTCACAGAAGTTTATAACGCAGAGACGTGAAAATTAAAAAAAAAAAATTTTCCACAAAAATATTTTTTTAGCCCCCAATTTTTTATTTTCCCAAGGGTACCAGGAGAAATTAGACCCCCAAAGTTGTTGTGCAATTTTTCCTGAGTACGCTGATACCCCATATGTTGGGGTAAACCACTGTTTGGGCACACGTCGGGGCTTGGAAGGGAGGAAGCACCGTTTAACTTTTTGAACGCAAAATTGGCTGGAATCAATGGTTGCACCATGTCGCGTTTGGTGACCCCCTGATGTGCCTAAACAGTGGAAACCCCTCAATTCTAACTCCAGCCCTAACCCCAACACACCCCTAACCACAGCCCTAACCCCAACACATCCCTAACCCTAATTCCAACCCTAACCATAACCCTAACCCCAACAGACCCCGAACCCTAGTCCCAACCCTAACCATAACCTTAACCACAAGCCTAACCCTAATTCCAACCCTAACCCTAATTCCAACCCTAACCCTAATTCCAACCCTAACCCTCTTTCCAACCCTAACCCTTTCCAACCCTAACCCTCTTTCCAACCCTAACCCTCTTTCCAATCCTAACCCTAACCTCTTTCCAACTCTAACCCTCTTTTCAACCCTAACCCTCTTTTCAACCCTAACCCTAACCCTCTTTTTAACCCTAACCCTCTTTTCAACCCTAACCCTAACCCTCTTTTCAACCCTAACCCTAACCCTAATGGAAAAATAAAAATAAAAATATTTTCTTTATTTTATTAGTTCTGCCTACCTATGGGGGTGATAATCGGGGGGTTTATTTACTTTTTCTTTCATTTTGATCACTGTGAGAGTGATCAAAATGAAAGAATGGAATCTGCAGCCGGCAGATTCGGGCGGGCGCACTGCGCATGCGCCCGCCATTTTCAAAGATGGCGGCGCCCATCATCTGGACCCGAGGGACACCGGGAGGGACGGGGGGACTCAGGAGGTACCGGGGGGGTGAGGGGGGGATCGGAGGCTGTCGGGGAGCAGAGGGAATGGGAGGGGGGCAGATGATGACAGCGGCGGCAGATCGCCGCTGTCATTCAGTTGCGGGGGGGCGATCGCCGGTGGGGGGGTGGAATCGGTGTCTCCAGCCATGTCCGATGCTACAGCAGCGTCGGACATGGCTGGATTGTAATATTTCATCAATTTTCATTGGCTGTTTCACTTTTAACAGCCAATCAGAGCGATCGTAGCCACGTGGGGGCGAAACCACGCCCCCTGTGGTGAATTACAAAGCCCCCTGTATCTGCGGGTCGGGTGACCTTTCAGTGACCCCGGTCACCCGACCCGCAGGGGGGCTTTGAAGTCATGACGCCACATAGGCGTCACTGGTCAGATTTGAACCAGGTTTTATGACGCCTATGTGGCGTCATTGGTCGTGAAGGGGTTAAAACAAAAATTCTTAATAAATATAATTCTGGATTAATTATTCAACGGCTCATATACAAAAAAATCAATCCTTAAAAGATACTTTATTAACCAATCATTAAAAAGTTTTCAAAACTTCAAAAAACAGGCAAACAAAAATAGGCTTATTGCTGATTTTCAAAATCCAGCCACAAACTATGACTATACTTTCAGGGATCATTTCTATAGTGTGTGACTTGAGTTTTGTCCCCGGCCATCTGTTGTACTCCAAGCTGATGTCATTTAGATAGGAGTCAACAGGGTGATTAGGGAGAGCCGCCGAGGAGTGGGGGCGCCATTTGCGTATCAAGAGGGTGCCAACCTCCGCTGTCAGGTAGGAGAGAGATATAGGGCCCTATAGGGACAAATAGGTTTGTGACCCTCTACCTGACATTGGAACGACTCTCTAGTGTTTGTGGCTGGATTTTGAAAATCAGCAATAAGCCTATTTTTGTTTGCCTGTTTTTTGAAGTTTTGAAAACTTTTTAATGATTGGTTAATAAAGTATCTTTTAAGGATTGATTTTTTTGTATATCAACCTTTAAAACAATTAAATAAGTCTCCTCGCTAGGGAATCCCTGTACTCTGGACTCCTCGTCGTCCCCTTCATCCATCTTTCTGCACTTGCACTGTTTAGGCAGAGGGCGTACAGACGTGATGTCATCGCGCTCTTTGACCAGAATGTCACTGTCAGGAATAGTGTTTGGTTTCCGGGGGCAATATGGTTGCAAAGCTGAGCCTTAAAGGAATGTCCAGAAGGGCACCACCAGGAGTGGAGCCTGCGGCTTAATTGGACTCAACATGGGCAACTTCAACCATGCCATCCACAAAAAAGCTGCACAGATTGCAAGCTTAATTCCGTTAACGAACGAGACTCAGGCATGCCCCCCGCGGTCCGCGTCCAGCTTACTAGAGGGACACGCAAGGCTCTGGCACGCGAGATCGGCCAATAACAGGTCTGTCATGCCCTTACATGTCCGGGGCTGCACGCGTGCTACAATGAAAGGACCAGCGTGTATCGCTTACAGGTGCGGATAACACGCTGAACCCCGTTAGTGATGTGGATCTGGGATTACAATTCTTCCCCGCGAACAAGCATTTCCCAGTAAGTGCAGGTCAACCGTAATTCCGGAATTAGGCCTAAACGGCATTCCAGAAAGAATGTGAAAAAATTAAGTGCCCAAACCACAGGTGCTGTAGCTTGCTTAACAGCTGGGCTCCTCTGCTGAGTAGCACACAGTTCTTACATAAACAGGCGGCATAGCTTGGTTCACGGGTGGCCAACTCTGCTGAGTAGCATACACAGTTACTAGGCCCTAAGTATTAAGTGGTGTAAATGCAGTCAAAAACTGGTTCTTTCATAAACAGGCGGCATAGCTCGGTTCACGGGTGGGCTCCTCTTCTGAGTAGCAGACACAGTTACTAGGCCCAAAGGGATTTTCAGGACAATATTAAAAAATTATTAGAAACACACACAGTGTAGCTCCTTCACAGGTGTAGTACACCGCTGACTACCAGACACCGCTACTATGCCCTAAAACTGTCTATTATCATTGAAAACCATTATTAATATGAAAAAAAGATACGCTTTTGTTTAACGAAACGTTCTCGAATGGAAACTCGAACAGCCGAATTTTAATCAAAGTGTTGTAGTTCGATGAACGGATCTAACACCGCCCAAAACAGCTAGAATTTGAACTTGGCCAACAGTTCCACTCAAACACCACTCATCTGTAATCAGGAGGCAGACTCAGACGGTCTCAGGCACAGTATGGATTCGACAAGATTGCAGAAAGTTGAGAAAGGGTACAGTATCTCCGGATAACAGGTATATATAGCAGAGTTTAAACATTTAAAATCTCCGTGTTTATTTCCGGAGTACGACAAAGACACTCACAGCCTCAGTATGGATTAGACAACAATCTAAAAAGTAGAAAAAAGGAAATGTTTTTGAAGCGTACACCAGTATACACTGTTGGGGTATTTTTAAATCTTCATATATATTTCTGTCTCAGTAAGACAGTCCAGACTCTCCGCAAGAGGAAACAAGATGGATAAAAGTACAGACATAAAGTCGAGTGATTGCAGAAATTTAGGAATTACTAATCACGGGAAAAACTCCCAGGAGAATTCTCAGAGGTGATGCTGACCCTCAATTACTTTGTGTGTGGAGACAGCGAAAACAGTTCTTTGTGAAGAAAGTGTTGCTGTATCGCAGTACCATTGATCCCATCACCGTTACTCATCGCCATCAAATTTTGATCACAAGAAGAGATGTAGACATGGTCCTCACTGCCTATCATGATCTGTCAGGTGACTTTGGAGTGCAAAAGACACAAGCCACAGGCTGTAGGCGATTCTATTGGATTGGCATGAGAGGGCACATTTAAAAATGTGGGCAGGAATGTCACACGTCTGTGAGTAGGAAAACTGTGAAAGCTGATGAAAAACCGGCACTGCATCTCATTGTGAGTCGACGTCCACAACAAATGGAAGCCATTGATCATCTGAAGATAGAGCCCAGCAGGACAGGGCATAGCTATGTCTTAACCATCATCTATCAGTTCACCAAATTTGTAGTGGCAGTCCCAGTGAAGGATTTAACAGCCTAGACTACACAGCGGTTGAGCAGGGAGAGGTAAGTATTGCAAGTGCTGGGGCCCTGAGCCAGCAGGGGGGGCCCACTCGTGGGCGGCGGTACTGGCACAGGGCCCCTCATAGTATGCCGGTGTGTCTGACGGCGGGTGTGCACCCCCACCATCAGAAACACTTGATTGTACTATGAGGGACCCTGTGCCAGTGCCATCGCCCAAGAGTGTGCCCACCCACCTGTCCAGGGCAACGGCACTCGCACGGGTGCGTGCGCCAGGTGGTGACTCCGGCCCTGTGGGGGGAGGCAGCCCAGTTAGGGAGGTGGAAAAAATGGCATATGTTGATGTTAGACATTCAGCAGCTGCAAATGGAGGAATTGGAGAAGTCCGAGGAAGAGGAAGACAAAAGCGAGCCATTTTTCTGGCAAACTATGGGTCAGCAGGGGAAAGTGGGACAAAATCCTTTGAAACCCATGCATGGTTCATTTTAATGAAGGTTAGATCATCAACATTTTGGGTCGACAGACGGGTCCTTTTTTCTGTCAGGATTGATCCAGCAGCACTGAAGACTCTTTCGGATAGCACACTAGCAGCAGGGCAAGCGAGCTCCAGTAAGGCATATTGTGCCAATTCAGGCCAGGTGTCCAGTTTACAGGCCCAATAGTCAAAGGGGAATGACCTGTGAGGGAGAGCATCGATACGGGAGAAGTAGTTTGTAACCATAGATGACAACTGCTGTCTCCTGTCACTTTCAATCGATGCAGTATTATCAGTCGTGTGAGCGAAACTTGAAAAACAAGTCCACAACATGGTCATGAAACCCCTGTCTCCCACGCCACTTCGGATGTGTGCACCACGAACACCTCTTCCATGTTGCACCCTACGGCTCGTGTGAGAACCATCACCGCTGCTGTGTGCTGGGAATGCCTTAAACAAACGGTTTACCAGAGTTGCTTGTTAGCCAATATTAGCTCTATGTTCTCCTGTGGCATGATGTTTTGGAATTTGGCTTTATAGCGCGGATCCAGGATGCTGGCCAACCAGTAGTCGTCATCGTTCATCATTTTGGCAATGCAGGGGACCCTTTTTAGGATCTGCAAGACATAATCACACATGTGGGCCAATGTTCCAGGTGTCAATGATGCACTGCGAGTGCTGGGTGGAGGAGCACTTTCTGGCAAATCCACTTCCTCCCAGTCACGCACAAACCCTGTACCTGACCTTGCCATGCCAATATTTTCTCTTGCCCCCTGAGAAGCATCCTCCTCCCCTAAATAATCATCCCCATCATCCTCGTCCTCCTACTCTTCTTCCTCCACCTCTTCCAGGAGAGTTCCCTGAGCAGACAATGGCTGACTGTCATCAAGGCTTCCCACCTCCTCTTCCTCTTCCTCCTCGGCTGCAGATGCCTGCTCCTTAATGTGCGTCAAAGTTTGCATGAGCAGACGCATAAGTGGGATGCTCATGCTTATGATGGCGTCGTCTGCGCTTACCAGCCATGTGCATTTCTCAAAACACTGAAGGACTTTACAGAGGTCTTTCAGCTTCGACCACTGCACATCAGACAACTCCATGTCTGCCCTCAAACTGCCTGCCCGTGTATCCTCCCACAAATGCATTACAGCCTGCCTCTGTTCGCACAGCCTCTCAACCATGTGCAGGGTGGAGTTCCACCTTGTTGTAACGTCGATAATTAAGCGGTGCTTGGGAAGGTGGAGCAATCGCTGCAGCTTCTGCATACGACTGGAGTGTACGGGCGACCGGCGGATGTGCGAGCACAGTCTTCGCACCTTATGGAGCAGGGCTGTTAACTCCGGATAATTATTGAGGAAGCACTGCACCACCAGGTTCAAGGTGTGAGCCAGGCAAGGTATGTGTCTGAGTTTTGAAAGGGCTATGGCTGCCACAAAATTCCGGCCGTTATCACTAACTACCTTGCCTGCCTCAAGATGTACACTGCCCAGCCATGACTAAGTTTGTCGCTGCAAGTAGTCGGCCAGTACCTCCGCGGTGTGTCTGTTGTCGCCCAAACACATCATCTTCAACACAGCCTGCTGACGCTTACCACTAGCTGCTCGATAGTGGGACACCTCGGGTGCAACACTGGCAGCTGCGGATGGAGTGCTCGTGCAACTGCGCTCTGTGGATGACCTTTCGCTTCTGGAGGAGGGTCGAACGCCTACAGACAACTGTTTTCTGTACCGTGAGCTAGGCAGCACTGTCACACCGCCGCTGTCCCCTGTGGACCCTGCATCCCCCACATTAACCTAGTGCGCAGTGATGGACACGTAATGACCCTGGCCATGCCTACTGGACCATGCATCTGTTGTGAGGTGCACCTTTCCACTCACTGATTGCTTGAGTGCATGGACAATGCGGTCTTTCACATGCAGGTGGAGGGCTGGGATGGCTTTTCGAGAAAAGAAATGTTGACTGGGTAGGTCATAGCGTGGTACTGCGTAGGCCATGAGCTCGCGGAAAGCTTCACTTTCAACCAACTGGTAGGGCATCATCTCTAACGAGATTAGTTTGACAATGTGGGTGTTCAAACACAGTGTACGCGGATGAGAGGATGAGTACTTTCTTGTCCTACTCAGAGTCTCTGGTAGGGTGAGCTGGACTTGAGAGCTGCATATTGTGGAACTAGCGGTGGACATGGCGGACTGAGAGAGGGTTGGTGATGGTGATGGTGTTGGTGGTCTTGCTGATGGCCTAGATTCAGTCTTTCGTAGCAATAACATTGTGATTCCGACTGCTTTGGCCTTGCGATGACACCTCAACATTTGCTGCTGGTGGTGTGCTAACCGGTGGGCTTACAGTGGGGGAAGCGATGTAGCGTTGCTGACTACCTTCATTTGGAGCACATGTGGTACGTGAGGTTTGGTAGTCCGTCCACGCTTGCAAGTGCATGGTGGTTAAGTGCTTAAGCATGCAACTGGTATTCAAATTTCTCAAATTTTTCCCTCGGCTAAAGGTCTTTGCGCACTTCTTACAGATAACCTTTGCCTGATCATTAGGATTTTGTTCAAAAAAGTGCCACACTTCACTCTTCCTACTGTGGAAGACATTGTGAAGCCTTGTACGCTGTGCTAATTTGACCGTCTGGCCAAGCTGTCCTGCAACTCTTTTGGTTTTTGTAACCCATTTTTGGACTGCTACGGGCCTGCCAGATAACAGCTGTTGCGATGTCGATGCCTGCTGCGGATCCTCTTCCTCCTCTTCTGAGCTATTGGCAGCGGCACCTTCCTCCCCCAATGGATGCAAAATCTGGGTCAACAAATGGGTCATCCATCACCTCCTCTTCAATTTTATGTGCACCTTCCTCTGTGTCACCGTGTAAGGTGGTATAGTATGCAGGAAGGGGCACCTGAGTCTCATCAGGATCAGATTCTGGCTCAGTACACTGCGAGGACAATGTAGTGCTCTGAGTGAATGTACCAGCAGAAAAATCTAGCAGTGGCTGTGCATCAGTGCACTCCGTGTCAGATTCATCTTGGACTGGGGAATTCACGATTTGACTTGATAACCCAGGCATGGTATGTGAAAAGAGCTCCATGGAGAAATCTGTAGTGTGGCCTGCCGCATCCTTCACTTTTGGTAGGGGTGAAGGACACAAGGAGAGGTGTTGTTCCTGACCAGGAGCCTCCACTGACGACTCAGTGCTTTTATTTTTTGAAACTTCAGAAGAGGAGGCGATAAAGCTGGAGGCTGTGTCAGCAATGTAAGCCAAAACTTGTTCCTGAAGCTCCGGCTTTAAAAGCGGTTTACCTACTCCCAGAAAAGGGAGCTTTTGAGGCCTTGTGGAGCCAGACGATGACGCAGGCTCAACACCTCCTGCCTTAGGTGCTATTGTGCTTTTGCCACTACCAGCAGATGCAGCACCACCACCACCATCAGTACCAGCTGGCAACCCCCGCCCACGTTCACGGCCTCTTCCACCATACTTGCTCATTTTTGGGAAAATGTACCCAAAATACCACCAGCTACATGGTACTGTAAAACAAGGTACAAGGTTTATATAGTATTGGGGAGAATTTGAATCTCCCTACAGATTTTAGGAGGCTGAACTATTATCTCAGGCCCACTATAGATTACACCTCAATTTAACAGGCTGAAATTGGATGGTGTATGACAAAGTATAAGGTGTATATAGTATGGGTGAGAATTTGAATCTCCCTACAGATTTTAGGAGGCTGAACTATTATCTCAGGCCCACTATAGATTACACCTCAATTTAACAGGCTGAAATTGGATGGTGTATGACAAAGTACAAGGTGTATATAGTATTGGGGAGAATTTGAATCTCCCTAGAGATTTTAGGAGGCTGAACTATTATCTCAGGCCCACTATAGATTACACCTCAATTTAACAGGCTGAAATTGGATGGTGTATGACAAAGTATAAGGTGTATATAGTATGGGTGAGAATTTGAATCTCCCTACAGATTTTAGGAGGCTGATCTATTATCTCAGGCCCACTATAGATTACACCTCAATTTAACAGGCTGAAATTGGATGGTGTATGACAAAGTACAAGGTGTATATAGTATTGGGGAGAATTTGAATCTCCCTAGAGATTTTAGGAGGCTGAACTATTATCTCAGGCCCACTATAGATTACACCTCAATTTAACAGGCTGAAATTGGATGGTGTATGACAAAGTATAAGGTGTATATAGTATGGGTGAGAATTTGAATCTCCCTACAGATTTTAGGAGGCTGATCTATTATCTCAGGCCCACTATAGATTACACCTCAATTTAACAGGCTGAAATTGGATGGTGTATGACAAAGTATAAGGTGTATATAGTATGAGGGAGAATTTGAATCTCCCTACAGATTTTAGGAGGCTGAACTATTATCTCAGGCCCACTATAGATTACACCTCAATTTAACAGGCTGAAATTGGATGGTGTATGACAAAGTACAAGGTGTATATAGTACTGGGGAGAATTTGAATCTCCCTAGAGATTTTAGGAGGCTGAACTATTATCTCAGGCCCATTATAGATTACACCTCAATGTAACAGGCTGAAATTGGATGATGTATGACAAAGTACAAGGTGTATATAGTATTGGGGAGAATGTGAATCTCCCTACAGATTTTAGGAGGCTGATCTATTATCTCAGACCCACTATGGATTACACCTCAATGTAACAGGCTGAAATTGGATGATGTATGACAAAGTACAAGGTGTATATAGTATTGGGGAGAATTTGAATCTCCCTACAGATTTTAGGAGGCTGAACCATTATCTCAGGCCCACTATAGATTACACCTCAATTTAACAGGCTGAAATTGGATGGTGTATGACAAAGTACAAGGTGTATATAGTACTGGGGAGAATTTGAATCTCCCTAGAGATGTTAGGAGGCTGACATTGATGCTCTCAGTCCAAGTAGGGCGGCAGGCAGCCTAATAAGCAGGACTGCTGCACACAAAAGTGTGGAAAAATGAACGCTTGGTAACTGTGCAGAAAAGAGGAAGAAAAGTATTTTTGCTTTTAAAAAAGCAGTTTGCACAGCAGTGTGCAAACAACAATGCAGCTATCAGGGAGCCTTATAAGGCAGCCTAATAACCAACAGAGCTGATGCACAAAAATAGAGCCTCCCCTGTCACTGCACACAAAGTGTTGTGTTGTAATTGGAAATCGCTAACAGCGGAAGCAGTTTTTGGGTTCTTCTTCCCTGCCTAATGCTCTCCCTTATTCAGAATCAGCCACCTCTCCCTCCCTATGCTAAGATCGGCAGAAGTAAGATGGCGGTCGGCGTGCACGCCCTTTTATAGCCCCTGTGACGCCACACAAAGCAAGCCAATCACTTGCATGCCCTTCTCAAAGATGGTGGTGACCGATTCCCATGTCATCGCATTGCCCACAGTGTGCGTCCTCCATCATTGGCTGAAAAAGGGCGCTGGAAGCATCATTTGAAATGCGACTTTGGCGCTCTGGTCGCCGACCTCATGGCCGACCTCACGCTATGATCGTATTTCATTTCATGATACCCGACTTTAGCAAAAGTCGGTGACTTATGAACTTGACAGACCCGTTTTGCTCAACTCTACCTATCGCATTACATTATGGGGGAGCATTATACCCCTATGGGGGAGCATTATACCCCCCTATGAGGGAGCATTATGGGGGTGCATAATACCCCTAAGGGTTATATTATACCCCTATGGGGGTGCATTATACTGCTATATATGACTATGGGATGCATTATACAATAAGGGATGACTATGGGGCAATATGCAGAGACATGAGGCAGAATGCGTGGACACGTGGGGTCCAGAATGTGGGATATTACTATAGGGGCTAATTAAAGGATATTATTTTTGAGGTTACTGTTTTCAGTGTGGGGGAGGAGAGGTCCTGTCACTATGCATGGCGACATGGTCGCTTTTTTCATCTGGCGTAGTATAGAAGTTGGGCAAAAATCGGGGAATGTACTATAGATTACTGTGTTATTTTATGCAGAGACGAGTCCTGGCTGGAAGAAGTGATCGTGGTCTGAACTGGATGAAGAAGAGAAGCGAAGATGAAGGACTTTAACTAGAGATGTCACCGGTGAGTCAGTGTGTTACCTGTACACTGACACTATATACTGTATACTATATACATAGCTCCTGTGCATAATGTCACTAGTGATCACAGTATTACCTGTACACTGACACTATATACAGAGCTCCTGTGTATAATGTCACAGGTGATCACTGCATTACCTGTACACGGACACTGTATACTAAGTACAGATCCCCTGTGTATAATGCCATTAATACTGTGTTTTTATTTTATTAATGATCAGTATTGTAATATTCAATCACTATGTGGTGGTAATATGTGATCTGGTCATGATGTGGTGGTATTTGTTCCTTGTACATGCTATTATTCGGTCACTGTGGTGGTAATATATTGTCTAGTTATGTTGTGGTGGTATTTATTCCCTGTATGTGGTAATATTTGGTCACTATGTGGTGGTAATATGTGATCTGGTCATGGTGCGGTGGTATTTTTCCCTTGTATGTGATGTTAATGGTCATTTTAAAAAAATGATAAATAAAAATATGCCTAAAATTGTATTGGATATTTTATCAATTGTTTAATAAGTTACAGTAGAGTAGAGCCTGGCCAGAAGAGACTACTTTGTCATGGAGGGGGATTAAAAAATCTTTTGGCCAAAACAAAACCTGCTGGCTATGTATGTGATCTGGTGATGTATAATTGGTGAGGACATGGTGCAGAAGTGGAGTTTTTCCAAGAGAGGTTGGTGGGACCGTGGAAGGTCCGAGGGGTGGAGGTGGGGCTAGGGTGGAGCCTGGGCAGAGTTTCAAGGGGGCCCCGAAAATTTTGCCCATATGGGGCCCCGAAATTCCTAATGGCAACCCTGCAGTGGTGACTCCCACCCAGGATCAGACAGCTGAACCTACAGCCAGAGCCATTTGTCAGGACTTCATTCGCATATATGGATGCCCAAAGTGAATTCACTACGACCCAGGGTCCTGCTTCCAGGGGCAAGTGACGAACAAACTGTACTGCATCCATGGAATCAAAAAATCCCGAACCACACCATATCATCCACAGGGGAATGGGGATTGTGAGCACGTCAACCGAACCCTGTTGCAAATGTTGCGGACCCTGGAAGAGGACAAGAAGATGAAGTGGCTCGAATTTGCCTCTGAGTTGTTGTGGGTTTGCAATAATTGTTTCCATGCGACTGCTAGTTACACCTCTTACATGCTACTGTTTGGCGGAGAGACCACTGAACTGGAGCTGGAGGCAGAGGATTCCTGTTCGGGCAGTAGTCCTAGTGCCAGGAGCTGAGAACACAGTCACAGATTTCAGACGGTAAGGAAGCTTGTTGAGCAGAAGCTTCAGGAAGTGGAACATTCAAGTCGATCCTCGATGTCAGATGGACCACTTCAGCCAGGGGACCATATGTTGATGCCGGTCAAACGACCCGGAAACAAGCTGCATCATCATTGGGAGGCGGTACTCTACCGAGTGGTGAGGAAGAATCACCTGAAAAACCCAGTCTATGAGGTTAGACCTGAAGGGGATGATGCCACCTCAGGTGTTGCACAGGAATATGCTGTGACCCTGCTCTTCTGAAGCAGAAGACCATACCAGGCAGGGGCCCCAACTGAAGTGGCTGAGGTCCACAATGGGCAGTCTTAGAGGAAGAAGAATAATGGTTAACAGGGTCAAAACAAACTCAGAGTCGACTTACCACACCCAGTGCTTGAGTCTCCAAGTACCCCAAATGCACCTCTGCAGGAAGAGCTCCTCAGAACTGAGCGAGCCAATGCCGGGATTACCCCTAACCAGTATGCTCAGGATGAATTTGTTTGATCCCAGAAGACCCAGGAATGCACGCAATTGTTGGCTGACATCGGCCTACCTGTGGGGAAACCTCAAACTCAAAAGAATTCACTCACCCAAGGACTGGCGAGCAAAAAGGGGGGAAGAAAGTAACAAAGTGATGAGCCATTAATGAGGAAAGACTGCTATGTGCTGGCCAGCCAAAATCAAGCGGAACCAATGTGCGCTAGAAGATTTGCAGGATTAAGGACCTTGCAGGGCCGGACTGGCCATCTTGCAATTCTGGCAAATGGCAGAAGGGCCTGTCTGGTTGTGGGCTGCCTTATCTGCTATGTTACTAACAGAATCGGCTTCCTCAAGATGCGCATACTTTTAACAGTTGTGATGGAGCACAAAGTCACTGGCTTCGTCACTTACCCCAGCCAGCTGTGGGCGTCCCTTCTATCTTTGGCCTGCTGGAGTCCGGCACTAAGCAAGGAACATTGGCGGTGCAAAGATGTCACTGCATCATGCCATCAGAATCCACTGCGAGAATGGATAGAAGAAGAGACAGACACTGCGGAGGATGAGGAATCTCGATTAGGTGAGTATAGGTATTCTTTTTTCTTTTTTGGGAGCTCTGGGGAACAATCGCACTATATAGGGTGCTGACAGTTGGACCATCATAGTATATAAGGGTCTGTATGATTCATCCATGAGGTCGAGACTGGGGACAAGGTCTATGTGAATGCCGGGTCCTTTAGTTTTGATGGTCCTTTTCAGGAATGGGACCTAGTGACATTTATTAAAGAACAAGGGCCCCGTGGACAGTATGCTGTGGTGGTGAAAATGGTCTCCAGCATCAAAGAGAGACAGGCACAGGAAGCGCAGTATTGCGTGCAGCCGTCTGCAATGATCGTAGTCCCTACAGAAAGTCAGAGGCGCCCTTAAAGGAAGCGGTGGCCACAATCGGGTCACGGGAGCAGGAAGCTCCAGGTACCATGAATCAGCCGCTGACAGAGGAAAGGAGCAGGAGAAAGAGCGGAGAGTTCTCCTCCAGCGGGTCTTCAGGCAACACCTTTATAATAATTCAGGACCAGAATGCGGCCCATTATTCCAGTCGCAAGGAGAGCAAGGAGTGAAGGCAGCCCCTAAAATGAACTGGATGTGCTAGTTGCATGGATTGAAGTGCAGGAGAGACTGTTCCGTATCTGTGAAAGGGTAGTGAGCCCTGGACGGGACCAGAACTTGGTGTCAGTGGTGGCCAGTATGGTCACAGTTGAAGGACTGTTATTTGTTTTTCTTCTACCCTTTATCCAAGTTTATTTGTGAACATTTGCACACCCCCTGCTGGATTACGGGACTAAAACATGAAGGGGTTAATCACCCTTGGAAACAGTAATGGACTGTGTGTGGCTGCATTATGTACTGGACTGTTTTAACCCTGAACTTTTCCTGTTTTAACCCTGTACTGTCCTCTGATAAAAGCAGCCCACTTGTTTTGTTAAGGGTCCGTACTCTGCTAAAGGAGGAAGGGGGGAAAATCTGAACAGGAGGACCCGAGGAGCAAGTCAGGTCAGGACTATATGTACTGTTGTTGTTAAAGGGAACCTGTCACCCCCAGGGCGTTTTTCACTTAAAGAGCCACCTTCAGCAGCACTAAGGCTGCATTCTGTGAAGGTGTTTCTTCTTTTTCTGACCCCCAGTAATGCCAAAATATTGACTTTTATAATTAGCTCCTCATACCTGTAATGTGTCCCACAGGTATGATGTGCCCCCCTCTATCAGCCGCCTACCATCCGTCAATCATGCCTGTGTGGCACCTCGGCGCCGCCCACCATCTGTCCATCATGATGCCCTGTGTATCGCTGCCTCTTCTTGATTTGAATCCCGGCGCCTGCGCTGTGACAAGTGTTCTCGGGCATGCGCAGCGCGCGCTGCCCGAGAACGACATCAGGCTATTGCGTCTGCGCGTTGTGGAGGCCCCAGCCCCGCAGTGTGAATATGTCATAACACATTGCAGGGCGGGATCTGGGGCCTCCACAACGCGTAGGCGCTAAATAGCCTGATATCGGTTCTAGGGCAGCGCGCACTACGCATGCCTGAGAACGCTTGTCACAGCGCAGGCGTCAGGATTCAAATCAAGAGGAGGCAGCGACGCACAGGGCATCCTGATGGACAGATGGTGGGTGGCGCCAAGGCGCCGCTCAGGCATGATTGACGGATGGTAGGCGGCTGATATAGGGGGACACATCATACCTATGGGACACATTACAGGTAAGAGGAGCTAATTATAAAAGTCAATATTTTGGCATTACTGGGGGTCAGAAAAAGAAGAGCCACCTTCACAGAATGCAGACTTAGTGCTGCTGAAGGTGGCTCTTTAACTGAAAAATGCCCCTGGGGGGTGACAGGTTCCCTTTAAGATGGGTCCCAGCAGCCAGGAGACCGAGGTCAGTCGTACCCACACTAAAGGAACTTGAATTCTTTTGTTGGGGGTCTCTAACCAAGTGGAGCCAGGGTCATGTTTGACCCTCAGCAGCATTGGACATAGGCTGTACTAACTGTATATATGTTTAAAAAAAATTCTAACAGTTTTAAGCTTACAGGTGCCTCCATGTTCAGGGATGACCATATTTTAGGAGGGAGGAGTGTAAGGAGGTGGCGGGGACCCTCATATCCCTCCTCTTCCCTGGACGCTGTTCTCATGGTTACGTGGGGCACCTCATTGTTCACTAACATTATTATACTTGTTATGTACTGTAATGTGATGTATCTGTCATGTACGATGTATAGGCTTAGGGCCAGGATAGGATCTTAGATAGTATAAGACCGTAGGGGGATTAGAATAGAGGGGGTCATCATAGAGAAAAGGAATAGAATAAAATAGATTAGGAGTGTTAGTTAGGTACAGTTAGCATAGAGGTTTGTCAGTAGGGAGGAGTCAGAGTTGAGCAGGGCAGAGCATAGGGATATAGTCAGGACACTTCCTGGATAGGCAGCAGAGCCCGGGCAGTCTTGCCTAGGGCAAGGTGCAAGGAGCAGTGAAGGGGACAGTTTGCCGACTGTGGGGATAGAGCTGCTACAGCAAGAAGGGGTCCCAGGCTTAGGATCGTGCAGGTGGGCACCAGCTTAAGGGCTGTCTCAAGAAGGATCCGGGGTCTACGACCGAGGCAGGAGTAGCTGAGATGTCTTTCCTGGAACCTTTCCCTATTGGAACCGGACAAGGGGATGGCAAGGAGTTGGTGACACTGAAGGCATTGGATAACACCCGAGCATGCTTGGATCAGACATTATCCGAGCATGTTCGCTCATCACTATAAACCATATATGATAACTTGACTTACAAGTTTAATTCATTCTGTGGCCGAGCTCTTAACTCAATTTGCTTGTATATCAAATTAAATGTCCCCATTAAAATGAAATGAAACGCAATTAATCTGTTCCAGCCCCCCAAAAACCACACCAATTATTTTATTAGGAGTTTTTAAAAAAGATTCATTAACAGCAAAATTAGCAGAAGAATGAACCAAAAAAAACCCATTATCCTATGAACAGCCCCATGTCAAATACATGCAGCGCTTAAAATAGAGTCCACCCCAGGAAAATGGCAACGTTGGTAATACTAAAAACCTGTGTGCAGCAAAAGATGGTAAGGTCCTGAATCACAAGAACAGGTAAAAAGAACTGACAGGGCAACTCACTTTTTTAGGACCCATAGTCGAACAATGAAGCAACGACAGAGGTGCTTGCACGGCAGGGTAACCACGAGGTGAGTGGTGTAAGCTCGCTCGCTTGTAACTCAGATCTCGGCTCACATCATAAAGCAAAAATTGACAGAGCGACGGCTCGCATCTCGCAAAATTCATAAGTCGATGCACTCGTTAGTCAAGGTATTACTATAATGTACTGCTTTTTATAAATTTTATAGAAAACAGCAACTGCTTCAGGTATTTAGCCTTAACCCAGAGGCATGTCTAGGGGAGGGCAGGAGGGGTATCTGCCCCCGGTTCAGCTGGCAAGGGAACACTGTTGAGCCGCCTCATCCGGTGATCCGAGGAGATTTCCTGGAGGTTGCATTATGGGTCAGGCAGACTATGAGTCGGCTGTTCTCTGAGACGGATGTCAAGCTCAGAGAAGATGAAGTGCGCCGGATCCCAGTGATCAATTGTACTTGCATTTTTCAGACGGACTGAGCACAATTGAAGCCCTGACCACCGGGATATGGCGATGTCAGCAACGTGATCAAGTCATGTGATCACCCTGTTGACGTCATTCGACGGCGCCTCAGAGGCGCAAACAGCATCGGTGCTAAGTGCTCCAATGGAACTGAAGAAACTGACGATTTATTGTAATGGGGTTGGGGAAGATTTGAATACACAGCTTGGGGGGCAAGGAAGGGATGTATGTGTATACAATATGGGGAGAGGGAAAAATCTGAGACAGCAAATAAACCCTAACTAAAGTCTACTAAAATATAACTTTTATTGATAAATTATATAATAATAAGATTAAAGTGCAATTAGAAATACAATAGTTGCTGACAGTAGAGGGATAAATTTAGCCAGACCATTAGCCAACAGGATAGGTATACTGTATAAAGCAGTAGAGCTATCACTACTGGGATACAATTTCCCAGGTCCTGGAATATAAGGTATTTATCTGGCCAATGGGATACAATTATCCAGATTTAGAGGCAACTAGCTGAAGAGCCCGGCGCTGCCTGGGCATAGTAGCTAACTGTGGTTAGTTATAGCAAATTATAATTATCCTCCATCCCATAGGCCCGTGCCCATATACCCATCATACATATTCGCCATCCCATAGTCCCGTGCCCATATACCCATCACACATCCTCCATCCCATGCCCATATACCAGTCATGCATATCCTCCATCCCATAGTCCAGTGCCCATATACCCATCATACATATCCTCCATCCCAAAGTCCCGTGCCCATATACCCGTCATACATATTCTCCATCCCATAGTCCAGTGCCCATATACCCATCACACATCCTCCATCCCATAGTCAACCATTATGACATCATAATGAGCGGCGACAGGGCTTGCAACCTATGATGACATCAGCGTCGCCATGGCAACCATTGTGACATCATAATGAGGGGCGGGGCTTGATGCGCACACACTGCTTCCCCAGTATGCAGATAGGGGCATTATGACATCATAATGAGGGGCGGGGCTTGACGCACACACAGTTTTTCCCCCCCAGTATGTAGATGGGGCAAAATTGTTTGGTGAATTGGAATGCACGGGGTTAAAATTTCACCTCACAACATAGCTTAGGACGCTCTCGGGGTCCAGACGTGTGGCCAAATTTTGTGTCTGTAGCTGCGACGGTGCGGATGCCTATCCCGGACATACACACATACATACACACACACACACTTTGAGCTTTATATATTAGATGTATCAGTGACCATTCACTTACAGGATATAACTACACAGATTTAAGAGATAGAGGACTAAATAATAGTGTTATTAACAAGTCTCTACAGGAATACAGTTACCCAGGACAAAGCTCAACCTCTCTCTGTAGTGTTGCATATTGGTAATCGATGGTAATTGGTAATGCCAACTTGTCAGTTGTTATGTGCGGAGACTGATCGGAATACTGACGGGCATGTTGTAGCTCGTATTCAACTACTGCCCTCTGCTGCTCACAAACACTTGCCAACATATGTAATGTGGGGTTCCAGAGTATGGTCATGTCACACACCAGTGTGTGAACTAGCACTTGCAAGAGCTGCTGAAGCACTGCTAGACCGGCGGCAGCTGTAGCTGACTTGTGTAAATGGGTGCACACGAGGCGTTCCTTCACAAGTCGCTCAGGCAAATCGGGATGTTATGCCTGTGTGGTAACTCACTTGGGAAAATAGGTTATACACTAAATAGCTGCAACTGACCCTGACGGTTCTTGTACAGAATAGATCTCTTGGCACCGCAGTCCCTAGTGGTGCCGACGGGGCAGAGCTAGCCCAACCACAGACTAGGAGATGGCAACTTGGACCTATCTGCCTAAAAGGCTCTCAAATTGCTTCATGTTCCTTCTAAAGAACTGGAGGGCAGAGCAGAATGTGAATTCAAGTATTTATTCCTTCCAGAGTAAATATTAGAACATCCATGGTACAAGATTAAAAACATGTTCATTCTGACACATTTCAGGCTGAAGACCTTAGTCGTAAAATAATCTTGTACCGTGAATGTTCTAATTTTTAACCTGGATGGAATAAAGGTGACTTGAATATTATTTTATATTCTTCTGTGATACGCTTCCTTCTTTTGTATCTGTGGCGCCCCTGAGGCTCAGTCGCCACAGAGGTACTGCACCTCCTCCTGAGGTGTGTGGTGCCCCACCACCCAGGTAAGTTGGAGGCTCCTGACCACGCTCCAGCACTCGCACCCCACACAACAGAGTAGTTCAGCAAAGCCACATTGCGGCTCCTTGCTTAGAGAGTAGCAGAGCACCTTTGGTGGTTCCCTGCTTGGAACACGAAACGTGCTGGGAGGCGGGTGGAGTTGAGAAAACATAAAAGAGTGGGAAGGTTTTGGATTACAGGTCAGTCTGGGAGAGGAAGCCAGTCAGAGAGGAGTGAGGAAAGAAGATCCCTGAGAGAGGAATGGAGGAAGG
The DNA here is from genome assembly GCF_039654945.1 of Dendrobates tinctorius. NCBI lineage: Eukaryota > Metazoa > Chordata > Amphibia > Anura > Dendrobatidae > Dendrobates > Dendrobates tinctorius. The sequence continues at coordinate 443,580 of NW_027361685.1, forward strand.
AGGTGCTGCAGCAGACCTCAGTGACCTGGGTCTGCTGGCACGGGAAAGGAAAGAAGGAGAAAGACATTGAACTGAAACCTGATCTTCCATAAGAGAGAGAGATTAGAATGGGATGAAGGAGTAAAGGGAACAGAGAGGACGTGGGTTAGAGGAAGAACCCTGCCTACAAGTTCTAAGCGCAAGGCCGGGGCCCGGTCCCCGAGGTTGTATGGACACTAATGGTTCTGCAGCAGACACCAGTGGAGTAGTGGGCTGTAAATGCACTACTCCCATCTAAGACTTGGGGGAACAACAGCAACTTGGATAGTGAGCCGGGACTCAGGAGTGAGGAGTCCCCGAAGCAGGCTACAGCTGTCTACCGTACAAGTAGAGTTCTTGGAAACATCTGTCAGGAGGAACTCCAGTGTAACTCAGTACTAGGAGATCTTCACACTTAAAGGCGCTATAAGAGGAGACGTTCAGAAAGGTACATGTTGGTGGAGTGTTGGAAGGGAGCATTCCATCTGACCTGGAGATTCATTGAGCCTCTGACCCGGAGGACACAGTACGGAGGCAGGCACCTGTGTGTACTACAGACTGTGAGTAAAGCTTTGGAACTACAAGCCCTGGTGTCCTCCATTGATTCTTGCGTCAACACACCCAGCACTGCTACATCTGGGTACCAGCTTCGACACTGCTTGTGCCTCTCCTCTAACTCCACATCTACACTGCCCTGGGGCTATAGCTTCACCTGTGGGGAGCTTCACCATCTTGGCTGCAACACACCACCAGCCCCAGAGGATCTGCAAGCAGCATCGGCTTAACATCTCACTTGCCGAACACCACAGGTGGCTTCACGAACTATTCCATTCACTACATTCTACCATGCAAACTCCCCCTATTAATTGGGCGCCCAGGGCCACGGACCGGGTCCCCGCTGCTGTGACACATCCCGCCGACACCAGCCCGGTACCGAGTACCCCACAGCCCTGGGAGGGCGACCCATATCTGTCACTAGTAGTCAACAGTTACTGGATTTAGTCATAACTGACTCACGAAGCGGCGATACGCGTGGGGCCTCTTCCCACTCTCTCTTCTTGTCCCCCTCGGGACTTCTAGCCGCCCCCATGTCAGTGTCTGGCTTTCTCATTTTGGGTGATCATACTTTTATTTCATTATAGCATTCTCAGTCAGTTATGACCATTTTTTGACGTCATCTGTATTGTGACAACTATTTTAGGGTGACTTCTTTGCATACATGCTTTGGTATATGTGGGAGTCTCTGTTTTTTGACTGTTTATACCTGTGTAATGGCAAATGATGTTGATTAGTCCCATCCTGCATGTACCATCACCCATTCTGTTTATATTTGTAGTTATAGGTTCATTTATCATTATCACCGTATGACACATGTATTTTCTTTCTGCATATGCTGGGGGGCTGCCATTCACCCATTACATGGGTTGTATTTAAGGCTTTTGGGCCTTTTGGGGAGTTTTGGGCTATTGGTTTGTTGTGTATTTTAAATGTTTTTAAAGTTACCATGTCCATGATGAAATAAAGGTTTTCTCACTCTTTTATATACGGAGGTGTATACCGTGTTATTTGCCTTTTCTTTTTCTCCGTGTCTTTCGGCTTCATTAATTTATAGGCTAGGTGTTACACTCTATTTGGGATTATTATTGGTTAGCGTTGGTCTCATACTATATACAAAGCGCTATGTGAGGGCTGATATTGAATATAGAGAGGATATGTGGGGGCTCAGACTATATATAGAGAGGCTAGGTGGGTTCTTACAATGTATGTGGAGGGGCTATGTAAGGGCTCATACTGTATGTAGGAAGCTAGGTGTGAGCTCTTACAGTATATAGAGGTATAAAGGGGGCTGTATATGGGTTCATATGGTATGTAGGGGGTGTCAGCATATTTAATTCTACTCAATATTAAGTTATACAATTATTATTAATATAAAATAATAATTGTAATTAATATGTTATGGTCTCTCATATAGCCCCTTGGTAAAATGAATAGCCCAATCCTGGTATATAGTAACATTGTCTATAGTGTCCTCCCCTATTTACTGGCCATTTATCCTACAGTAGCATGTCCACCTCCACATCCAACCATCCATATCATCTAATCTTCTGTAATACTGGGATATATGGGTTATTATTGTTGATTTATCACTGTTCACATCAGTGGAAACTACTCCGGAATTACAATGTATGGTAATAATGACATTGTGGCATTTTTTGAAAGTTTTAAGAGGTCAAGATGGATAATTAGAGTCAATTTCATTTATATGGTAATGAATGGGTTGTATGGCCTGCTCTGGTCTCTTTAAATAACTGCTGCTCCTGCTGCTGATGTCACGGAATGTTGAGGTTTCTGGCTCCGCCCCCTTGCCTTATGACATCACACACATTGTGTATGGAGCTGCAGAGCCAACATTCCGTCTGACAGTTGCAGACGGTGGAGAGAGCGGTAAGTCGGCTCTATGTCATCTCTTGTTGTGTCCTTCATTCTCTTCTATCATCTATTTCTCATTTATTATTTATTCATTATGGAGTCTTTATTCTATATAATACAAGCAGGTCCAAAATAATTAGTGAACCCCTCAGATTAGGAGCTGTCCAAGCATTACAGCTCTTCCACCAATAGTAAAGGGAGATATATAGGGTGTGACGGGATTTATCTTCAAGCCCAGAAATGACAGCGATCTACCGATTATCCATCACATGATTCTGGCTTCTGACTTTCTTGCTCATCAGCTCCATAGATTAGTTATAATTGAGAGAATCCCCTCAGCCAGAACTGGAACATGACGACTTCTCGATTTTTAGGCCATGTATTATTAGAGAATCATCCAAATCTGGGAGATTAAAGTTATATCCTGTAAAGGGAACACATGTAACATGAAGATAACTATGTAATTGTCGGATGTTATTGAGACATATAGTAATATACAGTCCAGATCAAAAATATAAATCCAACCAATATTGGGAAATCCTTGTACAACACCGATGTATATACATATTAGCTCCATATGCAGTAAAGCTAGTCAAATCTTCCCCCACATTGGAGGATTCATATCGTTTGATCTCTAGTATATTGGGCAATGCACTTCAATGGAAGTGAGGTTCTTGGCTCCGCCCACATTAGCTCTTATTTGTCATTTCACGGAATGTTTTGGTGGTTAGTTTTGCCCCCATAAGCTACTACTACTATCAAATGTTTTGGTTGTTGGCGTCACCTCCATTAGCTTCTACTTGTGATGTCACTAATGCGGATAGTAGCCCTTCAGAAGACAATGGCGCTTGACTGCCTGTTAGCAGGTGAAGGGGGCACTTGCGCTGTTATAGGTGAGCAATGCTGCTCCTAGAAGATGCACATGATTCAATAATGGATAAAGTAAAGGAGCTGCAGCAAAAAGCTGGAGATATATCCAAGGAGGGATGGAATCCCTTTTTCTGGATGGGGTCTATCAGAGTTGGGTTAAACAATTTACTCTCAACTTTTCAAAAGCCCACACAGGATTGGTAGTGATAGGATTGATGGTGTTGAGCTTGATTGCCTGGAAATTATTAACGTGATGTGATTCTCACTGCAGGAAATTAATTATATATTGGAGCCACTGTTAGACACAGGCGGAAGAGGGACACTGTGCATGAACAATATATGGATCCTTTGCAGCCCAATAACTCATCATAGCGCCCAATTTCATTTGCTTTGGAGGTTGAAATGGGTCCCCTTACCTCTTGGCCCGTGGGCAGTTGCAGAATTTGCACCAATAACATGTCCACCCTGTCCACCCCTGAATGGAACCACAGCTACAGAGGTGACCGTCTGATAGCCTAGCTCGACTACCCACCTCTCCTGATGACCCTTTCAGCTTTTTGAGACTTGGGTGGAGGACATCATCTCTGAAAATAGGGTCCCACAGCTGCACCCCAACAGTTTGAGCAGACACTCCTAGATGAGTAAATAGCCTGAGATCAGAAGGGGGCGCATATCCCCTCACTGTGTCACTGAGGATGATAGCATTCTCCAGGGATTACTCTGGACTGTTTCTTGTGGTGGGATGCAGGTCTGGACAGCTGTCGTCATCCTATTAGATAGATAAGAATTAATATATGTGTGTTTATGCTTTAAAGGTAATCTGTCACCCCCCAAGACGTATATGACCTATTAATATGAGCATACAGGTAATAGAAATGTTACGCTAGACCTACCTGTATGACTCATATTAATGGTCTTGTGTATATATTATGTCTTTATGCTAAAGATCAGCCCAATAACTCATCATAATGCATAATTGTATCTGCTTTGGAGGTGGAAATGGGTCCCCTTACCTCTTGGCCCGTGTGCAATTTCACAATTTGTACCAATAACATGTCCACCTCTGAATAGTACCATAGGAAGGATGACTACAGCTAAAGAGGTGACCGTCTGATAGCCTAGCTCGACTACCCACCTCTCCTGAAGACCCTTTCAGCTTTTTGAGACTTGGGTGGAGGACATCATCTCTGAAAATAGGGTCCCACAGCTGCACCCCAACAGTTTGAGCAGACACTCCTAAATGAGTAAATAGCCTGAGATCAGAAGGGGGCGCATAGCCCCTCACTGTGTCACTGAGGATGATAGCATTCTCCAGGGATTACTCTGGACTGTTTCTTGTGGTGGGATGCAGGTCTGGACGGCTGTCGTCATCATATTATATATATTAATTCTTATCTATGTGTGTTTATGCTTTAACGGTAATCTGTCACCCCCCGAGATGTATATGACCTATTAATTTGGGCATACAGGTAATAGAAATGTTACGCTAGTCCTACCTGTATGCCTCATATTAATGGTCTTGTTATTGAGAAATGTTATATTCTTTTTTTAAGTTAATGAGTTCTTCCAGGCACTGGGGCTTGCATTGCCTGGAAGAAATCCCTGCCTTCTCTCTTCATTGTAATACTAACACCCTCTCATGCACGGCAGTTTTGGCCCTGGAATCCCACTCCTGCGCCCTGCACTCCCCCAGAAATACATATCTCATCCTCCCTTCTATGGGTACTGCACTCAGGGATCTTCTGCACAGGTGCCGGCGCCTTCCGCTCCAGTAATCTCTGGTGTGCGCGCCGACAAGGTGCATGGCTCAGGCGCAGGATTCTGGGGCTATTACTGGTGCTGATGGGAGGAGGGTAGTATTGTAATGAGGAGAGGGGGCAGGGATTTCTTCCAGGCAGAGAATGCCCCGGAGCATGGAAGAAATCATTAACGTAAAGACAGAATATAACATTTCTCCACAACAAGACCGTTAATATGAGGCATACAGGTAGGACTAGTACCTATTACCTGTGTGCCCATATTAATAGGTCATATATGACCTTGGGGGGGTGACAGTTTCCTTTTAATATAGATTGACTGAATACTTAGATGAAATGGCAACTGTAGGTAGCCAGGAATGGATGCCTGACATCCCATGATCTATGTAGACTAGCTACATACTTCATGTAGGCAGGGACAGGGCCGCCATCAGGGCATTACTGCCCGTACTAGTGTATGGTGCCCGGTGAGCAGAAGCAAAGAGGGGGGTCGGACCTGCTTCAGTTCCTTAGATTGTGTGCAATACTCTTTGTTGTTTTTATATTATGTTTCTCTGATCTCACAAAATGACCTTATTTTTATTGTGTTATATGTTATTGTTATATGTGTTGTTTTTGTTTTGTCTGTTTTCTTTGTTTTCTCTTTTGTTATTGGCACTGTAATTTTGCACTTTATGTAATTGACCAAAGGATTTAACTAAATGACTCTTATGAAAATAGATTTAGTTAGCAAAATATTTAGTGGGAATGTGTTATGAAGCTTTTATGTTTTGGGCATTGTCCACTCTCTAGTTATTATTAACCAATGAGTATATTATTATTATTTATTATTATAGCGCCATTTATTCCATGGCGCTTTACATGTGAGGAGGGGTATACATAATAAAAACAAGTAGAATAATCTTAAACAATACAAGTCACGACTGGCACAGGAGGAGCGAGGACCCTGCCCGCGAGGGCTCACAATCTACAATTATATGAGATGATTAAAAGGCATTTAGTGCAGAAATTCCGCATAGCCTATATTTCTATTTCCCATATTTCATATTTGTTGCTGTAATTCAAGAAAGGCCATATTAGTAAGAGCCCTATCATCTCAAACACATTCATGACCAATAACCAGAACAAGGCCAATCCTTTTAATCATAGTTAAAAAAGTTTTGCAAGAATTGAGTTTAAAGTATGTAACCCCTTATATCATAAAATAATAAATAAACAGAAACGACTTTTCTAATAGACTGGGACTTCCAGAAGAGATCCCTTATTAGCAGTCACCTCATTATCATAACAAGCAGGATTACAATGAGAGATAACAGAATCCACCATTCCCAGTAGGTAATGTCACAGCTCTCCTCTTCCCCCTTCCTGCACAATGACATCTGCATGAAACTAAACATGAGAACATGAATAGAAAACTCTCCCAAGGAAATAGAGTCCCCTATAATGTCTTATGATATATATACACATGTATATGTCCAATATCCATATCTCCAAACAGGCAAGAGAGCAGCTTCCATAAATGTTCAGGAAACAGCATACAATAATCTGCAATCAGAAATACAGATTATACAAAAGATTATAACAATAGGATCTCAATTACTTTAAAAAATGTATGTGACACATTCCCTTAAAGAAAAATAAATAGAAAATATTGCTAATAAGATTATTGGATATTTTAAGAAACGTTTAATAGGTTAGAGTAGAGTAGGGCCCTGCCAAAAGAGTCTACCTTGTCGTGGTGGCAGGCTTAAAAAATCCGTTGGTCAAAACAAAAGCTGATGGTTATGTATGTGATACGGTTCCATGGGAACAGTTAGTGTGTGATTGGTGAGAATGGGGCAGAAGAGTTTTTCCAAGAGTGGGTGGTGGGACTGTGGAAAGTTTGAGGGGTGTAGGCGGGGCTTGAGTGGAGGCAGAACTGGGGTGGAGCCTGGACGGAGTCTCATGGGAGCCCAAAAATTTTGCCAGTATGGGGCCCTGAAATTCCTTTTGGCAGCCCTGATCAGGAACATAGCTTCCATAATATGTGATAGTTTCATTATCACAATGGTGAGATAATGTGAAAGAAATGATAACTCCATTGTCTTACCCTTGATCTTAGTATCTCTTGGTACATGTATCAGAGATAGAATAACTGTTGTTGCTTTGCGATAGTTCTTTCTCCCATTTTCCTTTATTTTCCCTTGTTTCCCCTTTTTTTTCCTTTATTTTGTTTAACTCTATCTTGTATAATAATTAGCGATGCTGGATGAACCCGGTCGGACGGAGCGCAAAGAGAGGGGAATGTAGATTTAAAATCTTCTTTTATTAATGTAGTCCAATGTGATTAATATAAGAAGATTTTAAATCTACATTCCCCTCTCTTTGCGCTCCGTCCGACCGGGTTCATCCAGCATCGCAACCTCCTTCCTCTTTGGAGGCACCCGGCAGGAGCTGCATTGATCTCCCCAGAGAAGGCACGGCTGGCGCTCCTCTGTGACCGTCATTACCTGGATTGTATAATAATTAGGACATTTTCAATAAAAACAATTTGAACAGGATATAGAATATCTGCCTGGTAAAAAAATGCTTTTGTGACTCCTTCGTGAGCATCATGTGCTAAAGAAGAGCCACGTCCGGCTGAGCCAAGGTGCAGGGTGATGATGGACTTTATCTGGTCACTTCACATTCTTCATGGTGCCCATCAGGAGGTGGCCAGTGGCTGTGATTTTTTTTCTCATGCTGAATTAGTATGAGATACAGAGTACAGCTCTGCTCTGCCCCATGGTATAATATTGGGTCTAGCGCGATCTGATAAGACATCGGATAGTTCTCGACCATATCATATAGTTATGTGAATGAACTCTCATTGTAATAAACTCATTTTCTTTTCATTTGGAGCAGATGTGATCATGTTGGCTTATTATCCCAAACAGGAGCCTCCGCTCAGGGCCGTATTTAGAGTTGGTGCTGCCCTGGGCACTTTTAGTGCTGCTCCCCCATTGATGAGGATGACTAATGCAGACACTGTCGTCAGGGACTTAGGCCACTGTCACATCAGCCATTTTTGCCATTCGCAGCAGATCCGGCAAATGCTGTACTTGCAGCAACGGAAAACAACGCTGCTAGCTGTGATTTTTTTGTTTCACTGCAAGTTCAAAACCGCAAGTGCAGCACATGTTCACAATTCCCACAGGGAATGAATGAGGCCGAACGCAGTGTGGCTATAAGTGATCCGTTACGTGGCAGAGGCGGAAAAACTGCCGGCAAAAATCGCTGCGGCATCCATCGGACCGGACCGCCCCCGGGTGAGTGTAAGAAAACTTCTTTTTCTCACCTTTCAGGTTAGATCGGGGGTTTATCTGCAGCGTTATAGAATGCTGTAGATAAGCCCCTAAAGGCGGTGGCCGCATCTTACAGCGGCAAAACGAGGCGACAGGTTCCCTTCTATAGAGTAATATCAATGAATGAATATTGCTCTTAATATTATGTCACAATACCAGGATCTGGGGATCTCCTGAGGTCACGAGCTCTCTGATGCGATGTCGCTGCCTGTCTCACTGTCTTCCTCTTTGGACACTGCAGTGCGGTGGACAAGAAAGCATTAACTGGTTAACAGCAAGAAGTCTGGTGTCTATGTTCTAACAGAACTAGAAACTCTCCCCATCCCATGTCCAGCAGACATTGGAGGATTACTGGATGGATTTTACTATTCTATTACTGCCCAGTCTCTGAATAAGGCCTTATTCATACCTCCGTGTTTAACCCCTTTCTGCCATGTGACGTACTATCCCGTCCATGTGCCCTGGGACTTCATTCCCAGGGACGGGATAGTACGTCACAGCGATCAGCGGCGCCCACGTGGTGAGCGCCGCTGATCGCGGCCGGGTGTCAGCTGATTATCACAGCTGACACCCGGCACAATGTGTCAGGGGTGGTCACGGACCACCCCCGACACGTTAACCCCTTACACACTGCGATCAAACACGATCGCGGTGTATCGGGAGTTAAAAGGAAGCATCGGCAGGGAGGGGGCTCCCTCCGTGCTTCCCTGAGCCCCCCACAGCAGCGCAATATGCAGCGCTACTGCGGGGGGCTCCTTCCCTGCAGGTCCCCGAATCCAAGATGGCGACGGGGGCCTTTGGGGGCCTTCAGGGAGCTGGCTTCCTCAGTGCCTGCAAAGCGCAGACATGAGGAAGCCTTCTGCACTGCCTGTGACAGATTTTTTTTGGAAATAATAAAAAAAACAAACATTAACAGTACACAAATTTGGTATCGCCGCATCCATAACGACCTGCCCTATAAAACTGTCCCACTAGTTAACCCCTTTAGCGAACCCCTTAAAAAATAAAAATAAAAAACTAAGCAAAAAATAATGATTTATTATCATACCGCCAAACAAAAAGTGCAATAACGCGCGATCAAAAAGACGCATATAAATATCTATGGTACCGCTGAAAACGTCATCTTGTCCCGCAAAAAACGAGCCACCACACAGCATCATCAGCGAAAAAATAAAGTTATAGCTCGCAGAATAAAGCGATGCAAAAATGATTATTTTTTATATAAAATAGTTTTCATTGCATAAAAGCGCCAAAACATAAAAAATGACATAAATGAGGTATCGCTGTAACCGTACTGACCCGAAGAATAAAAGGGCTTTATCAATTTTACCGCAGGCGTAATGGTGTAAACACACGCCGAAAAGAAATTCATGAAACGCTGGTTTTTGTTCATTCTGCGTCACAAAAATCGGAATAAAAAGCGATCAAAAGATGTCACGTTCCCGAAAATGGTACCAATAAAAGCATCAACTCGTCCCGCAAAAAATAAGACCTCACATGACTCGGTGGGTCAAAATACGGAAAAATTATAGCTCTCAATATGTGGTGATGCAAAAACTTTTTATAATAAAAAGCGTCTTTTAGCGTCTGACAGCCGCCAAACATAAAAACTGCCATAAATAGTAAATCAAACCCCCCGTTATCACCCCCTTAGTTAGGGAAAAATAATAAAATAAAAAAAATGTATGTATTTCCATTTTCCCATTAGGGTTAGAGCTAGGGTTAGGGTTAGGGCTGAGATTAGGGTTAGGGGTGTGTTGGGGTTAGGGTTGGAGTTATAATTGGGGGGTTTCCACTGTTTGGGCACATCAGGTGCTCTCAAAACGCAACATGGCGTCTGATCTCAATTCCAGCCAATTCTGCGTTGAAAAAGTCAAACGGCGCTCCTTCCCTTCCAAGCTCTGCCATGCGCCCAAACAGTGTTTTACCCCCACATATAGGGTATCAGCCTACTCAGGACAAATTGCAAAACAACTTTTGGGGTCCAATTTCCCCTGTTACCCTTAGGAAAATAAAAAATTGGGGGCAAAAATATCATTATAAACTTCTGTGAAGCACTTGGGGGTTCAAAGTGCTCACCACACATCTAGATAAGTTCCGTGGGGGGTCTAGTTTCCAAAATGGGGTCACTTGTGGGGAGTTTCAATAGTTTAGGTACATCAGGGGCTCTCCAAATGCACGACACCCGCAGACCAGTCCATCAAAGTCTGTATTCCAAAACGTCACTACTTCCCTCCTGAGCCCCGACGTGTGCCCATACAGTAGTTTACTCCCACATATGGGGTATCAGCGTACTCAGAACAAATTGGACAACAACTTTTGGGGTCCAATTTCTCCTGGTACCCTTGGGAAAATAAAAAAATGGTGACTAAATGATCAGGTTTGTGGAAAAATTATGATTTTTTTCATTTTCTCGCCCGTGCGTTATAAACTTCTGTGAAGCCCTTGGGGGTTCAAAGTGCTCACCACACATCTAGATAAGTTCCTTAGGGGGTCTAGTTTCCAAAATGGGGTCATTTGTGGGGGGGGTTTCCACTGTTTAGGTACATTAGGGGCTCTCCAAATGCAACATGACCCCTGCAGAGCATTCCATCAAAGTCTGCATTCCAAAACGTCACTACTTCCCTTTCGAGCCCCGACGTGTGCCCATACAGTAGTTTTCTCCCACATATGGGGTATCAGCGCACTCAGGACAAATTGGACAACAACTTTTAGGGTCCAATTTCTCCTTGTACCCTTGGGAAAATAAAAAAAATGGGGACTAAAAGATCATGTTTGTGGAAAAAATACGATTTTTTTATTTTCACGCCCGGTCATTATAAACTTCTGTGAAGCACTGGGGGTTCAAAGTGCTCACCACACATCTAGATAAGTTCCTTAGGGGGTCTAGTTTCCAAAATGGGGTCATTTGTGGGGGGTTTCACCGTTTTGGTACATCAGGGGCTTTCCAAACGCGACATGGTGTCCGATCTCAATTTCAGCCAAAAACGTCAAATGGCGCTGCTTCCCTTCCGAGCTCTGCCATGCGCCCAAATAGTGGTTTACCCCCACATGTGGGGTATCAGCGTACTCAGGACAAATTGCACAATAACTTTTAGGGTCCTGTTACCCTTGGAAAAATAAAAATTGGGGGTGAAAAGATTATTTTTGTGGAAAAAATATGATTTTTTAATTGTACGGCTGTACGTTATAAACTTCTGTGAAGCCCTTGGGGGTTCAAAGTTCTCACCACACATCTAGATAAGTTCCTGGGGGGTCTAGTTTCCAAAATGGTGTCATTTGTGGGGGGTTTCCACTGTTTTGGTACATCAGGGGTTTTCCAATCGCGACATGGTGTCCGATCTCAATTCCAGCCAAAAAAGTCAAATGGCGCTGCTTACCTTCTGAGCTCTGCCATGCGCCGAAATAGTCATTTACACCCACATATGGGGTATCAGCGTACTCAGGACAAATTGCACAATAACTTTTAGGGCCTTGTTACCCTTAGGAAAATAAAAATTGGGGGTGAAAAGATTATTTTTGTGGAAAAAATATGATTTTTTTATTGTTCCGCTGTACGTTATAAACTTCTGTGAAGCCCTTGTGGGTTCAAAGTTCTCACCACATATCTAGACAAGTTCCTTGGGGGGTCTAGTTTCCAAAATAGGTCACTTGTGGGGGGTTTCCACTGTTTAGGTAATTCAGGGTCTCTCCAAACGTGACATGGCATCCGATCTGAATTCCAGCCAATTTTGCATTGAAAAAGTCAAACGGCGCTCCTTCCCTTCTGAGCTCTGTCATGCGCCGAAACAGTGGTTCCCCCCACATATTAGGTATCAGCGTACTCAGGACAAACTGTACAATAACTTTTGTGTCCAATTTCTCCTGTTACCCTTGGTAAAATAAAAAAAATTGAATCTGAAGTTTTTTTTTGTGAAAAAAAGTTAAATGTTCATTTTTTTAAATATTCAAAAAATTCCTGTGATGCACCTGAAGGGTTAATAAACTACTTGAATGTGGTTTTGAGCACCTTAAGGGGTGCAGTTTTTAGAGTGGTGTCACTTTTGGGTATTTTCTATCACATAGACCCCTCAAAGTGGCTTCAATAGAGTTGAGCGATACCGTCCGATACTTCAAAGTATCGGATCGGAATGGATCGGCCGATCTTAAAAAAAAGTATCGGTATCGCCGATTCCGATACCGGAAGTCCCATTCAAGTCTATGGGACTTCCGGTATCGGAATAAGAAAAACCCTGTTTTTGCCTTGTACAGCCTCTCTGGGGTCTGTACGGGCCTTTCGGGGGGCTGTGCCGGCCTGCCAGGGGGTCTGTGCAGGCTCCGGTGGTCTGTGCCGGCCTGCCGGTGGTCTGTGCAGGCTCCGGGGGGCTGTGCCGGCCTGCCGGGGGGCTGTGCCGGCCTGCCGGGGGGCTGTGCCGGCCTGCCGGTGGTCTGTGCAGGCTTCGGGGGTCTGTGCAGGCATCGTCCGATGGGACTACAAGTCCCATCGGGCGATGCCTGCTACCATGACAGTGATTGACACATTAGCCAATGATGGGACAGTAGTAGTCCCATCATCCGGCTAATGTGTTGAATGTAAAAAAAAAAAAAAAATTACATGCTACATACATACAACATGCATACTACATACATGCTACATTCATACTACATACATGCTACATTCATACTGCATATATACTACATGCAACATACATACTACATATATACTACATGCATGCAACATGCATACTACATATATACTACATGCTACATACATACTACATATATGCTACATACATACTACATATATACTACATGCATGCTACATACATACTGCATGCTACATACATACTACATGCTACATACATACTACATATATGCTACATACATACTACATATATACTACATGCATGCTACATACATACTGCATGCTACATACATACTACATGCTACATACATACCACATACATACTACATACATACTACATACTACATGCATGCTACATGCATGCTACATGCTACATACATAACACATATATACTACATGCATGCTACATACATACTACATGCTACATACATACCACATACATACTACATACATACTACATACATACTACATGCATGCTACATACATACTACATGCTACATACATACTACATATATACTACATGCATGCTACATACATACTATATGCTACATACATACTAGATATATACTACATGCATGCTACATACATATTACATACATACTACATGCATGCTACATACATACTACATGCTACATACATACCACATACATACTACATATATACTACATGCATGCTACATACATACTGCATGCTACATGCATGCTACATACATACATACTACATGCTACATACATACCACATATATACTACATACATACTACATACAATACATTCATACAATACATACATAGACATACAGTACATATAACATAGAGTAACATACTTACCAATACTTGTCACATTGTTCCCCGAAGCCATTGTCTTTTACGGAATAAATATTAACATAACAAACCACAAAAATACTCACCCACGATCCGAAGCAGTCCACGAGTGTGTCCCACGACGATCTTGGGTAGAGAACTGCAGCATCAGCTGATGCTGCCGTTCTCTACGGGCTGCAGGAATCCAATGACGGAAGGTAGGTATCCTTCGCACTGTATTCCTCCGCCACTTAAAAAAAAAAAGTCCCTAGTCTCACTTTATGCCATTGCTGTGTGGGAACTGATGCTGCAGTTCTCTACCCAAGATCGTCGTGGGACACACTCGTGGACTGCTTCGGATCGTGGGTGAGTATTTTTGTGGTTTGTTATGTTAATATTTATTCCGTAAAAGACAATGGCTTCGGGGAACAATGTGACAAGTATTGGTAAGTATGTTACTCTATGTTATATGTACTGTATGTCTATGTATGTATTGTATGAATGTATTGTATGTAGTATGTATGTAGTATATATGTGGTATGTATGTAGCATGTAGTATGTATGTAGCATGCATGTAGCATGCAGTATGTATGTAGCATGCATGTAGTATATATGTAGTATGTATGTAGCATGTATGTGGTATGTATGTAGCATGTAGTATGTATGTAGCATGCATGTAGTATGTATGTAGTATATATGTAGTATGTATGTAGCATGTAGTATGTATGTAGCATGCATGTAGTATATATGTAGTATGTATGTAGCATGTAGTATGTATGTAGCATGCATGTAGTATGTATGTGGCATGCATGTAGTATATATGTGTTATGTATGTAGCATGCATGTAGTATGTATGTAGTATGTATGTAGTATGTATGTGGTATGTATGTAGCATGCATGTAGTATGTATGTAGTATATATGTGGTATGTATGTAGTATGTATGTAGTATGTATGTAGCATGCAGTATGTATGTAGCATGTATGTAGTATGTATGTAGTATGTATGTAGTATATATGTAGTATGTATGTAGCATGTAGTATGTATGTAGCATGCATGTAGTATATATGTAGTATGTATGTAGCATGTAGTATGTATGTAGCATGCATGTAGTATATATGTAGTATGTATGTAGCATGTAGTATGTATGTAGCATGCATGTAGTATGTATGTAGTATATATGTGGTATGTATGTAGCATGTAGTATGTATGTAGCATGCATGTAGTATATATGTAGTATGTATGTAGCATGTAGTATGTATGTAGCATGCATGTAGTATGTATGTAGTATGTATGTAGTATATATGTAGTATGTATGTAGTATGTATGTAGTATGTAGCATGCATGTAGTATGTATGTAGCATGTAGTATGTATGTAGTATTTTTTTTTTTTTAACATTTAACACATTAGCCGGATGATGGGACTACTACTGTCCCATCATTGGCTAATGTGTCAATCACTGTCATGGTAGCAGGCATCGCCAGATGGGACTTATAGTCCCATCGGACGATGCTTGCACAGACCCCCGGACATCAGCACAGCCCCCCGGCAGGCCGGCACAGCCCCCCGGCAGGCCGGTACAGACCCCCACAGGGTGCACAGACCACCGGCAGGCCGGCACAGCCCCCCGGCAGGCCGGTACAGACCCCGGGCAGTCCACACAGCCCCCCGGCAGGCCGGCAGAGACCCCCGGAAGGCCCGAAATGACGGCGCATCATGATGCGCACACACCGCGCATCATGATGACGTCATTTCGGCTGTCAATCAACTTTGAACTTCCGATTCCGATGCCGACTTCCGATATTGAAAAAATATCGGAAGTCGGTATCGGAATTCCGATACAGCAAGTATCGGCCGATACCCGATACTTGCGGTATCGGAACGCTCAACACTAGGCTTCAAATGTGATGTGGTCCGTAAAAATAAAATGGTGTTGCAAAAATGAGAAATCGCTGGTCAACTTTTAACCCTTATAACTTCCTTAAAAAAAAAAGTTTTGGTTCCAAAATTGTGCTGATGTAAAGTAAACATGTGGGAAATGTTACTTATTAAGTTTTTTGTGTGCCGTACCTCTGTGATTTAAGGGCATAAAAATTCAAAGTTGGAAAATTGCGAAATTTTCAAAATTTTTGCCAAATTTCCATTTTTTTCACAAATAAACGCAAATTAATTGAATGAAATTTTACCACTAACATGAAGTACAATATGTCACGAGAAAACAATGTCAGAATCACCAGGATCCATGGAAGTGTTTCAGAGTTATTACCTCATAAAGTGACAGTGGTCAAAATTGTAAAAATTGGCCTGGTCATGAACGTGCAAACCACCCTTGGGGGTTAAGGGGTTAACTGACCCAATTTAGAAAATAGGCATAAATGGATCAAAGCTAAAGCAGAATTTGACCTTTAGCTGGACAGACTAGAAAGAATAAGGGGGAACCAAGAAATGTCTGAATTTTTAGATACGGCAATAAGGCTGGTTCATTATTGGCTCGCTTGGAAAAGGTCGAACACCTATGATATTTATAGGTAGCCTGAATGATCACAAAGGTTCACCACAAACAGACCCAAAAATCATAAATGACAGCTGGCATAAATACTATAACACATTGTATGAACAAGAACCAGTAGATGGAGAAGAGGGGAAGACATTCCTAGAAAGACTATCCCTCCCAACAGTCTCAGAAGGTGAGAAAGATTCAACTCTACAATAAGAAAGGAAGAGATAGTGGACACTATTAACTCCATGAAAAATAGCGAGGCCCCCGGACCAGATGGGCTGCCAGGGGAGTTCTGCAAAACATTAGTAGAAGAGGTTTCTTCTCCACTGGTGGAAGTTTTTAATCAAATCCTAAAAGAAAAGGTATACCTGCCAACAGGAAATACGGCTAATATTAAAGCACACTACCATGTAAAAGTTTAGGGTCACTTAGAAATTTCCTTATTTTTGAAAGAAAAGCAGTTTTCTCTAATGAAGCTAACATTAAATGATTCAGAAATACACCCTATACATTGTTAATGTGGTAAATGACTATTCTAGCTGCAAACGTCTGGTTTGTAATGCAATATCTTCATAGGTGTATAGAGGCCCATTTCCAACAACCATCACTTCAGTGTTCTTATGGTACTTTGTGTTTGATAACTGTGTAAGAAGGCTAATGGATGGTTAGAATATCCTTGAAAACCCTTATGCAAGTATGTTAGCACAGCTGAAAACAGTTTGGCTGATTAGAGAAGATATAAACCTGACCTTCCTTTGAGCTAGTTGAGAATCTGGAGCATTACATTTGTTGGTTCCATTAAACTCTCAAAATGGCCAGAAAAAAAAGAACTTTCATGTGAAACTTGACAGTCTATTCTCGTTCTTAGAAATGAATTCTATATAAGAAATTGCCAAGAAACTGAAGATTTCCTACAACGGTGTGTACTACTCCTAGAGCAAAAACAGGCTTTAACCATAGTAGAAAGAAAAGTAGGAGGCCCCGCTGCACAACTGAGTAACAAGTACGTTAGAGTCTGTCGTTTGAGAACTTGACGCCTCACAGGTCCTCAACTGGCAGCTTCAATAAATAGTACACGCAAAACGCCAGAGTCAACGTCTACAGTGAAGAGGCGACTCCGGGATGCTGGCCTTCAGGGCAGAGTGGCAAAGAAAAAGCCATATCTGAGACTGGCTAATAGAAAGAAAACATTAATATGGGCAGAAGAACACAGATATTGGACAGAACAAGATTGGAAAAAAGTGTTATGGACAGACGAATCCAAGTGTGAGGTGTTTGTATCACACAGAAGAACATTTGTGAGACGCAGAACGACTGAAAAGATGCTGGAAGTGTGCCTGACGCCATCTGTCAAGCATGGTGGAGGTAATGTGATGTCTGGGGTTGCTTTGGTGCTGGTAAAGTGGGAGATTTGTACAAGGTAAAAGGGATTTTGAATAAGGAAGGCTATCACTCCATTTTGCAATGCCATGCCATACCCTGTGGACAGCACTTGATTGTAGCCAATTTCATCCTACAACAGGACAATGTCCCAAAGCACACCTCCAAATTATGCAAGAACTATTTAGGGAAGAAGCCGGCAGCTGGTATCCTATCTGTAATGGAGCGGCCAGCGCAGTCACCAGATCGCAACCTTGTGGGAGCAGCTTGACCGTATGGTACACATGCCAAAGGTCTGCAATGCTGAAATTGCTGCAAAGGGGGCATTCTTTGACGAAAGCAAAGTTTAAAGGAGAAAATTATTATTTCAAATAAAAATCTTTTTTTCGAACCTTGTCAATGTCTGGACGAGATTTTAACCCCTTACAGACCGCTGACGGGATAGTACATCAGCGGTCAGTATCCTCTGCTTTGATGTGGGCTTCGGCGGTGAGCCCACTTCAAAACCTCGACATGTCAGCTGTTATAAACAGGTGACATGTGCCGGCAATAGGCGCGGGTGGAATCAAGATCTGCCCGCGCCTATTAACTAGTTAAATCTCACTGTCAAACACTGACAGCGGGCATTAAACTAGTACTTCCGGCGTCCAGCCGGAAATGAGCGTATCACCAACCCCCGTCACGTGATCGGGTGTCAGCGTTGCCATGACAATCAGAGGTCTCATAGAGACCTCTATGGTTGTTGCCGTCAGATTGCTATGAGCGCCAACCTGTGGTTGGTGCTCATAGCAATGCTGTATTACTGCTACATATGGGCGATCTGCTCATCTCCCATATGTAGCAGAGCCGATCAAGTATGGCATGCTTCTACTCTCCCATGGAGGCTATTGAAGCATGCCAAAAATAAGTGTTTAAACATTAAAGAAAATAAAAAACATAAAAATTCAAATCACCCCTCTTTCGCCCCAATCAAAATAAAACAATAAAAAAAAATCAAACCTACAGATATTAGGTATCACCGCATTCAGAATCGCCCGCTCTATCAATAAAAAAAGGATTAACCCGACTGCTCAATGGCGTAGCGAGAAAAAAAATCAAATGACAGAATTACGTTTTTTTTGGTCACCGTGACATTGCATTAAAATGCAATAACGGGCGATGAAAAGAATGTATCTGCAAAAACGTGGTATCATTAAAAACATCAGCCCGGCACGCAAAAAATAAGCCCTCACCAAGCACAAGATCACGAAAAATGGAGACGATACGGGGCTTGGAAAATTGTGCTTATTTTTTAGCAAATTTTGTATTTTTTTTCACCACTTAGATAAAAGAGAACCTAGACATGTTTGGAGTCTATGAACTCGGAATGACCCGGAGAATCATGATGGCAGGGCAGTTTTAGCATTTAGTGAACCGAGCAAAAAGGCCAAGCAAGAAACAAGTGTGGGATTGCACTTTTTTTGCAATTTCACCGCACTTGGAATTTTTTTCCCGGTTTTGAGTACAAGACATGGTAGAAGCAATGGTGTCGTTCAAAAGCACAACTCATCCCGCAAAAAAAAACCCTCACACGCCCATACTGACGGAGAAATAAAAAAATTATGGCTCTGGAAAAAATGGGAGCGAAAAACGTAAAAAGCTCCATTCATTAAAGGGAATCTGTCACCCCATTTTAGCCCTATCAACTGCGGCCACCGCCATCAGGGGCTTATCTACAGCATTCTGTAATGCGTTCTGTAATGCTGTAGATAAGCCCCAGATGTAACCTGAAAGGTAAGAAAAACACGTGAGATTATACTCACCGGGGGGTGTTGCAGTCCGGTCCAGGGCCTCCCATCTTCATACGATGACGTCCTCCTCCTATCCCTCGGCTCCCGCGCAGGCGTGCTTTATCTGCCCTGTAGAAGGCAGCGCAGAGTACTGCAGTGCGCAGGACCTCTCTGACCTTTCCCGGCCCCTCGCACTGCAGTACTCTGCTCTGCCCTCAACAGGGCCAATAAAGCACGCCTGCACAGGAGCTGAGGGAGAAGTTAGGAGGAGGACATCATCGTATGAAGATGGGAGACACCCATCGGACCGGACGCCGGGGTGAGTATAATCTCACGTGTTTTTCTTATCTTTAGGTTACATCGGGGGCTTATCTACAGCATTACAGAACGCATTACAGAATGCTGGAGATAAGCCCCTGATGGCGGCGGCCCCAGCTTATAGCGCTAAAATGGGGTGACAGACTCCCTTTAAGGGGTTAAATTCATTTGGCAACTCAATGGATGAATAAAAGTCAGAGTTTTCATGGAAAACACAAAATTGTCTTGGTGACCCCAAACGGAGCAGTCGTGTATTACACAAGCGACTCCCCTGAGGGTTAATAATCCTCCCGGCCCCCTAGATGAGCCCCCAGAGGTGGAGGGGGTAACACGGGGCCACTTGTGGGGTCTCTGCTGTTCTGGTGTCAGCGCTCTTCACACGTCACACGGCGTCCGCCGTCTATCCCAGCCACAATGGCGCCCCTTCCCTCCCGAGCCTGTGGGGTATCGGCACTCAGGAGACACGGCACACTGTGCGGCCTCAGCGCTCCTGTCACCTGTAGGACAATGATACATTGGGGGGAAAGTCACATTTCTGTGAGGAAAACAGTAAAATTGTCATTTCCTCCTTCCACATTGCTGAAATTCTCGTCACACTGTCCGAATTCAGAGATTGTCCTGTCAGAAAGGAGACGACAGGGGGCGAAAGGGTTAATAGGACTCACAGGAGGAACCGGCCCAGAAAGCAGAAGGTGCAGGAGCGTCCGCCACATATATGACTGCTCTGTGCACACAGGACCTGTGATGAGGTCACAGGAGGGGAGGAGTCAGGGGTCACATGATCAGGGGCCTCACTGTCTGCCACATATATGACTGCTCTGTGCACACAGGATCTGTGGTGACGTCATGCCCATGTGACCAGAAGGGGCGGCGCCTCCTCCTCCATAGAACAGACGGGAGGAAGCTGTGGCCCCGCCCACACTGTCCAGCATTCACCATAGGAGAGCAGTGTGGAGAGCGCGCAGCAGAGGAGCGGAGCTGTCAGCGGGGAAGAGCGCGACACAACACACCGAGAAGCCCGGAGGAGGGAGCGGCGACACCCCGCAGAGGACAGAAGGGAGACGGTGTGTGGGGGGGCAGAGGCTGAGCATGGGAGGGGAGCAGAGGCTGAGCATGGGGGGGGAGCAGAGGCTGAGCATGGGGGGGGAGCAGAGGCTGAGCATGGGGGGGGGAGCAGAGGCTGAGCATGGGGGGGGGAGCAGAGGCTGAGCATGGGGGGGGGAGCAGAGGCTGAGCATGGGGGGGAGCAGAGGCTGAGCATGGTGGGGGAGCAGAGGCTGAGCAAGGGGGGGAGCAGAGGCTGAGCATGGGGGGAGAGCAGAGGCTGAGCATGGGGGGGGAGCAGAGGCTGAGCATGGGGGGGAGCAGAGGCTGAGCATGGGGGGGAGCAGAGGCTGAGCATGGGGGAGGATCAGAGGCTGAGCATGGGGGGGGGAGCAGAGGCTGAGCATGGGGGGGAGCAGAGGCTGAGCATGGGGGGGAGCAGAGGCTGAGCATGGGGGGGAGCAGAGGCTGAGCATGGGGGGGGAGCAGAGGCTGAGCATGGGGGGGGAGCAGAGGCTGAGCATGGGGGGGGAGCAGAGGCTGAGCATGGGGGGGGAGCAGAGGCTGAGCATGGGGGGGGAGCAGAGGCTGAGCATGGGGGGGGAGCAGAGGCTGAGCATGGGGGGGAGCAGAGGCTGAGCATGGGGGGGAGCAGAGGCTGAGCATGGAGGGGAGCAGAGGCTGAGCATGGAGGGGAGCAGAGGCTGAGCATGGGGGGGAGCAGAGGCTGAGCATGGGGGGGGAGCAGAGGCTGAGCATGGGGGGGAGCAGAGGCTGAGCATGGGGGGGAGCAGAGGCTGAGCATGGGGGGGGAGCAGAGGCTGAGCATGGGGGGAGAGCAGAGGCTGAGCATGGGGGGGGAGCAGAGGCTGAGCATGGGGGGGAGCAGAGGCTGAGCATGGGGGGGAGCAGAGGCTGAGCATGGGGGAGGAGCAGAGGCTGAGCATGGGGGGGGAGCAGAGGCTGAGCATGGGGGGGGAGCAGAGGCTGAGCATGGGGGGGAGCAGAGGCTGAGCATGGGGGGGAGCAGAGGCTGAGCATGGGGGGGAGCAGAGGCTGAGCATGGAGGGGAGCAGAGGCTGAGCATGGAGGGGAGCAGAGGCTGAGCATGGGGGGGGAGCAGAGGCTGAGCATGGGGGGGAGCAGAGGCTGAGCATGGAGGGGAGCAGAGGCTGAGCATGGGGGGGGAGCAGAGGCTGAGCATGGGGGGGGAGCAGAGGCTGAGCATGGGGGGGGAGCAGAGGCTGAGCAATGGGGGGGGAGCAGAGGCTGAGCAATGGGGGGGGAGCAGAGGCTGAGCAATGGGGGGGGAGCAGAGGCTGAGCAATGGGGGGGGAGCAGAGGCTGAGCAATGGGGGGGGAGCAGAGGCTGAGCAATGGGGGGGGAGCAGAGGCTGAGCATGGGGGAGGAGCAGAGGCTGAGCATGGGAGGAGCAGAGGCTGGTGCGTGGGAGGGGAGCAGAGGCTGGGCATGGGGGGGACAGAGGCTGAGCATGGGGGAGGGGGGCAGAGGCTGAGCATGGGGGGAGAGAGTGGGGGAGGGGGCAGAGGCTGGGGGAGGGGGCAGAGGCTGAGCATGGGGGGAGAGAATGGGGAGGGAGCAGAGGCTGAGCATGGGGGGTCAGAGGCTGAGCATGGGGGAACAGGCAGAAGCTGCGCATGGCGGACCGGAGCCGGAGCTGGCGTGTGGCGGACCGGAGCCGGAGCTGGCGTGTGGTGGACGGGAGCGGAGTTGGAGCTGTCGTGTGGTGGACGGGAGCGGAGCCGGAGCTGGCGTGTGGTGGACGGGAGCGGAGCTGTCGTGTGGTGGATGGGAGTGGAGCCGGAGCTGTCGTGTGGTGGACGGGAGCGGAGCCGGAGCTGGTGTGTGGTGGACGGGAGCGGAGCTGTCGTGTGGTGGACGGGAGCGGAGCCGGAGCTGTCGTGTGGTGGATGGGAGCGGACTCGGAGCTGTCGTGTGGTGGACGGGAGCGGACTCGGAGCTGTCGTGTGGTGGACGGGAGCGGAGTCGGAGCTGGCGTGTGGTGGACGGGAGCCGGAGCTATCGTTTGGTGGATGGGAGCAGAGGCAGAGCTGTCGTGTGGTGGACGGGAGCGGGGCCGAAGCTGGGGTGTGGCGGACGGGAGTGGAGCCGGAGCTGTCGTGTGGTGGACGGGAGCGGGGCCGGAGCTGGGGTGTGGCGGACGGGAGTGGAGCTGGCGTGTGGTGGACGGGGGCGGAGCCGGCGCGTGGCGGCCGGGGGCGGAGCTGGAGTGTGGTGGACGGGAGCAGAGCTGGAGCCGGCTTGTGGTGGATGGGAGCCGGAGCTGGTGCGTGGGGGGGCGGAGCCGGAGCTGGAGTGTGGTGGACGGGAGATAAAACATAACCTTTAGTAAGATAGTAGACTATAAACAATGTTGTGTCCCTCAGAGTGAATGAATATAAATGTTTGGGTGAAGTCACAAATAAAGGGGCGTGAGGAGCACGATCAGGAGGAATGATTCCCACTTGCAATGGCTGAACTGCAACCAGCAAGTCCCAGAATCTCACGTTGTGGATCTGGGAGAATCCCACAGAACCCCGCAAACAGCGACTGACAGATTCTGGCTGCATATAACAGTAATGACTGGAATCTGGATGACATTAATAGACTTACCACCAGGGCTGTGGAGTCAGAGTTGGAGCTCATTTTGGTGGAGTTGGAGTTGGTATAAAATGGACCGATTCCGACTCCTAAAATATATAATAAATTGGGTACAGTAGTTCAATGCAGAATGTGCTGAATATTTTTTCATAGGAGTTTGGGAAAGTTATGAAATGTCCTATAAATGGCTGTTCTATTCCTGATCTAAGGCTACATTCACACACAGCGTTTTTGCTGCGTTTTTTGAGGATACGTTTTTCAGTTGCAAAAGCAGATCAGCTTTTTAAAAACTGCATCATTTGAAAGGTTTTTGAGCTCATAGATAATGTTTTCAATGTCAGAGCAGATTTCTAATCTGCTTTTATCTATATATTCATTTATCCATATCTGTCTATCCATATCATATCTGTACCAAAAAGAATGAAAGCCGGATAGCACACAGACTAACACTCCTTTTTATTTTAGCACCAGTCAGGTACATCTCATAGCTGCCCAAAAGGACGCCCAGGACAGGCATTGCTCGTCTTTAGTAACATCAACTGATAGTTGGAATAAATAGACTGTATTCATCACCACATCTTCTTAAGGTGCAGGCTTTATTTTCAAGTGTAGGGGTGTGCAGTATGAGGTTCTGCCCCCCAGGTTTGATCCTGGCTACGCCCATGGTGTGGATGTAGCCTGAGGATCTAGGCTTTGTCTTAGCCAAGATAAGTCATAGTGTGTGTGTGTGTGTATATATATATATATATATATATATATATATATATATATATACACACAGTACAGACCAAAGGTTTGGACACACCTCAATCAAAGCGTTTTCTTTATTTTCATGACTATGAAAATTGTAGATTCACTCTGAAGGCATCAAAACTATGAATTGCCACATGTGGAATTATATAATTAACAAAAATGTGTCACACAACTGAAAATACTGTATGTCTTATATTCTAGGTTCTTCAAAGTAGCCACCTTTTGCTTTGATTACTGCTTTGCACACTCTTGGCATTCTCTTGATGAGCTTCAAGAGGTACTCACCGGAAATGGTTTTCACTTCACAGATGTGCCCTGTCAGGTTTAATAAGTGGGATTTCTTGCCTTATAAATGGGGTTGGGACCATCAGTTGTGCAGAAGTCTGGTGGATACACAGCTGATAGTCCTACTGAATAGACTGTTAGAATTTGTATTATGGCAAGAAAAAAGCAGCTGAGTAAAGAAAAACGAGTGGCCATCATTACTTTAAGAAATGAAGGTCAGTCAGTCCGAAAAATTGGGAAAACTTTGAAAGTGTCCCCACGTGTATTGGCAAAAACCATCAAGCGCTACAAAGAAACTGGCTCACATGAGGACCGCCCCAGGAAAGGAAGACCAAGAGTCACCTCTGCTGCGGAGGATAAGTTCATCCTAGTCACCAGCCTCAGAAATCACAGGTTAACAGCAGCTCAGATTAGAGACCAGGTCAATGTCACACAGAGTTCTAGCAGCAGACACATCTCTACAACAACTGTTAAGAGGAGACTTTGTGCAGCAGGCCTTCATGGTAAAATAGCTGCTAGGAAACCACTGCTAAGGACAGGCAACAAGCAGAAGAGACTTGTTTGGGCTAAAGAACTCAAGGAATGGACATTAGACCAGTGGAAATCTGTGCTTTGGTCTGGTGAGTCCAAATTTGAGATCTTTGGTTCCAACCACCTTGTCTTTGTGCGACGCAGAAAAGGTGAACGGATGGACTCTACATGCCTGGTTCCCACCGTGAAGCATGGATGAGGAGGTGTGATGGTGCTTTGCTGGTGACACTGTTGGGGATTTATTCAAAATTGAAGGCATACTGAACCAGCATGGCCACCACAGCATCTTGCAGTGGCATGCTATTCCATCCGGTTTGTGTTTAGCTGGACCATCATTTATTTTTCAACAGGACAATGAGCCCAAACACACCTCCAGGCTGTGTAAGGGCTATTTGACCAAGAAGGAGAGTGATAGGGTGCTACGCCAGATGACCTGGCCTCCACAGTCACCAGACCTGAACCCAATCGAGATGGTTTGGGGTGAGCTGGACCGCAGAGTGAAGGCAAAAGGGCCAACAAGTGCTAAGCATCTCTGAGAACTCCTTCAAGACTGTTGGAAGACCATTTCCGGTGACTACCTCTTGAAGCTCATCAAGAGAATGCCAAGAGTGTGCAAAGCAGTAATCAAAGCAAAAGGTGGCTACTTTGAAGAACCTAGAATATAAGACATATTTTCAGTTGTTTCACACTTTTTTGTTAATTATATAATTCCACATGTGTTAATTCATTGTATTGATGCCTTCAGAGTGAATCTACAATTTTCATAGTCATGAAAATAAAGAAAACTCTTTGAATGAGAAGGTGTGTCCAAACTTTGGTCTGTACAGCCATGGCCAAAAGTTTTGAGAATGACACAAATATTAATTTTTACAAAGTCTACTGCTTCATTTTTTCTAATGGCAATTTGCATAACTCCAGAATGTTATAAAGAGTGATCAGCTTAACAGCAATTACTTGCAAAGTCAATATTTGCCTAGAAAATTAACTTTATGCCCCAAAACACATTTCAACATCATTGCAGCCCTGCCTTAAAAGGCCCAGCTAACATCGTTTCAGTGATTGCTCCATTAACACAGGTGTGGGTGTTGATGAGGACAGGGCTGGAGATCAATCTGTCATGATTAAGTAAGAATGACACCACTGGACACTTTAAAAGGAGGCTGGTGCTTGGCATCATTGTTTCTCTTCTGTTAACCATGGTTATCTCTAAAGAAACACATGCAGTCATCATTGCACTGCACAAAAATGGCCTAACAGGGAAGTGTATCGCAGCTAGAAAGATTGCACCTCAGTCAACAATCTATCGCATCATCAAGAACTTCAAGGAGAGAGGTTCCCTTGTTGCCAAAAAGGCTCCAGGGCGCCCAAGAAAGACCAGCAAGTGCCAGGACCGTCTTTTAAAAGTGTTTCAGCTGCGGATCGGGCTACCAGCAGTGCAGAGCTTGCTCAGGAATGGCAGCAGGCAGGTGTGAGTGCATCTGCACGCACTGTGAGGCGGAGACTCTTGGAGCAAGGCCTGGTCTCAAGGAGGGCAGCAAAGAAGCCACTTCTCTCCAGAAAAAACATCATGGACAGACTGATATTCTGCAAGAGGTACAGGGAGTGGACTGCTGAGGACTGGGGTAAAGTCATTTTCTCTGATGAATCCCCTTTTCGATTGTTTGGGACATCTGGAAAATGGCTTATTCGGAGAAGACCAGGTGAGCGCTACCACCAGTCTTGTATCATGCCAACTGTCAAGCATCCTGAAACCATTCATGTGTGGGGTGGCTTCTCAGCCAAGGGAATGGGCTCTCTCTCAGTCTTGCCTAAAAACACAGCCATGAATAAAGAATGGTACCAGAATGTCCTCCGAGAGCAACTTCTCCCAACCGTCCAAGAGCAGTTTGGCGATCAACAATGCCTTTTTCAGCATGATGGAGCACCTTGCCATAAAGCAAAGGTGATAACTAAATGGCTCAGGGAACAAAACATAGAGATATTGGGACCATGGCCTGGAAACTCCCCAGATCTTAATCCCATTGAGAACTTGTGGTCAATCATCAAGAGACGGGTGGACAAAAACCTTCAAATTCAGACAAAATAAAAGCATTGATTTTGCAAGAATGGACTGCTATCAGTCAGGATTTGATCCAGAAGTTGATTGAGAGCATGCCAGGGAGAAGTGCTGAGGTCCTGGAGAAGAAGGGTCAACACTGCAAATATTGACTTGCTGCATTAACTCATTCTAACTGTCAATATAACCTTTTGTTACTCATAATATGATTGCAATTATATTTCTGTATGTGATAAAAACATCTGACAAACACACATAAAAACCAGAGGGCAGCAGATCATGTGAAAATATAATATTTGTGTCATTCTCAAAACTTTTGGCCATGACTGTACTGTATACATGTAATCGATATTATACAGCGTATTACATATTTACAATTTATTACAGTTTTTTGTGTTCTAAAGTTGTATTTCTATAAATAGATATTATGTTCTATCTAAATATCTTGATTATTGGATCATAGAAATGATTAAATGTCTGATGTTCACATTGTACTACAATAAATTTTTCACTTAAATATAAGCAATATATGTCGGAGTCATGGAGTCGGAGCCGGTGTAAGGGAAATTGAGGAGTCGGAGTTGCAGGTTTGGCTTACCGACTCCACAGCCCTGGCTAGGTGTACGGAGCGGAGCCGTGTGTGTACGAGGTGTACGGAGTGGAAACCTGTATACACTATATACACCTGTATTCCCCCAGCTTCAGTCGCAGACTCCTGTATACACTCGTATACCCCCAGCTTCAGTCACAGACCCCTGTGTACAATGTATACACATGTTTACCCCCAGCTTCGTTCGCAGACCCCTGTGTACTCTGTATACACCCGTATGCCCCCAGCTTCGTTCGCAGGCCCCTCAGTGTGCACTGTATAAACCAGTATACCCCCAGCTTCAGTCAGACACCTCGTTGTACGCAGTATACACCTGTAATCACACCAGCTTTGGTCACAGACCCCTGTGTGTAGGCTGTACACACTCGTATATCCCCAGCTTTGGTCGCAGACTCCTGTGTAAGCTGTTTACACCCATATACCCCCAGCTTCGGTAACAGCCCCCTGTGTACGCTGTATACACCCGTATACCCCCAGTTTCGGTCACAGACTCCTCTGTGTACACTGTATACACCAGTACACCCCCAGCTTTGGTCGCAGACCCCTCAGTGTACACTGTATACACCCGTATACCCCAGCTTCGGTCGCAGACCCATCAGTGTGCGCTGTATACACCCGTATACCCCCAGCTTCAGTAACAACCCCCTGTGTACACTGTATACACCTGTATACCCCAGGTTTGGTTGCAGACCCCTCAGTGTACGCTGTATACACCCCCTATCTGTGCTGATGGGGAAACACGGACATGAGAGGAGCACCGTAGGTCAAATAGGGGACACGTGGCATCTGTGAAAAACATGATAAGTCGTTTGAAGGGGCCGTACAGTCACAAAATAGAAAACAGAATTGCCATCTTTTTCTACATCCCACCTCGCAAACAGCAGAATAAAAGCAAGTCCTACATGTCCCCCAAACTACTCTGCTAATCCCCTCTGGCTCCGTGGCCGATGGTTCAGGTTCCCTGATGGTTATTATTCACTTTGCAGCTATAATATAAGGTGAAGCCACAAGACCTCTGCAGCCCAGTGCTGAGACTGACGGAGATCCCCGGAGCCACCAGACACCTGCAGCCCAGTGCTGAGACTGACTGAAACCCCCAGAGCCACAAGACCACTGCAGCCCAGTGCTGAGACTGACGGAGAACCCCGGAGCCACAAGACCACTGCAGCCCAGCGCTGAGACTGACAGAGACCCCTGGAGCCACAAGACAACTGCAGCCCAGTGCTGAGACTGACGGAGAACCCCGGAGCCACAAGACCTCTGCAGCCCAGTGCTGAGACTGACGGAGACCGCTGGAGCCACAAGACAACTGCAGCCCAGTGCTGAGACTGACGGAGAACCCCGGAGCCACCAGACAACTGCAGCCCAGTGCTGAGACTGACGGAGAACCCCGGAGCCACCAGACACCTACAGCCCAGTTCTGAGACTGACGGAGAACCCCGGAGCCACAAGACGACTGCAGCCCAGTGCTGAGACTGACGGAGAACCCCGGAGCCACAAGACATCTGCAGCCCAGTGCTGAGACTGACGGAGACCCCCAGAGCCACCAGACACCTTCAGCCCAGTGCTGAGACTGACTGAAACCCCCAGAGCCACAAGACCACTGCAGCCCAGTGCTGAGACTGACGGAGAACCCCGGAGCCACAAGACCACTGCAGCCCAGTGCTGAGACTGATAGAGACCCCCAGAGCCACAAGACCACTGCAGCCCAGTGCTGAGACTGACTGAGACCCCTGGAGCCACAAGACAACTGCAGCCCAGTGCTGAGACTGACGGAGACCCCCAGAGCCACAAGACCACTGCAGCCCAGTGCTGAGACAGGCAGAGACCTCCCGGAGCCACAAGACCCCTGCAGCTTAGTGCTGAGACTAGCAGAGAAGCCCTGAGCCACAAGAACACTGCAGGCCAGTGCAAAGACTGGCAGAGACCCCCAGAGCCACAAGACCCTTTGTCAGGGATTTTTTATGTTCCAATTAGAAATCGTCTAGACCTGAATAAGTAAGATGTTTCTTTATTTGGTCATGCCGGCACGGAGAGAGAGAATGACAGCCACACTAGGTGTGGGCCGTCCTCTGTCTAACTTCAATACATATTCTTAAGAGTTTAAATAGCAGGAAAAGAAGGCGTTGAAAACACTACATTTGCAAGAAAAATAGTACATGCAATTAGAATAAGCGTAGCTGTTAATCCTTATCTACGTTACCAGAGAAGTCATGCAAGATAAGGAAAACCAGCTAACGTTCACAAAAAGTAACACCCAAAGGTAACACCCATATGTTCACAATACGTAAGCTAAAAAGAGTTTCAAAGTCTAGGCAAAATAAATGGCTTATGCAATCATGTGTGCATATATACTGTGGATGCACACATATATATATACTCACACATACACACATGTATGTGTATATATATATATATATATACACATACACCCATGCACATAAAAGAAAGAACTTTATTACAATTATAACATAACATTCAGTCATCTTGTAATAAAATCATTTATCTGTACACATTGGGGACAGATTTCTTTTTGTCAGATTTCACAGAAGATCTTCATATAATATAGATGGAGAGTAATATGTTCAGTATATTTATCATTAAGTCCTAACATTTTCATTCTTTCGTTGGATTCCAAGGTCTCCATTCCTTGATGCATAGTTTTTGTTATGGCAGAGTCAATCAGTCTTTGAACAAGTCCTCTAATGCATAGAATAGCGCAGCATCCACAAACAATCAGTACTCCGGCCACGATGGTAAGAGATGTCAACGCAGAAGTGAATACTCCGGACCATTTCCCAAACCATTTCCCAAACCATCCTTCAGTCCAGGAATATGTCATCATATCCAGACTTCTAATCTAATTCATTAGACAGGACAGTCAGTCCATCAAGAGCTTTGAAGATACTCCCATCAGGATCTGTATTAGGGATAAAGGGTGCAACAAAATCCTCCAAACATTTTATATACACCTCCCTTTTCTGCTAAGAACTTGTCTAATGCCATCCTATTCTACCAAGCCATGAGAGGAGTTGGTCCTAATTGCTCAGCTATCCCTTTAACTGCATCTCGGGTATAATTAGCAATCCTCTGCTGGTTATAGTACAAGTAGTTTATCCATCACCCACCAAATTATGGATTCCCACCCGGCTGCTACCTGGTTCCTACACTTGTACTCGGTGGTCACTCCCCTGGGAACTCCAATGTCATCTATGTAGATACTAGAATGGAAGGATCCTTGCAGAGTTTCACGCTTCTGTCTCTTCCACTATGTACCTTTGGCCATAGCCCTGTTGACAACAGGTGGAACGGCATGATTGGCTGGACCACCGCACAATCCCCTCGGGAACCATGTGGTAGTCTGGCTCTTATCCTTTTATCACCGCATAACCACCATATATCCGCTCTCAGGGTAGTGTGGTCTGACCATATGGCTGAGTACTTGGCCCTGTGGGAGACAATGATCCATTCTCTACAAGAATCGCCTTGGAGCTCTCCGAAGTCGTGCCCATGCCCTGGAAGACTAAAACAAGTATAGTTACCAGGATTAGCCATCACCTGTGGTGGGATATCCGGTTTCTCAAGTGGAGGATATAAAAATGATAACATTTTACATTTTCCTTCACTTTCTGAGCAGACATAAGTTTTACTATACAACTTAATTTTTTTAAGGTTTTTGCAATATATTTAAGCCATTCTAACCTTTCATTCTTCTCACAGCCTCTCTCCCTAGAGCTAGTTTATCTTCATAAGTTAGGTTAGACAATCTAACTATGAACCCTATGGACTCTGTTATGGTTCTCTCTGGCGTACCTTCCTTGGGTCTATGTATGCTATTATTCTGAACTTCTATGTAGAAATGTCCTATTGGGTCTGTTCCTGACATATCAGCTCCTATAACCTTTGATCCCTCATCTTAGGGTTTTTTAAAAGTTCTCAGTAGCTGATTACAATTATTCTTATTTGTGTAAGGGGATCTCCTTTTTCCTAATGGAGAATCAGGCTTTAAATCTATGTAGCCATAAGGCTTATACCTATAGTCTCGGGCTGCAGTTGTCCATGCTGCATTACTCCAGTCACACACATACATCCCCTCTGCTATTAGAGCTCATAACACAGACATACTTATCAGACTGCTAGTTTCACAGCTTGTTCCCTGTCTCTGTATCATTTATACAACAGACAGAAATCCACTAACATGGTGGCCTCCTGCCCGATTTCAAAAGTAGGATTTAAAGTCTTAAATCTGAAACCATTCTACCACCCTGAACTTTCCTCTCCTGCTGGGTCTATTACCCTCCAATCTCCCATCACTATGGTCACGAAGAATATACCTGTGACTAACCCTGATGTACACATCCTAGATCTGACCGTCTTGTCCGGGTAAGGGGATGAATGGGAGACTTCACCAGTTTGAGACAAGCTTTCCCTTGTGGAAAACCTCCCTTTGTAGCTGGACTTTGACAAGCAAGTCAGATCCTACTCTGTCCCTACCTGTCTGACAAGTTTACAGTGTGAGAGATGGATCCAGGAACTGCGCTCAGCAATCTTGACCGCAGTAGTAGTCCACAGGATTTGGTAAGGACCTTCCCACTTAGGATGGTGCTGGTGTTTCTTCTTTATCACCTTCACAAGGACCCAGTCTGCAAGTTTCACAATCTCAGGTTTTGTTAGTGAGTTTCCTGGAACAAAACTACGAGTAGAAACTTCTTTGTGAGTTAATATCTTAGCCATATATTCTGCTAATGTACAACCAACTTCCTCCTCTATCCTTTTAAAGGATTTTAGCTGAGGTGACAGAAAAGATCTCCCGTATATGACTTCAAAAGGCTGTCAGCACTACCGATGTCCGTGTGACATACATATTTAGTACAACCAATAGGAAACAGTACAACCAATCTTTCCTGCTTCCTGCATGGTCTTTGTCAACCTATTTTTCAAGATCCCACTGTGTCTCCCAACCAGTCCGGCTGACTGAGGATGACAGGCACAGCGGTTTCCCAACTCAATTGACAATGTTTTAGGTAATAATAACATTACTTAGTTTACTATATATTTTCTGGAACCCCAAATCTGGGTATGACTTCCTTTAGAAGGGCCTTCGGTATCATTAATGCATCAGGGTGGACAGCTTCAATCCACCTGCTGAAAGCATCCATAATAACAAGGCTGGACTTTTTCCCTCACACTTGTTCAATAAAATCCATACAAATGTGTTGGAATAAGTATTCAGGGTGAGGACATTGTCCTCTCTTTGGTCTCAGATTCCCTTAGGAATTATTTTTTGCACAAGTAATGCAGATTAAACAAAAAATTTTAATAGTTAGTAAAGCCATACATCATAAATACGTAAGATATGACCTCTACCACCCCTCCTGTTGAGACATAGCTTATACTATGGCTCAATACTGTGACATACAGTGGGGAAAAAAAGTATTTAGTCAGTCAGCAATAGTGCAAGTTCCACCACTTAAAAAGATGAGAGGCGTCTGTAATTTACATCATAGGTAGACCTCAACTATGGGAGACAAACTGAGAAAAAAAAATCCAGAAAATCACATTGTCTGTTTTTTTTTTCATTTTATTTGCATATTATGGTGGAAAATAAGTATTTGGTCAGAAACAAAATTTCATCTCAATACTTTGTGATATATCCTTTGTTGGCAATGACAGAGGTCAAACGTTTTCTGTAAGTCTTCACAAGGTTGCCACACACTGTTGTTGGTATGTTGGCCCATTCCTCCATGCAGATCTCCTCTAGAGCAGTGATGTTTTTGGCTTTTCGCTTGGCAACACGGACTTTCAACTCCCTCCAAAGGTTTTCTATAGGGTTGAGATCTGGAGACTGGCTAGGCCACTCCAGGACCTTGAAATGCTTCTTACGAAGCCACTCCTTCGTTGCCCTGGCGGTGTGCTTTGGATCATTGTCATGTTGAAAGACCCAGCCACGTTTCATCTTCAATGCCCTTGCTGATGGAAGGAGGTTTGCACTCAAAATCTCACGATACATGGCCCCATTCATTCTTTCATGTACCCGGATCAGTCGTCCTGGCCCCTTTGCAGAGAAACAGCCCCAAAGCATGATGTTTCCACCACCATGCTTTACAGTAGGTATGGTGTTTGATGGATGCAACTCAGTATTCTTTTTCCTCCAAACACGACAAGTTGTGTTTCTACCAAACAGTTCCAGTTTGGTTTCATCAGACCATAGGACATTCTCCCAAAACTCCTCTGGATCATCCAAATGCTCTCTAGCAAACTTCAGACGGGCCCGGACATGTACAGGCTTAAGCAGTGGGACACGTCTGGCACTGCAGGATCTGAGTCCATGGTGGCGTAGTGTGTTACTTATGGTAGGCCTTGTTACATTGGTCCCAGCTCTCTGCAGTTCATTCACTAGGTCCCCCCGCGTGGTTCTGGGATTTTTGTTCACCGTTCTTGTGATCATTCTGACCCCACGGGGTGGGATTTTGCGTGGAGCACCAGATCGAGGGAGATTATCAGTGGTCTTGTATGTCTTCCATTTTCTAATTATTGCTCCCACAGTTGATTTCTTCACTCCAAGCTGGTTGGCTATTGCAGATTCAGTCTTCCCAGCCTGGTGCAGGGCTACAATTTTGTTTCTGGTGTCCTTTGACAGCTCTTTGGTCTTCACCATAGTGGAGTTTGGAGTCAGACTGTTTGAGGGTGTGCACAGGTGTCTTTTTATACTGATAACAAGTTTAAACAGGTGCCATTACTACAGGTAATGAGTGGAGGAAAGAGGAGACTCTTAAAGAAGAAGTTACAGGTCTGTGAGAGCCAGAAATGTTGATTGCTTGTTTCTGACCAAATACTTATTTTCCACCATAATATGCAAATAAAATGAAAAAAAAACAGACAATGTGATTTTCTGGATTTTTTTTCTCAGTTTGTCTCCCATAGTTGAGGTCTACCTATGATGTAAGTTACAGACGCCTCTCATCTTTTTAAGTGGTGGAACTTGCACTATTGCTGACTGACTAAATACTTTTTTTCCCCACTGTATCTTAGGAGGTCACTGGGCAGTTTATACATATAGGTCATCTTTAAAGATAACCCCTTTGGTTACCAATTTGTTTTTATTCTTTTTTTAATGCCAATAGCATGTTATCCACATATAAGAGCATCTGGCTCCCTTCTGGTGACTCACATTGAGCTAGGTTAGCCAATTTTACCTGGAAAACAATAGTAGGTGATTCACAGTACCCTTGTGGGATTCCGGTGAATGTATACCTGCTCCCCTTATATGTGAGTACAAACCAAGCCTGGCTATCTGGATGTACCAGGATGCTGAAGACATTACTGACATCACTGTAAAGACCTTATGTTCCGGCCTCCAGTCATTCAGCAGAGTATGGAGGTCTGGCCCTGTGGGGGCTCTTGGAATCACAGCCTCGTTTACAGATGGGGCGCCCTCCCTACTGGAAACAAGGTTCTGTTACAAGGTGAGCTGGACAGGGTATAATCACCCCTTTTATCAATCCCACATCTGCAGGTCATGAGGACCACAAAGATTCTGGGTATGTGGTCAATTCTTCTAATTCTAGGAAAGGATCAGCATTTCTCACTCGTTCCCCTGCCTCGCTGCAGGTGGACACTGGGTTTAGAAATGGTGTTCCACTTTTTGTACTTGTGAACATGCCTGCAGTCTGGCACTGCAAAATAAGCCATCACTCAAATCCTCCCATTGTTACTTTCCTTACACTCCAACAAAATCACCAAGGAATTTCCATGATCTACCTTTACATCTGGAGAGGGAAACATGTGGCTCGGTGCCTCTAAAAAGCAAAAACAACAATTTAATTTGTTCTGACAGTTTACAACTGACGGCACAGTTCCCTTTATAATTCCAGTATATGGTGTGCAATGAACAATCTAGAGCATGGAAATTCTCATATTTTACATCAGGACCCCTGAAATACCTGTAGTACATGGTGCTGTGTAGTTCTTCAGGTGTGTGAACATCTACATTTGTGTACCTTTATCTATTGCTTCCTTGATTAAGGACTCAGTAACTGAGGATGGTCCTTCAGTTATTAGATCTAGACTGTAATAGTATCTAGATTCCCCATACCCCTGGAGCACCATTGTCTCAGCCATGGATTTCACCTATAGTCCGGCAGCAGTAGGAATTATTCCCAGGCTCAGGGCTTGCATCATATCCCTCCCACACAGTTGATATTATAATTTGTGTAATTGCACTTTTACCTGTGCTGAGGGCCCGGTGTTTCCACAGGCGTAGACAATGGTTCCCTGTGTCTTACCACTTGCTCCTTTTACCACTATGCAGACAGCAGACAGTCCAATAGTCGGTATCTCTTCTGGAAGTACTAAGGTTCTAGTGCTCCTGAATCAACAAGAAATCAACAAGAAAAGTGACCTCATGGCTTCCCACAAGGACAGTTACTTCTGGAAATACAGTGTTTTATAAATGTATTTCTACTTTAGCCAAATTAAATATTTCCTCTCATTACACTTTTCCATTTCCTGTACCAAATTTTCACATTTTATGAAACTAAGTTTATCATAAAATACAACCCATCCATCCGGGGACACATTCAGGGTCTCCTAGTGGCCCCTTCTTATCTCAAAACCACAACCACATTCCACAACAATCATGCTAACAGCTTATCTCCCCACTTCAGGACTGTTTGCTCTGGGTGGTGCCTACTCCTAGTTTGTCAAGACTAAAAAGACAATGTCAGCGATATAGAATTTTTACTCTCTATTTGTTATAATATATAAGAGTTAGGCCTATAAGTTACCAATAAGGACACATTGCACATTTGATCTGAAGGCTGTTCTCTCTGGGTACTCGATGAAAAAGGACCATATCCTGCTTCATTCCAGGGATACCTTCTTGGTACAATCTTAATAACTTTCCAGCCATCAGATGAAATGGTCAATAACAATCCTGCCCTACAATGAGGACAAGGTCTTAAAATATATATCTTTATGTCTATGGGATAAAGCCCCATAAGGATGTTACGTAAAATTCTTAAACACAAAAAGACAAAAAACAAAATAAGGACAATACACAATATAAACCCTGGAGCACAATGGATTTCTACCCACTTGCAAGAAGATTGACAAATATCAGTGAAATTCATAAGTCAACAAGAAGATAAAATAGCAACAATACAATTACTGTTACTAATATCCAGGATCTAAATAATCCTCACTGATTACACTATGTCCTAGGTATTTACCAGCTTGTATCTCTATATCTTGCCACCTCCGTCCAATGAAAGCCTGTAAGGGGTGAGTGTGACAACACAGTGTAACAAACAAGAAAGGTCCCCAAGGGCTATGGTCACTCTCATGGACTTTTAACTAACGTCACAGTGCAAACACACAAGGTACAACAGCTTCCACAGTTAGGGACTGGACATACACACATACACAGAGACATATAAGACAAGAGAGTAAAGTTCCCTCGTACTCCTATTCCTGAAGTGCTGAGATAAAGTCTAATGACACTGTCTCTTTTTATCCAGAGACGTTCCCGTTCTTAATATCAGGTATTCAGAGCACCACAGGCGCGGACTCTCCTCAGTGATCATTATAAGATCTTAATCTGACTTTGTGTCCACTTTTTAAACGAGGAGGGTTCAGTCACTCTGTCTTATTAAAAGAAAAACATATAACATTACAACATAGAATATTCTCTATGGGGATCAGGTCGCGTGTACCTAGGTGATTTATATCACTATAATAACCTATGATTTGTCTCCAGTCCACAGATGACTGTTAACCATGCCTACTGGACTCCCTTATACACTCAGGATTTTATATTTAAATCCTCATACATTCACTCAAGATAACATTCAAGGAGTCTCATGAGTAATATAAAACATATATTTATGGCGTTTTAGTTCTATAATTTTAAAAGACAGACAAAACAGCACACTTACCAGAAAACAACATTCAACAAAGTACAGAAGACAAAACAGAATACCGGCAAAAATTCATCTTATACCGGCTTCCTTAACCCCTTAGTAGCCCATTTTTTAAAAAACAGCACCCCCTGACATATTGAAAACTTCTGTCAGGTAGTTTATTAACCCTTCAGGTGATTTTCAGGAATTATTGCAAAGTGGTATAGCCGGATACAGCAAGTTGTCAGCTATAGTGGACAGCCGACAGCTGCTGGATCATCACCTGCACGGGGATGATATTCTCTTAAATCTCAGGTCAGTAAAAAGACATATTGGCTGTCATTAAGGGGTTAATCTAACAAGAATCTCCCTCGATTCTCCCATCTAGATCAATTTAACGTGCACACGGAGTTTTTTATTGCACAGTAGCCTTCTCACACTGGCTTTGTACCCATTCAAAAATAAAAATAAATAATAAAAAAAAAAAGATTATTGCTATTCAGTGGAATATCTTAAAAGAACAAACAAACCCCAATCACTATGGAGCTTCGCAACTTACAGGAGGTTTAATAACTCCAATTGCATGTAAACCTCCAACTTACAGGAGCCTCTCACAAACCCCAATTGGAAAAGTCCACAAGTTCCCTATTCAATTCCTAAAATAACATTCATCCCATTCAAAAATAAAAAGATAAAGATTATTATTATTCTTCGGAATATTTTACAAGAACAAACAAACCCCATTCCTATGGAGCTTAGCAACAGGAGTTATTATAACTCCAATTGCATGCAAACTACCAACTTACAGGAGCCTCTCACAAACCCCAATTGGAAAAGTCTACAATCACAGTCCCCATTCAATTCCAAGAATAACATTCATACTGGATTAACAAGGTTACCGAATATAATGAAAATTATTAAATGTTCTTACCTGTATTCAGATACAGACGATTCCCAGAGATCCTTAGATTATACGGAATCCGTCACTTTCCCTCAGTCCGGGAAACTGATAATGCCCCTGTTGACGCCTAATGGCAAGGCGGAGGACTTGCTTAAGGAGTTCCAGACTCCCACGTGCACGGTTTACAGTACTCACCGGTGA
The DNA here is from genome assembly GCF_039654945.1 of Dendrobates tinctorius. Lineage (NCBI taxonomy): Eukaryota > Metazoa > Chordata > Amphibia > Anura > Dendrobatidae > Dendrobates > Dendrobates tinctorius. The sequence goes on from NW_027361685.1 coordinate 482,271, forward strand.
GGGAAAGGTGTTGGATTCCCGGCCAACGCACCAAATGTCAGGGATTTTTTTATGTTCCAATTAGAAATCGTCCAGACCTGAATAAGTAAGATGCTTCTTTAGTTGGACATGCGGGCATGGAGAGAGAATGACGGCCACACCAGGTGTGGGCAGTCCTCTGTCTAACTTCAATACATATTCTTAGAGTTTAAATAGCAGGAAAAGAAGGCGTTGAAAACACTACATTTGCAAGAAAAATAGTACATGCAATTAGAATAAGCATAGCTGTTAACAATCCTTATCTACATTACCAGAGAAGTCACGCAAGATAAGGAAAGCCAGCTAACGTTCACAAAAAGTAACACCCAAAGGTAACACCCATATCTTCACAATATGTAAACAAAAAAGAGTTTCAAAGTCTAGGCAAAATAAATGGCATATGCAATCATGTGTATATATGTATACTCACACACATACACGTATGTATATATATATACACACACATAAAAGAAAGGACTTTATTACAATTTTTATAACACCGAACCTGGGGGTATACAGGTGTATATAGCGTACACAGGGTCTGCGACTGAAGTTGGGAGTATACAGGTGTATACAGTGTGAACAGGGGTCTGCGACCAAAGCTGGGGGTATACAGGTGTATACAGCATACACAGAGGTGTCTGCGACCGAAGCTGGGGGTATACAGGTGCATACAGTGTAGACAGAGGAGTCTGTGACCGAAGCTGGGGAGTTATGGGTGTATAGAGTGTAAACAGGGTTCTGCGACTAAAGCTGGGGGTATACATGTGTATACAGTGTACACAGGAGTCTGCAACTGAAGCTAGGGATATACGGGTGTTTATAGCCTACACACAGGGGTCTGCGACCGAAGCTGGGGTTGTACGGGTGTATACAGCATACACACAGGGGTCTGCAACCGAACCTGAGGGTATACGGTTGTATACAGCATACACACAGGGGTCTGCAACTGAACCTGGGGTATACAGGTGTATACAGAGTACACAGAGGGGGTCTGCAACTGAAGGTGGGGGAATACAGATGTATACAGCATACACAGAGGGGTATCCAACCGAAGCTGGGGGTATACGGGTGTATACAGCGTACACAGAGGGGTCTGTGACTGAAGATGGGGTATACAGAGTACACAGATAGGTCGGCACAAATGTGGCTCCGCTCTGTACACCTCGTTCACACGCGGCTCCGCACCATACACCTCGTACACACGCGGGTCCGCTCCGTACACCTCGTACACACACGGCTCCGCTCCGTACACCTCGTACACACGCGGCTCCGCTCCGTACACCTCGTACACACAGGGCTCCGCTTCGTACACCTCATACACACACGGCTCCGCTCCGTACACCTCGTACACACACGGCTCCGCTCCGTACACCTTGTACACACACGGCTCCGCTCCGTACACCTCGTACACACACAGCTCCGCTCCGTACACCTCGAACACACGTGGCTCCGCTCCGTACACCTCGTACACACGGCTCCGCTCCGTACACCTTGTACACACACGGCTCCGCTCCGTACACCTTGTACACACACGGCTCCACTCCATACACCCTGTACACACACGGCTCCACTCCGTACACCTCGTACACACACAGCTCCGCTCCGTACACCTCGTACACACGCGGCTCCGCTCCGTACACCTCGTACACACACGGCTCTGCTCCGTACACCTCGTACACACACAGCTCTGCTCCGTACACCTCATACACACACGGCTCTGCTCCGTAGACCTCATACACACACGGCTCTGCTCTGTACACCTCGTACACACGCGGCTCCGCTCCTTACACCTCGTACACAGGCGGCTCTGCTACATCCACCCTGTAAACCCCTCCTGACCCCACACATAAACTTCCCCTCATCCAGCACCATGACAACCAGCACAGCAGAGTCCTGCACACACTGAGGCCTCTGATCATGTGACCCCTGACTCCTCCCCTCCTGTGACCTCATCACAGGTCCTGTGCACAGAGCAGCCATATATGTGGAGTGCGGCTCTGCAGGTTCGGGGCTTCTGTGTGCTGGATATGGGTAGGTTATGTGGTGTCATTTGAGTACAGGGGCTCTTGGCTTATGATTGCTGCCATTATTATTTTTTCTGGTCACATGATTTTCTACTTGATGTGTGGCCCTTTTAGTGCTATTTATTCCATATAATATGGGTATTTAACCCTTCATTCTACCCCTCCTTTTTCCTCCAATTTTTTGCATATGATATATTGATTTTTAGCATCTGCACTTTACTATGTAGTGATTGAGATGATCTCGTTTGTCTCATGTTTCATACCCTCCGGTGCTTCCAGGTGATCCGCTGCCGCCTGCTCCTGTGTGTATCTGTTATTATAAGTTCTGATCTTCTATCTGTATTCACATCTATGTCCATCTTTAAATTGTCTTGGAATAGAGTCATTTGGACTTTTTTCTTGATTTCTTGTAATAGGATTAAAAATAACTCTCTGGTTTTTCCTGCATTACACAGAGCAGCTGTAGAAATCTCCGGCCTCGGGGGTCTCACCAGACTTCGCTCTTTTCTTGCAGGGGCCGCAGTGGATTTCATCCTGGATCCATAGAGCTGAATAGAGGAGCGATGTTCCTTCACTCTGATGGGAATTGATGGTGACGTTTCTCCAACGTCCACGTTACCGAGTAAATCCCCCCAGGACTGCAGCCGGTAAAGACCCCGATATCCACAGGTGTCCCCTCTAATTGGGGGAAAGGGATAGAAAAGCCTCTTATCCCGAGGGGAAACCCTGTACATGGAGACATCGGCCTCAGATCTCTCCTGTCCTGTTCTTCCAGAAAAGCCTCAGACTTCTGTGTGTGACTCAGAGCTGAGATCTAACGTGATAGAAGATTCCAGTGCGGGGAAGACGGGAAACCTTCATATAGACGGCCGGTGGGGATGGAGGCAGTGACCGACTCTGGCCACATCTGTCTCTAGAGCCGCAGTAGAAGATGAAGATGTCGTCCTCATCATGAAGGAGTTATTTCTCATGTCGCGTGTAATGAATATCTCCTGCAGTATTGCTAATGCCGATTCCAGTGTCGGTAATGAGACGAGAATTAGCGTTATGGAAGATGAGTCTATGAGGAACGTGTTCAGCTGCCGACTCCGAGGAGGAAACTGCTTGTTGTCTGTGGCCTAAATATATAGGTTTTATTAGTAGATGTCAGGGGAGAAAACTAAACCCTGTAAGATAATAAATCTCCTCATATGTTTCCCTTATTATCTCCAGTAATTGTATTATTACACAGGATTCTTATGATGTTACATCAGATCATCTTCTTCTCATTCAGGTCTCTACAATATCGGATCCTCTCAGTGAAGATCTTCTACAAAAGAGAATTTTCCTGATTTACCCATCAAGGATGGATATGGACAGAGACAAGATAGCGGAGAGGATATTACACCTCACCCTAGAGATCCTCTTCCATCTCACTGGACAGGTGAGAGATTCTGATGACATCACATTACATCATTATCTATGGGAATAACAGATGGACAGAACTGGAGAGGTGAGGACTCTGGAAATGTCTATAGTGAGATTTATTAATGTGTCTCTCCATAACCAGGATTACACAGTGGTGAAGAAGACCTCTAGTGATCGCTGTCAGGACCCTGTGTCTGAGGGATGGGGAAGACCCCTGAGCCCAATCACGGGGCCTCCACCTCACCCCCTGATCCATGAGGACATCAATGACCAGAAGATCCTAGAACTCACCTACAAGATGATGGATCTGCTGACTGGAGAGGTGACACTCCTGGGAATGCTGGGACATTATACAGTAACACTATGAAGGGATCGGGGGATGACGGTATCATTGTATGTGTCAGGTTCCTATAAGGTGTCAGGATGTCGCTGTCTATTTCTCCATGGAGGAGTGGGAGTATTTAGAAGGACACAGAGATCTGTACAAGAACGTCATAATGGAGGTTCCCCAGCCCGTCACATCACCAGGTAATAGACAGGACTAAATACACACGGCCTATAATTATCTGTATGTAGAGAATGAATTCAGTCCCTGTATGTGTTTCCTCCAGATCTATCCAGTAAGAGGACAACACCAGAGAGATGTCCCCGTCCTCTTCTTCCACAGGACTGTAACCAAGAAGATCCCAATGCTCCTCAGGATCCTCAGGTAGATGGAGAGAAGGTGTCAGGAGATCTCCCCTATCATGTGTAGACAGCTGTGAAGGTCTTGTGCTCAGTCTTGTTTTATCCACCAGTATTATATCTCTATATATAAAACTGAATGTGTGTGTGTGTATCGCCAACCAATCACAAAGCATCTTTCATTTCACCAGAGCTGTTCAAAAGAAGTTGAGCTGTGATTGGCTGCTATGAGCAGCAGCAGTTTTCCTTGCAACCAATCACTAAGCATCTCTCATTTCACCAGAGCTGGTTAAAAGCAGCTGAGCTGAGCTGGTTGATATGAGCAAGTTTTCCCACTTGACAACACCTCAGCAGACACTGACATGGTGGGAGAAATCTAGCATCCCCGGGAACATAAGCTCCCAGCCATTGTCTGCCCCCCAGAAAGGAGCAGAGAGCACGACAGAAATGAATCCCCCCCCCTCCCTGCCCATATACCCATCACACATCCTCCGTCCCATAGGCACATCTTGCCTCTTAAAGGGATCATTGGTATGGAAGTTAGGGCAAATACATCCAGCGCTTCAGTTTTGAACCCAGGCCTCTCTTAAAGGGATCTCCGGTATGAACGTCATGGCAATTGCCTTCAAATGCTCTGGTACTGACCCCAGGCTCTCTTAAAGAGATCTCCTGTATGGAAGTTAGGGCAAATCCCTCAGCACTCTGATTCTGACCCCAGGGTTCTATTAAAGGGATCATTGGTATGCAAGTCAGGGAAAATCCACTCAGCGCTCTGGTTTTGATCCCAGGCCCCTCTTAAAGGGATCCCCGGTAAGGAAGTGAGGTCAAATCCATCCAGCGCTTTGGTTCTGACCCCAGGCCTCTCTTCAAGGGATCACCGGTATGGAAGTTAGGGTAAATCCCTCAGCACTCTGATTCTAACCCCAGGCTTCTATTAAAGTGATCATTGGTATGGAAATTAGGGCAAATCCACTCTGCGCTTTGGTACTGACCCCAGGCCCCTCTTAAAGGGATCTATAGTATGGAAGTCAGGACAAATCCATCCAGCGCTTTGGTTCTGACCCCAGTCTTCTCTTAAAGGGATCTACTGTATGGAAGTTAGGGCAAATCCCTCCGCTCTGATTCTCACCACAGGTTTCTATTAAAGGGATCATTCGTATGGAAGTCAGGGCAAATCCACTCAGCGCTCTGGTTCTGATGCCAGGATGTTGGGAGATGTGGGATATTAGGGGTAGTAGTCCGGTGGCTCTGGCTGACGGGATGATGTGGGATATTAGGGGTAGTAGTCCGGTGGCTCTGGGTGATGGGATGATGTGGGGTATTAGGGGTAGTAGTCCGGTGGCTCTGGCTGACTGGATGATGTGGGATATTAGGGGTAGTAGTCCGGTGGCTCTGGCTGATGGGATGATGTGGGATATTAGGGGTAGTAGTCCGGTGGCTCTGGCTGACGGGATGATGTGGGATATTAGGGGTAGTAGTCCGGTGGCTCTGGCTGACGGGATGATGTGGGATATTAGGGGTAGTAGTCCGGTGGCTCTGGGTGACGGGATGATGTGGGATATTAGGGGTAGTAGTCCGGTGGCTCTGGCTGACGGGATGATGTGGGATATTAGGGGTAGTAGTCCGGTGGCTCTGGGTGACGGGATGATGTGGGATATTAGGGGTAGTAGTCCGGTGGCTCTGGCTGACGGGATGATGTGGGATATTAGTGGTAGTAGTCCGGTGCCTCTGGCTGATGGGATGATGTGGGATATTAGTGGTAGTTGTCCGGTGGCTCTCACTGATGGGATGATGTGGGATATTAGGGGTAGTAGTCCGGTGGCTCTGGCTGACGGGATGATGTGGGATATTAGGGGTAGTAGTCCGGTGGCTCTGGCTGACGGGATGATGTGGGATATTAGGGGTAGTAGTCCGGTGGCTCTGGCTGACGGGATGATGTGTGATATTAGTGGTAGTATTCCGGTGGCTCTGGCTGACGGGATGATGTGGGATATTAGGGGTAGTAGTCCGGTAGCTCTGGCTGACGGGATGATGTGGGATATTAGGGGTAGTAGTCCGGTAGCTCTGGCTGACGGGATGATGTGGGATATTAGGGGTAGTAGTCCGGTGGCTCTGGTTGATGGGATGATGTGAGATATTAGGGGTAGTAGTCCGGTGGCTCTGGCTGACGGGATGATGTGGGATATTAGGGGTAGTAGTCAGGTGGCTCTGGCTGATGGGGTGATGTGAGATATTAAGGGTAGTAGTCCGATGGCTCTGGCTGACGGGAAGATGTGGGATATTAGGGGTAGTAGTCCGGTGGCTCTGGCTGACGGGATGATGTGGGATATTAGGGGTAGTAGTCAGGTGGCTCTGGCTGACGGGATGATGTGGGATATTAGGGGGAGTAGTCCGGTGGCTCTGGCTGACGGGACGATGTGGGATATTAGGGGTAGTAGTCCGGTGGCTCTGGATTATGGGATGATGTGGGATATTAACGTGAATGTGGCTAAGCGGAGTGGGCGGGGCTATACACTCAGCTTTATATGTAGAGATAGTTATAACAAATTATAATGATTACATCTAACTTTACTTAGGATTAGAGCTGACCATAGATGGGACTTCTCCATCTGTCTGTGACGTTTACAATATTTGTTTCAGGGTGAAGATCTGACCCATATTAATACTACAGAGACATATATGTAAAATAATAAGTCTCCTCATATGTTTCCCTTATTATCTCCAGTAATTGTATTATTACACAGGATTCTTATGATGTTACATCGGATCATCTTCTTCTCATTCAGGTCTCTACAATATCGGATCCTCTCAGTGAAGATCTTCTACAGAAGAGAATTTTCCTGATTTACCCATCAAGGATGGATATGGACAGAGACAAGATAGCGGAGAGGATGTTACACCTCACCCTAGAGATCCTCTTCCGTCTCACTGGAGAGGTGAGAGATTCTGATGACGTCACATTACATCATTCTTATCTATGGGAATAACAGATGGACAGAACTGGAGAGGTGAGGACTCTGGAAATGCCTGTAGTGAGATTTATTAATGTCTCTCCATAACCAGGATTACACAGTGGTGAAGAAGACCTCTAGTGATCCCTGTCAAGACCCTGTGTCTGAGGGATGGGGAAGACCCCTGAGCCCAATCACGGGGCCTCCACTTCACCCCCTGATCCATGAGGACATCAATGACCAGAAGATCCTAGAACTCATCTACAAGATGATTGAGCTGCTGACTGGAGAGGTGACACTGCTGGGAATGGTGGGACATTATACAGTAACACTATGAAGGGATCGGGGGATGACGGTATCATTGTATGTGTCAGGTTCCTATAAGGTGTCAGGATGTCGCTGTCTATTTCTCCATGGAGGAGTTGGATTACTTAGAAGGACACAGAGATCTGTACAAGAACATCATAATGGAGGTTCCCCAGCCCCTCACATCACCAGGTAATAGACAGGACTAAATGCGCACGGCCTATAATTATCTGTATGTAGAGAATGAATTCAGTCCCTGTATGTGTTTCCTCCAGATCTCTCCAGTAAGAGGTCAACACCAGAGAGATGTCCCCGTCCTCTTCTTCCACAGGACTGTAAACAAGAAGATCCCAGTGCTCCTCAGGATCATCAGGTAGATGGAGAGAAGGTGTCAGGAGATCTCCCCTATGATGTGTAGATGGCTGTGAAGGTCTTGTGCTCAGTCTTGTTTTATCCACCAGTATTATATGTTTTATACTTGTGTAATGAGAACGGTGGAGATGGCAGGATGAGAGCTGATCATAGATGGGACTTCTCCATCTGTCGGTGACTTTTACAATATTTGTTTCAGGGTGAAGATCTGACCCATATTTATACTACAGAGACATATGTGAGGGGTGATGAGTGGTGTAAAGAGGAGATTCCCACATATGACTACCCAGGTGAGTATGTCGAGGTAGCTATTTAGGGAGGGCTAATTAACCTTTCACGGTTGAGCCAGTGATGTCCAAATTATTGCAGTGTTGCTAACAACTCAAATGACCACACGGAGACGGGGGTCTCTGTACGGGAGGATCGAGGCAGATCACTAAGCCCCTTTATTTTAGTCACATATTTTATAATCTTTTGCTTAATTATGCAAGGTTCTCAAGTACCAATAGCATCATTTCACTTTATAAGCCAATAATATTGCAAGAAAACCGGAAACTACATATATATCCGTCATAGAAAGTAGTATAATGGCATATTCTTCAGAGTTTTACACCCCCGCCTCCCTTATCTTTGCACCTGATGAGAACAGTCTGGTTTCATGACAGCCCTTGCCAATTACAAAAATGAAGAAACAAAACCTTCAGAGAATGGACAAAAAGAAACTTCAGCTCTGATTTTAGTATTAACCCTTCACATTCCCCCCTAGATAAAAAAATTTTAAACACATATGCAGCATCAGAGGTGCTATCCCAAGCTAACAGCTTGAGGGGTACTGGTCTTCACATGGCTGATGCCGTGTTATCAGTCATGGCTGTCGCGGCGCACCCATCCCCCCTGTATACTGCAGTTCATGAATAACAATTTTTGATGACGGTGGTGGGGATCTTTTTTAGTTAGGCATGTGCTTGGCTTCAACATCTTCATCAAGTAGCCTTTTGAGATCGGTGTAGAGAAGAGCAGGGGCAACAACACTTTTGGTATCATCATTAGCTGTCTTAGTGTAGAATTTCCTAATATATACAGAAATACACCAAAGAACAAGTTTTAGTATCACATATACAACAAGGATACAAGCAGCAATGTGTAACAAGCTTTGTAAGATCCCAGTTATCCAGCCCCCTATTCCCTTAAATCAATTGGCTAGATTGAGAAAGGAGAAAGTGTCTGACCACCAACTGTCCCTATTACAATCATTGTCTTTATCGTATTGATCTCTGAGTCATTGAGTATCTTCTAACTTTAACTCTTAACTTCTACCAATAATAATATGGAAAATGCGGGAAAACCAAAACATTATGCCCCTTCATTTGCTATTGGCTTGTTGGGTGATGAGGAGGACTTGATAGGGACCGTCATACAAGGGTTCTAGTCTGTGGTTTCTGACATGCCTTTTCATGACTACCAAATCACCAGGCTTCAGGTTATAACAGGTGTCGGTTTCTGCTGAATCTGGAAAAAAGAAAAGAAAACTAGAACATAGGTGTTAGTAAGATGTTTACTAAGCTGAATAACACATTGAACAGCACGGTCAGTTTCTTCTGATAACTTCTGGAACCCCATATCTGCATATAACTTCCATCACCAGTTTCTTCGCTGTGGTCTTTGCAGTCATGTTGGTAACAGGGAATGCTTCCGGCCAACTGGAGAACCTGGGGCCCAGTAGAATTTTTGCACCAGTGCGAGGGCCTCATTCTTTCCTCAATGTGTAGGTCCATGTGCCCATATGGCAATAGCAGGGTACATCCGCTTAGGGAGACACACGAGTTGGTCCTTTTTCCAGAGACCATTATCCATTCGTTCCCCATCAGTCTTCCATTGCTTCACCTCTTCCTTTGGAGACATTCTCTGCATCGTCATTAAGCGGTCTGACAGAAAACTTCAGTCTGTTGTAGATCATCAGGTTCTTGTAGAGTCAATGCTTCTTGTAACTGTTTACGCTGAGAGCATGTGGTCACCATAGTTGGTGTGGTTGGTTCAACGGGTAAGAGAGCGGCGGCTTTTGCTTGCATATCCGCAAACGCGTTGCCAACAGTCTGTGGACTGGTCCTAGGACCGTGCGCCTTAACTTTGATAATAGCCACCTGAGTAGGTAATTTGATCGAGTCCATGAGGGTTTTAACAGCTTCAGCATTTTTCACTAGGGTTCCAGCAGTAGTAATAAACCCTCGATTGGTCCACAGAGCCCCAAAATCGTGAGCAATACCAAATGCATACCGTGAGTCCGTGTATATATCAACCCGTCTGTTCTTGGCCAAAGTACATGCAGTAGACAGAGCCTGGAGTTCTGCTTCTTGTGCTGACTGTGAGGGTGGGAGTGCAGCTGTGTGCACTACAGTGTCCTCTGTGATAACAGCATATTTCGTGTGCAATCTACCAAACCCATCAGCATATCTTGAACCATCCGTGTATAACACCAGATCAGGATTTGGGAGTGGATTCTCACTGACATTTGGTGGAGTAGCTGTTTCTTCTATCAGAAATTGGGAACAATCATGTTGGAGGTAATCCTCATCACTGCCATCTTTCCTTATAGTTCATTATGCGTCTTTCAAGGCATTGTAAAGGGGTTGCATTATGCGGGATGCATCCGGTATCCACTGACAACAATAAGTGCATAGTCCAAGAAAAAGGAGTTCAGTTTCATCTTTTGGGAAAGGAAGGGAGCTGACAGCTATTTTTCTTTCTTCTGCGAGGTGTCTGACACCCTGAAGGAGACAGTGACCCAAGAATATCACTTGACCAAGGCAGAACTGAAGTCTCGAGGCCGAAACCCGACAGTTCAGTGCTGCCAGATACTTAAGGAGGCTAACAGTGGCAACAATGGCAAAAGACACCTGCTCATATTTTTTTGCAAACTGGTTGGGACTGTTTTGGGCCCCTTGTGGCATAACTGTCCATGTTAACTGTTGGCCCTGCTAAGTGAATGCAAATAGAAACTGGCAGTCTGGGTGTAACGGAATGCTAAAGAAGGCATTGGTAAGATCAATAACTGTAAACCAAGCAGCATCCTGGGGTATTTGGGACAAAAGAGTATGTGGATTAGGCACCAGGTTTGAGAAACACTTTTACTGGTTCTAAAGGCATTTTCCCTATATCATTTGGCCCTTTTCACCAAAGTTTAGATGGTTTCTCTGAGAGGTATGGGGTGAGTCGTTGATCCTCAGGCAATATTGGGGGTGGATCTGGGCCTATCAGGGCCATCATAACAGTAGGGATGGCATGAAAAATACAGATTTCCTCATTGTCTTCATCTACATAGGGATTATATAACGAAAAAAACCATCTGACCATCATCTTGGAATTGTATTCTGGAGCGGAACTGTGATAATAAATCTGCCCCTAGTAAATTTACAGGACATGTGGGAGAGATTACAAACTGAATAGTAACCTTGGGGAAAGGTCCCACAGAAATAGGGTTTATAAAAGTATATTAATTGGGTCTACCATCTACTCCGATTAAAACAGCAGGGGAATGACAATCTCTCTGAAAGTGTCCGAATCGGGCACAGCGCATTGCAGATGAGAATTAACAGGGAGGGGCTGAGGAGCAGGGTTCCCAGTTGCTGAAGTCTGAGGGGGGGCGAGAGTTTGCTGTGTGGGCTGAAGGGCACACTGTGTGCTCACAGCTGCGGTGGGGGCTAGAGGCTGCTGTTTGCTCTTTTTTTTTTTTTTTTTCTCTCTTTGCTGAACAGAGTGGGTTAAAGTCTTCTCAAAACTTTTTTTTTTCCTCTGGATCTGGTAAATGGAAGGGGTGGCAACCACTAACCACTAGCAATAACGGGGACTAAGGCTGGCAGCGGATGATAATAGGTGCCGTCAGCAGAGGTGGGGGCTGCGACTCTCGGTCTCCTTGTACAATTGTCATCCAGCAGGGAGACCTCTTCTTTCAAATCATCACTTTTAACTATTCGTCTGCCTAACACATTAGTATCATTAATCTCAATTCCTTCTTTAATCAATCACTTTCTCACACCACAGTCACTTTCTTGAACCACAATACATCCCGTCTTTGCCATAATAATAGACAATTTTGCTTCTTCAACATAGCCGTAACAGAAACAATCAGAATTCACTTGCTGTTCAATGTCCACATAACCTTCATTATACAATTCATGTGCCAAGCCACGGAATTCCTCAGCGCCTTCAAGTAATCCATCATCAGTCAACCTTCCTTTATTCTTTTTAACTCCTTCGTCCCATAGCGTAGGCTGCAACCTCCCGCCCTTAGGAAATCCCAGAATCGAAAATATTTTTCCTGCATTCCTGACAAATTTCTTTCCTCGTCTTTGAATCATAAGACTAACAGTATCTGATCCTTCGCACAATTCCAAACTTTTCTTTTTCTTCCACAGAAACATAATTCTTTCCTTTAGAGCTAAATACCCTGACTTAAATTGTGCACAGATCTGGCGGCCGTTTCAGTCTCTGTTCCACCGGGTCAATAATCCCCCTCTGGAATTGCCCAAAATTTGCGGTACTCAGTGAAAGGAGGAGGGCGTCTCAGACTATCCCTCCGGACACCTCTGGTTATATATATCTTTCTATATATACCTGAGTTACGTATCCTACCCATCTTCGATCACATCACCACCCCCAATACTAATAATGATCGGGAATTTCAGGATATTTTGACTATAAAGAGAGTCACAATCACTGGTCAATCCGGGGTGTCCGTCCCTTATGAGGTACGGTTCGAGCACTGGGCCCCCAACGGGACTACACCTCTATATGATTTCACCCATGAATCACCCCACCAGGGGATAAACCTCAGATCCTCTTTGCAGCAACAAGCACAGGAAAACCACACCAAGGGTCAGTCTGAACAGTATAACTGCCAACTTACTGTGGTTGTCGTGGGGCGTGATCAGTCCCAATTTTCCAGCACCTGTGTCCGCTCCGAGGGTCCTTTGTGTTGTTGTCCTCCGGGGGCAGAGGCGTCCCTGTTCAGGGGCCCCACGTTGCGCACCAAGCTGTCGAGGTAGCTATTTAGAGAGGGCTAATTAACCCTTCACAGTTGAGCCAGTGATGTCCAAATTATTGCAGTGTTGTTAGCAACTCAAATGACCACACGGAGATGGGGGTCTCTGTACAGGAGGATCGAGGCAGATCACTAAGCCCCTTTATTTTAGTCACATATTTTATAATCTTTTGCTTAATTATGCAAGGTTCTCAAGTACCAATAGCATCATTTCACTTTATAAGCCAATAATATTGCAAGAAAACCGGAAACTACATATATGTCCATCATAGAAAGTAGTATAATGGCATATTCTTCAGAGTTTTACACCCCCGGTTCCCTTATCTTTCACCTGATGGGAACAGTCTGGTTTCATGACAACCCTTGCCAATTACAAAAATGTATCTTACAGCAACAAAAATTAAGAAACGAAACCTTCAGAGAATGGACAAAACGAAACTTCAGCTGTGATTTTAGTATTAACCCTTCACAAGTAGTAACCACTGAATACAGAGAAGTCACAGATTCCTCTCAGTCACCGGCTGTGGCTGCTTTATCGGTGGTGTAGTCCGGCCCTATTACCATGATCACCATTTTGCCTCTAGACCACAACATTCTCCTCCACCTAAAACTGTTCACATGACTTTGGGCATTGAAAGCCCTTTTCTATAATAATAATAATAATACTTTATTTTTATATAGCGCTAACATATTCCGCAGCGCTTTACAGTTTGCACATATTTTCATCACTGTCCCTGATGGGGCTCACAATCTAAATTCCCTATCAGTATGTTTTTTGGAGTGTGGGAGGAAACCTGAGTGCCCGGAGGAAACCCACGCAAACACGGGGAGAACATACAAACTCCTTGCAGATGTTGTCCTTGGTGGACTCGAACCCAGGACTCCAGCGCTGCAAGGCTTCAGCGCTAACCACTGAGCCACCGTGCTGCCCATATAGAACTTACGACCTGGAGGATCCACCTACCCCCTGGGATTAGGAGACACTGACTGTTACCTGCCCAGATCTGTAACTATAAAGCCAAATGACAGCGTACGTAGAATGTGCTGACAAGTTAGAAAATCACTTGAAGAAAAATATGCTGGGCCTGTAAGAGAAAGCGGAGGGTAATGATGCTGTTGGCTTCCTAGATCCCTGAGATCTTATCGGATAAATCTTCTCTCCCTTCTGTGCTGCTGAATGTCTCATGGTCCCTACAAGACCAGGTCCAGTCTTTCTGGCCAAACTTCCCTTTTATGATCGACAACAGTAAATGTGCAGTGAGGCCAAGTGTGAATTTCTCTACAATAACAGAGTTTCCCTTTTTCCTGACTTTTCAATTTGTGTTAAAACTACCGTATTTTTCTGACTATAAGATGCACTTTTTTCCTTAAAAAATATGGAGGAAAATGGGGGGTGCATCTTATAGTCCGGATGCATCGGCTCTGGATGTGGTGGGGAGGTGGGGAATGGCATCGGCGGAGCAGCGGGTCACAGGAGGCTGGAGCTGGTGGCTGCGACTAACTCCTGTTGCCGCTGCTAAAGAGAAATGAATATTCACTGCATTCCACTACCATGGGCTTGGAGGGCAATGAATATTCATTTCTCTTTAATAATAGTATCTTGATATGATTAGCCTCCAACCCCGGTCCTGGTATGCATGGCCCCATCCTTATAATTGGCCCACATCCCCATCCCCATCCTGGTATGCATGGCCGCATCTGAAAAGGTTAAAAAACAAACCATTACACTTACCTACCCCACTCTCCCTCGCAGCGTCCTGCTCCAGTGCCAGCAACTGCTATATGCTTGTAAGCAGCGCATGGCAGGGACGTCATGTGCTGCTCACAAGCAGAGCACAGCTGCCAGGACTATGTACGCAAAGGACAGTGAGTATTCTTTGCTCTTCAGTATGGCACAGTGTCAGCCACCGGCTTCCTGCTGCTACCTGCGGTCACGTGTGCCACTACTTAAGAGAAATTAATATTTGTGAATACTCACTGTTCTCAGCGCTGCTTACAAGCATAAAGCAGTTGCTGGCACCGGAGCAGGATGCTGCAAGGGAGCGCCGGGTAGGAAAGTGCAATGTTTTGGGTTTTTTATGTTTTCTGTTGGGGCCATGCATAGCAGGACGAGATGGGGCCCTGCATACCAGGACGAGATGGGGCCATGCATACCAGGACGAGATGGGGGCCCTGAATACCAGGATAGGGATGGGACCATGCATACCAGGATAGGGATGATGGGACCATGCATACCAGGATAGGGATGGGACCATCCATACTAGGATGAGATGGGGACCCTGCATACCAGGGTAGGGATGGGGCCATGCATACCAGGATAAGGATGAGGTGGCCATGCATACCAGGATATGGATGAGGGGGCCATACATACCAGGATAGGGATGAGGGGGCCATGTGTATCAGAATGGGGAGGAGGGGGCCATGCATACCAGGTTGGGCTGGAGGGGGCCATGCATATCAGGGTGGGGAGGAGGGGGCCATGCATATCAGGGTGGGGAGGAGGGGGCCATGCATACCAGGGTAGGGATGAGGGGGCCATGCATACCAGGATGGGGATGAGGTCATGCATACCAGGGTAGGGATGAGGGGGCCATGCATACCAGGATAGGGATGAGATGGCCATGTGTATCAGAATGGGAAGGAGGGGGCACTGCATACCAGGATAGGGATGACGGATCCATGCATACCAGGATAGGGATGAGGGGGCCATGTGTATCAGAATGAGGATGAGGGGGCCATATATACCAGGTTAGGGGATATTAAGTACAGAATTGACCACATTTTTTGCTTCAATTTTTTTTCCTAATTTCCTCTAAAACCTAGGTGCGTCTTATAGTCCAAAAAATACAGTAATTTCAAGGAGGATTGTGATAATCTACAGGACAAACATTCCACCTGTGCCATGATAGATCTCTAAGCTGTGCGTGGCTGATGGCTGTAATATACATTTATTCCCGCCTGCAGGAGATGTGTTGGCTCCAGCCCTGGTTTCATAGATTTACTAAACGTCATGAATTCCATTATCTTTTCCAGCCAAAGGATTTCAGATTACTGCACAATCTCTCCTGAAATGGGGGCACTAATACTTTCTCTACTCTTCCGGTCAGGACTCATAGTGGTTCCAATGATCCACCATAAATGAGGCAGCTCCAGTTTAGTGTTCTCCCCTTGTACATACGTTGTTGTTGGGGATGTAACATATTTTTTTATTCTATGTCTTTTTTTTACCTGTTCCTTCTGTATGATAGTTTGATTGTGGTGGGATCGGCCTACCTGCCTAATGTGAGTCTGTAACTCTCTGATAGTCTTCAAAAAATCTCTCCATTGCCTCTTCCAAATGCCTAAGATCTAAATTTAAAGTGCCCCTGTCAGCAGGATTGTGCTCAGTAACCTACAGACACTGTCAGGTCAGCACCGTTATACTGATTAAATTGATACCTGGTGATGAAATCCGTCTTGTGGTTGTTGTTTAATCTTTATTTGTAGTTTTCAGTTAAAGAGATTCTCGTGCTCTGGGGCGGGGCGGTGGGCGGGGCTTTATGTGGTGCTCTGATTGCATATTCATCTGTATTGGCTTATGACAGGTCGCTGATCCCTCACTGACCTGCCCCCCATTATTACATAATGCATATAATAGTGTTGATATTATTGGTGATAATGCCTATAATATTGTGGCTATTGTGAGGCTTAGAAAGAAATTACATCCAGCAAAATGACACCGGCGATGGCGACGCCTGCACAGTAGCATCTATAAGTAAGAGATAGAGGCTACTGCACAGGGGCCGCTGGTGACATTTTGCTGGATGTAATTTTTTTTCTAAGCCTCACAATTGCCACAATATTATAGGCATTATCACCAATAATATCAATGCTATTATATGTATTATGTAATAATGGGGGGCAGGTCAGTGAGGGATCAGCGACCTGTCACAAGCCAATACAGATGAATATGTAATCAGCACACCTCATAAAGCCCCGCCCACAGGCCACCACAGCCCCGCCCCAGAGCACGAGAATCTCATTAACGGAAAGCTACAAATAAAGATTTCATCACCAGGTATCAAAGTAAGACACCTATCCATAACTAATCCTATAGTTATATGATAAATAAAGATGCAGCCAGAATAAAGTCTTTTATTAGAAATAAAGCAAAACACAGGGCAAGTGGGAAGAGCCGGGCAAAGCACCAGAATTGGCGCATCTAATAGATGTGCCTTTTCTGGGCAGCTGCAGGCTGCTATTTTTAGGCTGGGGGGTCAATATCCATGACCCATTACAAGCCTGAGAATACCAGCCCCCAACTGTCAGCTTTAGCAAGGCTGGTTGTCAAAAATGGGGGGACTCCATGCCATGTTTTTAAATTATTTCTTTATATAATTAAAAAAAACAGTGTGAGGACCCCTCTATTCTTGATAACCAGCCTTGCTGAAGCTGACAGCTGAGGGTTGCAGCCCCCAGTTGTCAGTTTTGCCAGACTGGTTATAGAAAATACAGGGGAACCCACACCGTTTTTTTCATTCATTTATTTAGTTATAACGCAGGCAGTGGGTGAGGAATACTCCCATCATCCGCTCCTGCTGTCACTGTTCTTGGCAGCAGCAGGTGTAGGTTGATGGGAGTAATAGTCCCAAACGCCCGCACCTACTATCATCATTCTCACTTTAATATAACTCTCATCATTCTCCCTGCCGGCAGAGTAGAGGAGAATGATGAGAGCGTCTTCAGCACCCGCCACCGGGGAACAGAGATTAATGTAGCGCTACTTCCCTGCCGGCCGTCCATGTGGTACAGATGCTGACATAGTTGTCACACGTGTGCCACGAGTATTACACACACGGACATCTCCGGTACCGGAAATATCAGGACGTGTGAAACCGGCCTTATACACAGTTCTCTTCAAATGATATATTTCTTCTTGAAACTCATCTGACAGAAAATATTGGACCTTACGATAGTATAGATTGTGAAGTCTCCGAGACCCATACGCTAATTACACCAGAGAGGTTTCACCACTAGTTACTCATTTATTACTGATGGAGACTGTGGAGTTTGATCATTTTAGTAGTTCCTAATCAGGCCCCATTATTAATATCTAACGTGTGTCACTTTATGTGGTGGTAAGTTTGGAATTCTTCACAAAGGATAATAGAAAACAAATGGATCTTACAAATTATTTTCCAGCTTCGCACTGTACCCTATATACGATTGTACACTACTGTCTGGGCACATGGCAGTGTTCAGAAGGGAAGGAGCGCCATTTAGCTATATGAATGCAGATCTAGCTGGAATAGTTTGCAGACACAATGTATTGGGAGCACTGTTCATAGTCACCTGGCAGCTCAAAAGATGTCCACCATGAACATGCTTGGCTCTATCTTCTCTGCTTCCCATATCCCAAGGATTGCCTTCCTCATCGCCCTTTAACACCCTTACATGGAATCTGGACTTACACTGGGACCCCTAGGCTTGGACCATGGCCTTACCTGCTATTTTGTGGTGTTAGATGGCAAGAAAAATAGTCAGGTAGCTGGGTCAGAACCAGAAGGACAGAATCAGAAGACACAAGAGTAGTCAGTAAACGGGCCACGGTCACAGCAGGAAACAAATACACAAGCCACAAGCTGAGCACAGAGGACTGAACCAGAGGAGAACAGCGCTGTATCTGGCAGATTCCGGCCATGTGCTTTGCGCTTTAGTAGGGTGTGGTACTTTCCAATTGGCTGAAGTAGGGAGCAGATTACTCCAGCTGGACAGCAGGAACAGATCCCAGATGAGATTGGACACACCATATGCAGAAGCCCTAATATAACTAAATGACAGAAAACCAGAATAGTCGAAATCCTCAGAAAGTAATTCCATGTTATTAATTAATTCACTGAGGGTTATAATCCTTAGGAGGAGTGAATATTTTGACTCCACAGCCACTTTCCGGAAATTAACCCGCAGTGGATGTTGGAGAGTGAAAATTACACATTTGCCATTTTCTTACCCAGCACATAGTGCCCAGATTGTTCTCCAGGAGACACCGCAAATTAAGTGGATTCTTCTCACTATAATATTGCTAAATACAGGGATCCTAAATGTTGTTTGCGCACACTGCAAGACTCCGAAGTGAGAGTGGATTTTGCTGGATTGGTTTATGGAAACCTTGTTGCTTTTCAACAGCCTTTGAGTCACTAATAGTGTGGGAACCTCTGGTTTTCTATTGACAGATGATGGACCTGAGTTGGGACTTGTTTTTGTGAGATGAGAATTGGTATTATTTTCACCTACATAACATTGATTGGTTTCTTTTTATTCGATATTTGAGAGGCAGAATGTACAAACAGTTGAACACCGCACACTACTGGTTCATCCAACAAAGTTTTCTATTAGAGTGTGAACTGTCATTGTCTTTGTAAATAATTAAAGCTTTTACATAGCTTGCCATTTTTATGGACAGTTTAAGTAGAAATGCTCAAAATTATAAAACTCAATGATATTTTATTAAAAAATAATTGTTTTTATCTTAGCAGATGACTGTAGCAGGAGATCAGAGGGACGGATGACATCGTCAATTTTTAAATCTGATGATCTTGAGATGCTACAAGATACAACTAAAGTGATTGCTATTACTCCAGATATACCATCATCCATTTACAGCAAAGATATGTCATCTGATCCTATGAAACAGGTCCCATCTTCTGATTCATTACCGATTACTAAGGAAAATCAAAGTCACAAAAGAGGCATTAAAAAACAAACTGCTCCTAAAGCAAAGAAGTCATTTTCATGTTCAGAATGTGGGAAATGTTTTACATGGAAATCACATTTTATTATTCACCAGAGAATTCATACAGGGGAGAAGCCTTTTTACTGTTCAGAATGTGGAAAAAATTTTGCACTTAAATCACATTTTGTTAGGCACCAGAGAACTCACACAGGGGAGAAGCCTTTTTACTGTTCAGAATGTGGGAAATATTTTACACAGAAATCACATTTTGTTAGACACCAGAGAGCTCACACAGGGGAGAAGCCTTTTTCCTGTTCAGAATGTGGGAAATGTTTTAACAATAAATCAGATTGTGTTAAGCACCAGAGAATCCACACAGGGGAGAAGCCTTTTTTCTGTTCAGAATGTGGGAAATGTTTTAACACTAAATCAGATTGTGTTAAGCACCAGAGAATCCACACAGGAGAGAAGCCATTTTCATGTTTAGAATGTGGGAAATGTTTTGGACACAAATCACGTTTTCTTTCCCACAAGAGAACTCACACAGGGGAGAAGCCTTTTTCATGTTCAGAATGTGGGAAATGTTTTAGGAATAAATCAGATTGTGTTATGCACCAGAGAACTCACACAGGGGAGAAGCCTTTTTCATGTTCAGAATGTGGGAAATGTTTTGCACATAAATCACATTTTGTTACCCATCAAAGAATTCACACAGGGGAGAAACCCTTTTCTTGTTCAGAATGTGGGAAATATTTTGCACAGAAAGCACATTTTGTTGTCCACCAGAGAATTCACACAAGGGAGAAGCCTTTTCCCTGTTCAGAATGTGGGAAATGTTTTAACACTAAATCAGATTGTGTTAAGCACCAGAGAATCCACACAGGGGAGAAACCTTTTTCATGTTCAGAATGTGGGAAATGTTTTAATACTAAATCACATTGTGTTAGGCATCAGAGAACTCACACAGGAGAGAAACCTTTTTCATGTTTAAAATGTGGGAAATATTTTGCACAGAAATCACGTTTTCTTACCCACCAGAGAACTCACACAGAGGAGAAGCCTTCTTCCAGTTCAGAATGTGGGAAATATTTTAACCAGAAAGCGCTTCTTGATCGCCATCAGAGCAGTCACACAGAGGAAAAGCCATTTTCATTTCCTTAATGTGGGAAATATTTTACTTGGAAATCAACTGTTAATAAACATCAGAGATGTCACTTAGCGGAGTATACTTTTATATGTTTATAATGTTAGAATAGTTTTAACCAAAATTGCACCTTCTTAAATGGGTTGTCTCTTGTCATTCCTCATGTTTGCTGACGAAAGGAAAAAATTTAACCTTATTTATTGCAAATGTAAAACTATACCCATAATTCACCCCCTGAAGGTTAGTTGGAAAGTGACTAATAGAAAAAACATGTACCCCACATCTCAGTATATAGGGTGAGGTGACATTTACACACTCACTCTCCAAGCCTCTCATTTCTACAGGTTTCATCGTCCTCACCAAAGACGACTCATCAGGAGACTATGTAATATTGACCTTTATTCAAGCGAGACTAAACGAAAAAAAAAAAAATAAAATCATGTATCATGTTATTCGAAACAGTCAGAAAACTAGCCCCATATTGGCAGATCCCAAACATCAAACTATATACTTCGGAAGTTTATAAGCCCCTCCAGTGTCAGGAATAGATAGTATGAATTTGAATTTTCCAAATGGCTGCAATGAAACAAAGAGTGAAAAATGTAAAGGGGTGTGAATACTTTCCGTACCCACTGTATCAGTAAAAATAACTCCTCTTTATTAGGTTAAGTATAAAAGAATTGCTCCATTTTCCGATACCCGTCGCATCTCCATTTTTCATGGTCTTGGGTTGGGTGAAGGCTTATTTTTTGTGTGCCGAGCTGACGTTATTAATGGATACCTTTTTGGTGCTGATATGATCTTTTGGTCATCCTTTATTGCATTTCAATGCAATGTTGTGGCGACCAAATAAAAGTAATTCTGGCATTTTTTACGTTTTATCTCATTACGCCATTTAGCGATAGGGTTAATTCTTTTTTATATTGATAGATCGGGCGATTCTGAACGCCGCTACAACAACTATGTGTATGTTTGATTTTTTTTATTTTATTTTGAAAGGGGGGTAATTTGAACGTTTTTATTTTTTTTAATATTTTTAAAAACATTTCTTTTTTTACTTTTGGCATTGTAAAGACATACAGCATTGTATCTTAATTAACCAGATGACTATTTTTTAGCAAACGAAGAATAATAGAATGTTAAATGTATGTTGGCTTTAAATTTAAGTGTTGATTTCTGGTTGGTCAGGAAAGCAAACTTTTGTTTGTGTAAGCCGGTAATATTGACTTTTATTGTGCGCTTATCCTTGATCACTGGTGATATTTGCTGATATGCTAATTATGCATTGTGTTAAGGGCATGTCACACTAAGAGATATCGCTAGTAATGAAATGAAACCCAAAGTTACAAAAAAAAGGTGACATCAAAGTGGCAGAACTAGCTCTATTATTTAAAGCAAATTCGGCCAAGGGCAAAAATGAAACCCAATCATCCTGATCAGCGGAAATAAAACATCTCAAATACGACTCCAAGGTCTGGTTTGTTCTCTCTGTCTGCCCATTGGTCTGAGGGTGAAAAGCAGAGGAGAAGGACAACTGAATTCCCAGCTTGGAACAGAAGGTCCTCCAAAATCTAGACACAAACTGAACTCCTCTGTCAGATACAATGTTCTCAGGAATCCCGTGTAAGCAAACCACCTGTTGCAAAAACAGGGGCACC
Organism: Dendrobates tinctorius; assembly: GCF_039654945.1. Classification (NCBI taxonomy): domain Eukaryota; kingdom Metazoa; phylum Chordata; class Amphibia; order Anura; family Dendrobatidae; genus Dendrobates; species Dendrobates tinctorius. The sequence goes on from NW_027361685.1 coordinate 504,588, forward strand.
AACTCAGAGGAAGATGGCAACTTAGGGAGTGGTACAAGATGAACCATCTTAGAGAACCTATCACAAATCACCCAAATAACAGTCATTCTTTGAGACACCGGCATATCAGAGATGAAATCCATTGAAATATGGGTCCATGGCCTCCTGGGGACCGGCAAAGGCATCAACAACCCACTAGAGCGAGAACAAGATTTAGACCGGGAGCAAGTCCCACATGACTGCATAAAATTCCTGACATCATGAGACAAGGTGGGCCACCAAAAAGAGCGACTCACCATATCTCTAGTACCAAAAATACCTGGATGACCAGCCAATGCAGAGCAATGAACTTCAGACATCACTCTCTTCTTCCACTGGTCAGGAACATACAACTTTCCACTGGGACAGTGCTCAGGTTTGTCCTCCTGGAACTCTTGCAGAGCAAGTCTCAAATCGGGCGAGATGGCAGAAAGAACTACCCCTTCGCCTAAGATGGTAGCAGGCTTGGTCACCACAGGAGAATCAGCAAAGAAACTCCTAGAGAGGACGTCTGCCTTGACATTCTTAGTTCCAGGAAGAAAAGAGACCACAAAATCAAAACGTGTAAAAAAACAAGGCCCACCTAGCCTGTCTAGGGTTCAAGCGTTTGGCCGACTCTAGGTAAATCAAATTCTTGTGGTCAGTGAGGACCACAACTTGATGTTTAGCTCCCTCCAACCAATGTCTCCACTCCTCAAATGCCCATTTCATGGCCAACAGTTCCCGATTCCCCACATCATAGTTACGTTCAGATGGAGAGAACTTTTGGGAAAAGAAAGCACAGGGATTCATTTTAGATGTTACATGATCCTTTTGGGACAAAACAGCTCCTGCACCAATCTCAGAAGCATCCACCTCTACCTGGAACGGGAGTGAGACATCAGGTTGCCACAAAACCGGGGCGGAGGTAAATCTTCGCTTCAGCTCCTGAAAGGAAGCAACAGCCTCCGGAGGCCAATTCAACACATCAGCACCCTTCTTAGTCAGATCAGTCAATGGCTTGGCAATACTAGAAAATTTTGCTATAAATTTCCGATAAAAATTAGCAAAACCCAAAAACTTCTGGAGGGCCTTCAAAGAAGTGGGCTGAACCCAATCATAAATGGCCTGTACCTTGGCCGGGTCCATTTCAATAGTTGACGGAGACAAAATGAATCCCAAAAATGAAATCCTCTGTACTCCAAAAAGGCATTTCGATCCTTTGACATACAGGGAATTCTCCCTCAAGATCCGGACCACAGTCCGAATATGTTCCACATGAGAATCCCAATCCTTGGAGAAGATCAAAATATCATCCAGATAGATAATCAAAAATTTATCGACAAAGTCTCGGAAAATATCGTTCATGAAGCACTGGAAGACAGAAGGGGCATTAGTGAGCCCAAAAGGCATCACCAGGTACTCAAAGTGTCCCTCCGGAGTATTAAACGCCGTCTTCCATTCATCCCCCTGCTTAATGCAGATAAGATTATACGCCCCCCTGAGGTCAAGCTTGGTAAACCAGCAAGCACCTCTAACTCTAGAGAATAGATCCGAAATCAGGGGTAACGGATACTGATATTTAATAGTAATTTTATTGAGGGCACGATAATCAATACAAGGCCTTAAAGAACCATCCTTTTTGGCCACAAAAAAAAAACGGCACCTAAGGGTGAAGAGGATGGTCTAATATGACCCTTCTCCAACGCCTCCTTAATATAGGACCGCATAGCCTCGTGCTCGGGTACAGATAAATTGAAGAGCCGACTCTTGGGAAATTTACACCCCGGGCTTAGTTCAATTGCACAGTCATAACTCCTGTGAGGAGGCAAGGACGCAGACTCATTCTCACTAAATACATCATAAAAGTCCGCCAAATAGTCAGGAACATCATGCGACTGAGGAGAGGTGGAAAAAAACGGAGCCTCACTAAAGGCACACCGACAACCCCAACTCACCACAGACACTAATTTCCAATCCAAAACTGGATTATGAATTTGCAACCAGGGAAACCCCAGAACAACGGCATCATGCAGACCATGCAACACCAAAAATCTGCAATTTTCTTGATGGTCTGGGGCGACCCGCATGACCACCTGGGTCCAAAACTGAGGTTTATTTTTAGCCAAAGGAGTAGCATCGATCCCCCTCAAAGGGATAGGCGTCTGCAGAGGTGTCATCGGAAATCCACAACGTTTAGCAAAATCCAAGTCCATTAGGTTTAGCGCTGCTCCCGAATCCACAATAGCCTTGGCGGAAAATGTGGACAGGGAGCAGATCAGAGTAATTGCCAGAAGAAACTTAGATTGAACACCACCAACAGAAAACGTGTGTGCAAAGCTTTTCTCTCATTTAGGACAAACAGAAATAATATGCGAGGCATCTCCACAGAAAAAACACAGCTTATTACGCCTTCTGAACTCCAGACATTGCGCCTTAGACAAAACTCTATCACATTGCATAGGTTCAGATGTCTGTTCAACCGTGGCAACACCTCTCGTGCAATCCTGCGTTCACGTAAACGCTGATCAACCTGAATGGCTAATGACATAGAATTGTCCAGACCAGAGGGAACAGGAAATCCCACCATAGTATCTTTTACGGCTTCTGACAAACCCTTCCGAAAGAAAGCAGCCAAGGCATTATCATTCCAGGTAGTAAGGACCGCCCACTTTCGGAACTTTTGACAGCACAACTCTGCAGAATCTCAACCCTGGTTCAATGCCAACAGGGTCTTTTCAGCCTGATCAATAGCATTAGGTTCGTCATACAACAACCCCAAAGCTTGAAAGAATGCGTTCACATTAGTCAGAATAGGATCATCTGGTTTCAAAGAAAACGCCCAATCCTGGGGATCGCCACGCAGCAAAAAGATGACAATTTTAACCTGCTGCGCAGAGCTCCCTGACGAATTAGGCTTCAAGGCAAAAAATAATTTACAATTATTTTTGAAACTCAAAAATTTAGATCGATCCCCAAAAAATACATCAGGTGTAGGGATCTTTGGTTCAACAGCATGCGAACGAGCAAGGTAGGCGGAAATTCCCCGCACTTCCGCAGCGAGCTGCTCCACACGATCAGACAATTGCTTTATCTCCATTGAGAGAAAAAAAAATTCCCCCTACGGCCTCAGAGATATAGAGGAAAGAATATACACACTTTTTTTTTATCACAATTCTTTCCTGCTATTGAGTACCCTAGGATCTGCGGTATGGCGGGTGATTCTGTTATGATTGAGTCACCGTAGGAGGCAAAAACAGAAATGCTAGCTAAGTCCAGAAAACCAGAGAGGTTGGCAGCTATCGGATTGCAGACCCCTGATCCTATCCACACAACTAACAGTAGCCGTGGGGGGTTCCTACGATGCCCTAGACCCCTCGATCACAGCCGGAGAATTAAATAGGCCTAAAGAAAGAAAGGGGAAATCCAAACTGCCCCAGAGCAGACCCCAAAGCAATAGGCAGCCCCCAACATATAATGACGGTGAAGCAAGATGAAAACACTAACACAGACAGAAAGATAGACTGAGCAAAGACGGGGCCCAAGCTAACTAGATAGGAAAGTACAGGAAGGCTGCTGTCTGCAATCCGTGAAAAACCCTATGAAAATAAGAGCCAACAGACTGACAGTGAAAAAGGCCCTGAAGACGCTAGGCTTCAAAAAAGCTATGTCAGTACTCAGGAATATTCTGAAGACAGAGCAACAGGCAAAAGGAGGTTCAGCTCACCCCAGCAGGGAATGGCAGAATCCAGAAAAGCAAGGAAAACAAAAACAAAACACAAATGCTGACAGGCAAAGCAGAAAACTTAGCTTTAGAGGAGCAGGAATCAGACTGGTGTCCTAGAAGTCCACAGAGAAATCACCAGCAGGGCAGAAGGGCGTCGGCAGCCTTATATCCAGTCCGTGACTCCACTCAGCCAGTCATCCTCATTAGGCTCAGGTGCCTGATAATCAGGCTCATTACCTTCCCTTACCAGAATAGGGAGTTCACCAGACCTCAGTGACGAAGGGGAAAATGAACTCACAACAGGGTGCGTTGTAGGAGTTCCTAACAGATTTCTTTACCGCACTAGTCCCTGAGGCGGAGCAGCGAGACCTCATAATAGAGCGCACAGGATCTCAAAACCCAAAAGTGCCCCCGCCTCTGTGCTCAGGGATGTAATTGCAGGCTCTATTTTTATCATTTTAAATAAGCCATTAGCAAAGCTGCAGCGTGTGGACCGGAGCTCCCAGAGGTTCTAGAGCATCATGGTGTTCACCGACCTATCCGCCATGACCCTGAACAGAAGGCGGGAGATTTCCACAGCCACCAAGATCCTACAGGACAACGGGATCACGTACAAGTGGGGCTACACGGTGATCGTCACCAAGAATGGAGCCACGCAGCTCCTGACTTCCCCCCGAGAGGCCATGCCTCTTCTGCAGAAGTGGTCACTGGCGACGGTGGACGAGGATACCAGCTCCCCGCTGAAGAAGATGCTGCCCACCCTGATGAAGGAGTGGACATGAACAAGAGAAGAGAATACAAGACTATTTTTCACCGTGGTCTGCGGAGGCACGAGAGGAGAGGTTTTTTCTTTCTCTTCACCCCCTCACTATATACTGGATAGAGGAGCATATCAGCCCCCAATGCCCCCACTATATACTGGATAGAGGAGCATATCAGCCCCCAATACCCCCCACTATATACTGGATAGAGGAGCATATCAGCCCCAATGCCCCCACTATATACTGGATAGAGGAGCATAGCAGCCCCCAATACCCCCTCTATATACTGGATAGAGGAGCATATCAGCTCCCAATACCCTCCACTATATACTGGATAGAGGAGCATATCAGCCCCCAATGCCCCCCCCCACTATATACTGGACAGAGGAGCATATCAGCCCCCAATGCCCCCACTATATACTGGATAGAGGAGCATAGCAGCCCCCAATACCCCCTCTATATACTGGATAGAGGAGCATATCCAGGAGGTTCACTTAGAACCAAACTCTATTTTTGAAGCTACAGTTTTTTCACAAAATTAAAGTTTGTTTTTTGTTATTCCCCCATTTTTTCTAACTGTGTAGTGGTGATACATAGATTTTATCTGTAATCTGTACATGGTTCTTCACATTTCTAGCATTTATGTAGAGGGACTGAATAGTCCATTGAGAAGATCCCTTCTATGGAAAGAGGCCAAATCCCTAAAATCAGATGTATTGTGTGTTCAGGAAACCCACCTAAATAGCACTGACGCCCCCAGACTGCAGAATAGAAATTTCCCAAATGTCTTTCATTCCCATGCAATTGATAAAAAAAGAGGAGTAGTAATCATGATAAAGAACACCGTCGCCTTCCAGCTAATCACCAGCGTAGTGGACGACGAGGGCAGATACGTCATCCTAGTCTGCACCATAAATAACGAGACCTACACAATTGTCTGTAGTTATGCCCCTAACGCCAAGCAGATTTAATTTCTTAAAGGTACTCTGGTGGTAGTAGCAAAGGTTAAAAAAGGCGCTCTGTTAGTCTGTGGGGACTTTACCATCACCCCTGTCCTAACATTGATAAATCAGTATCCCCTCAAAAGAAAGAAAATCCCCGGTCACTCTCAGACCCTTCTAGCGGAAGAACTCTATGATGTCAGGCGGGTTCTACACGCCTCCGAGCAGGATTACACCTTCTACTCACACTCCCATAGAGGTGACTCCAGAATTGACCTAATGGTCACAGATAAATGGTTATTACAGGACATCCAAAAGGCCACGATAGGGAACATCACCTGGTCGGACCATGCCCCGTTCTCCTGTCAAATTACAGAGGGACACAACTATCCGACATATTCCCCATGGAGAGTAAATAACTACTGAATCACATCCCATAAAATTAGGCCCCAATTGCAGGAATCATTATCAGAATAGTTCACAATTAATAACACACCCGATGTGTCCGTATCTACAGTATGGTGCGCCCACAAGGCCAACATCCAGGGTAAAATAGCGTCCCAGAATAAAAAAAAACACTACACCAAATAGAGGAAATTAATCAAAACATAGCCGCACTAGAAGAGGCACACAAACGTAGCCCCTCAAACAATCCTCCAAACATTACAGAAACTAAGGTATGAACTATACCAACTGCTCCAACCCAAATATGAGCACAATCTACGGAAAAGTAAAGCCAAATATTACTGTCAAGGAAACAAAGCGGTAAAAATTTTAGCATAAGTGAAGAGTCTACGCGAGCTCAACGATCACTGGATTTTGGCCGTTGCAGCTGAAAAAAGGAAATCAGTAAATTTTGGCTCATTTTTCATCGCTTTGAAATCTCTTTAACAATAACAATATGGAAGAGGCCAGGAGCCATTTGGTGAGCTGCATTTCTTGCTACATGTTCACAGACTTCCCAGTGGGAAAACCAAACTTCACATGCCACAAATGCAAGCTTGTGTCCCTGTTGGAGGAAATGTTGCAAAATCTCGAGGAGAGGTTAGCTACATTAAAGATCATTAAGGAAGGTGAAGAGTTCTTAGACAGAGCAGAATTATCTCTTCATGTTACAAAAAGAGAAGAAATTCGAAGTGCACCTGAAGAAACAGAGGAATAGAAACATGTGACCCAGAGAAGCAGGAGGATCAGGAGGCAGTCAGCCCCCATACTGCTCAGGAGCCAGTACCAGGCTCTTACGCAGGAGAATGATGAAGAAATACATCAGGATAAGACTTTGTCCACAAACAGCAACCTTGTACGCCTTCAGAATCCTCCTGGATGGAGAAAGAAAAATGTGAAGAAGAAACGGAGAGTGGTGGTCATGGGGGATTACCTGTTGAGAGTAAGAATACAAGGACTTACTTACTGTTTGGGTAAGAATACAAGGACAGAACAATGGAAAGGGCATCATTGTAGGCATTTACTGCAGGCCGCCTGTGCAAGTTGAAGATATGGATGAACTCTTTATGCATCAAATGGCCAAGTTCTCCAAAAATATGACATAGTTTTCATGGGAGATTTCAACTATCCAGACATTTGTTGGCAATCTCTCTCAGGCAAAACTAACAGGTCAAGGAAATTCTTATCCTCTCTTGCTGACAACTTTATCTTCCAAAAGGTAGGGGAGAAAACAAGGGGATCTGCTACCTTGGATCTAATCCTTATAAACAGGGAGGAAATGGTTGAGGAGGTAAAAGTGGCTGGGACCCTAGAAGGTAGCGACCTTGCTATTTTAGAATTTTGGATCACTAGAGGAGGAAGACCTGTGAAGACTCAGACGTCAAGGTTAGATTTCAGAAAGGCAGATTTTAAGGGATTCAGAAAGAGAATTGGAGGGATCCAATGGCTGGATATCCTTAAGGACAAAAATGTCCAGGAAGGATGGGAAATCTTGAAAAATGACATTCTCAAAGCACAATTGTTAACAATTCCAAAAAGAGGGAAGAATAGGAAGCATTTCAGGAAACCAGGATGGATGAACACAGAACTTAAGCACATGCTAAAAAGGAAGAAAAAAATGTTTATAAAATGGAAAGAGGGAGGCATATCTAAAGAATATAATGCTGTATGCAGAACTTAAAGGGAACAAATCAGATTACTAAAGCTGACAATGAATTGAGGCTTGCAAGAGACGTCAAAAGCAAAAATAAAGGATTTTGGGGATATGTCAAAAGTAAAAGAAAAGTCAAAGATGCTATAGGATTTTTACCGGATGAAAATGATGAAATGGTAAGAAAGGATGTTGAGAAGGCCGAACTTTTAAATTCCTATTTTGCATCTGTTTTCTCTCAGAAAGGAAATGTAACATCAACTGTTCTTCACTGTCCTATTAAGGGAATAGAGGAATCCAGGATATCTATAAACAGAAAGATAGTGAGGAAACACTTAGCTAACCTAAATGAATTCAAGTCTCCAGGTCCAGATGATCTACACCCAAGAGTACTGAAGGAGATAGCAGAAGAAATTTTTGAACCCCTCTCCATAATATTTGAAAATTCTTGGAGTACAGGAGAAGTCCCAGAAGACTGGAGAAGAGCAAATGTTCCTATCTTCAAAAAGGGGAAGAAGGTGGACCCAGGCAACTATAGGCCGGTGAGTCTGACTTCTATACCAGGAAAGATCTTTGAACAAATTATTAAACAACATGTATGTCAGTACCTGGATAAGAATGAAATGATTAAACAGAGTCAGCAAGGGTTTGTTACTAATAAGTCATGTCAGACTAACTTAATTTCCTTCTATGACGGAATCACTGATTGGGTGGATCAGGGAAATGCTGTAGATATAGTATATCTTGACTTCAGCAAAGCATTTGACAAAGTATCTCACACAATCCTTATTGAAAAAATGAATTGGTATGGAATGGACACGGCAACTGTTAGGTGGATTCATAACTGGCTTAGTGATCGGACCCAAAGAGTGGTCATAAATGGCTGCACATCCAGTTGGAAGAATGTTTCAAGTGGGGTACCACAGGGCTCTGTCCTGGGCCCTGTATTGTTCAACATCTTTTTCAACGATTTAGATGAAGGAATTGAGGGTAAACTGATTAAATTTGCTGATGACACAAAGCTAGGAGGGATAGCTAATACTAGAGAAGAGAGAGAGAGGATTCAAAAAGATATAAATAAACTGGAGCAGTGGGCAGCAACTAATGGAATGGTTTTTAACAGGGAAAAATGCCAAGTACTACATAGAAGAGGTCTGGGGACACGAGATGAAAACACAATTCTCCCTCTGTACAAATCACTCATCAGAACACACTTGGAGTATTGTGTGCAATTTTGGACGCCGGTGCTCAAGAAGTTCTGGTGCTAGAACTCTGTGTGGCATTGACCTGGTATCTGCAGAGTTCTGCTGCTAGAACTCTGTGTGGCATTGACCTGGTATCTAATCTGAGCTGCTGTTAACCTGCGATTTCTGAGGCTGGTGACTCGGATGAACTTATCCTCCACAGCAGAGGTGACTCTTGGTCTTCCTTTCCTGGGGCGGTCCTCATGTGAGCCAGTTTCTTTGTAGCGCTTGATGGTTTTTGCCACTGCACTTGGGGACACTTTCAAAGTTTTCCCAATTTTTCAGACTGACTGACCTTCATTTCTTAAAGTAATGATGGCCACACGTTTTTCTTTACTTAGCTGCTTTTTTCTTGCCATAATACAAATTCTAATAGTCTATTCAGTAGGACTATCCCAACCCCAATTATAAGGCAAAAAATCCCACTTATTAAACCTGACAGGGCACACCTGTGAAGTGAAGACCATTTCCGGTGACTGCCTCTTGGGGCTCATCGGGAGAGTGCCGAGAGTGTGCAGGGCGGTGGTCGGGGCGAGACGTGGCTGCTTTGGAGAACCTAGAATATAGGACACACAGTATTTTCAGTTGTTTCACACTTTTTTGTTGATTGTGTAGTTCCACGTGTGTTGATTCGTAGTTTTGGTGCCTTCGGAGTGAATCTGCGATGTTCATAGTCATGAAGGTGAAGAAAGCTCTTTGAATGAGAAGGTGTGTCCAAACTTTTGGTCTGTACTGTGTATATATATATAGTGCATAATAGAAATGTAATTAAGACATTACTGAACTTGAAAGGGTTCAAAGGCGGGCTACTAAAATGATAAATGGAGTTGGTTCACTACAATACCCAGAAAGGTTATCAAAATTAGGTCTATTTACTCTAGAAAAGAAAAGAGAAAAGAGAAACTTATTATATATGTACAAGCATATCAGAGGGCAATACAGAGATCTCTCCAATGAACTGTTTGTACCAAGGATTGTGACAAGAACAAGGGGGCATTATCTTCGTTTGGAGGAAAGAATTTCTGCACCAGCATAGAAGAGGGTTCTTCACGGTAAGAGCAGTGAGGCTCTGGAATTCTCTTCCTGAGGAAGTGGTGATGGCCAACTCACTGAATGAATGTAAGAAAGGAATGGATGCTTTTCTTGTGAGTAACAGTAGTATAGAAGGTTACGAATAATATAATATTATAGGTAGATGGTTGACCCAGCTTTGGGGAAGGAATTTTTTTCCCTATGGAGAAAATTGGCTTCTACTCTGTGGGTTTTTTGCCTTCCCCAGGATCAACAATGCAGAACAGCTGCACTAAAAATAGGCTGAACTAGATGGACATAAGGTCTTCCTTCAGCCTTCAAAACTATGAAACTATGTTACTTTGTTACATCTGGGCAATAAAAATGAAAAAAGCATATACAGAATGGGAGGAATAGGGTTAAGCAACAGCACATGTGAAACAGACTTGGGTATACTAATAGATCACAGACTGAATATGAGTCAACAGTGTGATGCAGCAGCAAAAAAGGCAAACGCAATTCTGGATGTATTAACAGAAGCATACAGTCTAGATCACATGAAGTCATTATTACCCTCAACTCCTCTTTGGTCAGACCTCATCTGGAATACTGTGTCCAGTTCTGGGCGCCACATTTTAAAAAAGACATCAACAAACTGGAGCAAGTTCAGAAAAGAGCGACCAGAATGGTGACCGGTCTGCAAACCCTGTCTTATGACGAAAGGTTGCAGGATTTCGGAATGTTTAGCTTGCAAAAGAGAAGACTGAGAGGAGACTTAATAGCTGTCTACAAATATCTCAAGGGCTGTCACATTGTAGAAGGATCATCTTTATTCTCATTTGCACAAGGAAAGACTAGAAGCAATGGGATGAAACTGAATGGAAGGAGACACAGATTAGATATTAGAAAAAACTTTTTGACAGTTAGAGTGATCAATGAGTGGAACAGGCTGCCACGAGAGGTGGTGAGTTCTCTTTCAATAGAAGTCTTCAAACAGAGGCTGAACAGACATCTGTCTGGCATGATTTAGCGAATCCTGCTTTGAGCAGGGGGTTGGGCCAGATGGCCCAGGAGGTCCCTTCCAACTCTACGATTCTATGATTCTATGATTTCTCCAAGATGGTGCACCTGGTGCCACTCTCGCGGCTACCTTCTGCACAAGACCTGGCAGCGTTGTTCATTAAACTTGTCTTTCACTTGCATGGAATGCCAGACAAGATAGTCAGTGACCGGGGTCCCCAGTTTGTGTCTCAATTCTGGAGAGAGCTCTGTAGTCTGCTCAGCATTGAGCTAAATCTCTCCTCGGCCTATCATCCCGAGACGAACGGGTTGGTAGAGAGAGCCAACCAGACCATGGTCACATACCTACGAAATTTTGTCTCGGCCAGGCAAGATGACAGGGCATCCCTGCGACCATGGGCGGAGTGTTATGAATGAGTCACCATAGGAGGCAAAAGCAGAAATACAAGCTAAGTCCAGAAAACCAGAGAAGTTGGCAACTATCAGATTGCAGACCCCTGAACCTATCAACACAACTAGCAGTAGCCGTGGGGGGTTCCTACGATACCCTAGACCCCTCGATCACAGCCGGAGAAATACATAGGCCTAAAAAAAGAAAGGGGAAATCTAAACTGCCCCAGAGCAGACCCCAAAGCAATAGGCAGCCCCCAACATATAATGACGGTGAAGCAAGATGAAAATACTAACACAGACAGAAAGACTGAGCAAAGACGGGGCCCAAAACTACCTAGATAGGAAAGGACATGAAGGCTGCTGTCTGCAATCTGCCAAAACCCTATCAAAGACATAAGCCAACAGCTGATATGAAAAAGTCCCTGAAGCAGCTAGGCTTCAAAACTAAATCAGCACTCAGGTATTTTCAGAAGACAGAGCTAAATGAATTCAGCACACCCCAGCAGGGAATGGCAGAAATCCAGAAAAACAAAGCAAAACAAAGTCAAAGCACAAAAGCAAAAGGCCGAGCAGCAAACTTAGCTTTAGAGGAGCAGGAATTCAGACTGGTCTCCAAGGATCCCACAGAGAAATCACCCGCAGGGCAGAAGGGCGTCGGCAGCCTTATATCCAGTCAGTAACTCCACTCAGCCAGTCATCATCATCAGCCTCAGGTGTTTGATAATCAGGCTCACTACCTTTCTTTACCAGAAGAGGGAGTTCCTCAGGCCTCAGTAATGAAGGGGAAAATGAACTCACAACAGCGGAGTTTGCTTTGAACAATGCTGTGGCCAATTCCACCGGCTAGACCCCATTCCTCCTTAATTATGGCCAGCTTCCGCGCGTCCCTGTCCCTATGCCCGTGTTGTCCACCAATTCCAGGGTGGCAGACTGGATGGTGGAGGCTCGTGACATTTGGGATTGCACTCAGGATGCCATCCGGGCCTCCAAGGAGAGAATGAGGGTCTTCGCCAACATGCACCGGCGTCCTGCTCCGACCTTTGCTCCTGGCGACTTAGTGTGGCTCTCCGCCCATAACATCAGGCTGCGGGTCAAGTCCACTAAGTTCATACCTCGCTACATTGGCCCCTTCAAGGTCCTTGAGCAGATCAACCCTGTGGTCAACCGTCTGGCCCTTCCGCCACACTTGGCTATCACTGACACCTTCCACGTGTCCCTTCTTAAGCCTGTCCACATGTCCCGGTTCTCCGAGTCATCTGCCGGGACATCTGACTTGTCCTCGGACGAGTTTGAGGTTAATGCCATCGTGGGATGCAGGGTGGTACTTGGAAAAAAGTTTTATCTGGTGGACTGGAAGGGTCATAGCCCAGATGATCGAACCTGGGAGCCAGTGGAGAACATCCACGCTCCCCTTCTCATTGTGGCATTTGAACATAGCGAGGCTCAGGGAGGAGGGGACTCTAGGAGGGGGGGTTAATGTTTGGCGTCAGGTTCCTGCTGCTGCACAGGAGGAATCCTGAGCCTTGCCTTTTGCGGTCTCCCATTACTCTCCTGCCGCAGAGGAGGCTGCTCACCAGGGTCGTCAATCCCAGTGCCCTGCTCAGACTAGCACTGTGGGTTTGGTTGCTGCTGCCACCTCTGGTCCAGCTATAGCAATGCATGCTGGTCAGCAGCGAACTACTCCAGGGACTAAGTCCTCCTTTCGGTCCACTGAGCATGCCCGTGGGACGATCTCTCATTGGAGATTGGAGGTCACATGCTTAGGTCCAGCTCCTGCTCTGATTCGACCATTAGGAAGGTCCCGGAAGATCGTGGCTATAAAATCCTCGCATGGTCGCCCCGCTATGTGCTATGATAGAGATTAATTCTTATTGTTATAGTGGTGTATGTGATGATGGCTGTATGAGACAGGTGAATGACTCATTATGACTCCCCTCCATCGGTTGTGTATGAGTTAGGGTCACAGAGTTAGAGTCAGCACCTAGTACTGGTACTGCCTAGCGCCACAGTGCATTCAGCTCTCTCATCCGTTAGTGCCAGTCAGCACAGGCATCACAGTACCGCATGTGTAGCAGCGTCCGTCTGTACGGTGCCGTGCACAGATAGTGTGCTTTCCAGCACCAAGCTCAGGCTGGTTAGTGGCGATCGCAAGTGCAGATGCAGTACATGCTCAGAGCGGTAGTCTAATGTGTGCTGCGCCCTGTGATGGTTAACAGGGCACTGTGTTCCAGGGGGAACCTTCCCTGGCTCCGCAGTAGCAGTTCCGGGCTAATGGGTCTAGAGGGGCATGCTTCTCGTGTCTAGTAAGTAGTGTCCTTTGACCTCACGTTAGTGCTCCTCTAGCCATAGTACACATAGTACTAACACTATTAGTCACTGACATCTATAAATCTAATTGTTCTGCAATGGTTTATCGTATGTAAACTTGACGTTGGGGTTGTCAAGTTGTTCTCGTTTAGGGAAGACAAGACCATCCCAAATCCCCACACCACCCCCATGTATTAGCCCCATACGTCGCTTAATAACTCCAGAGACCAAAAGCTTCTTTTGGAATATTAATGGCCACAGCAGCCTTTTAAATTAACAAACAACAATAATAATGTATTATGAACACCATAAATACAATACTTGAACACTGAGGAGGAGTCCTTGAAGCCACGAGATCTAGGTGAATTACCCCAAAATGTTGTGGACAAAAACCAACATATTACTCCCAGCCGTTACCCCACAGGCTCAGGCGCACCAACACACCGAGACATATTGTCCACTAAGCAACTAGGGGATGCGCCCACTTTACGGAAACTCCCCTTCCACTTTTCACCAGATCACCACCACCATACCTATGAAAGTAGGAGACCCTATACTGTGAGTCTCCAAAACCAATTTCCAAATGACTCCAAGGACTCCACCCCCTTCCGAACCGCCATTACCCAAGTAACTCCAACCTTACCATATACCAAAATAGAAAAGGGAGGGCGGGACAAACTTCTTGGGGGAAAAGAGCGGGAACTGTGAGGAGGGAGGCCCGTTGCTCAACCATATATATCAGCAACACCCCCTCCAACAAGCCCACTCCCCCCACCTTCACCCTCCAAACCCCCCGTCATGCTGGCCTCCACCTGACGTCTCTTCTGGGGGGAGGGGAGGCTCAGCTCCGGCCATTACTTGACGTTGGGATTGTCAAGTTGTTCTCATTTAGGGAACACAAGACAATCCCAAACCACCACACCACCCCCATGTATTAGCCCCATACGCCGCTTAATAACTCCAGAGACCAAAAGTTTCTTTTGGAATTTTAATGGCCACAGCAGCCTTTTATTAAATTAACAAACAACAATAATAATGTATTATGAACACCATAAATACAATACTTGAACACCGAGGAGGAGTCCACTTTTCACCAGATCACCACCACCATACCTATGAACTTAGGAGACCCTATACCGTGAGTCTCCAAAACCAATTTCCAAACGACTCCAAGGACTCCCCCCCTTCCGAACCGCCACAACGAGGGCCCTTGAACACCTCAACGGCGCGAGACCCCCCTGAACACACCATGCTATGGCCCTCTCAATGCCTTCCTGTAGATCCAGAGTCCAAATGTCGGATCCAACCGCATTCAAATGGACACCATCAGCTAACCAAAAATCCCCTTCACCCTTTTCAAGATCAAAATGACGCACAACCCCGTTCCTAACCACAAAGGAAGACACCGGCCTGTTGACTTTAATCCAAGCCTTGTTGACCTTCACCAAGGACCTCATGGAACGCCAACGCTTGCGTGGAAAAATTTCGGACCAGACGATGGTGACACCCCGGTACAACAACCACAAACACAAGCAATCCTGCTTCATGTCCTTTATCAGTTCACGAAAAGGTCAGACCACCAAATCGTTGCCCCCGACATGAAGAACCAGAATGTCCAGTGCACGGTCCAACTGAGCACACACATGAATTTCTTGTAATACCCTTCTCCACTCCATTCCCCTGAAACCGAGCCACTGCACCACCGCCACGCTCCTGAGGAAGCCCAGTTGTCTGCCTTTGCTCCGGACATCAGCTCACAATGCTCCCCAATGAACAAAGGAGTGCCCAAAAATCCAAACCAACAAAGGCTCGATACCTGGAACAAAAAAGGGGGAGTGCTAACATCAAAACATACCACAAATACAAGAAACGTAAACTCCATATGCGCCACCAAGCCTCCACTCAAGCCCCCCCCCTCACAATTGAGGCCTAACGTAACTTCGGTACCGATTAGACTTCCAACCACCAATATGCATTATGGACCCTGGACCCAAACCCCCAGCCACTGCCTCCGTGGCATCCCCTATCCTAAAAGAGTGAGGAGCGAAGCGGGATTCGTCCAGGCCCAACAACCGAATAGCCTTTCTGAAAACAGCACCAAACTGATACCGAGACAAACTACTGCCATCAACATTATACAAGTGACCCGCTCAAGCTGGGACGAAGCTCCCAAAAATTCTGTAAGCACTGAACAGGGCACATTGAAGAGCTGGGCACACTGCCCAACACCACCCTGCGGCCTTTTCCTGACTGATCCAACTTGGACCGTCGTAACCAAAATTCCACACCACGCGATGTCGATACGACATCCCTAGCCAATAACCCACCAACCGATCCTTTGCTGGGAGAAACGAGCTCTCCTGCCCGTAAAGCCCCAAAAAGGCGAATGAGAAAGCTAAATGAAATAACAAAAGCTCATAACGTGAAGAACAAACCGACTCCAGAACAAGGCCCAACCATTCCAACAAATTAAAGGATACTGGCCTTCTCAAATCCCCCTGCTTTTGCAGCGGCGAAAACCCTTAACCGCTTGTCTGACCAAAAACTTCTTCGTCGGATCCCAACTATTGCGTAAGCGGACAATCCAGCCAAAACCCGTGAAACTTTTGCGCAAGATCAGCCCTCAATTGAACTGCGCCCCAACCAGGCCAACAGCATTCCCTCTTGATCCTGCCTGAAACCAATAACCGAGCTGGCTGCAACAACTTCCTCCCACATCCGCCATACAACCCGGTAGGCCTCCCAAGTTTTTGGAGCCAAGGAAGACTCGATCAGCGACTCTGCGGCCCGTAAACCAATCTCCACAGTTCCTCCGGGCAAGCTAAACCCTCAACTTCCGCTTCTGGCGCCAAAGAGCAAAAACGTTCCCACTGCGAACGAGAGAGAGAGTCAGCTATTTCATTCCTGACTCCAGGAACATGAGACGTGGTCATGTGCGCATTCAAAGACAAGTATAGCAAAACCAATTGCTGCAACACACGAACGACTGGAGGAGATGAGGCGGTAAGCCCGTTGATTGCGCACATGACACCCATGTTGTCACAATTAAACCACACACGCTGATCCCGAAACTCCCGCCCCCACAAATGCACCGCCACCAGGATCGGAAAGATCTCCATCAACGTAATGTTACGCACCAGACCAGACGCAATCCACTCGTCGGGTAAATGAGACGCGCACCACTATCCTCTGAAGTAAGCTCCAAAGCCAATACCCCCGGCCGCATCCGTAAACAGCTGCAGAGCGTCGTTACCAACAACCTCAGACATCACCAAAGAGCGGACGTTGTACCCAACCAAAAAGGACTCCCAAACCGTCAAATCCGCCCTGAGCTCCGACAACAATCTGATGAAATGATGGGGGGCTTGAACCCCTGCAGTAGCGCTCCCCAGCCTACGTGAAAAAACTCGCCCCATCGGCATCACACGACACGCAAAATTCAACTTCCCCAACAACGACTGGAGATCATGAAACGATATTTTCTTCAATCGGCGCGCTCGGACCACCTCAGCCCGCAGATCAGCTAACTTGTCCTCAGGCAGCCTAAACTCCCACTCGACAGTGTCAATGACAATCCCCAAGAAACGCAAGCACCAGCGGAACTCCAAAATGCTCAGCCACCCACTCGATGGTTTGCAATATTCTGTGACAGCGCAACAAATCTGCAGGGCCGACGCACATAAAATCATCCAAATAATGGATAAATGATTCAAAACCGGAAACATTGCGCACCACCCA
The DNA here is from genome assembly GCF_039654945.1 of Dendrobates tinctorius. Classification (NCBI taxonomy): domain Eukaryota; kingdom Metazoa; phylum Chordata; class Amphibia; order Anura; family Dendrobatidae; genus Dendrobates; species Dendrobates tinctorius. Next base: position 521,822 of record NW_027361685.1, read on the forward strand.
CTCAAGAAAAGAACTAAAGGCCTCAAAATACGCACAGGACAATGAGCAACCCATGGGTAAGCACCTGTCCACAAAAATCTTGCCGTCCCAAAAACAGCCCAGGAGCCTCATGCTGTCCGGATGGACCGGTAAAAGACGAAATGCAGCTTCAATGTCAGTCTTAGCCATAAGGGCCCCCCGACCACAACTCCGCACCCACTGTGGAGCCTCGTCGAACGAGGAGTAAACCACCGAACATATCTCCAGATCCATACTGTCGTTAACTGACCTATCCCGTGGAAAAGACAAGTGCTGAATAAGCCGAAACTTATTCGGCTCCTTCTTCGAAACCACGCCAAGGGGGGAGACCACCAAATCCGGAAATGGTGGGGATGCGAAAGGGCCAGTCATGCGGCCCAAAGAGACTTCCTTTTCAATTTTTTCCGAAACAACGGCGGCGTGAAGCAGAGCCGAACGCAAATTTTTTAAAGCGAGCGGAATGACAAAAGGGGGTGCGGAATCAGAAAACCATCTCTAAAACCCGCGTACAACAGTGCCTCTTTTTCCCTGTCAGCATATCTATTTAAGATAAGGGACCATCCTTTCCAGTTTCACCGGAGTCTCCCCCTTTAGAATTACCGCCCCGGCTCCTGGCTTCCCTTTTTTGAAACACTTGGATGCTCCGTGGGAAGCACCGTTGCAAGTGGAACAGAGGTGTTTGAATTTGCAATTTGCCCCGAACTTACACTGCCCGTCATTGAACTGCCAGCAGACCCCCAACTTGTGGTTTCCCGCCTGCCCCAGTCCACTTCCGCTCGTGGCGCTGGAGTTACCGCTGCTCTGGCTGGTGCTGCCAGCCCCCCCATGAAAGGAGCTCCCAAACTTGTTTTGAGCAATAACCCGCATCCATAACCCAATATCCTTCTGATCCCAACGAATAGCTGGGCGAACGGCCTTCCTCTGCCGGAATTGTTCGTCATACCTCAGCCACGCCTGAGCCCCATAAACTCTGTAAGCTTCACCTATCGCATCCAGGTAACAAAACAATGCCGAGCAATTGTCCGGGGCCCTTTCCCCAATAACGCTTGCCAAAATGGCAAACGCTTGCTGCCAATTCACAAACGTCTGAGGAATTAAGCGCCACCTGCGTTTCTCCTCTTGCTCCTTTTTGCTATCCTCCTTCTTGCTCTTATCCAAATTAAATTTCTCGAGAGGCAACAGCGAGAATATCTCCATGTATTCGTCCTTCCATATGCGCTCCTTAATCTCCTTCTTTAAATGAGCCCCCAGTGGGCCCTCAAAGCATACATAGACCTCACCGTGAGCCCTGTCGTCCAAGTGCACGCGACACTCCTTCTCCTATTCCGTTTGCACCGACACCGACAATGGTTCACTAGTGCACCCCGCCATCTCTAACCCGCTCTGCCCAACCTGACCTCCACTTACAATTACTGTATATACTCGAATATAAGCCGAGATTTTCAGCCCATTTTTTGGGGCTGAAAGTCCCCCTCTCGGCTTATATTCGAGTCATATACACCGGGGGGTCGGAGGGGGAGGGGTGGCGGGGGTGTCAGGTCATACTTACCCGTCCTGATGCTGTCTCTTGAGCCCCCAGCTTCTCCGCGCTCTCTCTTCCTGCCTTCAGTGGTCATGTGGTACCGCTCATTAAAACTAATGAATATGCGCATATTCATGAGTTTTAATGAGCTGTATCACATGACCGCTGAATGCAGGAAGAGAGAGCGCGGAGAAGCTGGGGGCTCAAGAGACAGCGTCAGGATGGGTAAGTATAGCGATACTCACCTGTCCTGCGTCCATGGCTGCTTGCTGCTGTCTGTCATTGTTCAGTGACTTTAGACAGCAGAGGGCGCGGTGACGTGATTAGTGCACGCCACGCCCCCTGCAGTCTGAACGTCACTGACCAATGATGTGGCAGATAGCGGTGAGCAGCCATGGACGCAGGACAGATGAGTATCTGACACCCAGCGACGGAGAGGTATGTAATTTTCTTATTTTTACATGCAGCAGCGGCAGCACATGGGGGAATAATCTAAGGAGCTTCTTATTGGGTCAGCATAAGGGGGAATAATCTAAGGAGCTTCTTCTGGGGTCAGCATATGGGGGAATAATCTAAGGAGCTTCTTATGGGGTCAGCATATGGGGGAATAATCTAAGGTGCTTCTTATGGGGTCAGCATATGGGGGAATAATCTATGGAGCTTCTTATGGGGGCAGCATAAGGGGGAACAATCTATGGAGCTTCTTATGGGGCAGCATAAGGGGGAACAATCTATGGAGCTTCTTATGGGGGCAGCATATGGGGGAACAATCTATGGAGCTTCTTATGGGGAAGCATATGGGGGAACAATCTATGGAGCTTCTTATGCGGTCAGCTTATGGCGGAACAATCTATGGAGCTTCTTATGGGGTCAGCATATGGGGGAATAATGTATGGAGCTTCTTATGGGGGCAGCATATGGGGGAATAATCTATGGAGCTTCTTCTGGGGACACCATATGGGGGAATAATCTATGGAGCATTTCCCACCCTAGGCTTATACTCGAGTCAATAAGTTCTCCCAGTTTTTTGTGGCAAAATTGGGGGGTCGGCTTATACTTGGGTCGGCTTATATTCGAGTAAATACGGTGTGTGTGTATATATATATATATATATATATGTTAAGGATTTTTCTAAACTATATTTTGGGACAGATTCAGCTATGTTTTATATATATACCTGATGATTTCTCTCTGCATAATCTCTTCTTTTTACATTTTTTATGTGTTTTGTTGAAATAAAGATATATTTCATACTGAAATGTTGTTTATGGGAGTAACGTTTGCAGGCCATGTTGTTGATTTCTACTTCTGAATATGTGGAGGACCTCATTTGGGCTTTTTATCTATATATGGTTAGACAAACAAACTACATAGAGCGGCAAAAGGTGTATACATGATAACCTCATACTGCAGGGAAACACATGTATTTTAGAATACTAAAGAAAGTGATAACACAAAATGACAATATTTAGGAGTATTTCACCAACCGCCATTACAATCCATAAATCCCCATGTCCCTTTTATCTAATGTCATTACTCACATAACTCTTCACATATTGACTACTGTATTGTCCTCATCACAGACACTACTTACTACCATATGACACCATTACTTACTCTCACAATGCCCTGCAGCTACTCCTATTAACCCTTGTGTATGCCAACCATACCTGCTAATGGCTCTGATGTCATTTTATGTCTCCATTCTGGCTAGAGCTCCCATAAGGTCATCTCATTAGCTGCAAAGTTAGTTAGCAAAAGTTCTTCTAAGATGGCAGCTCAGTCTGACATGGCTGTTCAATATATTTACTACTGATCATTCTCATATACTGAATGCTTTTATTTTAACATGGCCAAACATGAGGAATGGGTTGTCCTAGTAGTGGTCAACACCTTTAAGAAGATACAATTTTGAGTTAAAATATTTCCAACATTTTGAACATCAAAAAAGCTTCTCCCCGTATGACTTCGCTGATGTTTATTAAGAGTTGATTTCGGTAGAAAACAATTCCCACATTAAGAACATGAAAAAGGTTTCTCCCCTGTGTGAGTTTTTTGGTGACTAAGAAGAGATGATTTCTTCACAAAACATTTCCCACATTCTGAACAGGAAAAAGGCTTCTCCCCTGTGTGAGTTCTTTGGTGCTTAAACAAATATGATTTACAGTTAAAACATTTCCCACATTCTGAGCAGGAAAAAGGCTTCTCCCCTGTGTGAGTTCTATGGTGATGAACCAAACCTGATTTCCAGTTAAAACATTTCCCACATTCTGAACAGCAAAAAGGCTTCTCCTCTGTATGAGTTCTATGGTGATTAACCAAATCTGATTTCTGGTTAAAACATTTCCCACATTCTGAACAGGGAAAAGGCTTCTCCCCGTGTGAGTTCTCTGGTGATTAACAAGATGACAATTCTGGTTAAAACATTTCCCACATTCTGAACAGGGAAAAGGCTTCTCCCCGTGTGAGTTCTCTGGTGATTAACAAGATGACAATTCTGGTTAAAACATTTCCCACATTCTGAACATGAAAAACGTTTCTCCCCTGTGTGAGTTCTTTGGTGCTTAACACAATCTGATTTATTGCTAAAACATTTCCCACATTCTGAACAGGAAAAAGGCTTCTCCCCTGTGTGAGTTCTCTGGTGATTAACACAATCTGATTTATTGCTAAAACATTTCCCACATTCTGAACAGGAAAATGGCTTCTCCCCTGTGTGAGTTCTCTGGTGATTAACACAATATGATTTATTGCTAAAACATTTCCCACATTCTGAACAGGAAAAAGGCTTCTCCCCTGTGTGAGTTTTATGGTGCCTAACCAAATCTGATTTCTGCCTAAAACATTTCCCACATTCTGAACATGAATATGGCTTCATTCCTGTATGAATTCTCTCATGTGTAACAAGATATGAATTCTGAGTAAAACATTTCCCACATTCTGAACAGGAAAAAGGTTTCTCCCCTGTGTGAGTTCTCTGGTGCTTAACACAATCTGATTTCCGGCTAAAACATTTCCCACATTCTGAACATGAATATGGCTTCTCTGCTGTATGAATTCTCTCATGTCTAACAAGATCTGAATTCTGAGTAAAGCATTTCCCACAATCTGAACAGGAAAACCTATTCTCTGTTATGTGAATTTTTTCATGCTTAAGAAAAGTCTTTTCAAGATAACTATTTCCATATTCTGAATATGATAATGGCTCCTTTCCTTTAGAATCAATTAGTTTTTTACTGCTTTTATTGTGACCTTGATTTTCCTTAGTAGTTGGTAATGAGCCAAAAGATGGGACCTGTTTCATAGGATCAGATGACAGATCTTTGCTATGAAGGGATGATGGTATATCTGGAGTAATGGCATTAACTTCAGTTGTATCCTGTGAGATCTCAAGATCATTATATTTAAAAATTGAAGATGTCAGCGTTCCCTCTGATCTCCTGGTACAGTCATCTGCTAAAAATAAAACCAAATAATAATTTTGAATAAAATATCTTCACATTTTATACTTTTGGACATTTCTAATTAAGCTGTCCATAAAAAATACAAGCTTTTTAAAAATATTGAATTATTCTCCAAGACAATGATAGTTCACAGTCTAATCGAAAGCCTCATAGCATGAACCAGCGCATCATGGTGTTCAATGGTTTGTTCATTCTGCTTCCCAAACATGGAATAAAAAGCCACCAAACAATGTTATATACGTGAAAATTATACCAATAAAACTTCTACTCATCTCTTGGAAACACAAGACACCACTAAGGTCCATCATCTGTCAGAGGAAAACCAAAAGGTTTCCACAATATTTGTGGCTCAAAAGCTCTTGAAAAGCAACATGGCTTCCATAAACCAATCCAGCAATATCCGCTCTCCCAAAGTCAAATATCCACTCTCTTCTGAGCCTTGTAGTGCGCCCAAACCATATTTAGCATCCATATATTTGGCATTACTATAGTGAGAAGAACCCACTTAATTTACGGTGTGTGTTTCCTGGAGCACAATCTGGGCATTATGTGTTGGATAATAAAATGGCAAATGTGCAATTTTCATGTTGCAACATCCAGTGCGAGCTAATTTCCGTAAAGTGTCACTACTCCCATAGAATAATTCACTGAGGGTTATAATTTCCGAAATGGAGTCACTTTATGGGGATTTCTACTGCTTTAGTTTTCTGTAATTTTGTTATATTAGGGCATCTGCAGATGGTGTGTCCCCTCTCCACTGGAATCTGCTCCTGTGATGTTTGGTTCCATCACCAAGCAGCGCCTTATTTATGGTGCAGGCGTTGCTGGTAATAGAAGAAACGTCGAAACCAGAAGCTCTGGGTGGCGCTGGCTCTGTCCAACCACTAATATTAGGGTGCCTGAGACCAGTAGTTTCATCCAGCCTGGCAGTATGGGTTTATGTGCTGTCCAGCAATCTGGTAGTAATCTGCTACCTGCTTAAGCCAATTAGAAAGCACCAAACCCTACTAAAGCTTGAAGCCTATTCCCGGAATCTGCCAGATACAGCCTTGTTCTCCTCTGGTTCAGTCCTCTGTGCTCAGCTGTTGTATTTGTTTCCTGGTGTAATCCCAGCTCGCTTACTGACTACACTTATGTCTTCTGATTTTGTACTTTCTCTGCCCTCCTGGTTATGACCAACTACCTGACTATTCTTCTTGCCATCTCACTCCACAGAACAGCAGGTAACACCATGTCCCAAGCCTAGGGATCTCTGTAAGTCCAGATCCATGTAGAGGGGTTAAAGGATGATGAGCAAGGCAATCACTGGGATCTGGAAAATAGAGTAGATAGAGCCAAGCCTTCTCATGGTGGCCATCTTTTCATCTGACAGGTGATCACTAACAGTGCTCCCAATACATCGTGTCTGCAAACTATTCCATCAAGATCTGAATAGCTAAATGGCGCTCCTTCCTTTCTTACCCTGCCATGTGCCCAGAAAGTAGTGTACAACCATATATAGGGGATTGTTGGATTCAAGAGACATTGGGAAATAATTTGTAAGGTCCATTTGTTTCCTATTATCCTGGTGAAAACTCTCTGGGTAATTAGAGTATGGGGCTCGGTGGCTCCTGGCAATCTAAACTATCGTAAGGACCAATATTTTCTGTCAGATGAGTTTCAAGAAGAAAGATTAGACATTCATAGAGAACTTTTTATAATAGTGCAGAGCTGAGGTATCTTAAATTTAGATCTCAGGCATATGGCAGAGGTAATGGAGACCTTATTTTAAAGGCTACCAGGTAATTGCAGACTCACATAAGTGAGGCAGGCCGATCCCACCAACATCAAACTGCCATACAAAATGAACCTGTACAAAAAGAACTAGAATAAAAAAAATGTTACCGTATTTTTGGATTATAAGATGCACCCCAAATGTTGAGGAGAAAAATAGGAAAAAATTTGTTTTAATTAAAATTGTGGTGCTTCTTATAATCCATGCGTCTTATTCCTGTGGCGAAGCGGGGTCCCAGGGTCGTTGCTGGAGGAAGCAGGGGTGGGGTGATGCTGCAGGCCACAGGGTGGGATGAGGGGGTGTCCGATGTGCAGTGCACCGCTGCGAGTGTTTTGTGCTGCTGGGGTGCCTGGCACTGTTGCCCGGGGCTTCCGCTGCTGCCCACAATGGCCGCCTCCGCTGCTGCTGCTGCCCGGGGTGTCCGCCGACATTTCTTGAAAGGCCGGAGCCCCCCGCATGTCCGTGGTTTCCTCCTGTGTGGAGGACTGTGAACATGGCTGCCGGGGGGTGGCGCATGCGCAGATGGAGATCTCGGTATCAAGATCTTGGGATATGAGATTTCAGCCCTGAAATTAGATCTCAGGGATCTAGGAAGCCAACAGTATCATTACCCTCCGCTTTCTCTTACAGGCCCAGCATACGATTTTTCTTCAAGTGATTTTCTATCTTGTCAGCACATTCTAAGTACGCTGTCATTTGGCTTTATAGTTACAGATCTGGGCAGGTAACGGTCAGCGTCTTCTAATACCAGGGAGTAGGTGGATCTACCAGGTTGTAAGTTCTATAGAAAAGGGCTTTCAATGCCCAAAGTCATTTGAACAGTTTTGGGTGGAGGAGAATGTTGTGGTCTAGAGGCAAAATGGTGATCATGGTAATACGGCCGGGCTACACCACCGATAAAGCAGCCACAGCCGGTGACTGAGAGGAATCTGTGACTTCTCTGCATTCAGTGGTTACTACTCACCTGGGTAGTCATATGTGGGAATCTCTTTACACCACTCATCACCCCTCACATATGTCTCTGTAGTATTAATATGGGTCAGATCTTCACCCTGAAACAAATATTGTAAAAGTCACAGACAGATGGAGAGTTACATCTATGAACAGTTCTAATCCTGCCATCTCCACCGCTCTCATTACACAAGTTGTTGGGATAGGTTTGGTGCAATAACTCCATTCCTGTCTATTAGTGTTTAACTGCTAAATTTGTATGCTGTTTATACTGTAGAGTTTAAAAAAATCTCCCAGAGGCTCACACAGGAATAGAATGTGACTGTACTTCATGTTTTCCTGCTGAGTCTGAGTATGAGAGAAGCAGCCTGTTGTAGATGCTGCACAGATAAAGATACACAAATGATTTATCCCTTTTCTATTAAGCTCATCATATATTGTTCCTGATTGTTCCTGAATAAACAAGTTCTGTTGTCACATGCTTGGAGAGAATCGTGAGTAATCCGCCAACAGGTTATGGGCCCAGATTGACATAGAACCCCAGAGTAACACAGCAACTATAGCCCAAAGCAAAAGCAGCACAGAGCAATAGAGAAGATGTCCACTAGCAGCAATCCTGTCAATTTGTCAGTGCCAAGCCTCACTAACCAGAACTACCAGTCCTGGAAATTCAAGGGGAAGATGCTGCTCATAAGAGAAGGTACATGGAAATGCACTCAGGATCAAGTGCCTCATCCATTACCAGATGATTGCCTAGAGAAGGATCAGAAAGCACAAAGCACAATCTCCCTCAGCGTAGATGATAATCAGATTGTGCATATATGCAAGTGTGCAACTGCAAAAGAGATGTGGGATGAGTTACAGAAAGTGCATGAAAGATCAAATCTCAGCAATAAGCTTTATCTCATGATAAAGCTGTATCAATCTAAGCTAAGTGATAAAAAATGCCAAGAAAAAAACAATCTTCAGTCCATATAATGTAGAAATATTAATTTTTATTAGTATCACAGGTTAAAAAACAATTAAAAATCAATGTCAGATACATTCCCCATGAAATCAGTATACTTATATAAGGGCGCAAATGTCCAATTCCACATAAAAAAATAAAAGTGATATGGATGAATACAAAAATGAATTAAAAAAATGAATAAAAAAGTGCCCCCTGACGAAGGCAGCGTGCCGAAACGCGCATTGGGGAGGGCGTTTGTTCAGGAGACCAGGAGTCCTTATCTTGTAAGTTACTTTTTTGACATCTATTATACCTATATAATTTTTCTGTATTTACGTACTCCTTGGTCGCACATTATAGTATGTGGTTCCCCCTATACCCGGTGGTGTCTTTTGCACATTTCACTTTAGATTTGGTTTCACTCAATGTTTATCTAAATACACACACCGTTTTTTTGAATACTTCACCAACACTTGTTGCTCACATAATTTGTAGACTTTACGGTACACCTTTTTATATGCACTTTTTTATATTCTTTACACTTTTTTATTCATTTTTGTATTCAACCACCATATCACTTTTATTTTTATATGTGCAATTGGACATTTGCACCCTTATATAAGTATACTGATATCATGGAGAATGTATCTGACATTGATTTGTAATGGTTTTTTAACCTGTGATACTAATAAAAATTAATATTTCTACATTATATGAACTGAATATCATTTTTTTTCCTTGGTTTTTTTTTGTAGTTTGTTTTCCAATTGTCCAGTAGTTTACAACTGTCCAATTTTTCGGTGAGCACTTTATTTAATTATTTTATATATTCAGACATATATATGTCTTTACAATTGACACATATAATATCATAGTGCACTGATATTGGGTCACTTTTTCCTCTGTTTGTGTTTGTATAAGCTAAGTGATGGGCAGAATATGCAGGACTATATAAGAAACACCCAAGAGATTGTGGATCGTCTCAGGGGTTTTGGAGAAGAAATGCTGCTGCATTTATATTAAGTGGTCTTCCAGAGGGTTATGACACACTCGTGACTGCACTAGATGCACGGCCAGATGATGAGCTGACACTAGAGTATGTTAAAGGCAAACTTGTGGATGAATTCAAGAGAAAGACGCAGCATGTAAGCAGCAGTAATGAATCCAGAGCAGAAACAACATTAAAGACACAGGATTTCCCTAACTATAAGAGCAATCTAAGAGAAACTTGTGTATGTTTTGTCTGTAAAAAGCCCGTACACCTTAAAGTGATCTGCTTATTTGGATCTAATCCTTATAAACAGGGAGGAAATGGTTGAGGAGGTAAAAGCGGCTGGGACCCTAGGAGGTAGCGACCATGCTATTTTAGAATTTTGAATAACTAGAGGAGGAAGACCTGTGAAGACTCAGACGTCAAGGTTAGATTTAAGAAAGGCAGATTTTGAGGGATTCAGAGAGAGAATTGGAGGGATCCAATGGCTGGATATCCTTAAGGACAAAAATGTCCAGGAAGGATGGGAAATCTTGAAAAATGAAATTCTCAAAGCACAATTGTTAACAATTCCGAAAAGAGTGAAGAATAGGAAGCATTTAAGGAAACCAGGATGGTTGAACACAGAACTTAAGCACATGCTAAAAAGGAAGAAACAAATGTTTATAAAATGGAAAGAGGGAGGCATATCTAAAGAAGAATATAATGCTGTCTGCAGAACTTGCAGGGCACAAAGCAGATTACTAAAGCTGACAATGAATTGAGGCTTGCAAGAGACGTCAAAAGCAATAAAAAAGGATTTTGGGGATATGTCAAAAGTAAAAGAAAAGTCAAAGATGCTGTAGGATTTTTACAGGATGAAAATGATGAAATGGTAAAACAGGATGTTGAGAAGGCCGAACTTTTAAATTCCTACTTTGCATTTGTTTTCTCTCAGAATGGAAATGTCATATCAACTGATCTTCACTGTCCTATTAAGGGAATAGAAGAATCCAGGATATCTATAAACAGAAAGATAGTGAGGAAACAATTAGCTAACCTAAATGTATTCAAGTCTCCAGGTCCAGATGAATTACACCCGAGAGTTCTAAAGGAGATAGCAGAAGAAATTTTTGAACCCCTCTCCATAATCTTTGAAAATTCTTGGAGAACAGGAGAAGTCCCAGAAGACTGGAGAAGGGCAAATGTTGTTCCTATCTTCAAAAAGGGGAAGAAGGTGGACGCAGGCAACTATAGGCCGGTGAGTCTGACTTCTATACCAGGAAAGAGCTTGAACAAATCATTAAACAACATGTATGTAAGTACCTGGATAAGAATGAAGTGATTAAACAGAGTCAGCATGGGTTTGTAACTAATAAGTCATGTCAGACTAACTTAATTTCCTTCTATGACAGAATCACTGATTGGGTGGATCAGGGAAATGCTGTATAGTAAATCTTGACTTCAGCAAAGCATTTGACAAAGTATCTCACACAATCCTTATTGAAAAAATGGCTAAGAATGGAATGGACAAGGCAACTGTTAGGTGGATTCATAAGACCTCATCTGGAATATTGTGTCCAGTTTTGGGCACCACATTTTAAAAAAGACATCAACAAACTGGAGCAAGTTCAGAAAAGAGCGACCAGAATGGTGACCGGTCTGCAAACCCTGTCTTATGAGGAAAGATTGCAGGATTTGGGAATGTTTAGCTTGCAGAAGAGAAGACTGAGAGGAGACTTAATAGCGGTCTACAAATATCTCAAGGGCTGTCACATTGTAGAAGGGTCATCTTTGTTCTTATTTGTAAAAGGAAAGACTAGAAGCAATGGGATGAAACTGAATGGTAGGAGACACAGATCAGATATTAGAAAAATCTTTTTGACAGTTAGAGTGATCAATGAGTGGAACAGGCTGCCACGAGAGATGGTGAGTTATCCTTCAATAGAAGTCTTCAAAACAGAGGCTGGACAGACATCTGTCTGGGATGATTTAGCGAATCCTGCTTTAAGCAGGGGGTTGGACCAGATGGCCCAGGTGGTCCCTTCCAACTCTATGATTCTATGAAGTAGACTGCAGAATTTGGAAAGCAAGAATGAGTTAGCTTAAAAGGCAGAACAGTGATCAAAGGGTTAAAACAGCTGTAAAGGAAGATTCTGCATGTCCTGAAGCTGCATTTAATGCCAGAACAAGCCCTTCTGCAAAGTGTATACGGTATATAAATTCTTGTGCAAGCAGCAATATGACAAATAATAAGGATTTCTTCACTGACCTTAATGAAAGCAAGTCAGAAAAGGTCATCTTAGCTAATGGTCACTATGACTTCAGAAGGAGTAGGATACTGCTACCTCCACTGTCCAGATTCATCAGCACAAAGCAGAAAGATCCCAATAAAGGTAAAATGCTGCTGCAGTGCAGTAGCATGCAATCTCCACCAGTGGGTGCTGGTGAGGGAAAAAAGGTTGCAATCACAGCCTAGCTCCACAGTGCAGCAGCACAGGTGCCACTAGGTGGTGAAAGAGTGGTTAGACAAGCTGGATCGTTAATGGACAGGAAACGCAGTACCAGAGGAAATAGCATTACATGTGGTCAGATACAAGCCAGAGAAGACGGAGACGGTCGGGAGCAGAGATGCTAGAGACATGAGACAGTCAAACAGGTTAAAGATCAAGCCGGGTCAGATACCAAGGGGTCACAGCACAGGGAACAAACACTAAGATGAGCGAGTTAACAGGAGTGGGCAGACACGGGAACTCAGTAAACAGGCAGGGGACAAATCAGGATGTAACAGGGTCAGCCGCTCAAGCCAGGGGCAGGAACTATAACTGATGCTGCATGCAGGCAGCAGCAGACTGAAATAGCCAAACAGATTCCAAAACAAGGCAGAGAAAGTTAATCCTCGCATGACCAGGCCGAGGAGTGAATAACAAGAAACAAACCCCGACCTGAATCATGGCAAAAGGATGTTCTCTATGTTCCCAGCCTTGAAAGCAATCTTCTGTCAGTAAAGAAGCTCATGCAAAAGGGGAATGTAGTTACTTTTAGAGATAACAGCTGCATCATCTAAAAGAAGGGTCACACTCTTGCAGTAGGAAAAATCCAACATGAACTTTATCAGCTAAAATGCAAAGAATGAATGTACAGTGCTAGACAAGATCTGCATAAGAACTGTATCCATGTATGGCACAGACGTCTTTTTGGCACAGAAACCCAGAAGCAGTAAGGAAGCTAGCAAATCTTGCAAATGGTATTGAAATCAACCAGTGTAGTCAAATGATGAAGTGCACTAGCTGTCTTACAGGGAAAATGTCCAGAAAATCCTTTCCTAAAATAAGCACCACTAGATCTGCACAGCCTCTAGATCTGATACATACAGATGTATGTGGTCCAATGAGTGTTCAAACTCCTCGCAAGATGAGATATTTTCTCACATTTATTGATGACTACTCCAGATATACAGTCGCCTACCTGCTTCTCAGTAAGGATGAAGTTCCACAGAAACTTGAAGAATATCTTGCTGTAGTGTTTAACAAATTTGGAAGAATGCCAAAAGCCGTGCGTGCCGAAAATGGAACCGAATATACAAGTGGTAAGGTGCAAACCATTTTGAAAAAGGATGGAATCGTGTTCCAGACAACCATTCCATACAACTCAGAACATAAAGGCATTGCATTGAGAAAGAACCGTACTCTCTGAGAAAGTGGAAGAAGTATGTTGTTTGATGCGAATCTACATACAACGTATTGGGTAGAAGCCATCATGACAGCTTGCCATCTTCAAAACAGAGTGCCAGGTAAAGCCACAAATAAAACTCCATATGAGCTGTGGAACTGCGAGAAGCCTAACCTGAAGCACCTCAGGATATTTGGAAGCAAAACATTTGTGTATGTTTCCAAAGAAAAACGTTCCAAGTGGGAATCACACACAAAGCAAGGAGTCCTGGTGGGCTATAGCGAAACTCAAAAGGGATACAGAATCCTACACCCAGAGACCAACACAGCAACAATCAGCAGAGATGTAGTGATTGATGAAAACTCTGTAAAGCTCAAATTCCATGAAGTTACACCCGATATTCAACCTGAGAAGCAAGAACAAGAATCTCAGTCACCAAACCCAGATGCCGAAAAGATAAGCTCTGAAGCCACCAAGGAAGACACAGAAAAACCAAGTCAACCTCCAGTCAGGAGATCAGAAAGGCCAAACAAAGGTATCCCAGCTAGATGACTTTCTTATATGATCAGAACACTTCCTGAACCAGAGCTAAAGTCATGGCAACAGATGTAAAAACTGCCTGTCCACGAGAAGCAGAAGTGGATAAATGCTGCTAATGAAGAGATGGAGTCCCTTCACCAACTCCAGACATGGGAGCTTACTGAGCTACCACAAGGAAAAAGAGCTATCGGATGTAAGTGGGTCTTCAAAAACAAATATGACTGTAATATGAAGGTAACGTTCACTGGTTTAAGGCAAGATTGGTCGCAAAAGTATGGTGAAGATCATGATGCTACATTTTCTGCAGTTGTGAAGCAAACCACATTCAGAACTTTAATGTCCGTAGCTGCAGTTCAACAGATGACAGTGAGACATTTTGACATCAAAACAACCTTCCTACATTGTGATATTGATAAATCCACCTGAGGAAGGCAGCGATCCGCTGCCGAAACGTGTAGTGGTCTAATAAAAGGCTGTTCACTATCTACTTATTACAGTGTGCTCTATTGCCATAGCGCTAATCAAATTGACCACATAACATTTAAAAAAAAAAAAAAAAAAAATACATGGTGACATTGAAGAAGAGTTGTACATGAGCCAACCCAAGGGGTTTATTAAAAAGGGTGAAGAATTCCTTGCCTGAGGAGGTGGTGATGGTGAACTCAGTCGAGGGGTTCAAGAGAGGCCTGGATGTCTTCCTGGAGAGTAACAATATTGTATCTTACAGTTATTAGGTTCTTTAGAAGGACGTAGATCTGGGGATTTATTCTGATGGAATATAGGCTGAACTGGATGGACACATGGCTTTTTTCGGCCTAACTATGTTATTATGTTTAAGAGCACCTTGTTTGAAAAATGCAAAAATCTCTCTATGGACTTAAGCAGTCGGCAAGAGCTTGGAACTCGAATATGAACAAAGTCTTGATGGATGAAGGATTTAAAAGATCTCAAGCTGATCCATGTTTGCATACGAAAAATGTAGCGAAGGAGTGGATGTATCTTCTCCTATATGTAGACGATGTAATCATGTCTCATCAAGATGAAAAAGAAATTGCAAAGCTAGGTGAAATTCTCAACCAGCACTTTGAGACTAAGGACCTTGGAAAACTGACATATTTGGGAATCCAAATCCATAGAGAGGAAGATGGGAGTTTTCTTCTCAACCAAAGCTCTAAAATTTTCACAATCCTAAACCAGTTTGGAACGTCAGAAGCCAAAGGCTGAGAGTTACAGACAAGCAGTGGGGGCGCTTCTGTACATAGCAACCACTACTCGTCCGGATATCACAGCCACAGTCGGAATTCTGTCGACGTGTAAGCAAGCCACGCCAAAGAGAGTGGAATGCAATTAAGAGAATTCTTCAACATCTTAAAGAAACTCAAAGGTTAAATGTTAAGATATTTGCGTCAGGAGATCTCACACTCAGAGGTTATGTAGATGCAGATTGGGCTGGAGATTCAAGTGATCGAAAGTCAACAAGTGGTTACTGGTTCAAGTTAGGAGAAAATTCAATTTCTTAGTTGGAAGTCCAGCAGAAAACATGTGTCATTCGCATTATCTTCAACAGAAGCAGAATATATATCTGCTGCTTATGCTTATGTAATTTGGTTGAACCAATTTTAGAAGATTTCGGCAAGCCATTAGCTCAACCAACAGTTATCTTGCCAGCAGTAAGAAGATTATTGCAAGGACTAAGCACATCGATGTAAAACATCACCACTTACGTGACTTAGTAGAAAGTGGTGTACTCCAGTTTGTTTATTGCGAGTCTGACAAGATGATAGCTGATGGCATGACAAAGCCATTATCAAGAGCCAAGTTTGTGGACTTCAGAACCACAATGTGACTAACAGGGTTAAGTAGTTGTTGAGTTTGGTTGTATGAGTGTTTAGTTGCTAGTTTTGTATGCTGTTTATAAAGTTGAAAAAAATCTCCCAGAGGCTCTTACACAGGGAGAGCATGTGACAGTATTTCCTGTTTTCCTGCTGTGTCTGTGTATGACTGAAGCAGCCTTCTGTAGCTGCTGCACAGATAGAGACACACAAATGATTTATTCCTGATCTATTAAGCTTATCATATATTGTTCCTGAAAAAACAAGTTCTGTTATCACACGCTTGGAGAGAATCGTGAGTAATCTCCGCTGCCAACACAAGTTCTGTGATGTATTAAGAGAAGTATAGAGTCTACATCACGTCAAATAATTATTCTCTTCTACTCCTTCTTGGTCAGATCTCTTCTGGAACACTGTGTCCAGTTCTGGGCAACACATTTACAAAAAAACATTGACAAGCGAGTGCAAGATCAGAGAAGAGCTAACAGGATGGTGAGATAAAACAAGACTGGACACAAGACCTTCACAGCCGTCTACACATCATAGGGGAGATCTCCTGACACCTTCTCTCCATCTACCTGATGATCCTGAGGAGCACTGGGATCTTCTTGGTTACAGTCCTGTGGAAGAAGAGGATGGGGACATCGCTCTGGTGTTGTCCTCTTACTGGATAGATCTGGAGGAAACACATACAGGGACTGAATTCATCCTCTACATACAGATAATTATAGGCCATGTGTATTTAGTCCTGTCTATTACCTGGTGATGTGAGGGGCTGGGGAACCTCCATTATGACGTTCTTGTACAGATCTCTGTGTCCTTCTAAATACTCCCACTCCTCCATGGAGAAATAGACAGCGACATCCTGACACCTTATAGGAACCTGACACATACAATGATACCGTCATCCCCCCGATCCCTTCATAGTTTTACTGTATAATGTCCCAGCATTCCCAGCAGTGTCACCTCTCCAGTCAGTAGCTCAATCATCTTGTAGATGAGTTCTAGGATCTTCTGGTCATTGATGTCCTCATGGATCAGGGGGTGAGGTGGAGGCCCCGTGATTGGGCTCAGGGGTCTTCCCCATCCCTCAGACATAGGGTCCTGACAGCGATCACTAGAGGTCTTCTTCACCACTGTGTAATCCTGGTTATGGAGAGACACATTAATAAATCTCACTACAGACATTTCCAGAGTCCTCACCTCTCCAGTTCTGTCCATCTGTTATTCCCATAGATAAGAATGATGTAATGTGACATCATCAGAATCTCTCACCTCTCCAGTGAGACGGAAGAGGATCTCTAGGGTGAGGTGTAGTATCCTCTCCGCCATCTTGTCTCTGTCCATATCCATCCTTGATGGGGAAATCAGGAAAATTCTCTTTTGTAGAAGATCTTCACTGAGAGGATCCGATATTGTAGAGACCTGAATGAGAAGAAGATGATCCGATGTAACACCATAAGAATCCTGTGTAATAATACAATTACTGGAGATAATAAGGGAAACATATGAGGAGATTTATTATCTTACAGGATTTAGTTTTGTTCCCTGACATCTACTAATAAAACCTATATATTTAGGCCACAGACAACAAGCAGTTTCCTCCTCGGAGTCGGCAGCTGAACACGTTCCTCATAGACTCATCTTCCATAACGCTAAGGCTGTGTTCAAACACAGCATTTTTTTAGCGGTTTTTACCGCGGTTTTCACTATAAACCGCTATAAAACCACTAAAAATAAGCTTCCCAGTCATTTCTATGCATTTTGCACTTTTTACCGCGAAAAAACCGCATCGCGGTAAAAAACGCAGCATGCTAATTTTGCGGATTTTTCCGCGGTTTTGGCTTCTTCCATGCGGTTTGAAACCGCTGCGGAAAAAAACGCATAAAAAATGCATCAAAACCGCGCAAAAACCGCCGCGGAAAAATTAGTGCGGTTTCTGGGAAGGGATTCAGGTTTTTAAGCAGAAATTTTCTGCAACGTGTGCACTTAGCCTCATTCTCGTCTCATTACAGACACTGGAATCGGCATTAGCAATACTGCAGGAGATATTCATTACACGCGACATGAGAAATAACTACCGTATTTTCCGGCGTATAAGATGACTTTTTAACCTCTGAAAATCTTCTAAAAAGTCGGGGGTCGTCTTATACGCGGGGTGTCGCCTTATACGCTGGGTGCATATGGTGGGGGAGTGGTCCCGATGAAGAAGGGAGGGTGTAAGTGGTGTTACCATCCCTCTTTTACCTCATTGGTGGCAGCAGTGCGGCGGCTCCTCCTTCAGCAGTGTGGCGGCTCTGTGCTGGGGGTCGACGCAGCTCCTCTTTGTCCAGCGTGGGGTCGTGGCTGGGGGGCGGCAGCGGCGGCTCTCTGTCCAGCGTTGGGGCTCCTCCGGCATTTCCCCAAAGCCCGGAGGCCGAAGGCAGCGCCATTGCTGCGATGTGGTGGCCTGGGGAAAATGGCCGCCGGAGCCCACGTATGCTCAGATTCAGATCTCGTCCCGAGATCTCGGGAGACGAGATCTGAATCAGCATGCACGGGCTCCGGTGGCCATTTTTCCGGAGGCCACCGTATTGCAGCAATGGAGCTGCCTGGGCCTTCGGGCTTTGGGGAAATGCCGGAGGAGGCCCGACGCTGGACAGAGAGCTGCCGCTGCCGCCTCCCAGCACAGCGACCCCGCACTGGACAAAGAGGAGCCGCCACTGCTGCTGACCCCCAGCACAGAGCCACCACACTGCAGATGGAGGAGCCGCCAATCCCCAGCACAGAGACCTGCAGATAGCACCGCTGCCACCAATGAGGTAAAAGGGGGATGATAACTCCCCTTACACCCTCCCTTCGTCATCGGGACCACTCCCCCGCCATATGCAGATTGCTCCAGACCCATCATATAACATGACACACTGCATATAAGAAGACCCCCCGACTTTTAAGAAGATTTTCTATTTTAAGTGTGCAGAGATACTGCATCTTGTGAGTACGTGAGACCAGAGCCTGCAGTGACTGGAGAGGTGCGCTCTGACCCCCGTGCAGAGACAGTGACCCCTGTGCGCATCCCCGGTACCTGCGGTGTCAGTGCAGATCCCCTGACTCCTGTTGAGAGACTTATAGAGACACAGAGCACCGTACCTGCAGAGAGACTGCTAGTTTTGAAGCATAGACTCAAAGCAGGGGGTCCCGGAATGCCTTGTGTTCCCCCTGCCCTTCTTCATTAACCCCCAAGACCCCTGTTGTGTGTCCTTAGAGACTGCAGAGCCTACAGCGACTAGAGAGACAACAACTGCCGCTGCTGACGGTGCCGATGCGGGAGAAGACGACCCTACAAGCAAGTACTCAGCAGACTGATAAGTTCCAAGAACACCCGTTTCTAACGGTTACTCTTTTTGACTGTTTGATATACTGCTTTAAAACCAGTTTAACCCCCCAGTGCTTTCTCCCTGCGAGGATTATCATATCCCTGTAAATAAAATCCTTTAACTTTTGATTTGTCTCGGTTCCGTCGTGACATACCAGCAACTGGAAGTTTATTACATTACTACGATAGTATAAACCTGGGGCTGGAGGGCACCACTGCAAGGGATCACCTGTACATGCTAATAACAATATGCAAAAAGAGGAAAGAGCATGTACACAACAGGGATCACCAAATTGTAATGAAGTGTAAAATTCACCTTTATTGAAACACTATAAAACACACTGAAAGCATTAAAAACATTAAAAAATGCACCAAGGCAATGAGAGAAATACAAAAAACCCCAAAAGGGTTAGAAAGAACCCCTGCTTAAACCCACACTGGAACCATCTGTAGGTGATAAATATACAAGTACACCACTTTAGTCAGGAAACCATGCCAATAATGGTGTAATACAGTCCTGTCAAGTCACAATAAAATTATATGAGTACCATACTATATAAGCTGCAGGGCTGCAAAAAAACACACCAAAATGGCATACTGCTACATACAAGATATAAAGTATAGATCAAAGATGCAAAAAGAACAGACTGCCCGATACAACCTGAGCCCTAGAGAGTGGAGACATACGCCTGAACAGAGTAACACATCCAGGGAGGGCTGAATATAAGCAGGGTAGTGTGGGAGGCAGGGGCCAAAAGATGCCCGACGCGTTACCCCAGGAGACCTGGCTTCATCATGGGCAATGCAAAGTGTGTGAGAGAGCGTCTTATAAATACCTTAACATGGTGCTATTTGCCAGAGAGCAGCTGGAGAACATCATCATGATAATGTCCAAGTGCCGAGGCCGGCGTGTGACGCAAGCGGAAGTCCCTCAGGGCCTCCATCTGCGCAGGCTCAGCTCAAAGTCAGTAATGAGGGCACCGCCGGGAGATTCAAAGATGGCCACCGAGAAAATCAACAGAGCATGCGTTGAACCGCGCATGCGCTCATGCAGCTAATCAGAAGGAACACGTAAGGAGTTCGCTCATGCGCCGTACACGCGATCCCGAACTTCGAGCATGCCCGCTCAGGATAGTGTCCAGTTCATTAGGCCTTAGCACAGACCAACACACAGGAGATCCGCACATTTCCAGCGCCAGACACTGATTGAGAGACTCATCCTCCATTTTATCTGCCAAACTACACCCCTGGGAATGGGACATGTAAGCAGTCATTCCCACCCATCACTGGAATGGCCTAATAACTCTCTCAGCACTATATGTGCTGGAGCATTCTTCCGAGCTCACATCACCGCAGCTAAGAGCTGCAATGACACATCTCCCCTCAAGGACTCGTCTGGCGCCCATCTTACACCCCCATACACAGTAGACTAAAGTTCCATGAAAGCACTGATTTCGGGGGGTTTGGTCGACCATATAATGTATTTGGGGGCCTCCCGACAGATGATGTCAGGGCAGAGAAGAATCTGGCATCCTGAATTTCAGAGGATAATCCGTTTGTTCTTCCTGTAGATAATCCTCCTCTAGAGGAGTCTGGAGGCGACTCTCTCATACAGACCACAGGAAAGCTGGAATATTTGTGTGTATGGGGGAGTCGGGAGAGATCGCCGTCTGCCAAATGACCGATCAGCCAACTCTGATCTCATGTGTGTGGGGCCGTTAGTGTTACACTGACAGGCAGTGATGATACACGGCACTACAGTAGTACAGGGCATCACCGGAGCCATCAGAGGCTTGTATGTTGTATGATCGCACTGATCAGAGGGGTTTAAAAAAGGTTTAAAGTGGAAAAAATATCAGTTTCAGCAACAAGAAATATCCATCACTATATGGAAAACATATATATATTTATAATGTACATACAGTGGGTTTGGAAAGTATTCACACCCCTTTACATTTTTCACTCTTTGTTTCATTGCAGCCATTTGGTAAATTCAAAAAAGTTCATTTTTTCTCTTCAGTGTACACTCTGCACCCCATCTTGACTGAAAAAACAGAAATGTAGAAATTTTTGCAAGAAAAACTGAAATATCACATGGTCATAAGTATTCAGACCCTTTGCTCAGACACTCATATTTAAGTAACATGCTGTCCATTTTCTTGTGATCCTCCTTGAGATGGTTCTACTCCTTCATTGGAGTCCAGCTGTGTGTAATTAAACTGATAAGACTTGATTTGTAAAGCCGCACACGTGTCTATATAAGACCTAACAGCGCATGTCAGACCAAATGAGAATCATGAGGTCAAAGGAACTGGCCAAGGAGCTCAGACAAAATTGTGGCAAGGCACAGATCTGGCCAAGGCTACAAAATAATTTCTGCAGTACTCAAGGTTCCTGAGAGCACAGTGACCTCCATAATCCTTAAATGGAAGAAGTTTGGGACCACCAGAAGTCTTCCTAGACCTGGCCGTCCATCCAAACTGAGCAATCATGGGAAGAGAGTCTTGGTGAGAGAGATAAAGAACCCCAAGATCACTGTGGCTGAGCTCCACAGATGCAGTAGGGAGATGGGAGAAAGTTCCACAAATCAACTAGCAATGAAGCCCTCCACCAGTCAAACCTTTATTTCAGAGCGGCCCGACGGAAGCCTCTCCTCAGTGCAAAATACAGAAACTTGGCACACACTCGTGAATTCTGATGCAGAAAGGTGATTTTTAATACAGTACATACATACAGACGTTTCAGTCTATGACCTTCATCAATGTACTGTGGGTTGGAACATAAAAAGTAAAATAAATATAAAGGTGACATAAAGAAAGTATATACAAGGTATCTGGGTAGATAAACCAGAATATATCATAATCATATGCAGAGACATCCAGCACATTAAAGCACATGTGTACATAGTTTATATAATGTGTAGTCAGAAGAAACAATGGTGGAGACCAAGATCTGCAAATAAAGAGAGACACATACCAAAGGCTGTACTGTGAGCTCAGGAACACTGGGCATGAAGAGAAAAAATCCTAAGGGGAAAAGGTATTGTTGTAGTCTCAAAGAAAAACACGTGGTAAGAGTGTGCATTGAAGTTCCTGGATAACATACCGGTGGGTGAGGAGGCACAGGAGGCCGTCTCTCTACAGAAGGGAACATATGTGTCTCCATTCAATGTCAGCAAGCAGTTAATCCTGAATGCTATCTATGTGTTTTCAACTCTGCAAGCTTATATCTGGTAACCAGCTTTTCCAATCTCTGCTCTGAATCCACTCCTGTGTCTCCATTCAATGTCAGCAAGCAGTTAATCCTGAATGCTATCTATGTGTTTTCAACTCTGCAAGCTTATATCTGGTATATAGTTATTTCAACTTACTCTGCTTGTCCCCTTATGTTGTGAGGTCAAGAAACTTTTCAAAGTGCTTTATGATCCATGTAGTGCTGGACATGTGTTTATTTGACCACAACATTTTATTGGGTCCTGGTGTCTCAATTTAGTGTGATTGATTAACGAGAAGAGAGAGCCAAAAAAAAAACAAAAAAAAACTTAGCCTTAACCTCCTGTATATTCAGACATAGCTAGGGGGAGCATTTATGCAGGGGTGGCATTTATGCACATGTAATCTAAGTACATGTATCAAAGTACTTCTGGCAGTTATAACATGGCAGTTAGACAGGGCAGGAGACAGGTAAGACATTTATATACATCTACTCTCTGTACATTTGGAGTACAACAAATATATACCATATGCATTTGTGTAATTTATATCCTGGCCGCTGCATTCACACACATCCACCGCCCTGGCATTAACTCTCCACACTCCATCCATATTGGCCCCTCGCTCCTTTCCTCTCCTATGTATAGCACTCATGCTCTTTTCACATTGTTAAATTGCACAGATCCAGCCAGTCCCACCATTCAACACCAGAGACGCTCTCACAAATCACTTAACCATCTGCTCACTCTTTCTATCCTCCTTCTCCTAGTTGCAGGAGACATTGCTCCCAACCCTGGTCCCCCATGTTATAGAAAGTCAAACCCCCCCACTGCTACACTCAGAAACCCCTCTAATCTTATTAATATTCCCTGCATGCCATCTGTCTCTCTTAATTGTGCACTTTGGAATTCTCGCTCAGTGTGTAACAAACTCTCCTTCATTCATGACTTCTTCCTTTCTAATTCTCTTAACCTTCTGGCTCTTACTGAAACCTGGATCCAGCAGTCAGATACTACCGCTGCTGCTGCTCTTTCATACGGGGGGCTACACTTCTCTCATACCCCAAGATCAGACAATAGAGCTGGTGGAGGCGTTGGTCTGCTCCTATCACCAAAATGTACCTTTCAGGTTATCCCTCAACTACCCTCACTTGTCTTCCCTTCTTTTGAGGTCCATGCCGTCAGACTCTACACCCCCTTCTCCATGCGAGTGGCGGTGGTATATCGTCCTCCCGGCCCCTCCCATCAGTTCCTGGATCATTTTGCCACTTGGCTTCCACATTTTCTCTCCTGTGACATCCCTACCCTCATCATGGGAGATTTCAACATCCCCATTGCTCTTCCCCTCTCCCCATCTGCTACTCACCTTTTATCTCTAACCTCCTCATTTGGCCTTTCGCAGCTTACTAATTCTCCAACGCATGAAGACGGAAACTCCCTCGACTTGGTCTTCTCTCGGCTTTGTGCAGTGGATGATTTTGCAAACTCCCCTCTCCCGCTCTCTGACCACAATCTTCTTTCATTCTCTATAAAGAACTGCCAGGCTGCTCAGGTCACCCCCACTGTCCAGACTTATAGAAACACACAGGCCATTAACACCCAGAAACTTCTGAAGAACTTGCAGTCTTCATTGGCCCCTATCTCCTCCCTCTCATGTCCTGATTCTGCTTTGAAGCATTACAATGAAACACTTCAAACTGCCCTGGATGAATTTGCACCCCCTATAAATAGAACACCACAACGCAGACGGCGACAACCCTGGCACACGGTGCAAACACGTTTCCTGCAGCGGTGCTCCAGGTGCGCCGAACGTCTGTGGAGAAAATCCAATCTACACGAAGATTTCATCCATTTTAAGTTTATGCTTAGAACATACAACACTGCCCTTCACCTCTCCAAACAAACCTATTTCAACACCCTCATCATCTCACTGTCCAATAACCCGAAACGTCTCTTTGACACTTTTCATTCTCTACTCAATCCAAGAGTACAGGCCCCAACCACTGAGCTCCGAGCTGACGATCTGGCCAATTACTTCAAAGAAAAAATTGACCAGATCCGACAGGAAATTATCTCCAAATCCCCTCATACCATGCACTGTCCTCCCTCCCCCACTGCATCTAACTCACTCTCTGATTTTGAACCAGTCACAGAAGAAGAAGTAAGCAGGCTCCTTGCATCTTCTCGCCCAACTACTTGCACCAGTGACCCATTTCCGTCACATCTCCTCCAGTCCCTTTCCCCTGCTGTCACCCCTCACCTAACTAAAATATTTAACCTCTCTCTCTCTTCTGGTATTTTTCCCTCCTCATTTAAGCATGCCATCATACATCCACTACTTAAAAAACCATCCCTCGACCAAAATTGTGCCGCTAACTATAGACCTGTCTCTAATCTTCCCTTCATCTCTAAACTCCTGGAACGCCTGGTCCACTCCCGTCTTATCCGCTATCTCTCAGAAAACTCTGTTCTCGACCCTCTCCAATCCGGTTTCCGCTCTTTACACTCCACTGAAACTGCCCTCACTAAAGTCTCTAATGATCTGCTAACAGCTAAATCAAATGGTCATTACTCCATGCTAATTCTCTTGGATCTCTCTGCAGCATTCGACACTGTGGATCATCAGCTCCTCCTCACTATGCTCCGTTCCATTGGCCTCAAGGACACCGTTCTCTCCTGGTTCTCCTCCTATCTCTCCGACCGCTCCTTTACTGTTTCTTTTGCCGGTTCCTCCTCCTCTCACCTTCCTCTTACTGTTGGGGTTCCTCAAGGATCGGTTCTAGGCCCCCTCCTCTTCTCCTTGTACACTGCCCCTATTGGTCAAACAATCAGTAGATTTGGTTTCCAGTACCATCTCTATGCTGATGACACCCAATTATACGCTTCTTCTCCTGACATCACGCCAGCCTTTCTAGAAAACACTGGCGATTGTCTAAACGCTGTGTCTAATATCATGTCCTCACTATATCTGAAACTGAACCTATCAAAGACTGAACTCCTTGTGTTTCCTCCCGCTACTAATGTACCTACACCCGACATTGCCATTTCCGTCTGTGGTTCCACTATTACTCCCCAGCAACATGCCCGCTGTCTTGGGGTCATACTTGATTCCGAGCTTTCCTTTGCCCCCCACATTCGATCACTGGCTCGCTCTTGTCATCTGCACCTCAAAAACATTTCTAGAATTTGACCTTTTCTTACTTTTGACTCTGCAAAAACTCTTACTGTTTCTCTTATTCATTCTCGTCTCGACTATTGTAACTCTCTTCTAATCGGTCTCCCTCTTACAAAACTCTCCCCTCTCCAATCTGTCTTGAATGCTGCAGCCAGGATCATATTCCTCACCAATCGTTACACCGATGCCTCTACCTTGTGCCAGTCATTACACTGGCTACCCATCCACTCCAGAATTCAGTATAAACTTATTACCCTCACCCACAAAGCCCTCCATGGCTCAGCACCACCCTACATCTCCTCCCTTGTTTCAGTATACCACCCTACCCGCGCCCTCCGTTCTGCTGATGACCTGAGGTTAGTATCCTCAATAGTCAGAACCTCCCACTCCTGTCTCCAAGACTTTACACGTGCCGCGCCAATTCTTTGGAATGCACTTCCCAGGTCAATACGATTAGTCCCCAGTCCCCACAATTTTAAGCGTGTCCTGAAAACGCATTTATTCAGACTGGCCTATCGCCTCAACACATTAACCTAACCTATCCCTGTGTGGCAGAGCCAAAAATTTTACCATAACCAGGTTCCCAGCATCATGTTCCCACATGCTTTATGCATCCATTAGCCCTCTGTGTCTGTACTGTTACACACTTAACATTATGGCTGGTCCATACAATCAGGGCAACTGTTACCACCCACCTTTCGTGTCTACCTCTTTCCTCATAGACTGTAAGCTTGCGAGCAGGGCCCTCACTCCTCTTGGTATTTGTTATAATCTACTGTATGTGATTATTGTTATGCTGTAATGTCTATTGTCTGTACAAATCCCCTCTGAAATGTAAAGTGCTGCGGAATATGTCGGCGCTATAAAAATAAAATTTATTATTATTATTATTATAATAATGAGCAGCTAAGTAACCATAATGGTACATGTGAAAAGAGTGTCCATGAGGTCTTACCGTGATTTAGTTGTGGCAGGTGGACGCGGTATCCGCCGCGAATCAATAGCGCAATATCAGTGGGGAGCGTCAGGGTTTATATCCCTGAGAGAACATGGAGGCTGGGTGGAAGTGTGCAACCGGAAGTGAGCCGGCGTGTGCTCCACTCACATCATTATGCGTTCCAGGCACTGGGTGATGATGGAAAGGGGGCGTGAGCAGGGAACGTCTGCCTGTATGAGCTGCTGAACACTGAAGAATAGGACGGAATGTGGGGAGGTGCAGAGTAGTGCCTTGGTTACCATAGTAACCGCCGGGGCGCCGCTGCAGGAAGTGCCAGAGAAGACGGCAGAGGAAATTCAGTGTTCTGGTGACGGTGATTTCAAGAACATTCACAATTGTTGGTTCTGTAATAGAGATAAAAGCAGATTAGAATGTGGTAAGCAGGCTTAATGTGAACAGGTACAAGGTATACTATGTCTCAAAGTACAATAAAGAAAATGCTGGACAGACTGTCTCATTCATCAACCTTAATGCCATGTGCTGGCTCACGTATAAAGATATAGCTAAATCATGATTGAAGAAATGATTGTACATCATAATCCTTATTTAACCCCTTGGGTGCCAAGGTATTCAGCTCGTGGATCCAATAGGCCTCTCTTCTTTTTAACATATTAATCCGGTTACCGCCCCTGCGTGACGGATGGATTTGTTCTACAACTTGAAACTTAAGTTGTGCGATGGTATGGCCGGCAGTGATAAAATGATGGGGGACCGGGAGGAGCATATTTTTACACCTTATGGTGGATTTATGTTTAGCTATCCGATCCCTTATATGTTGTGTAGTTTCCCCCACATAGAGTAAGCCACGTGGACATTTGATGATATATATCACAAAAGAGCTATCAAAGGTATAATACTCTCTAATGTCATACTTTTTGCCTGTGTGGGGGTGATAAAAGCTGTTTCTTTTCTGAATATTGTTGCACTGCGTGCATTGTAAGCAAGGGAAGGTACCAAATTTGGGATTTTTAAGAAAGCGTTGTTGTATAGAGGGACGGGGTGAGCCTATATCTGCTTTAATTAGGATATCTCGTACATTGCGGGGTCTCCTAAAACAAGGGAGGAATGGTTCTTTGAAGGCCCTTACATTGGGTTGGACTGTCGTGAGGAGATGCCAGTGGCGTCTGATACTTGAATGTATCCGATAGACTAGAGGATGATAATCATGTACAAATGCAATACGGTTAGTTGCCTTGGGTTTGGGAGGGGAGAGGAGATCTAAATTATTCAATATATTTGGTGGATAACCCCTCTCTAAAAATTTTGTGCGCATCTCATTCATGCGTGCTTCTTGAACCTCTGTGTTTGAGACTATCCTCTGAACCCTTTTAAGTTGAGATTTAGGAATTGCATTCTTCATTTTGGTCGGATGGAAGCTCTCATAATGGAGCAAGCTATTCCGATCCATTGGTTTCCTATAGAGATCGGTGGAGAGGTGACCCAAGTTGTCTTTTATGACTAACGTGT
Organism: Dendrobates tinctorius; assembly: GCF_039654945.1. Taxonomy (NCBI): domain Eukaryota; kingdom Metazoa; phylum Chordata; class Amphibia; order Anura; family Dendrobatidae; genus Dendrobates; species Dendrobates tinctorius. The sequence goes on from NW_027361685.1 coordinate 549,719, forward strand.
CCAAGAAGTTAATCTGATTGGTATGATGTGTCATCGTAAAACTGAGGCCTTGCCAGGATGTTTGTAACATGGAAAAAAAAGGAATGTAGTGTATCAAGTGGCCCACCCCAGATACAGAAAATATCGTCAATGTATCTCTTCCACACTATAGAATAAGTGCGGAAGAGATCATCACGATATATGACACAATCCTCCAAGTGGGCTACGTAGCAATTTGCATACGGATGTGCAGTATTTGAGCCCATAGCGGTCCCCTTGGTCTGTAGATAGTACGTATCCTCAAATAGGAAAAAATTCTTTGTTAACACTATGGACAGTAGTTCACAACAAAGGTTGATTTGTTCTGGATGAAATTTAGACAATTCAAGTAGCCTCCGCACCGACTGGATACCCTCCATATGAGGAATGGATGTATACAGGTCTTTGACGTCGAATGTGACTAGGATGGCCTCCTGTGGAATAGATCCTAAATTATGAATAATATCTAGAAAGGTCCCTGTGTCCAATAAGAAGGACAGTGTTAATTTTATAAGGGGTGTTAGAATTTTTTCTAGATATTTAGAAATTGGGGAGAAGTGCAAGATATATGAAAGCACGCTTAGAGTTTGCTGAGAAACACATGAATAACTTCCAGACTATGAGAAATAAGATAGAACTTTTTGGTGATAATTCTAAGCAGTATATGCAGAGAAAACCAGGCACTGATCATTAGGCAGCATCATGCTATGGGGGTGTTTTTCAGCTGCAGGGACAGGACAACTGGTTGCCATTGAAGGAAACATGAATGCAGCCAAGTACAGAGATATACTGGATGAAAACCTCTTTCAGAGTGCTCTGGACCTCAGACATGGCTGAAGGTTCACCTTCCAACAAGACAATGACCCTACGCAGCTAAAATAACAAAGGAGTGGCTTCAGAACAACTCTGTGACCATTCATGACTGGCCCAGCCAGAGCCCTGACCTAAACTCAATTGATCATCTCTGGAGAGACCTGAAAATGGCTGTCCATCAATGTTCACCATCGAACCTGACGGAACTGGAGAGGACCTGCAAGGAAGAATGGCAGAGGATCCCAAAATCCAGGTGTGAAAAACTTGTGAAAAACTTGTTGCATCATTCCTAAGAAGACTAATGGCTGTACTAACTCAAAAGGTGCTTCTACTCAATACTGGGCAAAGAGTCTGAATACTTATGACTAGTGTTGAGCTTTCCGATACCGCAAGCATCGGGTATCGGCCGATATTCACTGTATCGGAATTCCGATACTGACTTCCGATACTTTTTTCATATTGGATACCGGAATCGGAAGTTCCCATAATGCTATCTTCCCGCTCGCTTTGATTCAGCCAATAGGAATCCTCAGAAGTGTGGGCACATCCTGTTAGGCATGTAGGCATGTTAACTATTGGCATGGCTGTGATTGGCTGCTGAAATGATGTCATGATGCACTGTAAAAGCCACCGCCATTTCTGGTCACTCTGCTGTGAATTCAGTTAGGGACAGGCTGCTGTTGAAGACTGTGAGGGACAGTTAGAAATAGCGATTCTACTAAACATATTGTGCTTTACCCAGGCTACATAAACCACCACTGTAGCTTTCTTTTCCCTAGCAGCAGTGTTCACAGCTCTCTGCAAGGGCTGTGTGAGTGCAGCTCACGCTGTGGAGTGGGTCCTTCAGCCACGTCTGGTTGTAGGACGCACAGCGTGCATCACTGCTGCCTCATACATATTTTTCTTTTTGAGCTGCTTATTTTTCTTAAATTCTATCTAGTGTGCTTCCATCCGTATCCATATACGTTGGTTGCAAACACTAGTACTAGACAGCGGAGCCTTTCTGAAGCCTGTCAGTCCTAGTGCCCACTTAGCTGCACTGTTCTAGGCTGTCTGAGAGGTCTCTGACTGTGTGTGAGTGCAGCTCATGCTGAGTAGTGTGTCCTGCAGCTACGTCTGGTTGTAGGCCGCTCAGCGTGCGTCACTGCCTCACACATATTTTTCTTTAATTGCAGCTCATTTTTTCTTCTCCTATCAGTGTGCATCCATCCATATCCATCTACATTGGTTGGTTGCAAACACTATATAGGAGTAGATAGAGGAGCCTTTTTTCTGGCTTGTGCCCTTCAGCTGCAGCCAGATTAGTATTACCCAATTTTTTTGGAGCCTCATCTTTTGCATTGTAGGTTACCTGCCTGCATTGTAATAGCTCCAGAAAGTTGGTGATACTCTCACTTTCAAATCTTTGGTTACATCCTTTGAGTTTTTTTTCCCCCCCAAAAAACAACAAAGTTCACCAAACACTACATTTGAAAGTTGTGTAGGCCACATTAGCTCCCATTAAAGTGTAGTCGACACACACACTTCATAAAATTAGTGTTTCTTATAACGTAAAACAGCTGTTCAGGAATAAGCACACTAAGGGCCCCTTTGTACTTTTCTGCTTATCTTTCTCAGTCTAGCAAGATGAAGAAGGCAGGGAGCAAGGCACGTGGCCGTGGGCATGGAGTTTCAGCAGGGAGAGGACGTGGGGATTCTGCAGGGAGAGAACGTGGGGATTCTGTGCCTGCTGTTGGCACCAGTGAGTCAGCATCCCACAGTTTTAGCAGGCAACAGTCCTTTATGCGCAGCTTTGTAGGACCTCACCGTACCCCACTGCTGAGGGAGGAACAAATTGAAGCCGTTGTCGGATGGATGGCAGCTAACGCATCAACTTCAATTACTTCCACATCCTCTCAGGGCCAGAGCACCGAAGAGCAACCACCTGTCTCTTCACCACCTGCCAAAGTGCCCAGGCAGTCAGAGAGCCCTGGACAGGAGCCATCACAGTCTCTACTTCTGTTCTCAGAATCTGTTGGTTTGGAAAGAGGGGGCCAGCCAAGCAGCATTCCAGAATGTGAAGAGGGAGTATGCAGTGATGCGCAACTTCTTTGTCCCTCTGAATCTGAAGAGGCGGGTGGGCCAGTGCCTATGGGCAACACACCTCAGTACGCATCAGATGATGACGAGACACAGGTGCCACTTTCTGTTGCGTACGGTGCTGGCGAGACAACCCAGGAGAAGCAGGTGTTTGAAGAGGGGAGTGTAGATAATGAGGTCCTTGACCCATCATGGCGTGAGGAACAGGAAGGTGGTGGGAGCAGCTCTGAGGAAGAGATTCCCCTAACGGCCAAAACCGTTGTGAGTTCATTTTCCCCTTCACCATTGAGGTCTGATGAACTCCCTCTTCTGCTGAAGGAAGGTAGTGAAGCTGATTACCAAGCACCTGAGCAGGATGATGATGACTGGAATTGCTGACTGGATATAAGGCAGTCGACGCCCTTCTGCCTTGCTGGTGATCTTCCTGAGGGATTCTAGGAGACCAGTTTGATTCCTGTTCCTCAAAAGCTAAGTTTTCTGCTCTGCTTTTTGCATTTGTGTTTTGGTTTTGTTTTGCCTTGTTTTTCTGGATTTCTACCATTCCCTGCTGGGGTGGGCTGAATTCCTTTTTGCTCTGTCTTCAGAAAATACCTGAGTACTGATATAGTCTTTTTGAAGCCTAGCGTCTTCAGGGCTTTTTTCCCTATCAGTCTGTTGGCTCTAGTTTTGATAGGGTTTTGGTGGATTGCAGACAGCAGCTTTTCTATCCTGTCCTATTTAGTTAGCTTGGGCCCCATCATTTGCTCAGCCTATCTTTCTATCTGTGTGAGTGCCTTTTCATCTTGCTTCACCGTCATTATATGTTGGGGGCTGCCTATTGCTTTGGGGTCTGCTCTGGGGCAGTTTAGATTTCCCTTTCTGTCTTTAGGCTATTTAGTTCTCCGGCTGTGATCGAGGGGTCTAGGGCACCGTAGGAACCCCCTATGGCTACTGCTAGTTTTTGTTGATAGGTTCAGGGGTCTGCAATCCGATAGCTGCCAACTTCTCTGGTTTTCTGGACTTAGCTAGTATTTCTGTTTTTGCCTCCTACGGTGACTCATTCATAACAGAGGGGGCAGACTTGGTTGCCTGTAGCCTCCACTTCGGCACCTGTTAGGAGCATTCCACTTTCAAAAGGCAAAACGGGCGCTACCAAGACTTGCAGTGCGTAGTCCTTTTTTGACACAGTTGCAGATGACATTTGCTTTGTCAAATGCAAGCTGTGTCATCAGAGAGTCAAAAGAGGGAAAAATGTCAGCAACTTCAATACCACTAATATGTGGAAACATGTGCAGACCAAGCACGAGGTGGAGTTCCACAGACACACTGAAGACGTAGGCCAATGTACAGCACCACCTACCACCTCTTCAGCTCATGTTGGGGCCTCTTCCTCCAGCTCACACACAGCTGGTTCGGCTTCCTCACAGGATCGCCAAGGAAGAACCTCTGGCACTGTTGTCCGGAGACCCTGTGACATTCCACCCACAGCACCACGTTCCAAGTCATCCTCACACTCCCAGGCCACTCGACAGCCATCGGTAGCACAGGCATGGGAGAAAAGGCGGCCATACTCGGCAAACCATCCCCGAGCACAGGCTCTGAATGCTGGCATTGCCAAACTACTGGCACTTGAAATGCTCTCATTCAGGCTGGTGGAGACTGACACCTTCCGGGACTTCTTGGCATTGGCAGTCCCACAATACACCATGCCCAGCAGCTTTTATTTCAGCAGGCGAGCCGTCCCTGCCCTGCAGAAACATGTGGAGGCAAACATAAAACATGCGCTACTAAATGCCGTCAGTAGCAAGGTCCACCTGACCACTGATGCGTGGACCAGTAACCATGGACAGGAACAATACCTTTCCCTCACTGCCCATTGGGTCAATGTTGTGGAGCCGGGTACAGATCTGGAGAGTGGCGCTGTACGTGTTCTGCCAACTCCACGGATTGCAGGAATCCAGTCTGTACACATTGACTCCTCCTCCTATTCAAGTTCCTCTGAAACAGCGCAGCAGGAGCCTGTTACGACCGATATGAGCACAGCCATGGCCAAACGTCAACAGGTCATACTGAAATTAATTTCTTTGGGGAATCGAAGCCACACAGCGCAGGAGCTCTGGAATGCCATCAAGCAGGACAGCGACGTGTGGTTTGTGCCAGCGAATCTCCAGCCAGGCTTGGTAGTGTGTGACAATGGCCGAAATCTGGTGGCAGCTCTTGGCCTAGGCAACCTCACTCACATCCCATGTCTGGCACATGTGCTCAACTTGGTCGTGCAGAGCTTTCTGAGGGACTATCCGGATCTTGATGCACTGCTGCACAAGGTCCGCATAGAGTGCGCTCACTTGCGTCGTTCCAGCACGGCAAGATCGCGCCTTGCTGCTCTGCAGCGCCGATTACGCCTTCCGGAACATCGCATCATATGTGACCTACCCACCAGGTGGAATTCTACGTTACATATGTTGGAGCGGTTGTGTGAGCAGCAGGCAGCAGTCATGGAGTACCAGCTGCATCAGGCGCAAACAAGTCGCAATGTGCGCCGGTCACACTTCAGCACCACTGAGTGGGCCTCTATGAAGGACATCTGCCTCGTTTTGCATGCCTTCGATGATTCCACACGGATGGCGAGTGCAGATGATGCACTAGTCAGCATGACTGTCCCCCTTATCTGCCTGCTTCAAAACACTGCAAGCACTAAGGGATGAGGTTTTGGAAGAGGTGGAGGATGAGGAGTCCCAAATGCCATCTGCTTCTGGACAGTCTGCGCTACGTGGTTCCTCACAAAGGCCTAGGCAGGGGACACTTTGTGAGGAGGATGAGGAGGAGTCGATGGAGGAGGAAGACATCTCTCCAGAGGAGGGAGGTACACAAAGCTCTAGTCAGTATGTACAGCGAGGGTGGGGTGATTCAGAGCAGGCAGAGATCACGCCTCAAGCAGGGGACAGCGGTTCTTTGGCAGTTGGGAGTCTGCAGCACATGGTTGACTTCATGCTGCAGTGCCTGAGAAATGACCGCCGCATCGCCCACATTCTCTACACGGCTGATTATTGGGTGTACACCCTCCTAGATCCTCGCTACCGGGACAGCGTACAAAGGCTCATACCAACGTTGAACCGGGAGCGTAAACTGCGGGAGTACGAAGAGTCACTGGTGCAGTCCATAATGTTTTCCATTCCACCCGACAGCAGTGGTGCTAGTGCTTTACAAAGCACCTCCGTGCATCGAGCCAGTGGAGGAAACTCAGCACAAAGAGGGAGCAGAGGCAGCGCCTCAGCACAAGGCAAGACCACTATGGCCCAAATGTGGCAAAGTTTTGTGTGTCCTCCACAACTGTCTACACCAGAGGTCCCCAATGTCAGTCCTCGAGGGCTGAACCAGTGCAGGTTTTCAGGATTTCCTTACTATTGCACATGGATTGGAATCATTACCTAATGTGCAATACTAAGGAGATCCTGAAAACCTGCACTGATTCAGCCCTCGAGGACTAACATTGGGGACCTCTGGTCTACACCATCACTGACGGCTCCAGTCAGCAGGAGGCCACGTTTCCGTCAGATGGTGACAGACTACATGTCTTACCCTGTGAGTGTACTCACAGACGGCTCTTCCCCCTTCAAGTTTTGGGTCTCTAAGCTGGATACATGGTCAGAGCTTAGCCAGTATGCATTGGAGGTGCTGGCTTGCCCTGCTGCCAGTGTATTATCGGAACGCGTCTTTAGTGACGCAGGTGGTGTACTAACAGACCGTCGCACGCGACTTTCTTCCAATAACGTCGACCGGCTTACTTTTCTGAAAATGAACAAGGCCTGGATCTCCCCAGAATTTGCCAGTCCTCTTCCTGACTAAATAATTTGTTGGCAACTGTATCCAGGTCTCCTGTTGTGTTCATGTTTCTACCACCTGAACTATAATCCCTGGGCTTCAACACAGCCAGTTGTAGCTCAGGTGTGTCATCTGCACAGAGAAAAACACTAGCTCCTGTGTTGGTGGGGTTCAGTAATGACAGCTGCTCCCCTGCTGTGTGGATGGCAAAGTCTCCTGCTCCATCCACATTCAAACTACTACTGATTTTTAACCCTGCTCCACTTAGGCCTCTGGCTCCACTGTCTCTAGTATTTCCCCTGGCCTCCAACCCCGCCAGTGACAGTTCTTAAGTGGCGTCTGCACAATCCACACTTGTTCCAGTGTTACTTGGCCTCAGTCACGTCAGTTGATCCCCTGATGTGTGTCCGGCAAGGTCTCCTGCTCTGTCCACATTCCCATTACTAGTATTGTGAATGACGACAGAGCAAGAGACCTTGCCGGACACACATCAGGGGATCAACTGACGGGACTGAGCCAAGTAACACAGGAACAAGTGTGGATTGTGCTGACGCCACTTCAGAGCTGTCACTGGCGGGGTTGGAGGCCAGGGGAAAAACTAGAGACAGTGGAGCCAGAGGCCTATGTGGAGCACGGTTACAATCAGTAGTAGTCTACAACCTCTATAAAACGTGCTGCAAGTTGGCCTCAGCCTGCTCCATGCCTCATCCTGGGCTCCAACAACGCCAGTTGGTGTTCAGAAGTGCCGTCTTCACAGAGAAACACACACTAGCTCCTGTGTTAGTGGGGTTCAGTAATGTCAGCTGTTCCCCTGCTGTGTAGATGGCAAAGTCTCCTGCTGCCTCCACAGCCAACCCTATCAGGCCTCAGCCTGCTCCATGCCTCATCCTGGGCTCCAACAACGTCAGTTGGTGTTCAGAAGTGCCGTCTTCACAGAGAAACACACACTAGCTCCTGTGTTAGTGGGGTTCAGTAATGCCAGCTGTTCCCCTGCTGTGTAGATGGCAAAGTCTCCTGCTGCCTCCACATGCCAACACCATCAGGCCTCAGCCGGCTCCATGCCTCTTCCTGGGCTTCAACAACGCCAGTTGGTGTTCAGAAGTGTCGTCTTCACAGAGAAACACACACTAGCTCCTGTGTTAGTGGGGTTCAGTAATGCCAGCTGTTCCCCTGCTGTGCAGATGGCAAAGTCTCCTGCTGCCTCCAACATCACACAACATCGTCTTTTCTACTTGCTCCAAGTAGGCCTCAGCCTGCTCGGAGCATTGATCCTGGGCTTCAACACAGCCAGTTGTAGCTTGGAAGTGCCCTCCGCACAGATAAACACTCGCTCCTGTGTCTGTGGGGTTCAGTAACGCCAGCTGTTCCCCTGCTGTGCGGATGGCAAAGTCTCCTGCTGCCTCCAACATCACACTACTACTGACTTTTAACCGTGTTCCACTTAGGCCTCTGGCTGCACTGTCTCTAGTATTTCCCCTGTCCTCCAACCCCGCCAGTCGCTGCTCTGATGTGCCATCTGCACAATCCACACTTATTCCTGTGTTACTGGGGCTCAGTCACATCAGTTGATCCCCTGATGTGTGTCCGGCAATGTCTCCTGCTGTGTCCCCATTCCCATTAATAGTAGTGTGAATGAGGACAGAGCAGGACACCTTGCTGGAAACACATCAGGGGATCAACTGACGGGACTGAGCCAAAGTAACACAGGAACAAGTGTGGATTGTGCTGATGCCACTTCAGAGCTGTCACTGGCGGGGTTGGAGGCCAGGGGAAATACTAGAGACAGTGGAGCCAGAGGCTAAGTGGAGCACGGTTACAATCAGTAGTAGCCTACAACCTCTATAAAACGTGCTGCAAGTTGACTTCAGCCAGCTGCACGCCTCATCCTGGGCTCCAACAACGCCAGTTTGTGTTCAGAAGTGTCGTCTTCACAGAGAAACACACACTAGCTCCTGTGTTAGTGGGGTTCAGTAATGCCAGCTGTTCCCCTGCTGTGTAGATGGCAAAGTCTCCTGCTGCCTCCACATGCCAACCCTATCAGGCCTCAGCCTGCTCCATGCCTCATCCTGGTCTCCAACAACGCCAGTTGGTGTTCAGAAGTGCCATCTTCACAGCGAAACACACACACACTCCTGTGTTAGTGGGGTTCAGTAAAGCCAGCTGTTCCCCTGCTGTGTAGATAGCAAAGTCTCCTGCTGCCTCCACATGCCAACCCTATCAGGCCTCAGCCTGCTCCATGCCTCATCCTGTGCTCCAACAACGCCAGTTGGTGTTCAGAAGCGCCGTCTTCACAGAGAAACACACACTAGCTCCTGTGTTAGTGGGGTTCAGTAATGCCAGCTGTTCCCCTGCTGTGTAGATGGCAAAGTCTCCTGCTGCCTCCACATGCCAACCCTATCAGGCCTCAGCCTGCTCCATGCCTCATCCTGGGCTCCAACAACGTCAGTTGGTGTTCAGAAGTGCCGTCTTCACAGAGAAACACACACTAGCTCCTGTGTTAGTGGGGTTCAGTAATGCCAGCTGTTCCCCTGCTGTGTAGATAGCAAAGTCTCCTGCTGCCTCCACACGCCAACCCTATCAGGCCTCAGCCTGCTCCATGCCTCATCCTGGTCTCCAACAACGCCAGTTGGTGTTCAGAAGTGCCGTCTTCACAGAGAAACACACACTAGCTCCTGTGTTAGTGGGGTTCAGTAATGCCAGCTGTTCCCCTGCTGTGTAGATGGCAAAGTCTCCTGCTGCCTCCACATGCCAACCCTATAAGGCCTCAGCCTGCTCCATGCCTCATCCTGGGCTCCAACAAAGTCAGTTGGTGGTCAGAAGTGCCGTCTTCACAGAGAAACACACACTAGCTCCTGTGTTAGTGGGGTTCAGTAATGCCAGCTGTTCCCCTGCTGTGTAGATAGCAAAGTCTCCTGCTGCCTCCACACGCCAACCCTATCAGGCCTCAGCCTGCTCCATGCCTCATCCTGGGCTCCAACAACGCCAGTTGGTGTTCAGAAGTGCCGTCTTCACAGAGAAACACACACTAGCTCCTGTGTTAGTGGGGTTCAGTAATGCCAGCTGTTCCCCTGCTGTGTAGATGGCAAAGTCTCCTGCTGCCTCCAACATCACACAACATCATCTTTTCTACTTGCTCCAAGTAGGCCTCAGCCTGCTCGGAGCATTGATCCTGGGCTTCAACACAGCCAGTTGTAGCTTGGAAATGCAGTCCGCACAGATAGAAACACTCGCTCCTGTGTCTTTGGGGTTCAGTAACACCAGCTGTTCCCCTGCTGTGCGGATGGCAAAGTCTCCTGCTGCCTCCAACATCACACTACTACTAACTTTTAATGTCTCCTGCTCTGTCCCCATTCCCATTAATAGTAGTGGGAATGTGGACAGAGCAGGAGACCTTGCCGGACACACATCAGGGGATCAACTGACGTGACTGTTCCCCAGTAACTCAGGAACAAGTGTGGATTGTGCAGACAACACTGCAGAGCAGCAACTGGTGTGGTTGGAGGCCAGGGGAAATACTAGAGACAGTAGAGCCAGAGGCCAAAGTGGAGCACGGTTACAATCAATAGTTGTGTACAACTAATATAAAACTAGCTCCAAGTTGGCCTCAGCCTGCTGCATGATTGACCCCTGGGCTTCAACATCGCATGTTGCTGCTCAGAAGTGTCTTTGGCACGGGTACTCACTCCTGCCCAGCCTGGTTCCAGCACGCCAGCTGTTTCCGGGTAATGTCAACGTCACTTTGCCACCAATACGTTGTCCTGTCGTGTTGCGGTCGGGTTAGCCGAGTCTATGGTGCCTGCAGATTCGGTGCTTCCTATGTGGGCTGCGGGTTCTGGTACTAAAGGCTGGTTCCGTAGTGCCAATAGGACAAGAACCCCCTGTAGGACTGTGGGATTCGGAAACTGCGTCCTGCTCGCGGCCTTGCAATTTTTTGGATTCTGCTACCCATCTGAGTTCCAGCACTGTCAGCTGGTTCTCGGCAGTGTCTTTGGCACGGGTACTCCCTCCTGCCCATCCGGGTTCCCGCACCGTCAGCTGGTTCTCGGCAGAGCCTTTGGCCGAGGTGCCTCCTTCTCGGTATCCGAGTTCCAGCACCGTCTGCTGGTTCTTGGTAGTGCTTTAAAGCACAGGTACCTCCTGTGTAGTAACCGTGTTCCAGCACCGTCAGCTGGACCACGGTTGTGCCATTGGCTCTTGTTCCTTCTGCTGCCCCTCCGGGTTCCAGCACCGTCAGCTGGTCCTCGCTAGTTCCATTTGCTATTGTTCCTTCTGCTACCCATCCGGGTTCCAGTACCGTCAACTGGTTCTCGGCAGTTCCTCAGCCTTCTTGTACCTTCTGCTACTTTTCCAAGTTCAAGCTTGTGGAAATGGTTTTTGATTCTCACTCTGGATATCCCTGACAATGACTGTGAAGACGACGACCCTGAAGACCACACAGAAGAATACCTAAAAGAAGACTATGAAGAAGATGACCAAGAGGACAAAGAACATGAAGACAACCACCAAGATGCAGACCAACAAGAGACAGAAGACCAAGAAGCATAAAAAACAAAAGCAGAAGAACCTTGAGCATAAGACTAAAAATCTGAGCAAATGATATTATCTAATTTATAAGCAGAGGAAGACTAAGCAGTGTATGGGGGTGAGTCCGTTCCTCCTCGTGGTGCCCCTGGAAAAGGCCTGCTGCTACAGACCAAACTGAACGCGGACAAATCCTGTTGTAAATCTTTTGTGACAGGCAGAACGTAAGGTGTAATCTTCAAACTTTTATAGATAACAACTACAGGAATGCCTGTCACAAATCAGAATATGATGAAGAAGAAGAATAGGAAGAAGATGAAGAAGTTGAATATGAAGCAGAATAATAGTTGAATAAGAAGAATATGAAGAATGTAAAAAAAAAAAAGAAGAAGAAGGTGAAGAAGAAGTTGATAATAATAATAATAATAATAAATTTTATTTCTATAGCGCCGACATATTCCGCAGCACTTTACATTTCAGAGGGGATTTGTACAGACAATAGACATTACAGCATAACAATAATCACATACAGTAGATTATAACAAAATACCAAGAGGAATGAGGGTCCTGCTCGCAAGCTTACAGTCTATGAGGGAAAAAGGGAGACACGAAAGGTGGGTGGTAACAGTTGCCCTGATTGTATGGACCAGCCATAATGTTAAGTGTGTAACAGTACAGACACAGAGGGCTGATGGATGCATAAAGCATGTGGGAACATGATGCGGGGAACCTGGTTATGGTAAAACTTTTGGCTGTGCCACACAGGGATAGATTAGGTTAATGTATTGAGGCGATAGGCCAGTCTGAATAAATGCGTTTTCAGGGCACGCTTAAAATTGTGGGGATTGGGGACTAATCGTATTGACCTGGGAAGTGCATTCCAAAGAATTGGCGCAGCACGTGTAAAGTCTTGGAGACGGGAGTGGGAGGTTCTGACTATTGAGGGTGCTAACCTGAGGTCATCAGCAGAACGGAGGGTGCGGGTAGGGCGGTATACTGAAACAAGGGAGGAGATGTAAGGTGGTGCTGAGCTATGGAGGGCTTTGTGGGTGAGGGCAATAAGTTTGTACTGGATTCTGGAGTGGATGGGTAGCCAGTGTAATGACTGGCACAAGGTAGAGGCATCGGTGTAACGATTGGTGAGGAATATGATCCTGGCTGCAGCATTCAAGACAGATTGGAGAGGGGAGAGTTTGGTAAGAGGGAGACCGATTAGAAGAGAGTTACAATAGTCGAGACGAGAGTGAATAAGAGAAACAGTAAGAGTTTTTGCAGAGTCAAAAGTAAGAAAAGGTCGGATTCTAGAAATGTTTTTGAGGTGCAGATGACAAGAGCGAGCCAGTGATCGAATGTGGGGGGCAAAGGAAAGCTCAGAATCAAGTATGACCCCAAGACAGCGGGCCTGTTGCTGGGGAGTAATAGTGGAACCACACACAGAAATGGCAATGTCGGGTATAGGTACATTAGAAGAGGGAGGAAACAAAAGTTGTTGTAAATCAAGATGACTATGACTTGGTCTTCTGATCAACAAAAGTTGATGAAAAAGATACTGGCTGCTGCTGAAGATGATGAAGGAGAAAGTGTGAGAGAAGTAAAAAAAGGTGAAGAGCATGGAAGTAGTGATACATATCTAACAAAATATAAAAGAGGTTAACATAGTCAATATCTTTGTAACTCCGAACGTCTTTAAAAAAAAAAATTTAATTCCTGCTATTCCATTTGATTGGGCTAAACCTCTATGGCTTTAATGTCTCCTCCACCTCCCACAATACATTCTACATTATTATTAGTTGTTTTTCTTCATGTAGAATTAACCAACAGGGAAAGAAAGGTTTTTTTTTAATTCCGATATTTCAGTTCCATTGACTTGAATGGGACTTCCGGGATCGGAATCGGCGATACCCGATACTTTTTTTAGATCGGCCGATCCATTCCGATCCGATATTTTTCAGTATCGGGTGGTATCGCTCAACACTACTTATGACCATGTGATATTTCACTTTTTCCTTTTTAATAAATTTGTTTTTTTTCAGTTAATATGGGGTGCAGAGTGCACATTAATGAGGAAAAAAATGAGCTTTTTTAAATTTACCAAATGGCTGCAATGAAAAATTCAAAGGGCTCTGAATACTTTCTATACCCATCTATACCCACTAATATATATATATATATATATATATATATATATATTTATTTATATACATATATATATGGAAAAAAATAGGCAGCACTCAAATTAAATGTGAAAAAGTGGATACTTTACTGATCCTCAGATGGCAACGTTTCATATATATATATATATATATATATAAAAGGAAAAAAAATAGGCAGCACTCAAATTAAATGTGAAAAAAGTGGATATTTTACTGATCCTCAGATGGCAACGTTTCATATATATATATAAAAGGAAAAAAAATAGGCAGCACTCAAATTAAATGTGAAAAAAGTGGATATTTTACTGATCCTCAGATGGCAACGTTTCATATATATATATAAAAGGAAAAAAAATAGGCAGCACTCAAATTAAATGTGAAAAAAGTGGATATTTTACTGATCCTCAGATGGCAGCGTTTCAACGGTGACCCGTCTTTGTCAAGCTTGACAAAGACGGGTCACCGTTGAAATGTTGCCATCTGAGGATCAGTAAAGTATCCACTTTTTCACACTTAATTTGAGTGCTGCCAATTTTTTTTCCTTTTGTCATTTTGGCTGTTTGGACACTGCTGTATAGGTTTTGCACCTGCTGTATTATTTTGGTAGTGCTGCCCTTTTTTCTTGATATATATATATACACACACACACACACACACACACACACAGGGGTTGGAAAAAATAATGGAAACACCTAACGTTTTGGCCTCATAATCTTCGAACATGTTATAAACATGCAAACCGTGACATATGGTGATGTTTTGCAGTTGATTATTTGTGTCATGTGATATGTGTATGTAAATTAACTGTTTGTTTTGCAGAATTGTAAGAACATTGATGAGAACCTGATACTAATGGCAGACCTCTCGGATTTTCAAAGAGGCCAAATTGTTGGTGCTCGTATGGCAGGCGCTAGTGTAACAAAGTGCCCGAATGATTGGCATGTCAAGAGGTACTGTCTCCAAAGTAATGACTGCATTTGAAAGAGAAGGAAAAACGTCAGCAGCAAAGCACAGGTCCGGCCAAAAATTGAAGTAGACTGAGAGAGACCGTCAGACTCTAAAGCGAATTGTGAGAGAGGATCGCAAGACAACGGCTCCGAAAATTACTGCTGAGCTCCATGAACACCTACAGAACCCAGATTCCACGAAAACTGTTCGTCGGGAGCTGCACAAATCTGGATTCCACGGAAGAGCTGCAATTAGAAAACCGCTGCTCTCAATGACAAATGTTACCAAGCGTTAAGAGTGGTGTAGAAACCTCCAAAATTGGTCCCTCGAGCAGTGGAAACGTGATATTCTCAGACGAATCATCGTCTACCCCATTTCCGACCTCCGGCCGAGTGTACCTTTGGAGACAGCCGAAGGAAGCATTCCATCCAGACTGCCTTCTCCCAACCGTAAAACATGGCGGAGGTTCTGTGATGATCTGGGGTGCTATTTCATGGAGATCCGCCGGGCCAATGATATCCCTTCATGGAAGAATTAACAGCCGTGATTATTTAGGCATTTTGGGCGACCAAGTGCATCCTATGGTTCAAGCACTGTTCCCGGAGGGGAACGCCATCTTTCAGGATGATAGTGCACCAATTCATACAGCTAGAATCGTTAAAGCATGGGACGATGAAACATTGTAATGAAGTTGAGCATCTCATCTGGCCCCCACAATCCCCAGACCTCAACGTTATTGAGCATTTATAGGCGATTTTAGAGATTCAAGTTAGACGTCGATTTCCGCCGCCATCGTCGCTCAAAGAACCAGAGTGTGTTTTAACTGAAGAATGGGCTACAATTCCTTTGGAAACAATTCACACCTTGTATGAATCCATACCTCGGAGAATTGAGGCTGTAATCGCCGCAAAAGGTGGACCTACACCATATTAAACTAACTTTTTTTGGAGGTTTCCATTATTTTGTCCAACCCCTGTATATACACACAGGGTCAGACTGGCCTGGCGGGGTATCGGGGGAATCCCCAGTGGGCCCTTGGCTGCGGGAAGGAGGAGGAGAAGTAGAAAAAAATAAAAAAAGTCTGGTTTTCAGGGGTGCAGGCCCTTTAAAGGCGCAGGCAGAGTATGTGCAGGGGTGCGCGCATGTAGCAGTCATTAACTGAAAAACTGCGGCATACATCCCGATCAAAAATGGCCGGCCTGTGCTATGTCGGCGGCCATTTTACTATATGCACTCCGGGACCTGCAGAGGAGGACTGCGCCGCACGATGTTGGAAGCGCAGGAAGGTAAGAGGATTTTTTTTGTCCTCTCTCTCTCTGTACATGAAGCCAGGACACGGGGCCAGGATGGATATACATGGGGTGCCAGGATGGATACACATGGCGGGCCAGGATGGATACACATAGGGTGCCAGGATGGCTACACATGGGGGTCATGATGGCTACACATGGGGGTCATGATGGCTACACATGGGGGGCCAGGATGGATACACATGGGGAAGCCAGGATGGATACACATGAGGGGGGGGCAGGATACACAGATACACATGGGGGGCCAGGATGGATACACATGGGGGGAGTCTGGATGGATACACATGGGGGGCAGAATGGATACACATGGGGGACCAGGATGAATACACTAGGGGGACCAGGATGAATACATATGGGGGGGCCAGTATGGATACACATTAAGGGACTAGGATGGATACACATAGGGGAGTCAGGATGGATACACATAGGGGAGTCAGGATGGATACACATAGGGGAGTCAGGATGGATACACATAGTGGAGTCAGGATGGATACACATAGGGGAGTCAGGATGGATACACATAGGGGAGTCAGGATGGATACACATAGGGGAGTCAGGATGGATACACATAGGGGAGTCAGGATGGATACACATGGGGGGGGGCAGGATACACAGATACACATGGGGGGCCAGGATGGATACACATGGGGGGACAGAATAGATACACATGGGGGGGCCAGGATGGATACACATGGGGGGGCCAGGATGGATACACATGGGGGGGCCAGGATGGATACACATAGGGGAGTCAGGATGGATACACATAGGGGAGTCAGGATGGATACACATAGGGGAGTCAGGATGGATACACATAGGGGAGTCAGGATGGATACACATAGGGGAGTCAGGATGGATACACATAGGGGAGTCAGGATGGATACACATAGGGGAGTCAGGATGGATACACATAGGGGAGTCAGGATGGATACACATAGGGGGCCAAGATGGATACACATAGGGGGAAAGGATGGATACACATGGGGGGCCAGGATGGATATACATGGGGGGCCAGGATGGAGACACATGGGGGGCCAGGATGGATACACATAGGGGGAAAGGATGGATACATATGGAGGGCCAGGATAGAGACACATGGGGGGCCAGGACAGATACATATGCAGGTCCAGGATAGACACACATGGGGGATAGGATGGATATATATGGGGAAGGGCCAGGATGGATATATATGGGGGGGCCTGATTGCATATACAGGGAGAAGGACAAGAGACCATGAAGCATATATATATATGGGGGGCCAGGATGGAAATATGGGGGAGCCAGGGCAAGGGACCAGGAAAGATATGTGGGGGTCCAGGAAAGATATATGGAGGTCAGGATTAGAGACATATGAGGGCCAGTATGTATAGCTGGGGGTGTGGGATGGATATCTGGGGCCAGGCTGGACAAGGGACATAGGGGACCAGACTGGGGCATATTACAAAAAAAGGGGGCCAGGCTGGTGTGATGATGGTGTGATTGATGCCACCAATATGTGACGAACAATAAGAAAGAAAAAATGCCAGCTTACCCGGTTGGTTCAAAAGATAAGCTGCTATACTGTATAGTCTCTCAGCAACGGATAAATGACAGGAGCTCTTGCCAACAATAAATGCGAAAAGGAGATGAATCCAGCGAGCCAAGTTTGAAGTACTTAAAAAATCTTGTTCTTTATTTCAAACGTAGATTAAAAATATTTATCCATAGCAGCATATTATAGATGTAGGCAGAGATGGGAAAAATTACTGCTGTAAAGCGCACGGCAAGACGCGTTTCGGCTAAACCTTTATCATTGCCATAATACACATTGCTATTTTTCTGGGGTATAAGAAGGAAAAGATCCTAAGAAGGTGGTGCTATAGTTGATTAAGCGTTAATAGATCACACTTGTGGGCATCCACCTATAAGATTAACTATTTAAAAACAAGTGTTAACCCTAACAAAAGCTAATACGCTAGCAGTAATTTTTCCATATATTTTACAAATATTTTACAATACATGATATAACAGAACATATATACAGAGATTTTATTCTCATGTTGTCCTCCACAATATTTCTATAATATAATTTTTGCTCAAAAAAGTATATTTACAAACTTAGGACAGAGCGGGTTGTAATTATTAACATAAGAATCATAATTTTAGGATTTTTAATAAATTCTAATTAGATCTTGTCTATTGTTTAAGCCAATTGGCATCCTAGTTTCCAAAGTAAAAATCCAAGCAGATTCTCTGATAAGTAGTTTACGTCTTCTATCGCCCCCTCTGGTAGACCGTGTTACTAACTCTATTGCTTTAAACCTGAAGCTATCAAAATTACCAGAATGATATTGTGAAAAATGTCTGGAGACCGCTGATTGATTGAAGCTGGAGGGGTTAATGGCATCAGAAATGTGTCTTCTAATTCTTTTCCTCAGTTTTCCCGTTGTACAACCTATATACTGTTTACAACATGATGTACAGTCAAATATACTACACTAGATTATGGCCCGATGCTATCGCATCGGGAGGATGCGATAGCATCACACCTCTTGCCATGTTAACTCTCAACACACACACTCCTCAACACACACTCCTCTCACCTTTCACCATCTCCACTCACGTCCACTCACTCCTTCACTCCACATACGACCCCTTCTCTCACTCCGTCTCTCATACTCACGCCGTCATCGCCGCTGCTCCACGATCCCCGACATCATCTTCCGCCGGCGCCATCCTGGATCCAGACGTCCTTCCACGCCAGCGACATGTTCTTGCGGCGACGCCATCTTGAGTATCGTGAAATCCCGCGATACTCAAGATGGCGTCGCCGGAAAAACATGTCGCCGGCGTGGACAACGTCGGGATCCAAAATGGCATCGGCGAAATCTCGCGAGTTTTTGCTGACGCCATTTTGGATCCCGACGTCGTCCTCGCCGGCGACATGTTCTTGCGGCAACGCCATCTTGAGTATCGCGGGATTTCGCCGATCCAAAATGGCATCGCCGCAAGAACATGTCGCCGGCGTGGATGCCGTCGGGATCCAAAATGGCGTCGGCGAAATCTCGCGAGATTTCGCCGACGCCATTTTGGATCCCGACGGCATCCACGCTGGCGACATGCTCTTGCGGCGATGCCATCTTGAGTATCGCGGGATTTCACGATACTCAAGATGGCGTCGCCGCAAGAACATGTCGCCGGCGTGGAGGACGTCTGGATCCAGGATGGCGCCGGCGGAAGATGTCGGGGATCGTGGAGCAGCGATGATGACGGTGTGAGTATGAGAGACGGAGTGAGAGAAGGGGTCGTATGTGGAGTGAAAGAGTGAGTGGACGTGAGTGGAGATGGTGAAAGGTGAGAGGAGTGTGTGTTGAGGAGTGTGTGTGTTGAGGAGTGGTGTGTTGAGGGTTAACATGGAAAGAGGTGTGCGGTGACGTCACCGGTTACAACTGGACGGAAGTTGTTACAACCGGAAGCTGCTTAGCCATTTATTATTATAGATAGGTGGAATTACAGTTCAGAAAGCTGTTAATAGGATATTCTTTGTTACTATGGAATGAGGAAAGTTTGTTGATTTTATGTGCATATTGACAACAAGTACATCTCTTATTTCCACATTTATAAACCCCTTTAATTTCAGCCAGGTGTCCCTGGTCTCCAGCGAGGAATTCAGATACAGACTGGGCGATAGTTTATCCTGCAGAGTAGGAGCTTTTTTTGCTACATAAGTGATTTGGTTTTCTGCAATAATTTGTTTTAGTTTTGGATCCTGGCTTAACACTGGAACATATTTCTTTATAATAGAGACTAAGTTGTTATACTGAAGACTATATGGAGTAGAGAAAAAAATTTTGGACTTAATAATAAATAAAAAAAACAACAAAAAAACCACAATTTCCAAATAATAAAAAAATGTTTTTCTCTACTCCATATAGTCTTCAGTATAGCAACATAGTCTCTATTATAAAGAAATATATTCCAGTGTTAAGCCAGGATCCAAAACTAAAACAAATTATTGCAGAAAGGGTTAACACTTGTTTTTAAATAGTTAATCTTATAGGTGGATGCTCACAAGTGTGATCTATTAACGCTTAATCAACTATAGCACCACCTTCTTAGGATCTTTTCCTTCTTATATCCCAGAAAAATAGCAATGTGTATTATGGCAATGATAAAGGTTTAGCCGAAACGCGTCTTGCCGTGCGCTTTACAGCAGTAATTTTTCCTATTTCTGCCTACATCTATAATATGCTGCTATGGATAAATATTTTTAATCTATGTTTGAAATAAAGAAAAAGATTTTTTAAGTACTTCAAACTTGGCTCGCTGGATTCATCTCCTTTTCGCAATTATTGTTGGCAAGAGCTCCTGTCATTTATCCGCTGCGGCGAGCCTATACAGTACAGCAGCTTATCTTTTGAACCAACCGGGTAAGCTGGCATTTTTTCTTTTTTATTGTTCCATGAGAGTTTTTTTTGCCGTGCCTACCCTTATTAGGCAGAAGATCTTAATGATTGAACTTTAACATGAATACAGAACAGATACTTTTGGATGTGGATGATTATGCCAATAGACTAGACAGATCTGCACAAATCTTTAAAGCCAGTAATGTGAACAGGGTGCAACTTCCTGATGAACTGTCCACCATTATTAAAAATCTGGAACATAAAATGAGCAAGGAAATAAAAACTTGGTGGAATCATAACTCTCTAAATGTATATCTTGAAAAGGAGATGATTCCCTGCGGACTAAGATTACGGAAAAAAGCTACAGCTCATTTCAGTGAGGAATTCCAGAGAAAATGGGAGAACATTCTCAGCACATGTTCCTTGAAGCTTATTCAACTGATTATCCAGGAGGAGGAAGCTCACCTAGCTTCCATACAGACAGATATCAAAGCTCTTAAAAATGATCTGGCTAAATTTTCACAACATGTGGACTTTCAAAAATTGCAAGACAGAATGAAATCAAACTTGGTTAAATTGGAAAATTCTATTACAGATATTAAGAAAAGAAAGTTTGAAAGAGATCTGAAAGACTACAAAGAAAATAAAGTCTATAATTGGCAATCCTATCCACGCCCTACACTAAAGAAAAATCTGTGTACACAGAATAGAAACAAAGTGACTTTCTCAGATGGGAATAAAAGTTCAGATTCCGCTTCATACAATTCTACAGAGGACACTCTGGATTCTTCATCTTTATTCACTTCTATTGAAGATAATGACGGCGTATACAACCCTGGAATACAACAAAGGACTTTTTATTCTAGAAAGGTTTCAAAAAACGGAGGAAAAGAGGCGGGCGGAAACACCATAGTGCCAGCAAGAAGAAATCCGCAAAGGAACAAAAATCGGAGGTATTAGAGGTTCTTATATGGAACCTCTCTAGTTATATACTAACGGAAGATCAAATTTCCTTATTATCTAGAGGACTAGGCTGCTGTCCGATGTATAACTTTGATTTATATAAAACCTTGTTAGATGTTAACAAATTGGCACGCAATTTTACCATTAAATGTCATTTTTCTGATGATAATGTTACAAAGTTATATGATGATATTCCTATTATAGATGAAGATATCATGTTATCCTATGAAGAACAAAAAACACTTTTGTCTGCAAAAAACTACAATGCGAAAGCACAGATAGCTATATAGATCTGAACTCAACCTTTCATACAAAAAATCCTCAATTTTATCCCCTGAAGTCACGACCACCAGTCCTGGATTCCTTCCAGGAGCTCGTGGAAAGTGAACTTATAGAGGTGGATAAGGAAATTAGAAATAATCCTATAAATAGAAATAATTTATCTACAAAAGAAAGAATGGCTTTAAAGGATTTAATACGTAATAAAGATCTGTTAGTACGTGAGGCTGACAAAGGGGGAGGAGTAGTTATTCTTAATGCAGGGTTGTATGAAAGGTTGAATTTATTAGACCTCGAGAACTCTAAAGCTTATCAAGAAATATTCTATGATCCTACTATTGAATTTAATGGGGAGCTCAAAGCATTGCTAGAGGAGGGCTTATTCCATGGGGCTCTAACACAGGTTATGTGACTATTTACATGTCACCTGTCCAATTGTTCCTATTTACCATTTTTACTTTAGAAACTAGGATGCCAATTGGCTTAAACAATAGAGAAGATCTAATTAGAATTTATTAAAAATCCTAAAATTATGATTCTTATGTTAATAATTACAACCTGCTTTGTTCTAAGTTAATAAATATACTTTTTTGAGCAAAAATTATATTATAGAAATATTGTGGAGGACAACAGGAGAATAAAATCTCTGTATATATGTTCTGTTATATCATGTATTGTAAAATATTTGTAAAATATATGGAAAAATTACTGCTAGCGTATTAGCTTTTGTTAGGGTTAACACTTGTTTTTAAATAGTTAATCTTATAGGTTGATGCCCACAAGTGTGATCTATTAACGCTTAATCAACTATAGCACCACCTTCTTAGGATCTTTTCCTTCTTACTGTATATCCCAGAAAAATAGCAATGTGTATTATGGCAATGATAAAGGTCTAGCCGAAACGCGTCTTGCCGTGCGCTTTACAGCAGTAATTTTTCCTATTTCTGCCTACATCTATAATATGCTGCTATGGATAAATATTTTTAATCTATGTTTGAAATAAAGAAGATTTTTTAAGTACTTCAAACTTGGCTCGCTGGATTCATCTCCTTTTCGCATCTTTAAAGATAACCCCTTTGGTTACAAATTTGTTTTTATTCTTATTTTAAATGCCAATAGCATGTCATCCACATATAAGAGCATCTGGCTCCTTCTGGTGACTCACACTGAGCTAGGTTAGCCGATTTTACCTGGAAACAATAGTAGGTGATTCACAGTACCCTTGTGGGATTCTGGTGAATGTATACCTGCTCCCCTTATATGTGAATACAAACCAAACCTGGCTATCTGGATGTACCAGGATGCTGAAGGAGACATTACTGACATCACTGTAAAGACCTTATGTTCCGGCCTCCAGTCATTCAGCAGAGTATGGGGGTCCGGCACTGTGGGGGCTCTTGGAATCACAGCCTCGTTTACAGATGGGGCGCCCTCCCTACTGGAAACAAGGTTCTGTTACAAGGTGAGCTGGACAGGGTATAATCACCCTTTTATCAATCCCACATCTGCAGGTCATGAGGACCACAAAGATTCTGGGTATGTGGTCAATTCTTCCTCTAATTCTGGGAAAGGATCAGCATTTCTCACTCGTTCCCCTGCCTCGCTGCAGGTGGACACTGGGTTTAGAAATGGTGTTCCACTTTAGTACTTGTGACCATACCTGCAGTCTGGCATTGTAAAATAAGCCATCACCCAAATCCTCCCATCGTTACTTTCCTTACACCCCAACAAAATCACCAAGGAATTTCCATGATCTACTTTACATCTGGAGAGGGAAACATGTGGCTCGGGGCCTCTAAAAAGCAAAAACAACAATTTAATTTGTTCTGACAGTTTACAACTGGCGACACAGTTCCCTTATGATCCCAGTATAGAGTGTCCAAGAACACTCCACAGGCAGAGACACAGCGTCGGACTGGAGCACCTCGGGCCCACCAGAGAAAATCATTCTTGGGGCCCACTATGTAGCTACATAGAAATAAATATAAAACCACCAATTTTGCGGTAAAACACGCTAATATCAGGGTATAATATAAGGTAGTACACGTCTTAATTATGTAGCAGGGGTTGGGGTAGAATCATAGAGGGGTAGCCCTAGAATATAATGTAGCCTCCCTCATAAAATATAATGCAACCCCCTCATAAGGTATAACACAGTCCCCACCATAGGGCATAATGCAGCACCCTCATAGGGCATAATGCAGCCCCCCATATAGTATAATACAGCACCAACACAGAATATAATGCAGCCTCCCCATAGAGAATACTGTAGCCCCCTAAAAGGGCATAATGCTGCCCCCTCATATAGTATGATGTAGCCCCCCAGAATATAATGTAGTCCCCTGA
This sequence comes from Dendrobates tinctorius, assembly GCF_039654945.1. Taxonomy (NCBI): domain Eukaryota; kingdom Metazoa; phylum Chordata; class Amphibia; order Anura; family Dendrobatidae; genus Dendrobates; species Dendrobates tinctorius. The sequence continues at coordinate 573,332 of NW_027361685.1, forward strand.
GAGAATAATGCCGCCCCACCACAGAATATAATGCAGCCCCCCATAGAGTATACTGTAGCCCACTCATATAGTATGATGTAGCCCCCCCAGAATATAATGTCCCCTGAGGATAATGCAATCCCCATCAGAATATAATGCAGCCCCCCATAGAGTATAATGCAGGCCCTCTCCACCCCCATCATTGTCCTCATCACCACCTCCATCATTTCCTTCTCCCCCACCATCCCTATCATTCTCCCCCACCACTGCTCATTCCATCACCTCAATCATTGCCTCCTCCCCACCATCATTGTCCATTTTATCACCTCCATGATTGCCTCCCCCACCGCCATCATTGCCCATCACCTTCATTATTGCCTCTCCCCACCACCATCATTGTCCATCACCTCCATTATTGCCTCCCCACCTCAATCATTGCATCCCCACCTCCATCATTGCCCATCACCTCCATCATTGCCTCCCCACCAATCATTGTCCATCACCTCCATCATTGTCTCCCCCCACCATCATTGCCCATCACCTCCATCATTGCCTCCCCCACCACCATCATTGCCCATTACCGCCATCATTGTCCATCACCTTCATCATTACCCATCACCTCCATCATTGCCCATCACCTCCATCATTGCCTCCCCCACCGCCATCATTGTCCATCACCTCCATTATTACCTCCCCCACCACCATCATTAACCATCACCTCCATTATTGCCTCCCCCACCAATATCATTGCCCATCACCTCCATCATTGTCTCCCCCACTGCCATCATTGCCTCCCCCACCAATATCATTGCCCATCACCTCCATCGTCTCCCCCACTGCCATCATTGCCCATTACCTCCATCATTGCCCATCACCTCCATCATTACCCTTCACCTCCATCATTGGCCATTGCCTCCTCACCGCCATCATTGCCCATCACCTCCATTATTGCTTCCCCATCAATACCATTGGCCATCACCTCCATCATTGTCTCCCCCACTGCCATCATTGCCCATTACCTCCATCATTGTCCATCACCTCCATAATTGTCCATCACCTCCATTATTGCCTCCCCCCACCACCACCATTGCCCATCACCTCCATTATTGCCTCCCCCAACAATATCATTGCCCATCGCCTCCAGCATTGTCTCCCCCACTGCCATCATTGCCTCCCCCCCACCAATATCACTGTCCATCACCTCCATCATTGCTTCCCCCACCAATATCATTGCCCAACACCTCCATAATTGTCTCCCCCACTGCCATCATTGCCCATCACCTCCATCATTGTCTCCCCCACTGCCATCATTGACCATCACCTCCATCATTGCTTCCCCCACCAATATCATTGCCCATCACCTCCATCATTGCCTCCCACCACCCCTCACACACACACACATACACACAGCACCGGTCCACATCACTCACTCACATAGCAACTCATCACACACACACACACAGCACCGCATCACTCTCACACACACAGCACCACATACACACACAGGCACACAGCACAACTCAGCTCCCCGCAGCAGCAGCACATCCCGGAAGCCTCTTTCTCTCTGGCAGCTTTCCCTCTGATACAGAACACTGGATGATGATGTCATCCCGCTGGGCTGTCACAGACAGGAAACGCCCAGAAAGCAGGAAGCCGGGAAGTGCTGCGGCTGCGGGGAGGTGTGATGTGCTGTGTGCCTGCGTGTGTGTGTGGTGCTGTGTGTGAGAGTGATACGGTGCTGTGTGTGTGGTGCTGTGTGTGAGAGTGATACAGTGCTGTGTATGTGGTGCTGTGTGTGAGAGTGATACGGTGCAGTGTGTGTGGTGCTGTGTGTGAGAGTGATACGGTGCTGTGTGTGTGGTGCTGTGTGTGAGAGTGATACGGTGCAGTGTATGTGGTGCTGTGTGTGAGAGTGATACGGTGCAGTGTGTGTGGTGCTGTGTGTGTGAGTGATACGGTGCTGTGTGTGTGGTGCTGTGTGTGAGAGTGATACGGTGCAGTGTGTGTGGTGCTGTGTGTGAGAGTGATACGGTGCAGTGTGTGTGGTGCTGTGTGTGAGAGTGATACGGTGCTGTGTGTGTGGTGCTGTGTGTGAGAGTGATACGGTGCAGTGTATGTGGTGCTGTGTGTGAGAGTGATACGGTGCAGTGTATGTGGTGCTGTGTGTGTGGTGCTGTGTGTGAGAGTGATACGGTGCTGTGTGTGTGGTGCTGTGTGTGAGAGTGATACAGTGCAGTGTATGTGGTGCTGTGTGTGTGAGTGATACGGTGCAGTGTATGTGGTGCTGTGTGTGAGAGTGATACGGTGCAGTGTATGTGGTGCTGTGTGTGAGAGTGATACAGTGCTGTGTGTGTGGTGCTGTGTGTGAGAGTGATACGGTGCAGTGTATGTGGTGCTGTGTGTGAGAGTGATACGGTGCAGTGTGTGTGGTGCTGTGTGTGTGAGTGATACGGTGCTGTGTGTGTGGTGCTGTGTGTGAGAGTGATACGGTGCTGTGTATGTGGTGCTGTGTGTGAGAGTGATACGGTGCTGTGTGTGTGGTGCTGTGTGTGAGAGTGATACGGTGCAGTGTGTGTGGTGCTGTGTGTGAGAGTGATACGGTGCAGTGTGTGTGGTGCTGTGTGTGAGAGTGATACGGTGCAGTGTGTGTGGTGCTGTGTGTGAGAGTGATACGGTGCTGTGTGTGTGGTGCTGTGTGTGAGAGTGATACGGTGCAGTGTGTGTGGTGCTGTGTGTGAGAGTGATACGGTGATGTGTGTGTGGTGCTGTGTGTGTGAGAGTGATACGGTGCTGTGTGTGTGGTGCTGTGTGTGAGAGTGATACGGTGCTGTGTGTGTGGTGCTGTGTGTGAGAGTGATACGGTGCAGTGTGTGTGGTGCTGTGTGTGAGAGTGATACGGTGCAGTGTGTGTGGTGCTGTGTGTGAGAGTGATACGGTGATGTGTGTGTGGTGCTGTGTGTGTGAGAGTGATACAGTGCTGTGTGTGTGGTGCTGTGTGTGAGAGTGATACGGTGCAGTGTGTGTGGTGCTGTGTGTGAGAGTGATACGGTGCAGTGTGTGTGGTGCTGTGTGTGAGAGTGATACGGTGCTGTGTGTGTGGTGCTGTGTGTGAGAGTGATACGGTGCAGTGTGTGTGGTGCTGTGTGTGAGAGTGATACGGTGATGTGTGTGTGGTGCTGTGTGTGTGAGAGTGATACGGTGCTGTGTGTGTGGTGCTGTGTGTGAGAGTGATACGGTGCTGTGTGTGTGGTGCTGTGTGTGAGAGTGATACGGTGCTGTGTGTGTGGTGCTGTGTGTGAGAGTGATACGGTGCTGTGTATGTGGTGCTGTGTGTGAGAGTGATACGGTGCTGTGTATGTGGTGCTGTGTGTGAGAGTGATACGGTGCAGTGTGTGTGGTGCTGTGTGTGAGAGTGATACGGTGCTGTGTGTGTGGTGCGGTGCTGGGGATGGGCTGCCCACTATTAAAGAGGAATGGTATTCACGCCTCTCTACGCCCATAGGGGCGTGGAGAAGCGTGAATATTCATTTCGTTTTAGCAGCGGGGACAGGAACTTGTCTCCTGCTGCTGCTAGCTGGCACAGGGTGGGCCCCCTTGACTCAGGGGCCCTATACCCACTGACTTGGGGGCCCTCGAGCAGTGGGGGCCCTTGGAGCAGTGGGGCTCTAGGCACTTGCTGGCCAGTAAGCCAGCAGGTGTCAGTGCCTGGGCCCACCGGAGAATCCTCCGGTTCCTTGGTGGGCCAGTCCGAGCCTGCGTAGACAATGGTCCTCTGTGGCTTACCACTTGCTCCTTTTACCACTATGCAGGCAGCAGACAGTCCAATAGTCGGTATCTCTTCTGGATGGACTAAGGTTCTAGTGCTGCTGCTGAATCAACAAGAGAAGTGACCTCATGGCTTCCCACAAGGAGAGTTACATCTGGAAATACAGTGTTTTATAAATGTATTTCTACTTTAGCCAAATTAAATATTGCCTCTCATTACACATTTCTTGTACCAAATTTTCACATTTTATCAAAGTAGTTTACCATCAAATACAACCCATCTGTCAGGGGACACACTCAGCTCTTCTAGTGGCCCCTTCTTATCTCAAAACCACAACCACATTCCACAACAATCCTCACCTCACAGCTTATCTCCCACCTCAGGACTGTTTGCTCTGGGTGGTGCCGTCTCCTAGTTTTTCAAGACTAAAAAGACATTGTCAGGGATATAGAATGTTTACTCTCTATTTGTTATAATATGTAAGAGTTAGGCCTATAAGTTACCAATAAGGACACATTGCACATCTGATCTGAAGACTGTTCTCTCTGGGTACCTGATGAGAAAGGACCATATCCAGTTTCATTCCAGGGATACCCTCTTGGTACAATCTTAATAACTTTCCAGCCATCAGATGAAATGGTCAATAACAATTCTGCCTTAAGGGCCTGTCACACTAAGCGATATCGCTAGCAATATCGCTATAACATCACTGGTTTTTATGACGTTATAGCGATATTGCTAGCGATATCATTGTCTGATACTTACCTACAACCCGCTCCCCCGCTGGTTATCGCTGATTGCGCGAGAACGTCCTGGACCGTTTCTCGTCGTCAGCTTCCTGCGGCGCTTCCTGCTGGGCTTCCTGCTGGCGCCGACGAGCAACGCGTGGACGCGGGCGGGAGGACATCAGGATCGCCTCGTCTGACAGGTAAGTAACGACCCCCGACCCCTGCGATGTTGCTGGTGAGATCTGCCTGTGTGGCAGCTCACTAGCGACCACTTAGCGATGCACCAGCGATCCTGACCGCGTCATATCGCTGGTCGGGATCGCTGGTGCATCGCTAAGTGTGACAATACCTTTACAATGAGGACAAGACCTTAAAATATAGCTATGGGACAAAGTCCCATAAGGATGTTACATGAAATTCTTAAATACAAAAGACAAACAAGATGAGGACTATACACAATATAAACCCTGGAGCACAATGGATTTCTACCCACTTGTATGAAATCTAACAAATATCAGTGAAATTCATAAGTCAACAAGAAGATAGTAAACCAGTAGCAACAATACGATTACTGCTACTAATATCCAGGATCTAAATAATCCTCACTGATTACACTATGTCCTAGGTATTCACCAGCTTGTATCTCTATATTGTGCCACCTCCGTCCGATGAAGGCCTGTAAGGGGCGAGTGTGACAACACAGTGTAATAATAACAAAGTGCCCCAAGGACTATGGCTACTGATATCACAAAGATACATATGCTCACAAGGACTTCTGACTAGTGCAAAGGCCCCTTTACATTTAGCGATGTACCAGCGATCTGACCAGCGATCCGACCAGGTCAGGATCGGTGGTGCATCACTAAATGATCGCTAGTGAGCTGTCACACAGGCAGACCTCACCAGCGATGCAGCAGCGACGCAGCGGATGATACTTACCTTTCACACACAGCGATCCTGACGTCCTCCCGCCCACCTCCACGCGTCGCTCGTCGGCACCAGCAGGAAGCCCCAGCAGGAAGCTGACAACGAGAAATGGAGCCAGACATTCTCGCGCGATCAGCGATGGACAGCGGGGGAGCCGGTCGGAGGTAAGTATCACACATAGCAATATCGCTAGCGATATCACTATAATGTCACAAAATCGGTGACGTAGCGATATCGCTATAACGTCACAAAATCGGTGATGTTATAGCGATATCGCTAGCGATATCGCTATGTGTAAAACCCCCTTTACAGTACAAACACACAACAATTTTCACAGTTAGGGACTGGACATACACACATACACAGAGACATATAAGACAAGAGAGTAAAGTTCCCTCATACTCTTACAACCTGAACTGCTGAGATAAAGTCCAATGACACCGCCTCTTTATATCCAGAGACGTTCCCGTTCTTAATATCAGGTATTCAGAGCACCACCGGCGCAGACTCTCCTCAGTGAAACGAGGAGGGTTCAGTCACTCTGTGTTATTAAAAGAAAAACATATAACAATACAACATAGAATATTCTCTATGGGGATCAGGTGGCGTGTACCTAGGTGATTTATATCACTATAATAACCTATGATTTGTCTCCAGTCCACAGGTGACTGTTAACCACGCCTACTGGACTCCCCTATACAGTCAGGATTTTATATTCCAATCCTTATACATTCACTCAAGATAACATTCAAGGAGTCTCATGTGTAACATAAAACATATAGTTATGGCGTTTTAGTTCTATATAATTTTAAAAGACAGACAAAACAGCACACTTACCAGGAAACAACATTCAACAAAGTACAGAAGACAAAACAGAATACTGGCAAAATTCATCTTATACTGGGTTCTATTTTAGGTTAATCCAGCGGATTCCTTAATCCGACGAGAATCTCCCTCGATTCTCCCATCTAGATCAATTTAACGTGCACACACAGTTGCCTTCTCACACTGGCTTTGTACCCATTCTACAGAATTTTTTACAAGAACAAACCCCATTCCTATGGAGCTTCGCAACTTACAGGAGTTATTATAACTCCAATTGCATGTAAACAACTTCCAACTTACAGGAGCCAATCACAAACTCCAATTTGAAAAGTCCACAATCACAGTCCCCATTCAATTCCTAGAATAACATTCATACTGGATTAACAAGGTTACCGAATATAATGAAAACTAGTAAATGTTCTTACCTGTATTCAAATACAGATGATTCCCAGAGATCCTTAGACTATACGAAATCCGTCACTTTCCCTCAGACCGGGATAACTGATAATGCCCCTGGTGACGCCTACTGTCAAGGCGGAGGACTTACTCCCCCGTGCACGGTTTACAGTACTCACCGGTGAGGGAAAGGTGTTGGATTTCTCGGCCAACGCACTAAATGTCAGTGTTTTTGAACATCACCATTAAACACAACACCAATTCTCAGGTACAGTTGGCGACATATTAAATAGTGTGTGGTTTAGGGCGAGAAGGGAGGAGAAAATAAGGAAAAAATAGGTAGGGGAGGAAAGGAAAAAAGAAAGGGAAGGGGAAAAGGGTACATATTCATATACAATATCAACAACATTAACAATAACAACATGTGGTTGACAACATGAGCACAATCATTGAATGGGTGCACTTCAGAAAATAACGCATCTCCAAGTATTACAATTGAGCTATCTAATATGGGGTAGTGAGGCTAGGAGCCCCAAAACAGAAGCCACCTAATTCAGTAGAACTTAACAAAACAAAAAACTCTAAAATGTTCCTAAAGAGGGTTGTCTTCTAAGTACCTATTCCAAGGGGCCCAAGTCGACACGAAAGCTCTATGATTATAAATTTCCCAGCTAGACAGCTCCTCTAAACGATAAATCTGATTTATTTTCGCATACCATTCTCCCAACGTGGGAGGAGCTACATCCTTCCAATGGGTAGCTATCAACTGTCTCGCCGCACTCAACATCAGTGGAAGAAGCCCATGTTTTTTTGGTAAAAAATCTTTTGACGGGCATGAAAGGAGAGCTTCCGTGGCTCTAAGATCAACCTTTATTAATCCTAATTTTTTGAGAACTAGCCCAACTCCCTCCCAAAAAACTCTCAATCTAGGACATTCCCAGAATATATGCGTATGATGTCCTCTAGGATTGAGGCATCGCCAACAGTCATCATTATCCACGAGGCCCAACTGGAACAACTTAGCTGGAGTTAAATGCCACCTAGTTAATATTTTATAAGAATTCTCCTGCAAAAGTACACATCTGTAAAAACCCCGAGCATTTGACAGCATTTTAGATATTTGATCCTCTGTAAACGTGATATTAAGTTCAATTTCCCACGAGTGTATAAATGAAGGTTTAGAATGTACATTCGGAGAGATGAGATGTGAGTAAATGCGGGATATAATTTTCAGCCGTGGGGATGGAAGTTTAATCATAATATCTAACCAGGACCAATTAGATTTAGACGGGAATCTCCGTCCAAACTGTAAAAGTATGCGTTTGATGTGTTGTTTCTGGAGAAAATTTGTTGGTTGGGTCGATGCCCCCTGTGGCCAAGACCCCTCCTGAAGGTGTTATTACCATAAAAACTATTTAACGTTTCTCTAGGGAGGTTGGACCATAAATTGTATGGATCTTGAAAGTCTAACTCTAACAAATAGGGAATTGAGCCAATCGGTGTCAATGTGGAGGGGAAAGTATCTTCCGGGAACTCTCCCATTACCAATCTTTTAATACGCAATGTAGTTGCAGTTACGTCATCCAACCTAAGAGAGGCCGGCGGTTTAGCCCTAGTCCAGAGATACGGCAAACCTCTCGGGCCCAATAAAGCCCAGTCAACACTATCCCCCTCCTCCCTTTCAGCACAGGACACCACCTTTAACCATCTACTGAGATGAATAGCCTTATAATATAAAAGAAGGTCTGGAACCCCCAACCCTCCAAAAGAGATAGGGCGAGAAAGAAACTTATATGGTAACCTAGCCCTTTTATCTTTCCAAATACATTTTCCGATAAGGGATTTTAATGTACCAAAAAATGTCAGGGGAATCCGAATCGGAACCATGTTCATGGTATATAGTATAATAGGCATTATATATGCCTTAAACACATTAATACGACCCATCCAGGATAAAGTGGGTAAGCTATACTTCTGCATCAGGTTTTTGACCTTTTGAATTAAAGGAGTGTAATTGTCATGGAATAGGTTGGTGGGGTCTCTAGTTATCATTATTCCCAAATATCTAATAGAATTAGTGGCCCAAGAGAATGGAATCTGCGTACGAATGGTGGAGGTCTGAGAGTGAGGGAGACCAATGTTTAGCACTTCAGATTTTGACAAATTGATTTTAAAATTAGAAAGGAGACCAAAATGATGAAAGGCCTGAAGGATAATTGGAAAGGCCTGGGATGGATTGGAGATAAGGAAAAGCAAATCGTCTGCGAAAGCTAGAGTTTTAAGTGACCTCCGACCCACCGTCAACCCCTCTATACGTTGGTCTTGTCTGATGCTTTGTATCAAAGTTTCTATAACTAAAATGAACAAAGAAGGCGACAAGGGGCAACCCTGTCTAGTCCCGTTGCTAATCCCAAAACTATCTGACAGGGTGCCGTTGACTCTGACCTTGGCCGTCGGTTGAGAATAAAGCGAGAGGACTGCTGTTATATATTGAGGAGGGAAGCCAAACTTAATCATTACTTGTTCCATAAACTTCCAGCTCACTCTATCGAAAGTCTTCTCAGCATCCGTCGACAAGAGCATCAAGGGCATACCCCGAGTCTTAGCAAACATTATAGACTGAATGACTTTAGTAGAATTATCCTTCCCCTCCCTGCCTCTTACAAAGCCTACTTGATCTGCATAAATTAGCTTAGGTAAGAAATTGCTTAATCTGCCCGCTAATATTTTAGCCCACATCTTGACATCTGCATTAAGCAGTGATATTGGTCTGTAGCTAGTGCCCAGATTGGGATCTTTACCCTCCTTAGGGAGGACTGTGATGTATGCCTCCAAGGATTGTCTAGGGGGGAGCTGGCCTGCTAAATAGGAATTAAACAAAGACACTAGGTGAGGTAACAGTGGTTTTATAAACTTTTTATAATAGATAATGGGAAGACCATCTGGGCCCGGTGCCTTTCCGTTCGGAATAGTAGAAAGAGTGTCTAAGATCTCCGTAGGGGTAACTGGGGCAGTCAACAAGGACTGACCTTCAAGAGTTATTTTAGGGAGATGTAACGAGGTCAAGAATTCTTTTATTTTTGCTAAGGCTGTGATTGGCTCCTGCATGCTATCAGGTGTATTTAAATTGTATAAATTTTCATAAAAGGTTTTAAACTCCCTGGCAATATCTGCAGTCCCAAGAATTGAAGAGCCATCTAAAGCTCTAAGTTGTCTAATAAACGTCTTTTCCTTTTGTTTCTTAAGTAGGGATGTCATAAGCTTACTACTTTTATTGCCATGGAGATAAAACTTCTGTCTACTTCTCATATAAATTTTTGCTGATTGAATGTTTAAAAGGTTTTTTAATGAGGTTCTCAGATCTGTCAGTTCCGACAATATTTTATTTACCTGAGATCTCTTATGTAGTCTCTCGAAGGAACTAATTTGATGTAGAATAGACACAACCTTTTTTGTTCGCTCTTTTTTCAAATAGGAGCCTAGGGCTATAAATTCCCCTCTCATTACTGCTTTATGTGACTCCCATACCATAGGCAAGGGCGGGCCTGAGTGCAAATTATTTTGAAAAAAGAAGTCAAGAGTGCTTGTCAGTTTTTCAATGTGAGAATCCGAGTCCAAAAGAGTCTCATTCAGTGACCATGACCCAGCCGGCCGTGGTAGAGTTTTTATCTCTATGTCAAGAAAAATGGGAGCGTGGTCTGAGAGAGAAATGATATCTATATTAGCTTTCCTAACTAATTGGAGATTAGCTGTTTGTATCAGTAGGTAATCAATTCTGTGATAGCTATTATTCGGATTGGAATAAAAAGTGTAATCTCTGCCCGAAGGAAAAAGCGTTCTCCAAGGGTCTATCAGATGCAATTTTTGTAATGAAAGGTGTAATCGTCTCAGCGCCCTCTGAGAAAGAGCCGATCTGCCCGTCGAAGTATCTAAGGCTGGGTTCAAAGATACATTAAAATCCCCTCCCACCAACAACAGACCCTCAGTAAAAAGTTCTAGAACATTCAATGTTTTACACAGCCAACCTATCTGGTTCCTATTTGGTGCATATAAGTTACATAGGGTAATCTTAGTGTTAGCCAAAAAGCCCTTAATTATAATGTACCTGCCTTCTGAATCCGATAAACAATCGCTCAAAATAAAGGGAACATTTTTCTTTATAGCAATACTCACTCCACCCGACGCTGAGCCGCCCGTACTGTGATACCAGGTCGGGTAGCGAGATCTAGACATATCTGGGACTCTCCCTTTTTTAAAATGTGTCTCCTGCATGAAAACTATACTAGACTTCTTTGAGTGCAAAAGATTCATCACTTGGCTTCTCTTATTCGGAGAGCGTAAGCCCTTTACATTATACGAGGCCACAGTTATAGTGGCTAGGTTCACCTTATCACCCATAGTTTGTTAAAGAAAGTAATAAAAAGGATTCCTCCGTCATCAAACCACCGAAATTAAAAGAAAAAAACAAAAAGATGAGAAAAATAACAAAAAACCTAAAAATTATTAAGATAAAACATGAGAAATACAACAAGAACCAACTACCTGTCTGTGGCAGAGGCAGGGGGTCAAAAATACCTCCCATAACAGAACAGGAAAAAACATTTCTGACACACGAGTGGCATATGTTAACTTATACGGCAATTGAATGATATCAACACCTGAGTAAATGTCAAACTTAGCAAGCTAAAATAGGATAAAGCATGTCCGAACGGGCCGAGGGGTCCGGCTCCAGTATGGAAAAAACAAATACAACCGGGAGAATCACAAGAAAGCTCAAGGGGGTATCTCCTTTTCCGTTCCAGATTTCCCTCTTTTGGGAGTCAAGCGTCTCTTTCCCAAGACCCAGTCCCCCTGTCCTCCAGTAAAAGCATGGACAGGGGGAGGTGTGCGATGATCCATGTCTAGAGGTAGCCAGGAAGGAATGTCCATAGGGGCAATGCCAAAAGCGTCCCATATTTTGGGTAAATCTTCAGGGGTCCGAACCATTATTTGTCTACCATCTCCTTGTATAGATATACCAAACGGAAACAGCCATTTATATAAGATTTTACGCGAGCGTAACACCTCCAGGAGGGGCCTTAGGACTCTTCTTTTTGCAAGGGTCGACGGCGCCACGTCCTGATAAAGATGGATAGCAGATCCCTCATAAGAAAGATTTTTAATGTCTCTTGAAGCAGACAAAATAGCATTGGTATCCAAATAGCTCAATAAGCCGCAAATCACATCCCTCGGAGGTTCCGTTGGTTTCGGCTTTGGTCTAAGCGATCTATGCACCCTTTCTATTACAATTCGGTCACATGTTTCTTGTGGAATTAAGAGGGCAAAGATCTCTTTAGTAGCTTTTTCTAATATCTCTGTGGAAACACTTTCAGGCAAGCCTTTTATCCGTATGTTCTTTCTGCGACTCCGATTTTCCTGATCCTCAAGGGCCAGAAAAGAGTTGTTAAGCTGTACTCTGTGGTAATCTAGATGCTCTCTCATGGCATTGGAGTGGCTAATGATAGAGGACTGAGAGGACTCCAAAGATTCCACTCTATTACCAATGTGTAACAAGTCCGCTCTCATACCAGATATTTCATTAACCAATGGTTTCATAGCCTATGCTAATAATTTTTTAAAAAACGATCTAGAAAGTTTCCCAGAGTCTGATTGAGTGACATCGCTGCCAGAAGCATCGTCACTCCTGACCCCAGCGGGACCGCTGCATAGAAATATACAGTATGGGGGGCGTGGCCTGGATCTCACACAGGGAGGACGTGTTTTATGGCAGCTCCCGCTCCTAGCCACAACATTGCCTTATTTGGCCCGGATAAAAGCGGCAAAAAGGATTTTTAGAGTGCCCCGGGCTTGGAGAAGAAGGTGAGGGGTGGTGTGGAGACGTGGCACCGGAGCGCTGAGTGGCCTCGTGGAGGGTGCTGCGGCGCTGGAGGGAGACGGGCGCCATCTTTATATATCCCCCTGAGCACAAGACCTGGAGATCCGGACTGCAGGAGGCCCTTGGTAGAGGTGTGAGACCGCGGAACAGGGAGCGGTCTCGCCCGTTGGAGCACAAGGCGGTGAGAGGAAACCCCCGGTGACCTGTCTGTGGGGCCTGCGGGGATTGCTGTCGCTGCATGCGGTGGAGGAGGGTGCTGGCTCTGGGCCAGACAGGTTGTTGACAACCCCCGGTTTTGCTGAGACTTTCTGCAAGGCCTGAGTTGTTTTTGGAACGGGGGATATCGCTCCCCCCACATAGAAGTGCTGCTTTCTGCTGATTTATGAGACCCTGGTGAGGAGAACATTGTGTCTTTTCTGAAACGCAGCAGTGGAGAGTTGGCGCTACCCTGTCTCTACCGGCTCCAGCAGATCCCCGCGGATGTTTCCAATTATTAACCCCTCGCCCTCCAAGTTACATGGGGTTATTTTTATATAGAAAAATGCTGTACTAGACTTTTCTTGACGCACGGGTGGTAAATTTTAGGCACGCTTCAATTGAGCAAAATGGTCAAAACTAATAAAGAGCGTGCAAAACCGCTGGCTGCGGAGGTGTATCGAAGCAAACAGGGTGAAATGGATAAATTTTTGAAAAACAAATCTGCTACGTCTAAGCCTAATGCTAAAAGGCTCCCTGTAGAAGTTGTGGAGGAGGAGCATGCCGAGGACTCAGACTCCAATGTCAGTGGTTTTAGTCTTCCAATTAGAAATCGTCCAGACCTGAATAAGTAAGATCCTTTATTTGTCATGCCGGCATGGAGAAAGATTGACAACCACACCAGCTGTGGGCAGTCATCTGTCTGACTCCATACAGATTCTTAGAGTTTAAATAAGAAAAGAATAGGGTGTTCAAAATACTACATTTGCAAATATAGTACATACATTGGAATATGCTTAGCTGTAAACAATTCTTATCTACGTTACCAGAGAAGTAAAGGTATGACATTTTATTTTTGTACGTTAGATAAGGATAGCAACCTAAGCATTACAGCCAAGTATTACATCAGCTGAAAAGAGTGTCTAGGCATAATAATGGCATATATGCAATCATGTATATACTGTACAGTATATATATATACTCACACACATACACGTATGCATATATATACAGTGGGGCAAAAAAGTATTTAGTCAGTCAGCAATAGTGCAAGTTCCACCACTTAAAAAGATGAGAGGCGTCTGTAATTTACATCATAGGTAGACCTCAACTATGGGAGACAAACTGAGAAAAAAAAATCCAGAAAATCACATTGTCTGTTTTTTTTTCATTTTATTTGCATATTATGGTGGAAAATAAGTATTTGGTCAGAAACAAAATTTCATCTCAATACTTTGTGATATATCCTTTGTTGGCAATGACAGAGGTCAAACGTTTTCTGTAAGTCTTCACAAGGTTGCCACACACTGTTGTTGGTATGTTGGCCCATTCCTCCATGCAGATCTCCTCTAGAGCAGTGATGTTTTTGGCTTTTCGCTTGGCAACACGGACTTTCAACTCCCTCCAAAGGTTTTCTATAGGGTTGAGATCTGGAGACTGGCTAGGCCACTCCAGGACCTTGAAATGCTTCTTACGAAGCCACTCCTTCGTTGCCCTGGCGGTGTGCTTTGGATCATTGTCATGTTGAAAGACCCAGCCACGTTTCATATTCAATGCCCTTGCTGATGGAAGGAGGTTTGCACTCAAAATCTCACGATACATGGCCCCATTCATTCTTTCATGTACCCGGATCAGTCGTCCTGGCCCCTTTTGCAGAGAAACAGCCCCAAAGCATGATGTTTCCACCACCATGCTTTACAGTAGGTATGGTGTTTGATGGATGCAACTCAGTATTCTTTTTCCTCCAAACACGACAAGTTGTGTTTCTACCAAACAGTTACAGTTTGGTTTCATCAGACCATAGGACATTCTCCCAAAACTCCTCTGGATCATCCAAATGCTCTCTAGCAAACTTCAGATGGGCCCGGACATGTACAGGCTTAAGCAGTGGGACACGTCTGGCACTGCAGGATCTGAGTCCATGGTGGCGTAGTGTGTTACTTATGGTAGGCCTTGTTACATTGGTCCCAGCTCTCTGCAGTTCATTCACTAGGTCCCCCCACGTGGTTCTGGGATTTTTGCTCACCGTTCTTGTGATCATTCTGACCCCACGGGGTGGGATTTTGCGTGGAGCACCAGATCGAGGGAGATTATCAGTGGTCTTGTATGTCTTCCATTTTCTAATTATTGCTCCCACAGTTGATTTCTTCACTCCAAGCTGGTTGGCTATTGCAGATTCAGTCTTCCCAGCCTGGTGCAGGGCTACAATTTTGTTTCTGGTGTCCTTTGACAGCTCTTTGGTCTTCACCATAGTGGAGTTTGGAGTCAGACTGTTTGAGGGTGTGCACAGGTGTCTTTTTATACTGATAACAAGTTTAAACAGGTGCCATTACTACAGGTAATGAGTGGAGGAAAGAGGAGACTCTTAAAGAAGAAGTTACAGGTCTGTGAGAGCCAGAAATCTTGATTGCTTGTTTCTGACCAAATACTTATTTTCCACCATAATATGCAAATAAAATGAAAAAAAAAACAGACAATGTGATTTTCTTGATTTTTTTTTCTCAGTTTGTCTCCCATAGTTGAGGTCTACCTATGATGTAAATTACAGACGCCTCTCATCTTTTTAAGTGGTGGAACTTGCACTATTGCTGACTGACTAAATACTTTTTTGCCCCACTGTATATATATACATGCACATAAAAGAAAGGACTTTATTACTATTATTATAACATTAGTAGTTTGGGGAACATGTAGGACTTGTTTTTAATCACTTTTTATTCTGCTGTTTGTGAGGTAGGATTTAGAAAATGACGGCAATTCTGCTAATGTTTTCTATTATGTGACTGTACGGCCCCTTCACACGACCTGTCATGGTTTTCACAGATGCCACGTGTCCCCTATTTGACATACGGTGCTGCTCTTATGTCCGTGTTTTCCCAGCAGCACATGTGGGTATACAGGTGTATATGGGTCGTCCCATCCCAGGGCTGTGGGGTACTCGGTACCGGTGTCAGCGGGATGTGTCACAGCGGCGGTGACCCGGTCTGTGGCCCTGGGCGCCCAAATCAATGGTGGTGTGTTGTTAATGAAGTGGAATAGTTCGTGACACCACCTGTGGTGTTTGGCAAGCAAGATGTTAAAGCCAACGCTGCGTGCAGATCCTCTGGGGCTGATGGTGTGTTGCAGCATAGATGGTGTAGCTCCCCACAGGTGAAGATGTAACCCCAGGGCAGTGTATAGGTGCAGGCGGTGTGAGGAATGTTGGTACCAAGATGTAGCAGTGCTGAAGGTGTTGGCGCACAAAGGAATGGAAGACACCAGGGCTTGTAGTTCCAAAGCTTTACTCACAGTTCGTGGTACACACTGGCGCCTGCCTCTGTGCCGTGTCCTCCGGGGTAGAGACTCAATCAACCTCCCGGGCAAGTCAGGATTCTCCTCTCCAACACCCCGCCAACTTGTACCTCTCCTGAACGACTCCTCTATTGTGCCTTTTAGTGTGAAGAGCTCCAGTACCGTGGTACTCTGAAGTTCCTCCTGTCAGATGTTCCTAACAGCTCTCCTCATACGGCAGACAGCTGTAGCCTCTCTCGGGGACTCCCTTTATCCTGAGTCCCGGCTCTCTATCCGTGTTGCTTTTGTGCCCCAAGTCTTGGATGGGAGTAGTGCATTTACAGCCAACTACTCTACCGGTGTCTGCTGCAGAACCATAAGTGTCCATACAACCTCGGGGACCGGGCCCCGGCCTTGCGCTGAGAACCTATAGGTAGGGTTCCTCTTCCAACCCACAACTCCTCTCTGTTCTCCTACTCCTTCGTTCCGTGCTGTTCCTTCTCTCTCTTATGGAAGCTTAGGTTGCAGTTCTATGTCTTCTCCTTCTGTTCCCTTCCCGTGTCAGCTGGCCCAGATCACTGAGGCAGCTGCAGCACTCCTTCCTCTCTCTCTCTCTCGGACCCATCCTCAGTCTCTCCTGACTGACTGTCCTTCTCCCGCCTGACCTCCCATCAGACTGACCTGTCATTCTAAACCTTCCCAACCTTTTATGTATCTCAACTCCACCCACCTCCCAGCACATCTCGTGTTACAAAGCAAGGACCCACGAAAGGTGCTCTGCTATCCTCTAAGTGTGGAGCTGCAATCTGGTCCATTGCTGAACTATCCTGTGTGTGGGTTCAGGTGTTGGAGCATGGAAAGGAGTTCCCAACTTACCTAGGTGGTGGGGCACTACACCTTAGGAGAAGATGCAGTACCTCTGTGGCGACCGAGCCCCAGGGGCGCCACATATACAGTGTACACAGAGGGGTCTGCGACTGAAGCTGTGGGTATACGGGTGTATACCGTGTACATGGGAGTCTGTGATGGAAGCTGAGGGAATACAGGTGTATACAGCGTTCACAGAGGGGTCCCCTCCGTACACACACGGCTCCGCTCCGTACACCTCGTACACACATGGCTCCGCTCCGTACACCTCGTACACAAACGGCTCCGCTCCATTCACCTCGTACACACACGGCTCCGCTCCGTACACCTCGTACACACACGGCTCCGCTCAGTACACCTCGTACACACACGGCTCCGCTCCGTACACCTTGTACACACGCGGCTCCGCTCCGTACACCTCGTACACACACGGCTCCGCTCCGTACACCTCGTACACACGCGGCTCTGCTACAGCCACCCTGTAAACCCCTCCTGACCCCACACATAAACTTCCCCTCATCCAGCACCATGACAACCAGCACAGCAGAGTCCTGCCCACACTGAGGCCCCTGATCATGTGACCCCTGACTCCTCCCCTCCTGTGACCTCATCACAGGTCCTGTGCGCACAGAGCAGCTGTAGAAATCTCCGGCCTCGGGGGTCTCACCAGACTTCGCTCTTTTCTTGCAGGGGCCGCAGTGGATTTCATCCTGGATCCATAGAGCTGAATAGAGGAGCGATGTTCCTTCAGTCTGATGGGAATTGATGGTGACGTTTGTCCAACGTCCACGTCACCGAGTAAATCCCCCCAGGACTGCAGCCGGTAAAGACCCCGATATCCACAGGTGTCCCCTCTAATTGGGGGAAAGGGATAGAAAAGCCTCTTATCCCGAGGGGAAACCCTGTACATGGAGACATCGGCCTCAGATCTCTCCTGTCCTGTTCTTCCAGAAAAGCCTCAAACTTCTGTGTGTGACTCAGAGCTGAGATCTAACGGGAGAGAAGATTCCAGTGCGGGGAAGACGGGAAACCTTCATATAGACGGCCGGTGGGGATGGAGGCAGTGACCGACTCTGGCCACATCTGTCTCTAGAGCCGCAGTAGAAGATGAAGATGTTGTCCTCATCATGAAGGAGTTATTTCTCATGTCGCGTGTAATGAATATCTCCTGCAGTATTGCTAATGCCGATTCCAGTGTCGGTAATGAGACGAGAATTAGCGTTATGGAAGATGAGTCTATGAGGAACGTGTTCAGCTGCCGACTCCGAGGAGGAAACTGCTTGTTGTCTGTGGCCTAAATATATAGGTTTTATTAGTAGATGTCAGGGGAGAAAACTAAACCCTGTAAGATAATAAATCTCCTCATATGTTTCCCTTATTATCTCCAGTAATTGTATTATTACACAGGATTCTTATGATGTTACATCGGATCATCTTCTTCTCATTCAGGTCTCTACAATATCGGATCCTCTCAGTGAAGATCTTCTACAAAAGAGAATTTTCCTGATTTACCCATCAAGGATGGATATGGACAGAGACAAGATGGCAGAGAGGATGTTACACCTCACCCTAGAGATCCTCTTCCGTCTCACTGGAGAGGTGAGAGATTCTGATGACGTCACATTACATCATTCTTATCTATGGGAATAACAGATGGACAGAACTGGAGAGGTGAGGACTCTGGAAATGTCTGTAGTGAGATTTATTAATGTGTCTCTCCATAACCAGGATTACACAGTGGTAAAGAAGACCTCTAGTGACCGCTGTCAGGACCCTGTGTCTGAGGGATGTGGAAGACCCCTGAGCCCAATTACGGGGCCTCCACCTCACCCTCTGATCCATGAGGACATCAATGACCAGAAGATCCTAGAACTCACCTACAAGATGATTGAGCTGCTGACTGGAGAGGTGACACTGCTGGGAATGCTGGGACATTATACAGTAACACTATGAAGGGATCGGGGGATGACGGTATCATTGTATGTGTCAGGTTCCTATAAGGTGTCAGGATGTCGCTGTCTATTTCTCCATGGAGGAGTGGGAGTATTTAGAAGGACACAGAGATCTGTACAGGAACGTCATAATGGAGGTTCCCCAGCCCCTCACATCTCCAGGTAATAGACAGGACTAAATACACACGGCCTATAATTATCTGTATGTAGAGAATGAATTCAGTCCCTGTATGTGTTTCCTCCAGATCTATCCAGTAAGACGACAACACCAGAGAGATGGCCCCGTCCTCTTCTTCCACAGGACTGGAAACAAGAAGATCCCAGTGCTCCTCAGGATCATCAGGTAGATGGAGAGAAGGTGTCAGGAGATCTCCCCTATGATGTGTAGACGGCTGTGAAGGTCTTGTGCTCAGTCTTGTTTTATCCACCAGTATTATATGTTTTATACTTGTGTAATGAGAACGGTGGAGATGGCAGGATTAGAGCTGATCATAGATGGGACTTCTCCATCTGTCTGTGACTTTTACAATATTTGTTTCAGGGTGAAGATCTGACCCATATTAATACTACAGAGACATATGTGAGGGGTGATGAGCGGTGTAAAGAGGAGATTCCCACATATGACTACCCAGGTGAGTAGTAACCACTGAATGCAGAGAAGTCACAGATTCCTCTCAGTCACCGGCTGTGGCTGCTTTATCGGTGGTGTAGTCCGGCCGTATTACCATGATCACCATTTTCCCTCTAGACCACAACATTCTCCTCCACCCAAAACTGTTCAAATGACTTTGGGCATTGAAAGCCCTTTTCTATAGAACTTACAACCAATTACATTGTTTTCGATCCTAAGGAATTCAGATTACTGCACAATCTCTCCTGAAATGGGGAGCAATATTATTTTCTCTAATCTTCTGGTCAGGATTCATAGTAGCTCCAATGGTCCACCATAAATGAGGGCAACTCTGGTTTACTGTTGTCTAATCTGTATTTGTAGTTTTCAGTTAATGAGATTCTCGTGCTCTGGGGCGGGGCTGTGGGTGGGGCTGTGGGCGGGGCTTTATGTGATGCTCTGATTACATATTCATCTGTATTGGCTTATGACAGTTCGCTGACCCCTCACTGACCTGCCCCTATTATTACATGATGCATATAGAGTTGAGCGACTTTTGTTTTTTTAGGGTCGCGTTTCGTGAAACCCGACTTTTCCAAAAGTCGGGTCGAGCAAGATCGTCCGATTATAGGGAAAAGTCGGGGTCGTCCCGAAACACGAAACCCAATGTAAGTCAATGGGGAATAAAAGTCGGCAGTGAGAGGAGGACAGGAAACACACCTACAGTGCCCATTTGAATGCCAAAAGCATCAATTCTTCTTACTTAAGCTTGTCAACCTTAATTAACTTCATAATACAAGTTACGCACTGAAAAATGGGGGTTATTTGGCTAAAGTTGTGGGGGGGGGCTGGCTCCAGGTTTTCATGTGCCCTGGGCGAAAGAGCGCCCCTTTAACACATACCACAACTCATCATGCTCCGAAACGGCAGAGAAATAGCGGTATAGTACAATGAAAAATACTTCACTTTTTACATCTCATGACGAGGCCCATCTATTTCTCCATACAGAATCATTGGTCCCATATAATGTTTGAAACAGTATATGATGAGCTCCACATAATGCTACAGTATATGTTGGTCCCCATGGATGAAGCTCCACTGTCTTATGGGCCCAAATAATGCTCCAAACATAATGGGCCCCATTTCTAATGCTCTAGTGTATAATGGGCCCTGTAAATGCTGCTCCAGTGTCTGATGTCCACCTTTGGAATGTTCCAGTGTATGGTGGGCCCCATCTATCATTCTCCAGAGTAACGTGCTCCCCAAAAATTGCTGTCCCAACATTGAAAACAATCAAATAAGTCTCCTCGCTAGGGAATCCCTGTACTTGTCTGGACTCCTCGTCATCCCCATCTTCCATCTCACTGCACAGTATTTCAACCTTGCAAGTGCTGTGATCCTGAGCAAGCAGGGGGGGCCCACTCGTTGGCGACGGCACTGGCAGAGGGCCCCTGATAGTACGGTGGTGTGTCTGATGGCGGGTGGGCCGAACCTGCACTTTCATCTGCAGCTTCCTCTTTGTCACCGTGTAAGATGGAACTGTATATGGGAAGGGTAACCTGAGTTTCATCAGGGTCAGATTCAGGCCGTGTAGCGTGCGAGGGGAATGTAGTGGTCTGGGTCAATGTACCAGCAGATTCATCGAGCAGTGGCTGGGCATCAGTGCACTTGTGTCGCCCCCAGGAGTACGGTCGCCACAGTGGCATTACCTTCCTCCTAGGGAGTGTGATGTCATGCTTGGGAGCAACGAAGGATCTCTCTAGCAGGTTAACTGATTGGGCGGCGTTATTCCCATGAGTCATGACCCTCCAAACAGCGTTCATGAAAACAAAGTGTTTGTTTTACGTGGGCAGTATGGTTGCAAAGCTGAACCTTAAAGGAATGTCCAGAAGGGCACCACCAGGAGTGGAGCCTACGGTTAAATTCGACTCCACCTGGGAAACCTCAACCATGCCAGCTACAGAACAGATGCACACATTGCAAGCTTAATTCCGTTAACGAATGAGACTCCGTCATGCCCCACGGTCCGAGTCCGGCTTACTAGAGGGACACGTGAGGCTCTGGAACATGAGATTGGCCAATAACTGGTATGTCATGCCCTTACATGTCCATGGCTGCATGTGCGCTACACTGAAAAGGCCAGCGTTTGTCGCTTACAGGTGCAGATAACCCGCTGAACAACGTTAGTGATGGGGATCACTGATTACAATTATTACCCGCGAACAATGATTTCCCAGTAAGTGCAGGTCAACTGCAGTACCGGAATTAGGCCTAACCGTCATTCCTGA
Source organism: Dendrobates tinctorius (assembly GCF_039654945.1). NCBI lineage: Eukaryota > Metazoa > Chordata > Amphibia > Anura > Dendrobatidae > Dendrobates > Dendrobates tinctorius. Next base: position 595,010 of record NW_027361685.1, read on the forward strand.
AAACATGAAAAACTTACGTGTGCAAACCACAGGTGCTGTAGCTTGCTTAACAGCTCGCCAGCCGTTCTCACACCCAGTATGGATTACACGTGATTGCACAAAGGTTAGAAAGGGTACCGTATCCCCAGATAACATGTATGGATAGCGTACACATTCAAAATATATGTCTCAGGAGGCAGGCTCAGACGGTGTTAGGCCCAGTATGGATTGCACGTGAATGCACAAAGGTTAGAAAGGGTACCGTATCCCCGGATAACATGTATGGATAGCGTACACATTCAAAATATATGTCTCAGGAGGCAGGCTCAGACGGTGTTAGGACCAGCATGGATTGCACGTGATTGCACAAATGTTAGAAAGGGTACCATATCCCCGGATAACATGTATGGATAGCGTACACATTCAAAATATATGTCTCAGGAGGCAGGCTCAGACGGTGTTAGGCCCAGTATGGATTGAACATGATTGCACAAAGGTTAGAAAGGGTACCGTATCCCCGGATAACATGTATGGATAGCGTACACATTCAAAATATATGTCTCAGGAGGCAGGCTCAGACGGTGTTAGGCCCAGTATGGATTGCACGTGATTGCACAAAGGTTAGAAAGGGTACCGTATCCCCGGATAACATGTATGGATAGCGTACACATTCAAAATATATGTCTCAGGAGGCAGGCTCAAACGGTGTTAGGCCCAGTATGGATTGCACGTGATTGCACAAAGGTTAGAAAGGGTACCGTTTCCCCGGATAACATGTATGGATAGCGTACACATTCAAAATATATGTCTCAGGAGGCAGGCTCAGACGGTGTTAGGCCCAGTATGGATTGCACGTGATTGCACAAAGGTTAGAAAGGGTACCGTATCCCCGGATAACATGTATGGATAGCGTACACATTCAAAATATATGTCTCAGGAGGCAGGCTCAGACGGTGTTAGGCCCAGTATGGATTGCACGTGATTGCACAAAGTTTAGAAAGGGTACCGTATCCCCGGATAACATGTATGGATAGCGTACACATTCAAAATATATGTCTCAGGAGGCAGGCTCAGACGGTGTTAGGCCCAATATGGATTGCATGTGATTGCACAAAGGTTAGAAAGGGTACCGTATCCCCGGATAACATGTATGGATAGCGTACACATTCAAAATATATGTCTCAGGAGGCAGGCTCAGACGGTGTTAGGCCCAGTATGGATTGCACGTGATTGCACAAAGGTTAGAAAGGGCACCGTATCCCCGGATAACATGTATGGATAGCGTACACATTCAAAATATATGTCTCAGGAGGCAGGCTCAGACGGTGTTAGGCCCAGTATGGATTGCACGTGATTGCACAAACGTTAGAAAGGGTACCGTATCCCGGATAACATGTATGGATAGCGTACACATTCAAAATATATGTCTCAGGAGGCAGGCTCAGATGGTGTTAGGCCCAGTATGGATTGCACGTGATTGCACAAAGGTTAGAAAGGGTACCGTATCCCCGGATAACATGTATGGATAGCATACACATTCAAAATACATGTCTTAGGAGGCAGGCTCAGACGGTGTTAGGCCCAGTATGGATTGCACGTGATTGCACAAAGGTTAGAAAGGGTACCGTATCCCCGGATAACATGTATGGATAGCGTACACATTCAAAATATATGTCTCAGGAGGCAGGCTCAGACGGTGTCAGGCCCAGTATGGATTTGACGGGATTGCACAAAGGTTAGAAAGGGTACCGTATCCCCGGATAACATGTATGGATAGCGTACACATTCAAAATATATGTCTCAGGAGGCAGGCTCAGACGGTGTCAGGCACGGTATGGATTTGACGGCCCCGATTACACAGCGGAGGAGCAGGGAGAGGTAAAGATTGCAAATGCTGGGGCCCTGCCCAAGCAAGGGGGGCCCACTCGTGGGCGTCGGTAATGGCACTGGGCCCCTCATAGTACAGCGGTGTGTCTGATGGCGGGTGTGCACCACCACCATCAGAGACACTTGATTGCACTATGAGGGACCCTGTGCCAGTGCCCGCGCCCAAGAGTCGGCCTACCCACCTGTCCAGGGCAACGGCACTCGCACGGTGTCGTGCGCTAGGTGGTGACCCCGGCCATGGGGGGGAGGCAGCATAGTTAGGGAGTTTTAGAAAGTGGCATATGTTGATGTTGGACATTCAGCTGATGCAAAAGGCGAAATAGGTCAAGTCCCAGGAAGAGGTGGACCAAAGCAAGCCATTTTTCTGTCACCCTATGTGTCATCAGGGGAAGGTGGGACAAAATCCTTGGAAACCCATGCATGGTTAATTTTAATGAAGGTTAGATCATCCACATTTTGGATTGACAGACAGGTCCTTTTTCTGTCAGGATTGATCCAGCTGCACTGAAGACTCTTTCCGATAGCACACTTGCAGCTGGGCAAGCGAGCTCCTGTAAGGCATATTGTGCCAATTCAGGCCAGGTGTCCAGTTTAGCGGCCCAATAGTCAAAGGGGAATGACCTGTGTGGGAGAACATCGATATGGGAGGAAAAGTAGTTTGTAACCATGGTTGACAACTGCTGTCTCCTGTCACTTTCCATCGATGCAGTATTACCAGTTGTGTGAGCGGTATTTGAAAAATCAGTCCACAACATTGTCATGAAACCCGTCTCCAACGCCACTTCTGCTGTGTGCACCACGAACACCTCTGCCAAGCTGCCCCCGGCCCGTACGGCTCGTGTGAGAACCATCACCGCTGCTGTGTGCTGGGAATGCCTCAAGCAACCAATTTACCAGAGTTGCTTGTTTATTAGCCAATATTAGGTCAAGGTTCTCCTGTGGCATGATGTTTTGTAATTTGCCTTTATAGCGTGGATCCAGGATGCTGGCCAACCAGTAGTCGTCATCGTTCATCATTTTGGCAATGCGGGGGTCCCTTTTTAGGATCCGCAAGGCATAATCTGACATGTGGGCCAATGTTCCCGGTGTCAATGATGCACTGCGAGTGCTGGTTGGAAGAGCACTTTCTGGCAAATCCACATCCCTTCAGTCACGCACAAACCCTGTACCAGACCTTGCCACGCCAACATTTTCACTTGCCCCACGAGATGCATCCTCCTCCCCTAAGTAATCATCCCCATCATCATCCTCCTCCTCCTCTTCTTCCTCCACCTCGTCCAGGAGAGGTCCCTGAGCAGACAATGGCTGAATGTCATCAAGGATTCCCTCCTCCTCTTCCTCCTCATCAACATTGGCTGCAGACGCCTGCTCCTTAAGGTGCGTCAAAGTTTGCATGAGCAGACGCATAAGTGGGATGCTCATGCTTAGGATGGCGTCGTCTGCGCTTACCAGCCGTGTGCATTCCTCAAAACACTGAAGGACTTTACAGAGGTCTTTCAGCTTCGACCACTGCACACCTGTCAACTCCATGTCTGCTCTCAAAGTGCCTGGCCGTGTATCCTCCCACAAATGCATTATGGCCTGCCTCTGCTCGCACAGCCGCTCCACCATGTGCAGGGTGGAGTTCCACCTTGTTGCAATGTCGATAATGAGGTGGTGGTTGGGAAGGTGGAGCAATCGCTGCAGCTTCTGCATACGAACGGAGTGTACAGGCGACCGGCGGATGTGCGCGCACAGTCTTCGCACCTTCTGGAGCAGGGCTGTTAACTCCGGATAATTTTTGAGGAAGCACTGCACCACCAGGTTCAAGGTGTGAGCCAAGCAAGGTATGTGGCTGAGTTTTGAAAGGGCTATGGCTGCCACAAAATTACGGCCATTATCACTAACTACCTTGCCTGCCTCAAGATGTACACTGCCCAGCCATGACTCAGTTTGTCGCTTCAAGTACTCGGCCAGCACCTCGGCGGTATGTCTGTCGCCCAAACACATCATCTGCAACACAGCCTGCTGACGCTTTCCACTAGCTGCTCGATAGGGGGACACATCGTGTGCAACAGTGGCAGCTGCAGATGGAGTGCTCATACGACTGCGCTCTGTGGACGAGCTTTCGCTTCTGGAGGAGGAGGAGGGTGGAACGCCTACAGCCAACTGTTTCCTATACCGTGGGCTAGGCAGCACTGTCCCACCACCGCTGTCCCCTGTGGACCCTGCATCCACCACATTAACCCAGTGCGCAGTGATGGACACGTAACGGCCCTGGCCATGCCGACTGGACCATGCATCAGTTGTGAGGTGCACCTTTCCGCTCACTGACTGCTTGAGTGCATGGACAATGCGGTCTTTCACATGATGGTGGAGGGCTGGGATGGCTTTGCGAGAGAAGAAGTGGCGACTGGGTAGGTCATAGCGTGGTACTGCATAGGCCATGAGTTCGCGGAAAGCTGTGCTTTCCACCAACCGAAAGGGCATCATCTCAAACGAGATTAGTTTGGCAATGTGGGCGTTCAAACCCAGTGTACGCGGATGAGAGACTGAGTACTTTCTTGACCGACTCATAGTGTCTGGGAGGGTGAGCTGGACTTGAGAGCTGCATATGGTGGAAGTAGCGGTGGACAGGGCGGACTGAGAGAGGGTTGATGATGGTGATGGAGTTGGTGTTCTTTCTGATGGCCTAGAATCAGTCTTTCGTTGATATAACAGTGGGATTCCCTGACTGCTGTGGTCTTGCAACGACACCTCAACATTTGCTGCTGTGCTAACCGGTGGGCTTACAGTGGGGGAAACAATGTAGCGTTGCTGACTACCTTCGTTGTGATCAGTTGCACATGTGGCACTTGAGGTTTGGTGTTGTGTCCACGCTTGCAAGTGCATGCTGGTTAAATGTCTAAGCATGCAACTGGTATTCAAATTTTTCAGATTTTTCCCTCGGCTAAAGGTCTTTGCGCACTTCTTACAGATAACCTTGGCCTGATCATGAGGATTTTGTTCAAAAAAGTGCCACACTGCACTCTTCCTACTTTGGCAGACATTTTGCGGCCTAGCACGCTGTGATCTTTTGACCCTCTGGACAAGCTGTCCAGCAACTCTTTTGATGTTTGGAACCTGTCTTTGGAGTGCTCCGGGCCTGCCAGATAACAGCTGTTGCGATGTCGATGTCTGCTGTGGATGCTCCTCATCTGAGCTATTGGAAGCAGCACCCTCTTCCCCCAATGGATGCCAATCTGGGTCAACAACTGGGTCATCCATCACCTCCTCTTCTATGTCATGTGCACCTTCCTCTGTGTCACCGTGTATGGTGGTATAGTGTGCGGGAAGGGGCACCTGAGTCTCATCAGGGTCAGAATCTGGCTCTGTACACTGCGAGGACAATGTAGTGCTCTGAGTGAATGTACCAGCAGAATCATCCATCAGCGGCTGTGCATCAGTGCACTCCATGTCAGATTCATCTTGGCCTGGGTAATTCACCATTTGACTTGATAATCCAGGCATGGTATGTGAAAACAGCTCCATGGAGTAATCAGTAGTATGGCCTGCGTCATCCTTCAATCTTGGTTGGGGTGAAGGACACAAGGAAAGGTGTGGTTCATGAACATGAGCCTCCAATGACGACTCAGTGCTTTTACTTTTTACAACTGAAGAAGAGGAGGCGATAGAGCTGGAGGCTGAGTCAGCAATGTAAGACAAAACTTTTTCCTGATGCTCTGGCTTTAAAAGCGGTTTGCCAACTCCTAGAAAACTAAGCGTTCGAGGCCTTATGTAGCCAGACGATGACGCAGGCTCAACACCTCCTGCATTCGGTCCTATTTTGCTCTTGCCACTACCATCAGATCCACCACCAACACCATCATTACCAGCTGCCAACCCCCGCCCAATTCCACGGCCTCTTCCACCAGCCTTCCTCATTTTTGGTAGAAATGTAGACAAAATCCAACAAACTATATAGTATGTAAAACAAGGTACAAGGTGTCTATAGGACAGGGGAGATTTTGAATTTCTGCACACACTTTTGGACACTGGACACTTTTGGATTGTGTGAGGCCCAATGAATATCTGAGCGCTATGTGACAGGCTCGATGGCACAGCTGTGACCTAAGTGACTAGAGGATAAGTGAGATTTTGAATCTCTGCACACACTTTTGGACACTGGACACTTTTGGATTGTGTGAGGCCCAATGAATATCTGAGCGCTATGTGACAGGCTCGATGGCACAGCTGTGACCTAAGTGACTAGAGGATAAGTGAGATTTTGAATCTCTGCACACACTTTTGGACACTGGACACTTTTGGATTGTGTGAGGCCCAATGAATATCTGAGCGCTATGTGACAGGCTCGATGGCACAGCTGTGACCTAAGTGACTAGAGGATAAGTGAGATTTTGAATCTCTGCACACACTTTTGGACACTGGACACTTTTGGATTGTGTGAGGCCCAATGAATATCTGAGCGCTATGTGACAGGCTCGATGGCACAGCTGTGACCTAAGTGACTAGAGGATAAGTGAGATTTTGAATCTCTGCACACACTTTTGGACACTGGACACTTTTGGATTGTGTGAGGCCCAATGAATATCTGAGCGCTATGTGACAGGCTCGATGGCACAGCTGTGACCTAAGTGACTAGAGGATAAGTGAGATTTTGAATCTCTGCACACACTTTTGGACACTGGACACTTTTGGATTGTGTGAGGCCCAATGAATATCTGAGCGCTATGTGACAGGCTCGATGGCACAGCTGTGACCTAAGTGACTAGAGGATAAGTGAGATTTTGAATCTCTGCACACACTTTTGGACACTGGACACTTTTGGATTGTGTGAGGCCCAATGAATATCTGAGCGCTATGTGACAGGCTCGATGGCACAGCTGTGACCTAAGTGACTAGAGGATAAGTGAGATTTTGAATCTCTGCACACACTTTTGGACACTGGACACTTTTGGATTGTGTGAGGCCCACTGATATCTGAGCGCTATGTGACAGGCTCGATGGCACAGCTGTGACCTAAGTGACTAGAGGATAAGTGAGATTTTGAATCTCTGCACACACTTTTGGACACTGGACACTTTTGGATTGTGTGAGGCCCAATGAATATCTGAGCGCTATGTGACAGGCTCGATGGCACAGCTGTGACCTAAGTGACTAGAGGATAAGTGAGATTTTGAATCTCTGCACACACTTTTGGACACTGGACACTTTTGGATTGTGTGAGGCCCAATGAATATCTGAGCGCTATGTGACAGGCTCGATGGCACAGCTGTGACCTAAGTGACTAGAGGATAAGTGAGATTTTGAATCTCTGCACACACTTTTGGACACTGGACACTTTTGGATTGTGTGAGGCCCAATGAATATCTGAGTGCTATGTGACAGGCTCGATGGCACAGCTGTGACCTAAGTGACTAGAGGATAAGTGAGATTTTGAATCTCTGCACACACTTTTGGACACTGGACACTTTTGGATTGTGTAAGGCCCAATGAATATCTGAGCGCTATGTGACAGGCTCGATGGCACAGCTGTGACCTAAGTGACTAGAGGATAAGTGAGATTTTGAATCTCTGCACACACTTTTGGACACTGGACACTTTTGGATTGTGTGAGGCCCAATGAATATCTGAGCGCTATGTGACAGGCTCGATGGCACAGCTGTGACCTAAGTGACTAGAGGATAAGTGAGATTTTGAATCTCTGCACACACTTTTGGACAATGGACACTTTTGGATTGTGTGAGGCCCAATGAATATCTGAGCGCTATGTGACAGGCTCGATGGCACAGCTGTGACCTAAGTGACTAGAGGATAAGTGAGATTTTGAATCTCTGCACACACTTTTGGACACTGGACACTTTTGGATTGTGTGAGGCCCAATGAATATCTGAGCGCTATGTGACAGGCTCGATGGCACAGCTGTGACCTAAGTGACTAGAGGATAAGTGAGATTTTGAATCTCTGCACACACTTTTGGACACTGGACACTTTTGGATTGTGTGAGGCCCACTGATATCTGAGCGCTATGTGACAGGCTCGATGGCACAGCTGTGACCTAAGTGACTAGAGGATAAGGGAGATTGGATTGCTTTTAAAAAAGCAGTTTGCGGAGCAGTGGGTAAACAGCAATGCCAGCCTGTCAGGAAGCCTTAAAAGGCAGCCCAACAACCAAAACCACTGATACACCACAATATAGCCTCCCCTTGCACTGCACACCCAGTGACTGGTGTGTTGTGCAGGCCAAATTGCTATCAGCAGCAGAAGCAGTTTTTTTTCCTTCTCAGCAGGACAAAAAAAAAAAATTGGGATTGCTTTTAAAAAAGCAGTTTGAGGCCCAATGAATATCTGAGCGCTATGTGACAGGCTCGATGGCACAGCTGTGACCAAAGTGACTAGAGGATAAGGGAGATTGGATTGCTTTTAAAAAAGCAGTTTGCGGAGCAGTGGGTAAACAGCAATGCCAGCCTGTCAGGAAGCCTTAGAAGGCAGCCCAACAACCAACACCACTGATACACCACTATATAGCCTCCCCTTGCACTGCACACACAGTGACTGGTGTGTTGTGCAGGCCAAATCGCTAGCAGCAGAAGCAGTTTTTTCGTCTTCTTCCCTGCCTAACGCTCTCCCTACAGAATCAGCAGCAACCTCTCCCTATACTGAGATCGGCAGAAGTAAGATGGCGGTCGGCGTGCACGCCCTTTTATACCCCCTGTGACGCCCACCAAAGCAAGCCAATCACTTGCATGCCCTTCTGAAAGATGGTGGTGACCCGTGCCTATGTCATCACGTTGCCCACAGTGTCCGTGGATCCTGATTGGCTGAAAAAGAGCGCAAAACAAACTTTTGAAACGTGACTTTGGCGCGTAAGTCGCCGACCTCGTGGCCAACCTCATCTTAGGGTCAGGTTTCGTTTCATGAAACCCGACTTTGCCAAAAGTCGGCGACTTTTGAATTTTTTCGACCCGTTTCGCGCAATTCTAGATGCATATAATAGCATTGATGTTATTGGTGATAATGCCTATAATATTGTGGCTATTGTGAGGCTTAGAAAGAAATTACATCCAGCACAATGTCACCGGCGATGGCAGCGCCTGCGCAGTAGCATCTATATCAACTATATCAAATTTTTTTGTTAGGAAGTTATAAGGGTTAAAAGTTAAACAGCGATTTCTCATTTTTGCAACAAAATTTACAAAACCATTTTTTTAGGGACCACCTCACATTTGAAATGAGTTTGGGGGGTCAATATGACAGAAAATACCCAAAAGTGACACCATTCTAAAAACTGCACCCCTCATGCTACTCAAAACTACATTCAAGAAGTTACTTAACCCTTCAGGTGCTTCACTGGAATGAATGGAATGTGGAAGGAAAAAATAAACATTTACTTTAATTTTCTTTCACAAAAATTTTCCTTTAGACCTATTTTTTTTTTTAGTTTCGCCAGGGTAACAGGAGAAAATGGACTATACATTTTGTTGTGCAATTTCTCCTGAGCATGCCGATACCCCATATGTGAGGGAAATCTACTGTTTGGGTGCACGGCAGGGCTCGGAAGGGAAGGCGCTCCATTTGATTTTTTGAATGTAAAATATACTGTAATAATTAGCGGTTGCCATGTCGTGTTTGGAGAGCCCCTGATATGCCTAAACAGTGGAAACCACCAACAAGTGACACCATTTTAGAAACTAGACCTCTTAGGGAACTTATCCAGATGTGTATTGAGCACCTTCAACCCACAGGTGCTTCACAGAAGTTTATAACATGGCGCCATGCAAATAAAAAAAAATACGATTTTTCACAAATCTTTTTAGCTCCATATTTTGCATTTTCATAAGGGTAACGGGAGAAATTGCTCCATACAATTTGTTGTGCAATTTCTCCTGAGCTCGCCGATACCCCACATGTGGGAGAATACTACTGTTTCGGCGCATGGCAGGGCTTGGAAGGGAAGGAGCGCTGTATTGGAGAGCAGATTTTGCTGGAAGTGTTTGTGGGTGACATGTCACATTGTCAGAGCCCCTGAGGTGCCAGAACAGCAAAATCCCCCAAAGTGACTGCATTTTACAAAATACTACCCTGAATGAATTCTTCTAGTGGTGCAGTGAGCATACTGACCCCACAGCTGTTCCATAGAAAATTATACCATTGGGCAGTGAAGAAAAAATAATTACTGTATTTTTTGGACTATAAGACGCACCCCAAATTTTCAAAAGGAAAATAGGGGAGAAAAATGTGCAAAATGGGGGTCCATCTTACATCCGAATTCAGCTTACCGGGGGGGTGGAATCAGCACAGGTGCAAGAGTGGTCACAGACGTTGTTCGGTGGTCCAGGCTGGTGCGGTGGCTTCCGGAAGCTCCCATTCCAGGCTGGTGTGGCAGCGGTGCTCTGTGCTTGGGTGGAAGTGCTCTGCGTTGGGTCGGCAGCGCTCCACCTGTGGCGGCGGCAGCGCTCTGTGCTGGGGCAGCGGCACCCTGTGCTGCGTGGGGGGCTTTGCCGCCATTTTGTCAAAGCCTTAAGCCCCTGCAGCTCCATTGCTGTGATGCGATGGCCTCCGGGAGAATGGCAGGTGGGGGCGGCACATGCTCAGATTTAGATCTCGGCAACGAGATCTCGGGGCGAGATCTGAATCTGAGCATGCGCCGTTCCCAGCGGCCATTTTTCTGGAGACCACCGCATCGTAGCAATGAAACTGCAGGGGTCTCTGGACTTTGACAAAATTCCAGTGGAGCCCTCCACGCAGCACAGAGCGCCGCCGCCACAGCATTTGTAAGTAAATTCCTACTATAAGACGCATCCCTATTTCCCCACTAAATTTTTTGGCAAAAAGTGCGTCTTATAGTCTGAAAAATATGGTACATTTTTATCACTAAAATGTTGTTTTAACCCCAGATATTACATTGGAAATTAGGTAGATAGGTAAATGGTCACTACACCCAGAGATGAATTCACAGAGGGGGGGTCATTTCTAATTCCCAGAGGGGTGTCATTTCTAAAATGGGGTCACTTCAGGGGGGATTCTGCTGTTGTGGCACTTTAGAGAGCCGCTAAGTGCTAGAACAACAGAATCCCCCCCTGAAGTGACCCCATTTTGGAAATGACACCCCTCTGGGAATTCATCTATGAATATAGTGAACATTTTCTCTACATGGATGATTTCCAGAAACTCGTAGTGGAAGTTTTAGAGCAAAAATTGAAAAAATGTCATTGTAGTGCCCAATATATTGTGCCCAGCTTGTGTCTCTGGAGACCTCCCCCCACCTACCACCGGAAATTGTTAAGTCAGCTCTACTCAAATGTGTCTGTCACTAAATAAACCAAATGCTTGAATGTCAAAACAGTTCAAAGACGGGGTTCTGTGTGGAAGATTGTAAAGCCATCATGGAGGCATAAGGCTGGCAATGATGGGCATTGTGGGTAATAATAGCGGGGATCATGCCTCATTCCTCTCTAGGAACATACACTACATCTTCTCTGGGGTTCTTTCTTGTTTCAGTTACTGGGATGAGTGCAATAAAATGTCGCTCAGTGAGTCTTCTGACGTCTTCAGATTATAAAGGATTGGCGGGGACAAAATTCTCAAAAACAAGATTTTCAGTGACCTTTTCCTGATAATCAAGGAAAGTATCTGCATTTCCGGCTTTTTTGTATAACACAAAAGAATTATATGTGGCCACCTGAAACAAATACATGACTAACTTTTTATACCAGGTATATGATTTTCTTGATTCCTGGTATGGCTGTAGAACCTGATCTGCAAGGTCCACACCCCCATATATTTGTTGTAGTCAATGACAGACCCAGGTTTTGGACTAGTGGATCCCTGTTGGTCTGCAGTGGCCCTTGTGGAATCTGTGTGGATCGAGCTCAGGATAAAAATATCTTTATCCTTATACTTAAGGGCAAGCAGCTCTCCATTGTGTAAAGCCCCTGACTGCCCCTTTCGGAACTTTTTGCTGACCAATGATTGTGGAAACACCTGACGGTTTTTGCGAATAGTCCCACAAGCCCCTATGTTATGTTCAACCAGACTTTTAAATAGGGGTATGCTGGTGTAGTAGTTGTCAACATACAGATTGTAGCCTTTTTGTAAAAATGGCGTTATCAGCTCCCAAACGATTTTTCCCTATGTCCCCAGATAAGTAGGGCCTCCTGGTGGGTTTAGTTGGCTGTCTTTCTCCTCATAAATGCGAAAAGCTGATGTGTATCTGGTTGGACTCTCGCACATTTTATAGAGCCTTATTCCAAAAATTGCCCTCTTAGAAGGAATAAATTGCTTGAGGTGCAGTCTTCCTTTTCCTTTTCTGTGATGATGGGTCTGATTTTGAATAGTCTGTCATGTTCAGGGACATTTCTGGGCAGGCATTGCCTATTGTCGTTAAAATGACAAAATCTCATGAGCATTTCATAATGGGTCCTACGAAGAACAGCAGAAAACATAGGGGTGGCTTGAACAGGGCAGTTGGACCAATAGGACCGAATGGTTATTTTTTTTAACAAGTTCCATATTGAATGTAAGTCCTAAAAATGTTTTCCTTTCTAGGACATTAGTTGGTTCCATAAATTTGACCTAGCATAATAGGATCGTGGATTCTGGCTGATGAATTGGGACACATATAAATTTGTAGGACAATATGCTCTAGCAAGTTATCTGTCAGAAACAAATTAAAAAAATAATCGTTCCAAAATTTTCCACCTCCACATTTATACCAGGAATGGCTTTAAAATTAGGGATGAATGGAGTAGCCGAATCCGAAGCCTCCCATCTGGGAAATGCTACATCAAGAGGCAAAGCCCCTTGGACATTGGTGTGCGCCAATTCACGAGCACTAGGGACAGCGCTAGTACTGGGCATTGTTCCCTGAGTTGGAGACATTTCTCCAGAAGCGCTATTTTTCCTTCTTGTTGTACTGGTCCTTGTGTGTGAGGATGGACCAGAATCACTGCTCATTTCTGAGCTATCACTGTCGCTGCTACTAAAACCCTCGAAATCCACATCGCCATCTGACACTGAACTTTCTTCACTGTCAGAACATAAAAGTGCATAAGCCTCCTCTGCACTATAATACTGACGGGCCATTTTATTCGTTTATAGTTTTTTTTTTTCCGGAAATAGAAAACTCTCATGTAACATGACTGACGTGACCAAATTATTGGGGAGACAATTGAGAAAAGCCTAATTCTTTAGCCTACCCCTAACTGTAGAATAAACTCTAACTTTAGCCTAACAGTAACCCTAACTTTAGCCTAACAGTAACCCTAACTTTAGCCTAACAGTAACCCTAACTTTAGCCTAACAGTAACCCTAACTTTTGCCTATCAGTAACCCCAACTTTTGCCTAACAGTAACCCAACTTTTGCCTAACAGTAACCCAACTTTTGCCTAACAGTAACCCAACTTTTGCCTAACAGTAACCTTAACTTTCGCCTGACAGGAACCCTTTAGCCCCCGTCTCACATAGCGAGATCGATTTTGTGACGCATCAGCGATCTCACCTGCGTTCTCGCTACTTGTGACACATAGCGGCGATTGGGCCCCTGCTGCGGTGTTGCTGATCATGCTCGAATGTCCTGGGCCATTTTTTGATCGCTGGTGTCCCGCGGGCCAGCATGCATCGCTGTGTTTGACAGGGACAATGAGGAATGACCTCAGTACTACAGGTCTGAGAGACCGGATCCCAAGGACTGTCGTATCATTCTATATCGCTGCTGCGTCGCTGTGAGATCTGACTTTGACATCTCACCAGCGACCATGTAGCGATGCACCAGCGATCCCTATTAGGTCATATCATTGTCGGGATCGCTGGTGCATCGCCAAGCGTGACAGTACTCTTACTTTAGCCCCAACACTAACCCTAACTATAGCATTAACTCTAACCTGCCTTGACTAAGGGTGCTGAGACTCTAGAAATGCCTTGAGAACGCAAGCATCTGTATTTTCTATGCAGGCATTTTAACTTCCTCTTTGTAACGTCTGATGTGAATAAAGAAATCTGTTTTCACAACATCGTGGAGCTGGAGAACTTCTTCCAATTATTTTTGCCTATGTAACATTGATTGGTTTCTTTATATTTGATATTTGGGAGGCAGAATGAACCAACAGTTGAACACCACACACTACTGGCTCATCCAACAAGGTTTTCTATTAGACTGTGAACTGTCATTGTCTTGGTAAATAATTAAAGTTTTTTACATAGCTTGCCATTTTTATGGACAGTTTAAGTAGAAATGTTCAAAAATATAAAACTCAAGGATATTTTATTAAAAAAATTGTTTTTTATCCTAGAAGATGACTGTACCAAGCGATCAGAGGGACAGCTGACATCTTCAATTTTTAAATCTAATGATCTTGAGATCCTACAAGATACAACTGAAGTGAATGCCATTACTCCAGATATACCATCATCTATTCACAGTAAAGATCTGTCATCTGATCCTATGAAACAGGTCACATCTTCTGATTCTTTACCGATTACTAAGGAAATTCAAAGTCACAAAAGAGACATTAAAAAACAAACTGCTCCTAAAGCAAAGAAGCCATTTTCATGTTCAGAATGTGGGAAATGTTTTAACAAGAAATCACAATTGGTTAATCACCATAGATCTCACACAGGGGAGAAGCCTTTTTCCTGTTCAGAATGTGGGAAATGTTTTAGCCGGAAAGAGCATCTTATTAATCACCAGAGAACTCACACAGGGGAGAAGCCGTTTTCCTGTTCAGAATGTGGGAAATGTTTTAAACAGAAAGAGCATCTTATTAATCACCAGAGAACTCACACAGGGGAGAAGCTTTTTTCGTGTTCAGAATGTGGGAAATGTTTTACTCAGAAACCAAATCTCATTACACATCAAAGAATTCACACAGCAGAGAAGCCATATTCATGTTCAGAATGTGAGAAATATTTTAAATGGAAAGTAAGTCTTGATAGCCATCAAAGAACCCACACAGGGGAGAAGCCTTTTTCCTGTTCAGAATGTGGGAAATGTTTTAAAAGGAAAATATATCTTGATCGCCATCAGAGAACTCACACAGGGGAGAAGCCTTTTTCCTGTTCAGAATGTGGGAAATGTTTTAGCCGGAAAGAGCATCTTATTAATCACCAGAGAACTCACACAGGGGAGAAACCTTTTTCCTGTTCAGAATGTAGGAAATGTTTTAACCAGAAAGAGCATCTTATTAATCACCAGAGAACTCACACAGGAGAGAAGCTTTTTTCATGTTCAGAATGTGGGAAATGTTTTACTCAGAAACCAAATCTTGTTACACATCAGAGAATTCACACAGCAGAGAAGCCATATTCATGTTCAGAATGTGGGAAATATTTTAAATGGAAAGTAAGTCTTGAAAGCCATCAGAGAACTCACACAGGGGAGAAGCCTTTTTCCTGTTCAGAATGTGGGAAATGTTTTACTCATAATTCAAATCTTGTTAGACATCAGAGAATTCACACAGCAGAGAAGCCATATTCATGTTCAGAATGTGGGAAATGTTTTAAATGGAAAGTAAGTCTTGATCGCCATCAGAGAACTCACACAGGGGAGAAGCCTTTTTCATTTTCTTAATGTGGGAAATGTTTTACTTGGAAATCAACTGTTAATAAACATCAGAGATGTCACATAGGTGAGAAGCCTTTTTTATGTTCAGAATGTTGGAAACGTTTTAACCAAAATTAGATCTTCTTAAAGGGGTTGTCTCTTGTCATTCCTCATGTTTGCTGACAAAAGGATAAAACTAAACTTTATTAACTCAAAATGTAAAACTATACCCATAAATTTACCCCCTGAAGGTTAGTCAGAAGATGACTAATAGAAAAAACATGTACCCCACGTTTCAGTAGATAGGGTGATAGGGTATACACACTCACTCTCCAAGCCTCTCATTTCTGTGAGTTTTGTCATCCTCACCAAAGGCGACTCATCAGCAGACTACATTTAATATTGACCTATATTCAAGCCAGACTAGATGGAAAAAAAACTAAAATCATGTTATCCGAAACAGTCAGAAAACTAGCCCCATATTGGCAGATCCCAGACCTCAAACTATATACTGTGTAAGTTTATAAGCCCCTCCAGTGTCAGGAATAGATAGTATGTGAAAATACAGTATAATTCTTGTGTTTTTCTCCTATAGGGACTGCCCTAGTTTGGTAATGTAACTGCTGTTAATTAGTAGTGCAGACAAATTGTCCTAGACTAAACTCATTATGTACCACTCAGGGAGAACTTACCTGCTCCAAAGATCATTAGCAGCTTCTAACTAATGGCCATGCTGCGGTCTGTCAGGGAATGAGTGCAATATCGTTATAAAGACTAGGGATATGTGCAGTCATAATGTCTGGGAGATCTGTGCCATTATTTAGTATGAATATGGAAATTATCTCTGAAAGTAAAGTGTTCCCTGAGCGGTATCTACGGGATTTTCACATACTATCTATTCCTGACACTGGAGGGGCTTATAAACTTACACAGTATATAGTCTGAGGTCTGGGATCTGCCAATATGTGGCTAGTTTTCTGACTGTTTCGGATAACATGATACATGATTTTAGGGTTTTCTTCATCTAGTCCCGCTTGAATATAGTTCAATATTAAATAATCTCCTGATGAATGAATGATGAATCCAATGAATATTCATTTCTCTTAAGTAGCAGCACATGTGACTGCCGGCAGCAGCAGGATGTCGGTGGCTGATACTGCACTCTACTGAAGAGCAATGAATACTCACCGTGATCTTTGAGGAACAGTCCTGGCGAGTACTCTGGCAAATATAATATTTTTTTTGTTTTCTGATGGGGCCATGCATACCAGGATGGGGGTGGGGGCAATAGGGATGGGGCCATACATAACAGGATCGGGATGGGGGCCAATCGTACCAGAATAGAGATGGGGCCCTGCGTACCAGGGTGAAATGGGGGCCCTGCATACTAGTATAGGGATGAAGGCGATCATTCCTGTCAGGATAGGGATGAGGGATCCATGCATACCAGGATAGGGATGAGGGATCCATGCATACCAGGGTAGGGGATGAGGGATCCATGCATACCAGGATAGGGGATGAGGGATCCATGCATACCAGGATAGGGATGAGGGGTCCATGTATACCAGGGTAGGGGATGAGGGGTCCATGTATACCAGGGTAGGGATGAGGGATCCATGCATACCAGGATAGGGGATGAGGGATCCATGCATACCAGGATAGGGATGAGGGATCCATGCATACCAGGGTAGGGGATGAGGGATCCATGCATACCAGGATAGGGGATGAGGGATCCATGCATACCAGGATAGGGATGAGGGATCCATGCATACCAGGATAGGGGATGAGGGATCCATGCATACCAGGATAGGGATGAGGGATCCATGCATACCAGGGTAGGGGATGAGGGATCCATGCATACCAGGATAGGGGATGAGGGATCCATGCATACCAGGATAGGGATGAGGGGTCCATGTATACCAGGGTAGGGATGAGGGGGCCATGTGTATCAGGATAGGGATGAGGGGGCCATATATACCAGGATAGGGGATATTAAGTACAGAATTGACCACATTTTTTGCTTCAATTTTTTTCCTAATTTCCTCCTCTAAACCTAGGTGTGTGTTTATAGTCCAAAAAATACGGTATATATCTTAAATAATAGAGTGACACACTGGCGCTAGTCCACTTGGCCCAGAAGAAAAAATTGGGTGTTCCCAGATGTTGCTGGTGATTGACAGGTTCTGTGCTAATACCTGCTAAAAAGAGACAAGCTTAAAATAGTAATTACACCGCGCTATACTGGGAAAGACAAGGGTTAACATTAGACTACTCACTTGATAATGTATAGAAAAAACAAGATGTCCTGGAGGCTGGTTGCCTGGTCTTGGAAATATGGATAGCTGCCACAAAAAGTGAGATGAATAAATGAATGAATAAATAAATAAAGCCTATTTTTTTTTTTTTTGGTTTTGTTTTAGAAAATAAGCTACTTACTTGTTAGTGTATAGAAAAAACGCAATGCCCTTAAGGCTGATCGCTTTGTCTTGAAAATGTAAGTAGCTGCCAATAAAGTGAATGAATAAATAAAGAAGTGGAGTACGCTTATCTTACAAAAAAGGGGGGGCAAACCCTTAAGGGTTAAAAGAGATTCTGCTAGACTTACTTATTAATGAATCCGACCATAATGCATCCAACCTTGGAACTGTTACTGGGATATTGGCTGGCACATGTCCCCTAATCCTGGTTTAAATATAATTACTAATAAAAAAAAAAGATTTGAATATCAGAAAAAAAGCCAAAAGGTACGAAGGAATAACGATAGATGGTTGGGGTGGAGGCTGAGGCTAACCTTGCCAAATGCTTGTGGCTGAATATCCTTAGATAAATCAAGAGCACCTGGTACTAGACTGTTCTATGCAGAGGCAGACCTGTGACATGGGTGAGGGTTAGAGGAGGCTTGTGCTGGCTGGTATAGTGCAGGGAGGGGTGGCACTTACTTGGAAGCTGGTGGTCGGTGGTGCAGTCAAGCGTGCTAGGTGGGGTGGGTGATGACCGCTGCTGCTGGGCAGTGAAGCAGTGCGGATCGCCGCTACCTTGCGTGCTCCGGCCGTGAGCGACGCTGAGGAGGTCGGCGTGTGGTGGGGGCAGGGTGTAGCGTGACGTCACACTGGGAAAGGACGGTGGCTGGCTAATGGCACAAAACCAACGCGTTTCGAGAGAACGTCTCTTCATCAGGGTTGTGCCTGCCATTGCATAGAGCGTCCTTATAACGTATCCTGAAGCCCTGCAGAGTAATCACCTGACCCACAGCTGCCTGATAAGAAAGCCTCATTAGGAGGAGAGATTGTGGATTCAGTGAGAATCAGGAGGGGAGGACGGCAGTGTCTGCATCTAACCCTAAAACAAGTAGAGGTTGCATGAGACTGAATCCAAATGGATGGACATAGAGAATATGTGTATATAAAAGGGAATGAATGATGAGATTAAGAAAGACATAAATAAAATATGCATGTGGTGTAACCTTTATTTATTAACATAATTAAAATAGATTAAAAAATGAGAATGCAAATATATATATAAAAATATATATATCAAGAATAATACTAAAAATAGGAAAAAATATAAAAATTAAAATAAAAAGTATGTGCATATTTCAAAAAGCCCCATTTTATCGGGCCCTGTTTTTCATTTATGGCCTGATCAAAAGGTCCGACATTCATATGAAATCATGTCCATACTTCTGATGTAGCTTCACTTTTAAGCCCTTTTGTTTGGGGCTTAAAACTTGTACCACAAAGTGAGGAAAACACTAGAACGCATAGAGCTCAATTTCGTGATTCAAACCTGCTGGGGCTAGAGTGTCCAGGGTAAAAATCCATCTGGATTCCACTCGGGACATTGCTTTGAGATAGTCGCCCCTTCTATGATTTGGCTTAACTAATTGTATGCCCATATAGGAGACACCTCTGCGTGATCGATTGTGCATGTCTGCAAAGTGGCGGGACAATGGATGTCCCTTATATCCCTTTCTAATGTTGTTAAGGTGCTCCTTGATCCTTACTTGCAGAGGTCTCTTAGTTCTGCCTACATACAATATGGAATCCAGATGGATTTTTACCCTGGACACTCTAGCCCCAGCAGGTTTGAATCACGAAATTGATTGTGTTATGGAGCCAGTTTGTTGACTGCTAAAGCAAAAAAGGAAAAACTATACAAATAGTTTAAATCAGGGGTCTCAAACATGCGGCCTGCGGTGCACCACATGTCTCACTCCCGAGGCAAGGAGACATGCCTTCAGGAGGCAAGGAGGCATGCATTCAGGAGCAGCGATGGCATTGGCTGTTCTGTGTGCACACACTGCACAGGACCTGTGATGAGGTCACAGGAGGGGGAGGAGTCAGGGATCACATGATCAGGGGCCTCAGTGTGTGCAGGATGGACACTGCTGTCTGTGTGGTGGTTGTCATGGTGCTGGATGAAGGTAAGTTTATGCGTGGGTTCAGGAGGAGTTTACAGGGTGGATGGAGCAGAGCCATGTGTGTATGAGGTGTACGGCGTGGAGCCCTGTGTGTACGAGGTGTACGGAGCGGAGCCGTGTGTGTACGAGGTGTACGGAGCAGAGCCGTGTGTGTACGAGGTGTACAGAGCGGAACCGTGTGTGTATGAGGTGTACGGAGCGGAGCCGTGTGTGTATGAGGTGTACGGAGCGGAGCCGTGTGTGTACGAGGTGTACGGAGCGGAGCCGTGTGTGTACGAGGTGTACGGAGCGGAGCCGTGTGTGTACGAGGTGTACGGAGCGGAGCCGTGTGTGTATGAGGTGTACGGAGCGGAGCCCTGTGTGTATGAGGTGTACGGAGCGGAGCCCTGTGTGTATGAGGTGTACGGAGCGGAGCCCTGTGTGTACGAGGTGTACGGAGCGGAGCCGTGTGTACGAGGTGTACGGAGCGGAGCCGTGTGTGTACGAGGTGTACGGAGCGGAGCTGTGTGTGTGCGAGGTGTACAGAGCGGAGCCGTGCGTGTACGAGGTGTACGGAGCGGAGCCGTGCGCGTACGAGGTGTACGGAGCGGAGCCCTGTGCGTACGAGGTGTACGGAGCGGAGCCCTGTGCGTACGAGGTGTACGGAGCGGAGCCCTGTGCGTACGAGGTGTACGGAGCGGAGCCCTGTGCGTACGAGGTGTACGGAGCGGAGCCCTGTGTGTATGAGGTGTACGGAGCGGAGCCGTGTGTGTACGAGGTGTACGGAGCGGAGCCCTGTGTGTACGAGGTGTACGGAGCGGAGCCCTGTATGTACGAGGTGTACGGAGCGGAGCCGTGTGTGTACGAGGTGTACATAGCTGAGGCCTGTGTGTACGAGGTGTACGGAGCGGAGCCGTGTGTGTACGAGGTGTACGGAGCGGAGCCATGTGTGCACGATGTGTATGGAGCGGAGTCGTGTGTGTACGAGGTGTACGGAGTGGAGCCGTGTGTGTACGAGGTGTACGTAGCTGAGGCCTGTGTGTACGAGGTGTACGGAGCGGAGCCCTGTGTGTACGAGGAGTACGGAGCGGAGCCGTGTGTGTACGAGGTGTACGCAGCGGAGCCCTGTGTGTACGAGGTGTACGGAGCGGAGCCCTGTGTGTACGATGTGTACGGAGCGGAGCCGTGTGTGTACGAGGTGTACGGAGCGGAGCCCTGTGTGTACGAGGTGTACGGAGCGGAGCCCTGTATGTACGAGGTGTACGGAGCGGAGCTGCGCGTGTACAAGGTGTATTAAGTTTGAAAGGAATGCGGCCCCCCCAGCTCAAATTTTTTTTATGTGCGGCCCATTTACTCTGCCGACTTTGAGATCCCTGGTTTAAATAATCAAGTAATGCTAATTAATCTCATCTCCATTCTTACCCTTTATGTAAATACTGAATGAAGGACACTTGTTAAGTCTAAAAATAGGTTACATGCCTCTGTATAAAGAGACTGAGAGAAAGAAACAGCCAGAGAGATTCTGCCAAGACATCCATACATCTCAAAAGGACCAGAGACAGGTCAGCAGCCATTTTACATCATGGCTCCATTATGAGAAACACGGATCGATTATTCTATAGGAAATAACCTAGGGGTTTTCAGCCTCGGTTGGAAGAATTCAGATTTGCCCTATTGACCATTGCTAAACCATGGATACGTTTGGAGAAGCCAGGTTGTGATCCTCAGATCAATTGGCCTTGTACCTTGTATGGACTGTCATCTTCCTACACTTATTGTTACCTCCTCTCTGTGTGTGTGACACAGGTGGAGTAACGACCCTGGAAGATCTGAAGTCACAGCAGCTATTATCCCGGCGGGTCAGTGGAAGGGTGAGACTCTGTAATGTGCCCCATCTTGGGTACTGTGCTGGGACTGTTCTATGTGTTATCTGCCTGTTCTGTGGTAGAATAAAGCATTGCCCACACTGTTTTACCCTCACCCTGTGTTGTCTGAGTAGCGTTTTGCCCATGTTAAAAGGGGAGCAAGGTTCAGTGGGACGATCACTGGTTCATTCGGTTTTTGCTAGTGGGCAGCGCTCATAGCATTCCGGCAGTGAGAAGCATAGAGGTCTGCTGGAGACCACTGGTTGTCATGCCAACCCATCCGTGACCGATGGGCGGGATTTCCGGCGCGCTTGCTGGAATTGCGCATTAAATGTCGCTGTCAGAGGCTGTTAGGGGCAAATGGCAACTGCTCAAAACAGCTGACGTGCCGAAAAAGATGTGAGCTCACCGCCGGAGCCCACATCAAAGGGAGGAAGTACATTTACACCCGAGGTCAGAAAGGGTTAAAGAGGATTGTTTTTACAGAGACAGAAGTAATAAATCATGTGTACATACAAATAATTACAGAAATACACAGCTTCTAATGGTAAATAGTATAGAGTTACCACAAGAAAATATAATTTGTGTAAACCATGTGTAGATATAAAAATTCAGGCAAATGTCAAATGTTGTAGCTCCATCTAGTGGCCATGTGCAGAAGTGCCATCATAGAGTAACATGTATCCTAAGTAGAGTTGAGCGAAACGGGTCGAAAAAATTCAAAAGTCGCCGAATTTTGGCAAAGTCGGGTTTCATGAAACGAAACCCGACCCTAGGATGAGGTCGGCCACGAGGTCGGCGACTTACGCGCCAAAGTCGAGTTTCAAAAGTTTGTTTTGCGCTCTTTTTCAGCCAATCAGGATCCACGGACACTGTGGGCAACGTGATGACATAGGCACGGGTCACCACCATCTTTCAGAAGGGCATGCAAGTGATTGGCTTGCTTTGGTGGGCATCACAGGGGGTATAAAAGGGCGTACACGCCGACCGCCATCTTACTTCTGCCGATCTTAGCATAGGGAGAGGTTGCTGCTGATTCTGTAGGGAGAGCGTTAGGCAGGGAAGAAGACAAAAAAACTGCTTCTGCTGCTAGCGATTTGGCCTGCACAACACACCAGTCACTGTGTGTGCAGTGCAAGGGGAGGCTATATTGTGGTGTATCAGTGGTGTTGGTTGTTGGGCTGCCTTTTAAGGCTTCCTGACAGGCTGGCATTGCTGTTTACCCACTGCTCCGCAAACTGCTTTTTTAAAAGCAATCCAATCTCCCTTATCCTCTAGTCACTTTGGTCACAGCTGTGCCATCGAGCCTGTCACATAGCGCTCAGATATCAGTGGGCCTCACACAATCCAAAAGTGTCCAGTGTCCAAAAGTGTGTGCAGAGATTCAAAATCTCACTTATCCTCTAGTCACTTAGGTCACAGCTGTGCCATCGAGCCTGTCACATAGCGCTCAGATATTCATTGGGCCTCACACAATCCAAAAGTGTCCAGTGTCCAAAAGTGTGTGCAGAGATTCAAAATCTCACTTATCCTCTAGTCACTTAGGTCACAGCTGTGCCATCGAGCCTGTCACATAGCGCTCAGATATTCATTGGGCCTCACACAATCCAAAAGTGTCCAGTGTCCAAAAGTGTGTGCAGAGATTCAAAATCTCACTTATCCTCCAGTCACTTAGGTCACAGCTGTGCCATCGAGCCTGTCACATAGCGCTCAGATATTCATTGGGCCTCACACAATCCAAAAGTGTCCAGTGTCCAAAAGTGTGTGCAGAGATTCAAAATCTCCCTTATCCTCTAGTCACTTAGGTCACAGCTGTGCCATCGAGCCTGTCACAAAGCGCTCAGATATTCATTGGGCCTCACACAATCCAAAAGTGTCCAGTGTCCAAAAGTGTGTGCAGAGATTCAAAATCTCACTTATCCTCTAGTCACTTAGGTCACAGCTGTGCCATCGAGCCTGTCACATAGCGCTCAGATATTCATTGGGCCTCACACAATCCAAAAGTGTCCAGTGTCCAAAAGTGTGTGCAGAGATTCAAAATCTCACTTATCCTCTAGTCACTTAGGTCACAGCTGTGCCATCGAGCCTGTCACATAGCGCTCAGATATTCATTGGGCCTCACACAATCCAAAAGTCTCCAGTGTCCAAAAGTGTGTGCAGAAATTCAAAATCTCCCCTGTCCTATAAACACCTTGTACCTTGTTTTACATACTATATAGTTTGTTGGATTTTGTCTACATTTCTACCAAAAATGAGGAAGGCTGGTGGAAGAGGCCGTGGAATTGGGCGGGGGTTGGCAGCTGGTAATGATGGTGTTGGTGGTGGATCTGATGGTAGTGGCAAGAGCAAAATAGGACCGAATGCAGGAGGTGTTGAGCCTGCGTCATCGTCTGGCTACATAAGGCCTCGAATGCTTAGTTTTCTAGGAGTTGGCAAACCGCTTTTAAAGCCAGAGCATCAGGAAAAAGTTTTGTCTTACATTGCTGACTCAGCCTCCAGCTCTATCGCCTCCTCTTCTTCAGTTGTAAAAAGTAAAAGCACTGAGTCGTCATTGGAGGCTCATGTTCATGAACCACACCTTTTCTTGTGTCCTGCACCCCAACCAAGATTGAAGGATGACGCAGGCCATACTACTGATTACTCCATGGAGCTGTTTTCACATACCATGCCTGGATTATCAAGTCAAATGGTGAATTACCCAGGCCAAGATGAATCTGACATGGAGTGCACTGATGCACAGCCGCTGATGGATGATTCTGCTGGTACATTCACTCAGAGCACTACATTGTCCTCGCAGTGTACAGAGCCAGATTCTGACCCTGATGAGACTCAGGTGCCCCTTCCCGCACACTATACCACCATACACGGTGACACATAGGAAGGTGCACATGACATAGAAGAGGAGGTGATGGATGACCCAGTTGTTGACCCAGATTGGCATCCATTGGGGGAAGAGGGTGCTGCTTCCAATAGCTCAGATGAGGAGCATCCACAGCAGACATCGACATCGCAACAGTTGTTATCTGGCAGGCCCGGAGCACTCCAAAGACAGGTTCCAAACATCAAAAGAGTTGCTGGACAGCTTGTCCAGAGGGTCAAAAGATCACAGCGTGCTAGGCCGCAAAATGTCTGCCAAAGTAGGAAGAGTGCAGTGTGGCACTTTTTTGAACAAAATCCTCATGATCAGGCCAAGGTTATCTGTAAGAAGTGCGCAAAGACCTTTAGCCGAGGGAAAAATCTGAAAAATTTGAATACCAGTTGCATGCTTAGACATTTAACCAGCATGCACTTGCAAGCGTGGACACAACACCAAACCTCAAGTGCCACATGTGCAACTGATCACAACGAAGGTAGTCATCAACGCTACATTGTTTCCCCCACTGTAAGCCCACTGGTTAGCACAGCAGCAAATGTTGAGGTGTCGTTGCAAGGCCACAGCAGTCAGGGAATCCCACTGTTATATCAATGAAAGACTGATTCTAGGCCATCAGAAAGAACACCAACTCCATCACCATCATCAACCCTCTCTCAGTCCGCCCTGTTCACCGCTACTTCCACCATATGCAGCTCTCAAGTCCAGCTCACCCTCCCAGACACTATGAGTAGGTCAAGAAAGTACTCAGTCTCTCATCCGCGTACACTGGGTTTGAACGCCCACATTGCCAAACTAATCTCGTTTGAGATGATGCCCTTTCGGTTGGTGGAAAGCACAGCTTTCCGCGAACTCATGGCCTATGCAGTACCACGCTATGACCTACCCAGTCGCCACTTCTTCTCTCGCAAAGCCATCCCAGCCCTCCACCATTATGTGAAAGACCGCATTGTCCATGCACTCAAGCAGTCAGTGAGCGGAAAGGTGCACCTCACAACTGATGCATGGTCCAGTCGGCATGGCCAGGGCCGTTACGTGTCCATCACTGCGCACTGGGTTAATGTGGTGGATGCAGGGTCCACAGGGGACAGCGGTGGTGGGACAGTGCTGCCTAGCCCACGGTATAGGAAACAGTTGGCTGTAGGCGTTCGACCCTCCTCCTCCTCCTCCTCCAGAAGCGAAAGCTCGTCCACAGAGCGCAGTCGTACGAGCACTCCATCTGCAGTTGCCACTGTTGCACACGATGTGTCCCCCTATCGAGCAGCTAGTGGAAAGCGTCAGCAGGCTGTGTTGCAGATGATGTGTTTGGGCTAGAGTTGAGCGACTTTTGGTTTTTTAGGGTCGCGTTTCGTTTCGTGAAACCCGACTTTTCCAAAAGTCCGGTCGAGCAAGATCGTCCGATTATAGGGAAAAGTCGGGGTCGCCCCGAAACACGAAACCCAATGTAAGTCAATGGGGAAAAAAAGTCGGCAGTGAGAGGAGGACAGGAAACACACCTACAGTGCCCATTTGAATGCCAAAAGCATCAATTCTTCTTTCTTAAGCTTGTCAACCTTAATTAGCTTCATAATACAAGTTACGCACTGAAAAATGGGGGTTATTTGGCTAAAGTTGTGGGGGGGGGAGGGCTGGCTGCAGGTTTTCATGTGCCCTGGGCGAAAGAGCGCCCCTTTAACACATACCACAACTCATCATGCTCCGATACAGCAGAGAAATAGCGGTATAGTACAATGAAAAATACCTCACTTTTTACATCTCATGACGAGGCCCATCTATTTCTCCATACAGAATCATTGGTCCCATATAATGTTTGAAACAGTATATGATGAGCTCCACATAATGCTACAGTACATGTTGGTCCCCATGGATGAAGCTCCACTGTCTTATGGGCCCAAATAATGCTCCAAACATAATGGGCCCCATTTCTAATGCTCTAGTGTATAATGGGCCCTGTAAATGCTGCTCCAGTGTCTGATGTCCACCTTTGGAATGTTCCAGTGTATGGTGGGCCCCATCTATCATTCTCCAGAGTATAGTGCTCCCCAAAAATTGCTGTCCCAACATTGAAAACAATCAAATAAGTCTCCTCGCTAGGGAATCCCTGTACTTGTCTGGACAGGTGCTGTAGCTTGCTTAACAGCTCGCCAGCCGTTCTCACGCCCAGTATGGATTGCACGTGATTGCACAAAGGTTAGAAAGGGTACCGTATCCCTGGATAACATGTATGGATAGCGTACACATTCAAAATATATGTCTCAGGAGGCAGGCTCAGACGGTGTTAGGCCCAGTATGGATTGCACATGATTGCACAAAGGTTAGAAAGGGTACCGTATCCCTGGATAACATGTATGGATAGCGTACACATTCAAAATATATGTCTATACAGCATGAGGCAGGCTCAGACGGTGTTAGGCCCAGTATGGATTGCACGTGATTGCACAAAGGTTAGAAAGGGTACCGTATCACCGGATAACATGTATGGATAGCGTACACATTCAAAATATATGTCTATACAGCATGAGGCAGGCTCAGACGGTGTTAGGCCCAGTATGGATTGCACGTGATTGCACAAAAGTTAGAAAGGGTACCGGATCACCGGATAACATGTATGGATAGCGTACACATTCAAAATATATGTCTCAGGAGGCAGGCTCAGACGGTGTTAGGCCCAGTATGGATTGCACGTGATTGCACAAAGGTTAGAAAGGGTACCGTATCCCTGGATAACATGTATGGATAGCGTACACATTCAAAATATATGTCTATACAGCATGAGGCAGGCTCAGACGGTGTTAGGCCCAGTATGGATTGCACGTGATTGCACAAAGGTTAGAAAGGGTACCGTATCACCGGATAACATGTATGGATAGCGTACACATTCAAAATATATGTCTATACAGCATGAGGCAGGCTCAGACGGTGTTAGGCCCAGTATGGATTGCACGTGATTGCACAAAGGTTAGAAAGGGTACCGTATCCCCAGATAACATGTATGGATAGCGTACACATTCAAAATATATGTCTCAGGAGGCAGGCTCAGACGGTGTTAGGCCCAGTATGGATTGCACGTGATTGCACAAAGGTTAGAAAGGGTACCATATCCCCGGATAACATGTATGGATAGCGTACACATTCAAAATATATGTCTCAGGAGGCAGGCTCAGACGGTGTTAGGCCCAGTATGGATTGCACGTGATTGCACAAAGGTTAGAAAGGGTACCGTATCCCCAGATAACATGTATGGATAGCGTACACATTCAAAATATATGTCTGTACAGCATGAGGCAGGCTCAGACGGTGTTAGGCCCAGTATGGATTGCACGTGATTGCACAAAGGTTAGAAAGGGTACCGTATCCCTGGATAACATGTATGGATAGCGTACACATTCAAAATATATGTCTCAGGAGGCAGGCTCAGACGGTGTTAGGCCCAGTATGGATTGCACGTGATTGCACAAAGGTTAGAAAGGGTACCGTATCCCCGGATAACATGTATGGATAGCGTACACATTCAAAATATATGTCTATACAGCATGAGGCAGGCTCAGACGGTGTTAGGCCCAGTATGGATTGCACGTGATTGCACAAAGGTTAGAAAGGGTACCGTATCACCGGATAACATGTGTGGATAGCGTACACATTCAAAATATATGTCTATACAGCATGAGGCAGGCTCAGACGGTGTTAGGCCCAGTATGGATTGCACGTGATTGCACAAAGGTTAGAAAGGGTACCGTATCCCCAGATAACATGTATGGATAGCGTACACATTCAAAATATGTCTCAGGAGGCAGGCTCAGACGGTGTCAGGCACAGTATGGATTTGACGGCCCAGATTACACAGCGGAGGAGCAGGGAGAGGTAAAGATTGCAAATGCTGGGGCCCTGCCCAAGCAAGGGGGGCCCACTCGTGGGGGTCGGTACTGGCACTGGGCCCCTCATAGTACAGCGGTGTGTCTGACGGCGGGTGTGCACCACCACCATCAGAGACACTTGATTGCACTATGAGGGACCCTGTGCCAGTGCCCACGCCCAAGAGTCGGCCTACCCACCTGTCCAGGGCAACGGCACTCGCACGGTGTCGTGCGCTAGGTGGTGACCCCGGCCATGGGGGGGGAGGCAGCACAGTTAGGGAGTTTTAGAAAGTGGCATATGTTGATGTTGGACATTCAGCTGATGCAAAAGGCGAAATAGGTGAAGTACCAGGAAGAGGTGGACCAAAGCAAGCCATTTTTCTGTCACCTTATGTGTCATCAGGGGAAGGTGGGACAAAATCCTTGGAAACCCATGCGTGGTTCATTTTAATGAAGGTTAGATCATCCACATTTTGGGTTGACAGACGGGTCCTTTTTTCTGTCAGGATTGATCCAGCTGCACTGAAGACTCTTTCCGATAGCACACTTGCAGCTGGGCAAGCGAGCTCCTGTAAGGCATATTGTGCCAATTCAGGCCAGGTGTCCAGTTTAGCGGCCCAATAGTCAAAGGGGAATGACCTGTGTGGGAGAACATCGATATGGGAGGAAAAGTAGTTTGTAACCATAGTTGACAACTGCTGTCTCCTGTCACTTTCCATCGATGCAGTATTACCAGTTGTGTGAGCGGTATTTGAAAAATCAGTCCACAACATTGTCATGAAACCCCTGTCTCCAACGCCACTTCTGCTGTGTGCACCACGAACACCTCTGCCAAGCTGCCCCCGGCCCGTACGGCTCGTGTGAGAACCATCACCGCTGCTGTGTGCTGGGAATGCCTCAAGCAACCGATTTACCAGAGTTGCTTGTTTATTAGCCAATATTAGGTCAAGGTTCTCCTGTGGCATGATGTTTTGTAATTTGCCTTTATAGCGTGGATCCAGGATGCTGGCCAACCAGTAGTCGTCATCGTTCATCATTTTGGCAATGCGGGGGTCCCTTTTTAGGATCCGCAAGGCATAATCTGACATGTGGGCCAATGTTCCCGGTGTCAATGATGCACTGCGAGTGCTGGTTGGAGGAGCACTTTCTGGCAAATCCACATCCCTCCAGTCACGCACAAACCCTGTACCAGACCATGCCATGCCAACATTTTCACTTGCCCCACGAGATGCATCCTCCTCCCCTAAGTAATCATCCCCATCATCATCCTCCTCCTCCTCTTCTTCCTCCACCTCGTCCAGGAGAGGTCCCTGAGCAGACAATGGCTGAATGTCATCAAGGATTCCCTCCTCCTCTTCCTCCTCATCAACATTGGCTGCAGACGCCTGCTCCTTAAGGTGCGTCAAAGTTTGCATGAGCAGACGCATAAGTGGGATGCTCATGCTTAGGATGGCGTCGTCTGCGCTTACCAGCCGTGTGCATTCCTCAAAACACTGAAGGACTTTACAAAGGTCTTTCAGCTTCGACCACTGCACACCTGTCAACTCCATGTCTGCTCTCAAAGCGCCTGGCCGTGTATCCTCCCACAAATGCATTATGGCCTGCCTCTGCTCGCACAGCCGCTCCACCATGTGCAGGGTGGAGTTCCACCTTGTTGCAATGTCGATAATGAGGCAGTGGTTGGGAAGGTGGAGCAATCGCTGCAGCTTCTGCATACTAACGGAGTGTACAGGCGACCGGCGGATGTGCGCGCACAGTCTTCGCACCTTCTGGAGCAGGGCTGTAAACTCCGGATAATTTTTGAGGAAGCACTGCACCACCAGGTTCAAGGTGTGAGCCAAGCAAGGTATGTGGCTGAGTTTTGAAAGGGCTATGGCTGCCACAAAATTACGGCCGTTATCACTAACTACCTTGCCTGCCTCAAGATGTACACTGCCCAGCCATGACTCAGTTTGTCGCTTCAAGTACTCGGCCAGCACCTCGGCGGTGTGTCTGTCACCCAAACACATCATCTGCAACACAGCCTGCTGATGCTTTCCACTAGCTGCTCGATAGGGGGACACATCGTGTGCAACAGTGGCAGCTGCAGATGGAGTGCTCGTACGACTGCGCTCTGTGGACGAGCTTTCGCTTCTGGAGGAGGAGGAGGAGGAGGGTCGAACGCCTACAGCCAACTGTTTCCTATACCGTGGGCTAGGCAGCACTGTCCCACCACCGCTGTCCCCTGTGGACCCTGCATCCACCACATTAACCCAGTGCGCAGTGATGGACACGTAACGGCCCTGGCCATGCCGACTGGACCATGCATCAGTTGTGAGGTGCACCTTTCCGCTCACTGACTGCTTGAGTGCATGGACAATGCAGTCTTTCACATGATGGTGGAGGGCTGGGATGGCTTTGCGAGAGAAGAAGTGGCGACTGGGTAGGTCATAGCGTGGTACTGCATAGGCCATGAGTTCGCGGAAAGCTGTGCTTTCCACCAACCGAAAGGGCATCATCTCAAGCGAGATTAGTTTGGCAATGTGGGCATTCAAACCCAGTGTACGCGGATGAGAGACTGAGTACTTTCTTGACCTACTCATAGTGTCTGGGAGGGTGAGCTGGACTTGAGAGCTGCATATGGTGAAAGTAGCAGTGGACAGGGCGGACTGAGAGAGGGTTGATGATGGTGATGGAGTTGGTGTTCTTTCTGATGGCCTAGAATCAGTCTTTCATTGATATAACAGTGGGATTCCCTGACTGCTGTGGTCTTGCAACGACACCTCAACATTTGCTGCTGTGCTAACCGGTGGGCTTACAGTGGGGGAAACAATGTAGCGTTGATGACTACCTTCGTTGTGATCAGTTGCACATGTGGCACTTGAGGTTTGGTGTTGTGTCCACGCTTGCAAGTGCATGCTGGTTAAATGTCTAAGCATGCAACTGGTATTCAAATTTTTCAGATTTTTCCCTCGGCTAAAGGTCTTTGCGCACTTCTTACAGATAACCTTGGCCTGATCATGAGGATTTTGTTCAAAAAAGTGCCACACTGCACTCTTCCTACTTTGGCAGACATTTTGCGGCCTAGCACGCTGTGATCTTTTGACCCTCTGGACAAGCTGTCCAGCAACTCTTTTGATGTTTGGAACCTGTCTTTGGAGTGCTCCGGGCCTGCCAGATAACAGCTGTTGCGATGTCGACGTCTGCTGTGGATGCTCCTCATCTGAGCTATTGGAAGCAGCACCCTCTTCCCCCAATGGATGCCAATCTGGGTCAACAACTGGGTCATCCATCACCTCCTCTTCTATGTCATGTGCACCTTCCTCTGTGTCACCGTGTATGGTGGTATAGTGTGCGGGAAGGGGCACCTGAGTCTCATCAGGGTCAGAATCTGGCTCTGTACACTGCGAGGACAATGTAGTGCTCTGAGTGAATGTACCAGCAGAATCATCCATCAGCGGCTGTGCATCAGTGCACTCCATGTCAGATTCATCTTGGCCTGGGTAATTCACCATTTGACTTGATAATCCAGGCATGGTATGTGAAAACAGCTCCATGGAGTAATCAGTAGTATGGCCTGCGTCATCCTTCAATCTTGGTTGGGGTGAAGGACACAAGGAAAGGTGTGGTTCATGAACATGAGCCTCCAATGACGACTCAGTGCTTTTACTTTTTACAACTGAAGAAGAGGAGGCGATAGAGCTGGAGGCTGAGTCAGCAATGTAAGACAAAACTTTTTCCTGATGCTCTGGCTTTAAAAGCGGTTTGCCAACTCCTAGAAAACTAAGCATTCGAGGCCTTATGTAGCCAGACGATGACGCAGGGTCAGCACCTCCTGCATTCGGTCCTATTTTGCTCTTGCCACTACCATCAGATCCACCACCAACACCATCATTACCAGCTGCCAACCCCCGCCCAATTCCACGGCCTCTTCCACCAGCCTTCCTCATTTTTGGTAGAAATGTAGACAAAATCCAACAAACTATATAGTAATGTTAAACAAGGTACAAGGTGTTTATAGGACAGGGGAGATTTTGAATATCTGCACACACTTTTGGACAGTGGACACTTTTGGATTGTGTGAGGCCCACTGTTATCTCAGCGCTATGTGACAGGCTCGATGGCACTGCTGTGACCTAAGTGACTAGAGGATAAGGGAGATTTTGAATATCTGCACACACTTTTGGACACTGGACACTTTTGGATTGTGTGAGGCCCACTGATATCTCAGCGCTATGTGACAGGCTCGATGGCACTGCTGTGACCTAAGTGACTAGAGGATAAGGGAGATTTTGTATATCTGCACACACTTTTGGACACTGGACACTTTTGGATTGTGTGAGGCCCACTGATATCTGAGCGCTATGTGACAGGCTCGATGGCACTGCTGTGACCTAAGTGACTAGAGGATAAGGGAGATTTTGAATATCTGCACACACTTTTGGACACTGGACACTTTTGAATTGTGTGAGGCCCACTGATATCTGAGCGCTATGTGACAGGCTCGATGGCACTGCTGCGACAAAAGTGACTAGAGGATAAGGGAGATTTTGAATATCTGCACACACTTTTGGACACTGGACACTTTTGAATTGTGTGAGGCCCACTGATATCTGAGCGCTATGTGACAGGCTCGATGGCACTGCTGCGACAAAAGTGACTAGAGGATAAGGGAGATTTTGAATATCTGCACACACTTTTGGACACTGGACACTTTTGAATTGTGTGAGGCCCACTGATATCTCAGCGCTATGTGACAGGCTCGATGGCACTGCTGTGACAAAAGTGACTAGAGGATAAGGGAGATTTTGAATATCTGCACACACTTTTGGACAGTGGACACTTTTGGATTGTGTGAGGCCCACTGTTATCTCAGCGCTATGTGACAGGCTCGATGGCACTGCTGTGACCTAAGTGACTAGAGGATAAGGGAGATTTTGAATATCTGCACACACTTTTGGACACTGGACACTTTTGGATTGTGTGAGGCCCACTGATATCTCAGCGCTATGTGACAGGCTCGATGGTACTGCTGTGACCTAAGTGACTAGAGGATAAGTGAGATTTTGAATGTCTGCACACACTTTTGGACACTGGACACTTTTGGAATGTGTGAGGCCCAATGAATATCTGAGCTCTATGTGACAGGCTCGATGGCACAGCTGTGACCTAAGTGACTAGAGGATAAGTGAGATTTTGAATGTCTGCACACACTTTTGGACACTGGACACTTTTGGATTGTGTGAGGCCCAATGAATATCTGAGCGCTATGTGACAGGCTCGATGGCACAGCTGTGACCAAAGTGACTAGAGGATAAGGGAGATTGGATTGCTTTTAAAAAAGCAGTTTGCGGAGCAGTGGGTAAACAGCAATGCCAGCCTGTCAGGAAGCCTTAAAACGCAGCCCAACAACCAACACCACTGATACACCACTATATAGCCTCCCCTTGCACTGCACACACAGTGACTGTTGTGTTGTGCAGGCCAAATTGCTATCAGCAGCAGAAGCAGTTTTTTTTTCTTCTCAGCAGGACAAAAAAAAAAAAATTGGGATTGCTTAAGCAGTTTGAGGCCCAATGAATATCTGAGCGCTATGTGACAGGCTCGATGGCGCAGCTGTGACCAAAGTGACTAGAGGATAAGGGAGATTGGATTGCTTTTAAAAAAGCAGTTTGCGAAGCAGTGGGTAAACAGCAATGCCAGCCTGTCAGGAAGCCTTAGAAGGCAGCCCAACAACCAACACCACTGATACACCACAATATAGCCTCCCCTTGCACTGCACACACAGTGACTGGTGTGTTGTGCAGGCCAAATCGCTAGCAGCAGAAGCAGTTTTTTTGTCTTCTTCCCTGCCTAACGCTCTCCCTACAGAATGAGCAGCAACCTCTCCCTATGCTAAGATCGGCAGAAGTAAGATGGCGGTCGGCGTGCACGCCCTTTTATACCCCCTGTGACGCCCACCAAAGCAAGCCAATCACTTGCATGGCCTTCTGAAAGATGGTGGTGACCCGTGCCTATGTCATCACGTTGCACACAGTGTCCGTGGATCCTGATTGGCTGAAAAAGAGCGCAAAACAAACTTTTGAAATGCGACTTTGGCGCGTAAGTCGCCGACCTCGTGGCCGACCTCATCCTAGGGTCGGGTTTAGTTTCATGAAACCCGACTTTGCCAAAAGTCGGCGACTTTTGAATTTTTTCGACCCGTTTCGCTCAACTCTAGTTTGGGCGACAGGCACACCGCCGAGGTAGTGGCCGAGTACTTGAAGCGACAAACTGAGTCATGGCTGGGCAGTGTACATCTTGAGGCAGGCAAGGTAGTTAGTGATAACGGCCGTAATTTTGTGGCAGCCATAGCCCTTTCAAAACTCAGCCACATACCTTGCTTGGCTCACACCTTGAACCTGGTGGTGCAGTGCTTCCTCAAAAATTATCCGGAGTTAACAGCCCTGCTCCAGAAGGTGCGAAGACTGTGCGCGCACATCCGCCGGTCGCCTGTACACTCCGTTCGTATGCAGAAGCTGCAGCGATTGCTCCACCTTCCCAACCACCGCCTCATTATCGATATTGCAACAAGGTGGAACTCCACCCTGCACATGGTGGAGCGGCTGTGCCAGCAGAGGCAGGCCATAATGCATTTGTGGGAGGATACATGGCCAGGCACTTTGAGAGCAGACATGGAGTTGACAGGTGTGCAGTGGTCAAAGCTGAAAGACCTCTGTAAAGTCCTTCAGTGTTTTGAGGAATGCACACGGCTGGTAAGCGCAGACGACGCCATCCTAAGCATGAGCATCCCACTTATGCGTCTGCTCATGCAAACTTTGACGCACCTTAAGGAGCAGGCTTCTGCAGTCAATGTTGATGAGGAGGAAGAGGAGGAGGGAATCCTTGATGACATTCAGCCTTTGTCTGCTCAGGGACCTCTCCTGGACGAGGTGGAGGAAGAAGAGGAGGAGGAGGATGATGATGGGGATGATTACTTAGGGGAGGAGGATGCATCTCGTGGGGCAAGTGAAAATGTTGGCGTGGCAAGGTCTGGTACAGGGTTTGTGCGTGACTGGAGGGATGTGGATTTGCCAGAAAGTGCTCCTCCACCCAGCACTCGCAGTGCATCATTGACACCGGGAACATTGGCCCACATGTCAGATTATGCCTTGCGGATCCTAAAAAGGGACCCCCGCATTGCCAAAATGATGAACGATGACGACTACTGGTTGGCCAGCATCCTGGATCCACGCTATAAAGGCAAATTACAAAACATCATGCCACAGGAGAACCTTGACCTAATATTGGCTAATAAACAAGCAACTCTGGTAAATCGGTTGCTTGAGGCATTCCCAGCACACAGCAGCGGTGATGGTTCTCACACGAGCTGTACGGGCCGGAGGCAGCTTGGCAGAGGTGTTGGTGGTGCACACAGCAGAAGTGGCGTTGGAGACAGGGGTTTCATGACAATGTTGTGGACTGATTTTTCAAATACCGCTCACACAACTGGTAATACTGCATCGATGGAAAGTGACAGGAGACAGCAGTTGTCAACCATGGTTACAAACTACTTTTCCTCCCATATCGATGTTCTCCCACACAGGTCATTCCCCTTTGACTATTGGGCCGCTAAACTGGACACCTGGCCTGAATTGGCCCAATATGCCTTACAGGAGCTCGCTTGCCCAGCTGCAAGTGTGCTATCGGAAAGAGTCTTCAGTGCAGCTGGATCAATCCTGACAGAAAAAAGGACCCGTCTGTCAACCCAAAATGTGGATGATCTAACCTTCATTAAAATGAACCATGCATTGGTTTCCAAGGATTTTGTCCCACCTTCCCCTGATGACACATAGGGTGACAGAAAAATGGCTTGCTTTGGTCCACCTCTTCCTGGGACTTGACCTATTTCGCCTTTTGCATCAGCTGAATGTCCAACATCAACATATGCCACTTTCTAAAACTCCCTAACTGTGCTGCCTCCCCCCCCATGGCCGGGGTCACCACCTTGCGCACGACACCGTGCGAGTGCCGTTGCCCTGGACAGGTGGGTAGGCCGACTCTTGGGCGCGGGCACTGGCACAGGGTCCCTCATAGTGCAATCAAGTGTCTCTGACGGTGGTGGTGCACACCCGCCGTCAGACACACCGCTGTACTATGAGGGGCCCAGTGCCAGTACCGACGCCCACGAGTGGGCCCCCCTTGCTTGGGCAGGGCCCCAGCATTTGCAATCTTTACCTGTCCCTGCTCCTCCGCTGTGTAATCTGGGCCGTCAAATCCATACTGTGCCTGACACCGTCTGAGCCTGCCTCCTGAGACATATATTTTGAATGTGTACGCTATCCATACATGTTATCTGGGGATACGGTACCCTTTCTAACCTTTGTGCAATCACGTGCAATCCATACTGGGCCTAACACCGTCTGAGCCTGCCTCCTGAGACATATATTTTGAATGTGTACGCTATCCATACATGTTATCTGGGGATATGGTACCCTTTCTAACCTTTGTGCAATCACGTGCAATCCATACTGGGCCTAACACCGTCTGAGCCTGCCTCCTGAGACATATATTTTGAATGTGTACGCTATCCATACATGTTATCCGGGGATACGGTACCCTTTCTAACCTTTGTGCAATCACGTGCAATCCATACTGGGCCTAACACCGTCTGAGCCTGCCTCCTGAGACACATATTTTGAATGTGTACGCTATCCATACATGTTATCTGGGGATACGGTACCCTTTCTAACCTTTGTGCAATCACGTGCAATCCATACTGGGCCTAACACTGTCTGAGCCTGCCTCCTGAGACATATATTTTGAATGTGTACGCTATCCATACATGTTATCCGGGGATACGGTACCCTTTCTAACCTTTGTGCAATCACGTGCAATCCATACTGGGCCTAACACCGTCTGAGCCTGCCTCCTGAGACATATATTTTGAATGTGTACGCTATCCATACATGTTATCCGGGGATACGGTACCCTTTCTAACCTTTGTGCAATCACGTGTAACCCATACTGGGCGTGAGAACGGCTGGCGAGCTGTTAAGCAAGCTACAGCACCTGTGGTTTGCACACGTAAGTTTTTCATTTTTTCAGGAATGACGGTTAGGCCTAATTCCGGAACTGCAGTTGACCTGCACTTACTGGGAAATCATTGTTCGCGGGTAATAATTGTAATCAGTGATCCCCATCACTAACGTTGTTCAGCGGGTTATCTGCACCTGTAAGCGACAAACGCTGGCCTTTTCAGTGTAGCGCACATGCAGCCACGGACATGTAAGGGCATGACACACCAGTTATTGGCCAATCTCATGTTCCAGAGCCTCACGTGTCCCTCTAGTAAGCCGGACTCGGACCGCGGGGCATGACGGAGTCTCGTTCGTTAATGGAATTAAGCTTGCAATGTGTGCATCTGTTCTGTAGCTGGCATGGTTGAGGTTTCCCAGGTGGAGTCGAATTTAACCGTAGGCTCCACTCCTGGTGGTGCCCTTCTGGACATTCCTTTAAGGTTCAGCTTTGCAACCATACTGCCCACGTAAAACAAACACTTTGCCTTCATGAACGCTGTTTGGAGGGTCATGACTCGTGGGAATAACGCCGCCCAATCAGTTAACCTGCTAGAGAGATCCTTCGTTGCTCCCAAGCATGACATCACACTCCCTAGGAGGAAGGTAATGCCACTGTGGCGACCGTACTCCTGGGGGCGACACAAGTGCACTGATGCCCAGCCACTGCTCGATGAATCTGCTGGTACATTGACCCAGACCACTACATTCCCCTCACACGCTACACGGCCTGAATCTGACCCTGATGAAACTCAGGTTACCCTTCCCATATACAGTTCCATCTTACACGGTGACAAAGAGGAAGCTGCAGATGAAAGTGCAGGTTCGGCCCACCCGCCATCAGACACACCACCGTACTATCAGGGGCCCTGTGCCAGTGCCGTCGCCAACGAGTGGGCCCCCCCTGCTTGCTCAGGATCACAGTACTTGCAAAGTTGAAATACTGTGCAGTGAGATGGAAGATGGGGATGACGAGGAGTCCAGACTAGTACAGGGATTCCCTAGCGAGGAGACTTATTTGATTGTTTTCAATGTTGGGACAGCAATTTTTGGGGAGCACTATACTCTGGAGAATGATAGATGGGGCCCACCATACACTGGAACATTCCAAAGGTGGACATCAGACACTGGAGCAGCATTTACAGGGCCCATTATACACTAGAGCATTAGAAATGGGGCCCATTATGTTTGGAGCATTATTTGGGCCCATAAGACAGTGGAGCTTCATCCATGGGGACCAACATATACTGTAGCATTATGTGGAGCTCATCAAATACTGTTTCAAACATTATATGGGACCAATGATTCTGTATGGAGAAATAGATGGGCCTCGTCATGAGATGTAAAAAGTGAAGTATTTTTCATTGTACTATACCGCTATTTCTCTGCCGTATCGGAGCATGATCATTGATGAGTTGTGGTATGTGTTAAAGGGGCGCTCTTTCGCCCAGGGCACATGAAAACCTGCAGCCAGCCCTCCCCCCCCCCCCACAACTTTAGCCAAATAACCCCCATTTTTCAGTGCATAACTTGTATTATGAAGTTAATTAAGGTTGACAAGCTTAAGAAGAATTGATGCTTTTGGCATTCAAATGGGCACTGTAGGTGTGTTTCCTGTCCTCTCACTGCCGACTTTTATTCCCCATTGACTTAAATTGGGTTTCGTGACTACCCCGACTTTTCCCTATAATCGGACGATCTTGCTCGACCCGACTTTTGGAAAAGTCGGGTTTCA
This sequence comes from Dendrobates tinctorius, assembly GCF_039654945.1. NCBI lineage: Eukaryota > Metazoa > Chordata > Amphibia > Anura > Dendrobatidae > Dendrobates > Dendrobates tinctorius. The sequence goes on from NW_027361685.1 coordinate 634,156, forward strand.
CGAAACGAAACGCGACCCTAAAAAACCAAAAGTCGCTCAACTCTAATCCTAAGAGAGTGTCACTATCAAGGTGGGGATGAGATAAGTGCACCGTATTTACTGAGTATAAGATAAATCCATACATAGATATATGGAAACGGATTGTAGATCTATCACTGGATATCAGTGTATAAGGGGAATAGATCCTGTGCACTTATAGATGAATATCTTATATAATGAGAGGACACAGAGCAAAGGGTATAAATAGTGAGAGAATAAAGAGCTGACAGCGCATTACATCCCTGGGATACAGATAGGAGATATAAAGTGCAGCCAGTGCTATATGGGATATCCCAGGAATACAGCACAGCCCATATAGTGTAAAGGAGGAACCATCCTAACAAGAGATGGGGATTACAGATCCTACAGATGACATGCCGGGAGTGTACAGAGAAAGATGGCAGAGTCACCACTATTCCCTCTTACCGGCGTTTCGCCACGTCAGCTTCCTCAGAGGGTACGGATAAGTGTTTCCAACACACCAAGGTCCTGCACTAATCCAGGCAAGGGGAGTAACTCTGGGGTAAAGTGGGGGTGTTTCTAAAGGAATTTGGGCTGTTCCCCGGTCATATCTTCCCCAGTGAAGCAGGAGGATCAGGATGAAAACCTGTTGGTAAGACCAAGATGGATAATGCTGCATAGAGCCATCTGGTAGTGATCAATCAGGTAAAGTGATAGTGAGGGGGGTCCGGAAACAAAACAATGCAGGTGAAAAGGGCCAAATGTGACCCCACCAAGTGACCAGTGAGAGTGCAACTGTGCAACGGGTAAGAAAAGAGAATAAAAAGTGATATGGTAAAGATATAAAGAGAAAAGCAGCTTAATAACAGTGATGATAATAAAATCTATGGGAAATGTTTGTGGTGAAGTGTATACACTCCTAGAAATGTTTCCTCTACAATATAGAGATATAAATGATCAGTATTAGGACGTGTAACAAAGAGGAATCTGTTATTATATAGAGAGAATGTAACGAGCAATAAATGACGGGAATAATCGGGAATGAAATTGTTATTAATAATATAATGAGATCCCAGCACCTGACACTTCCCGGGATATATGGGCTTATATTAGAATCCCAATTACCAACTGGAAAGATAAAAACAAAGGGAAAAGGGCGGAACAAAAAACAAGCCCCAAACACCTCATAACCCACAATGTAAGGGCAGAAAAATACCGGAAAATATAAGTGTCTATTCACACTGCAATATTAGTCACCTGTGATCTGTGTCTCTCCCAGAAGAGAAGTCATCACAGCGTCATTCCCCGTAATAACCGTATAGAGGAGGAAATGATGGCGGAGAGAGCGTCCATTGTTAGAATAGTGGGGAGACACAGGTGGGATCCAATGCTCCTGACTGTCCGGATGTCTAGAGGATCGTCACCATCGGAGAGTAAAGTGCAGATCGGCGATCTTGTGACCGGTGTATTATGGGGAAATAAGAAACAAATAAGACACATTGAGATCAGAGAAAACTGTTCTATGTAATAAAGAGTGTAGAGAACGAATTCCACCAAACCCCCTATAGGAAAGGGGAGAAGCTGAGAACTTCATCTACACCATTGGGATGTCAGGGGTTTAATTGCCGGATCCATTTAGTCTCTAATTGTGACCAGATCTTTTCCCAGTCGCCCCCTATTGGTAACCAGGACCCTATCGGTGCCAGAGACACGGAGTAAGCTGGAATCACAGGTATGTGTTTTATAGTCAACTCCTCTAAATCAGAAGCCATGAACATAACGCGGAATTGACAAAACAAATAATTTCTAACTTTCCCTTTAAGTGGCAGAAAGACACAATTAACCCCTTCATGCTGCGGCCCATTTTCGTTTTTTGTTTCTGTTTTTTTCTTCCCAGAGCCATAACTCTTTATCTCTCTGGCCACATAGACATATGAGGCCTTGATGTTTGCGGGGCGAGTTGTACTTTTCAATGACTCCCTTAATTTTACCACATAGTGCACTCAAAAACGAGAGAAAAATTCCAAGTGCGGTGAAATCGAGAAAAAACAATTCTGACATTGTTTATTGTGAATTGTTTTTGTACATTTTGTGGTATAATTGACTGTGTAATATGATTCTCCTCATCACTATGATTACGGCAACACCGAACATCTCCAGTTTTTATTATTCTTTTAGTGGAGAAAAAAAATCTGAGGTTTGGAAAGAAACATTTTTGGAGCAGTTTCTCCATTTCCCGAGACCCGTAACATTGTTATTTTCCTCCGGTGGAGCTGTATGATGGATTATTTTCTGCAGGACGAGATAACGTTTTTATTAGTACAATTGTGATCGCTCGTTACAGCATTTTTTGTGGAATTGTGCCAACCATAAATACGTAATTTTGTCATTCTCACATTTTTCCTATTTCCGGTGTTTACTGATCGGGTTAATTGTTTTTATGTTTTTTACAGAGCGGTAAAAGACACACAGGCAGTGCTGTACAAAAACAACAGATAATGTAACAAAAAAGAACAGCGAGCACCGAAGGAGATAAAAACTGCCAAGATCCTGTTATTAGAGAAGCCGATAAAGGCAATAATGTAGTGTTAGTAGCAATGGACAATATAGTAAGGAGCAGAAAGACAGCGATCAGAGAGCAGCACAGAGAAAAACAAGCGCTGATCCCACAAATAACGAGAAGGAACAACTAAGATCTTCTCTGAGATTTCACATAGAGAAGGGACGATTGTCTAAGAAATATCAGAGAAACTCTTCCCTGAATTTCCACACAAGCCGCATTGGTGTTATATTCCTAAAGTTCACAAAGACGCAGCGCCCCCACCAGGCCACCCGATAGTGCGCGGGGTCGGATCAGTAACAGAATCTTTATCTACATTTATAGACCGGTGTCTGAGACCATTACTGAGAATAGCACCTGCTCACATCAAGGACACCGGAGATTATAGAGAATTGTGTCCGGTATAGATTGGCAGGAGGGTTATAGATTGGCTTTGATCGACGTCGGGAGCTTGTACGCACGAATTCCACAAATCACAGGACTGGAAGCAATAAAAAATCTATGGAAAACACTGCTGAAACAGATGACTATATTGGATTCATCCTGGAAAGCCTGAATGTTATATTGTCCCATAAGGCCTTCTCTTTTGGGGGCAGCTGGTCCACCCAGATGACGGGGACAGCGATGGGGGCGCCGGATGCTGCAGTCTCACTAATTTGTTCTTGCCAGACTTTGAAAATAAATATATTTATAGTGTAAAACTGACACCTCCGTGCGGATCACCGGTACATGGATGATGTGTTTCTGGTGTGGCCTGGTACAGAAAGGGGTTAATGATTTCATTAAATATTTAAGGAGGAGAATAAGGTTAATATGAGATTTATTCACAATTTGGACAGAATAACTTAGATTTCTCAGATGTGAATAATAAAATAGTGGATGGTAGAATAATAACCAGCACCTATAAAAACCTGCAGCCCCCAATATGTCCCTCCATTCTAATAATGCGCACCTGGAACATACTAACAGAGGCCGACCATACAGCCGGTATCTGAGGCTGAGAACAATGAATAGTAGAGAAGAAGGTTTCCTACAACAAGCGAATGACCTGACAGACGACTTATTACACAGAGGTTATCCGCCAACATTATTACACTGTGCTAGAGCGATGGAGGAACCCATGTGGGTCTAGTTACAAGATCCAGGAGGAAGAGCAGAAAAAAGGACGAGATAATAAAAGGTTTATTGTCACTTTTACACCTAATCCCAATATGAATGTAATAAAATCAGCGATAAACAGGAATTGGCATTTGTGAGGAGATAAAGATTTAGCCGTAGCAGCAAAGAACAACCCTCGATTGCTTCTAGAAGAAGCGGTGACTTAGATGACTTATCGCTACAGGAAAGATTCCAGGAGAAGAACAATAAAGTCACCTGGTTACATGGAAGACGTCCAAGAGGCCATTTCCATTGTGGGGATCGCTCCTTCTGTCATCTCCATCTTACAGGAGAAATCTGAGGATCGGGGCGATGACAGTAGATAAACTAATCACGGGCCGCACAGAGCAAGCGCTTTATGTCATATACTGCCCAGGATGATTCTTATATTGCCCAGACTATTAGACCGCGGCACATCAGGCTCAGAGAACATTTCCATTCAGTCACACAGGGAAAGGATCTGTGACATTAATGATATAAGAGAGGTCCATAATGCGGACCCCAATGTGCTGAGATCTGCAGGAATTGAGCCCGGTGATTATCCTGTACAAGGCGGTGACCAGAATAGATTACTACTAACAAGAGAAGCAGCATGGATTGTGGATTGCGATGCACAAGTTCCCCTTGGCCTCAGTGATACATTGAATATGTCTGTGTGGCTGTGATCTATGTTATAATTCTATTAATTTTTTGTATTAATCATCTCACTGTACTCACTGTAAATGTTTTACACTTCTCAGTTAACCATTCCCTAACCCTTGTTAAAATGAAGTGGTGTAACCCCCTGACAAGCATGGACCGGTAGAAGTGCTAAGCAAGTGCGAAACGGCCGTAGTCCGTCAGGCTCTCTCCTCTGTATAGCTCCCTGCTACCTGCACGCCGCACTCTAATATGGTTTGATGTCTCGTTTCACCATGGAATACAATTGTTAGAAGGATCTGGGTGACAATTCTTTCAATTCCTTATGATTACTCTTTTACGTATACACAATGGTGATGAATGGAAGGCCGCATTCAATACACCGGAGGGGCATATTGAAAATTTGGTGATGCCATTCAGATTAAACAATGCTCCGGCAGCCTTTGAAAATGTCATGTTTTTTCTCCCCGATGGGTAGATTTGCGGTAGTTTACCTGGATTATATATTGAGTTACTCACGTCCTCTGCAGAAGCATCATGAGCATTTTAGACAGCTGGAGTGGGAAAAACATTACCCAGCAATCCGTTTTTGATATTTTGAAGACCTCCATCATTGAACAATGTCCTAGCACCAGCAAACATAAAAGAGAAGGAAGATTTGCTAAAAATCGCCTGTCTCCCGAATAAAATCATTACATGCAATCTGAAAACTTGCCTCTGTTGTGACTCGATCTGCCATGGTCTCTCTGAATTCACCCTTATTTCTACTGGTGAAACTTTCCCAATCTAAACTCCCATGTCATGTTCCACCAGTTATGTTACATACGTGATTATATGCTCATACCAGAAATTATATGTGGGAAGGACGACCCAACCCCTCCACAAAAGGCTGAACTCACACCGTTCCAATACTCCATAGGGTTTTCTCCAACATGGGCTTTCACGTCACTGCACCATCAAACACAAGAAAGATTCCACACAACTGAGAATATTCCCCACAGAGGAGATTCCCCCACAGGGTCAGAATCGCATTGGACAACTACATCGGGAAGAAATCTTCTGGATTTATAAACTAAACCCCCTTACTCCAAAGGGCCTCAGTGAGATTACAGATGTTACAGAGGCTCCTGCTGCACCAGCCTGGGATAAGTCAGATCATCGCCGGATCACCGAACACCTCCTGTGACCCGGCTCCACCAGCGCTGCCGACCCCCCCCCGGGTTTACTGAATTCAGACTGTGGGACAGAACCCCATTTGACACATTAACTTTTGCCCTATTTTTCTTCTGAAACTTTGGGGTGCATCTTATAGTCCGAAAGATACAGTATATCTTTATTCATTCTTTTAGGTGACCTCACTTCATTCATAGGCACTTTATAATATAATTATTGTATGTAAGTGTGTTCTGTTTTTTCATGAACTATAATTTATCTTTGTGTGACGGACTTTCTCATGAACTGTGACATTTTGTGCTTTGTTGGCGTTTTTTCATTCCAGAGACATACTGATAGGGAATTTAGATTGTGAGCCCCATCGGGGACAGCGATGATAATGTGTGCAAACTGTAAAGTGCTGCGGAATATATTGGCGCTATCTAAATAAAAAGATTATTGTTATTAATATTATAAAGACTGCATATAAAACGTTCCAGGCTTCACATGTTTATCCACTATCAGGTTTCGTCCTGAGGAAGACGTCCTGCGTGACTGTGAAACGCGTTGACTTTGAAAACCTATTTGAATAAACGTTTTTAATGAAAATCTCCATCTCCGATCGTCTCCATCAGCAGCGCAGGTACAGACACATTATACCCGAATCAGCTCTTCTGCTCGGTCTTTGGCCCCGTGTCCTGCAGCAGCTGATTTATGCATTGAGCATGGTGTAAAGGCGCCACTCCATCAGGTGAGTGTAATACTCCCCTACTCTCATTATATCTGGTTATCAGGTAAGACCCTATTTTTCGCTTGTTTGTTCCTCAGTATCTCGACTACAAGAAATCTCTGTAACACTTTCAGGTTACTTGGCTAAAACCAATGAAGGGACTGCTGGGACCGTAACGGGGTCCATCTGAGACCCCAATGCAGAAGTCAAATGTCCTGAGAGCTGGACCTGCTGGACCACAAATTGTCATTTCTCCAGGTTACCAAATAAATAGTTGTCACGTAGAACCCGGAGAACCTGTCTGACATGCTCAGCATGCTCCTCCAGAGGACGGGAGTAACTCACTATATCATCCAGGAAAATTACCACAAATCTACCAATCAGTGAGGAAAATATAATTACTGACATTGTCACAGACTGCCGGAGCATTGGTTACCCCGAATGGCGGCATCAGGTTGGGTTTTCTTACAACGAATATTGGATTTATGTTGGGCCCCCTGTCCCTGACAGCCGGTGTCGTTTCCCCTACAGAGGCTAATCCACAAGGGCACTGAGGAGCGAGACTCGGGCGAGTTTCTCCCAAGTGTGACCCCGACCTCAGCCGGACTCTGAAAGGAGGAAATAACCGAGATTTGGGCATTTTGGCTCCTGGTGTGGAGTCGATAGCACAATCATATGCCGCCATATAGTAGACGGCCGGTAACCGGTGATAATTCTCTCATGTGTGGGGTCTATTTCCCTCCAGAGAAATCACACGTTACATTCCACACATAACACTGTGTAGAGAAGGCGGCGCGGGGTAATTGAGCCAGTAGTGAGGGGCGAATAATGGCGGGAATGTCACTGAGGAGAAGGCTCCATGGAGCGTCTTCACTCCGGAGATCATGTGACCCCTGACTCCTCCCCTCCTGTGAACTCATCACAGGTCCTGTGCACAGAGCAGCCATATATGTGGAGTGCGGCTCTGCAGGTTAGTGATGGGCAGTCCGGCTCTTCTGGCTCCTTTCCCCACTTTTCTCCCTTCTGTCCCTTCACTATAAAGCCTGGGCCACATTATACAGCTGTACAGGGGTCTAGTGAAGGCTTTTTAGCCCTTTCCTCAGACTGTAGCTCCTGAGCACAGGCCCTCACTCCTGTCCCTTCACTATAAAGTCTGGGCCTCATTATACAGCTGTACAGGGGTCTAGTGAAGGCTTTTTAGCCCTTTCCTCAGCCTGTAGCTCCTGAGCACAGGCCCTCACTCCTGTCCCTTCACTATAAAGCCTGGGCCTCATTATACAGCTGTACAGGGATCTAGTGAAGGCTTTTTAGCCCTTTCCTCAGTCTGTAGTTCCTGGGAACAGGCCCTCACTCCTGTACCTTCACTATAAAGCCTGGGCCTCATTATACAGCTGTACAGGGGTCTAGTGAAGGCTTTTTAGCCCTTTCCTCAGACTGTAGCTCCTGGGCACAGGCCCTCACTCCAGTCCCTTCACTATAAAGCCTGGGCCTCATTATACAGCAGTACAGGGGTCTAGTGAAGGCTTTTTAGCCCTTTCCTCAGTCTGTAGTTCCTGGGAACAGGCCCTCACTCCAGTCCCTTCACTATAAAGCCTGGGCCTCATTATACAGCTGTACAGGGGTCTAGTGAAGGCTTTTAGCCCTTTCCTCAGTCTGTAGATCCTGGGCACAGGCCCTCATTTCTGTCCCTTCACTATAAAGCCTGGGCCTCATTATACAGCTGTACAGAGGTCTAGTGAAGGCTTTTTAGCCCTTTCCTCAGACTGTAGCTCCTGGGCACAGGCCCTCACTCCTGTCCCTTCACTATAAAGCCTGGGCCTCATTATACAGCTGTACAGGGGTCTAGTGAAGGCTTTTTAGTCCTTTCCTCAGACTGTAGCTCCTGGGCACAGGCCCTCACTCCTGTCCCTTCACTATAAAGCCTGGGCCTCATTATACAGCTGTACAGGGGTCTAGTGAAGGCTTTTTAGCCCTTTCCTCAGACTGTAGCTCCTGGGCACAGGCCCTCACTCCTGTCCCTTCACTATAAAGCCTGGGCCTCATTATACAGCTGTACAGGGGTCTAGTGAAGGCTTTTTAGCCCTTTCCTCAGACTGTAGCTCCTGGGCACAGGCCCTCACTCCTGTCCCTTCACTATAAAGCCTGGGCCTCATTATACAGCTGTACAGGGGTCTAGTGAAGGCTTTTTAGCCCTTTCCTCAGACTGTAGCTCCTGGGAACAGGCCCTCACTCCTGTCCCTTCACTATAAAGCCTGGGCCTCATTATACAGCTGTACAGGGGTCTAGTGAAGGCTTTTTAGCCCTTTCCTCAGTCTGTAGCTCCTCGGATCAGGCCCTCACTCCTGTCCCTTCACTATAAAGCCTGGGCCTCATTATACAGCTGTACAGGGGTCTAGTGAAGGCTTTGTAGCCCTTTCCTCAGACTGTAGTTCCTGGGCACAGGCCCTCACTCCTGTCCCTTCACTATAAAGCCTGGGCCTCATTATACAGCTGTACAGGGGTCTAGTGAAGGCTTTTTAGCCCTTTCCTCAGACTGTAGTTCCTGGGCACAGGCCCTCACTCCTGTCCCTTCACTATAAAGCCTGGGCCTCATTATACAGCTCTACAGGGGTCTAGTGAAGGCTTTTTAGCCCTTTCTTCAGTCTGTAGCTCCTGGGAACAGGCCCTCCTGTTATGATTGAGTCACCGTAGGAGGCAAAAAACAGAAATGCTAGCTAAGTCCAGAAAACCAGAGAGGTTGGCAGCTATCGGATTGCAGACCCCTGATCCTATCACAACAACTAGCAGTAGCCGTGGGGGTTCCTACGATGCCCTAGACCCCTCGATCACAGCTGGAGAAATAAATAGGCCTAAAGAAAGAAAGGGGAAATCTAAACTGCACCAGAGCAGACCCCAAAGCAGTAGGCAGCCCCCAACATATAATGACGATGAAGCAAGATGAAAACACCAACACAGACAGAAAGATAGACTGAGCAAAGACGGGGCCCAAAACTACCTAGATAGGAAAGGACAGGAAGGCTGCTGTCTGCAAGCCGTAAAAAACCCTATGAAAATAAGAGCCAACAGACTGACAGTGAAAAAGACCCTGAAGACGCTAGGCTTCAAAAAGCTATGTCAGTACTCAGGAATATTCTGAAGACAGAGCAACAGGCAAAAGGAGATTCAGCTCATCCCAGCAGGGAATGGCAGAATCCAAAAAAGCAAGGAAAACAAACACAAAACATAAATGCAAACAGGCAAAGCAGAAACTTGGCTTTAGGGAAGCAAGAATCAGACTGGTATCCTAGGAGTCCACAGAGAAATCACCCGCAGGGCAGGAGGGCGTCGGCAGCCTTATATCCAGTCAGTGACTCCACTCAGCCAGTCATCCTCATTAGACTCAGGTGCCTGATAATCAGGCTCATTACCTTCCTTTACCAGAATAGGGAGTTCCCCAGACCTCAGTGAAGAAGGGGAAAATGAACTCACAACACCCTCCCTCCTGTCCCTTCATTATAAAGCCTGGGCCTCATTATACAGCTGTACAGGGGTCTAGTGAAGGCTTTTTAGCCCTTTCCTCAGACTGTAGCTTCTAGGTTCAGCCCCTCACTCCTGTCCCTTCACTATAAAGCCTGGGCCTCAGTATACAGCTGTACAGGGGTCTAGAGAAGGCTTTTTAGCCCTTTCCTCAGACTGTAGCTCCTGGGAACAAGCCTCACTCCTGTCCCTTCACTATAAAGTCTGTGGGTCGCCCTCACACCCAGGGCAGCGGGGTACCCGGTACCGGGCCGGTGTAAGGGGGATGTGTCACAGCAACAGTGACCCGGTCTGTGGCCCTGGGCGCCCAATATCAATGGCGGTGATGTTAATACTATAGTTTGTATGGATAGTTTGTGACGCCACCCGTGGTGTTTGGCAAGTAAGATTTTGAGCCAACGCTGCGTGCAGATCCACTGAGACTGATGGTGTGGTGCAGCAAAGATGGTGTAGCTCCCCACAGGTGGAGCTGTAGTCCGAGGGCAGTGTAGGTGCAATGGATGAGTAGAGGCGCAGAATGGTATAGATGCTGGTACCCAGATTTAGCAGTGCTGAAGGTGTTAGCGGCGAATGAATGGAGGACACCAGGACTTGAAGTTTCAAAGCTTTACTCACAGTTCTTGGTAACCACTGGTGCCTGCCTCCGTGCCGTGTCCTCTGGGGTAGAGACTCAATCAACCTCCCGGGCAAGTCAGGGTTCTCCTCTCCAACACTCCGCCAACATGTGCCTTTCCTGAACGACTCCTCTATTGCACCTTTTAGTGTGAAGAACTCCAGTACAGTGGTTACTCTGAAGTTCCTCCTGTCAGATGTTCCTAGAACCTTACTTGTATGACAGACAACTGTAGCCTGATCAGGGACCTCCTGGATCCCGGCTCTCTATCCGTGTTGCTGTTGTGTCCCAAGTCTTAAATGGGAGTAGTGCATTTACAGCCAACTACTCCACCGGTGTCTGCTGCAGAACCATAAGTGTCCATACAACCTCGGGGACCGGGCCCCGGCCTTGCGCTGAGAACCTATAGGCAGGGTTCCTCTTCCAACCCACAACTCCTCTCTGTTCTCCTACTACTTCGTTCTGCGCTGTTCCTTCTCTCTCTTATGGATGCTTAGGTTGCAGTTCTACGTCTTTCTCCTTCTCTTCTCTTTCCCGTGCCAGCTGGCTCAGATCACTGAGGCAGCTGCAGCACTCTTTCTAAACTGAACTCAAACTGAACTCAAAACTAACTTCAGAACTGAACTCCTCTCGCCTGACCTCCTGTCAGACTGACCTGCAATTCTAAACCTTCCCACTCTTTTATATGGATCTCCACTCCACCCACCTCCCAGCACATCTCGTGTTAAGAAGCAAGGAATCACCAGAGGTGCTCTGCTACCCTCTAAGCATGAGCCGCAATGTGATCAGTGCTGAACTATCCTGTGTGTGGGATGCAGGTGTGTAGTGTGGAAAGGAGTTCCCAACTTACCTAGGCAGTGGGGCACTACACCTTAGGAGAAGGTGCAGTACCTCTGTGGCGACTGAGCCTCAGGGGCGCCACACCTGGACCTCATTATACAGCTGTACAGGGGTCTAGTGAAGGCTTTTAGCCCTTTCCTCAGTCTGTAGATCCTGGGCACAGGCCCTCACTCCTGTCCCTTCACTATAAAGCCTGGGCCTCATTATACAGCAGTACAGGGGTCTAGTGAAGGCTTTTTAGCCCTTTCCTCAGTCTGTAGCTCCTGGGAACAGGCCCTCACTCCAGTCCCTTCACTATAAAGCCTGGGCCTCATTATACAGCAGTACAGGGGTCTAGTGAAGGCTTTTTAGCCCTTTCCTCAGTCTGTAGCTCCTGGGAACAGGCCCTCACTCCAGTCCCTTCACTATAAAGCCTGGGCCTCATTATACAGCTGTACAGGGGTCTAGTGAAGGCTTTTAGCCCTTTCCTCAGTCTGTAGATCCTGGGCACAGGCCCTCATTTCTGTCCCTTCACTATAAAGCCTGGGCCTCATTATACAGCTGTACAGAGGTCTAGTGAAGGCTTTTTAGCCCTTTCCTCAGACTGTAGCTCCTGGGCACAGGCCCTCACTCCTGTCCCTTCACTATAAAGCCTGGGCCTCATTATACAGCTGTACAGGGGTCTAGTGAAGGCTTTTTAGCCCTTTCCTCAGACTGTAGCTCCTGGGCACAGGCTCTCACTCCTGTCCCTTCACTATAAAGCCTGGGCCTCATTATACAGCTGTACAGGGGTCTAGTGAAGGCTTTTTAGCCCTTTCCTCAGACTGTAGCTCCTGGGATCAGGCCCTCACTCCTGTCCCTTCACTATAAAGCCTGGGCCTCATTATACAGCTGTACAGGGGTCTAGTGAAGGCTTTTTAGCCCTTTCCTCAGTCTGTAGCTCCTGGGCACAGGCTCTCACTCCTGTCCCTTCACTATAAAGCCTGGGCCTCATTATACAGCTGTACAGGGGTCTAGTGAAGGCTTTTTAGCTCTTTCCTCAGACTGTAGCTCCTGGGCACAGGCCCTCACTCCTGTCCCTTCACTATAAAGCCTGGGCCTCATTATACAGCTGTACAGGGGTCTAGTGAAGGCTTTTTAGCCCTTTCCTCAGACTGTAGCTCCTGGTCACCATGTGATCTCACCATAACCCTAACAAGCTAATTAAGGTGTGAAATCTTGGTCAAAATTATCTCAGTACACAAATCTCCAAGGGTGCCCAAAGTTTTGCATCGCCCCTTTTTCCTTTTTGCAATTATGAAATTGTAAAAAAGTCTCTTTTTATTTTTATTATTATTTTTGCCTAGAATACAAAGGCCATGTGTCTTCTTAGAGGTTCGGCCTTTTAGAGATCATTTCGTCTTCATCTTACTACTGCTCACAATAACGGTCATTTTGACCAGGGGCGCCCACACTTTTACATGCCGCTGTCAATGCTTCGTCCCTCTGGTGCTCAATATTTAATAGGGTCTCGCTATTAAACTTAATGAAAAGTTCGGTGAATTTCTTTGAGCTGTTATTACTAGAGATGAGCGAATATCGTCGGAGAAGTTGTTATTGGCTAATATCACTTACCGAATAGCTGCATCGGGACCCCGGATCCCTGGAGCGCTCCCGATAATCAGCTGCATGTGTCGCCCTCCATGCAGGTGCTGTGACTATCACACAGCGCGACACACGCAGCTGATTATCGGGAGCGCTCCAGCACACTGAGTCCTGCACACACTGAGGCCCCTGATCATGTGACCCCTGACTCCTCCCCTCCTGTGACCTCATCACAGGTCCTGTGTGCACAGAGCAGTCATATATGTGGCGGACACTCCTGGATCTTCTGCTTTCTGGGCCGGTTCCTCCTGTGAGTCCTATTAACCCTTTCGCTCCCTGTATTCTTCTTTCTGACAGGACAATATCTGAATCCTGATAGCGTGACAGGAATTTAAGCAATGTGGAAGGAAAAAATTACAATTTTACTTTTTTCCTCACAAAAATGTGACTTTAGCCCTAAAATTGGCAGCGTAACAAATCCTTATTTTCCCCACTGTAGTTTGTAGACTCCATATACAGATCCCTTAAAGGGAAGGTGCCATCCAAAAAAAATTTTTTCAGCAATTGAAAAAATGTAAAGAATTAATGTTTACATTTTCTTAAAAAATATTATCGTTTGTTTTTAATTTTGCAAAATATGAAAAATAATTTTAAAAAGTTTGGCATTTCCACTTGTTAACACTAGGGGGAGCAGCTACTGAAATCTGGCACAAAAACCTATGACATCTATAGACACAGTGAGCAGCCATTTTGATGGGGCTTGCAAAGTTACTGACTGTCTTTGCATGTAAAGTCTGGATCAGAACAGGCCATCAATCAGCAGACATGTTTCCTGGATTTCTGTGGAACAGACAAGCAGACGGTCCATCCATGTGAATAAAACACAGCGCTCTTTGTACAATCCCTGGCACCGAACAGGGCGCCCCCCACAGACCAGCACACTGCTCTCCTGAAATACTCTGTGCTGCTGTCGCCCTGCTCCTTCCACCATACATCAGGCCCCTGTCCCCTCGGTTTCACACATCGCCAGGACGGGATCTGAGGAGAGGAATGGGGTCTTCGGTCACCGAGGATGGCAGGCAGCAAGGATTCTGGGAGCAGAGTGACAGCAGCACAGAGTATTTCAGGAGAGCAGTATCACACGGGATAGGATTAGATACACGGCTCAGCAGGCAGCATCACACAGGAGAGGATTAGATACACGGCTCAGCAGAAAGTATCACACAGGAGAGGATTAGATACCCGGCTCAGAATACAGTATCACACAGGATAGGATTAGATACACAGCTCAGCAGACAGTATCACACAGGAGAGGATTAGATACACGGCTCAGCAGACAGTATCACACAGGAGAGGATTAGATACACGGCTCAGCAGAAAGTATCACACAGGAGAGGATTAGATACCCGGCTCAGAATACAGTATCACACAGGATAGGATTAGATACACGGCTCAGCAGTCAGTATCACACAGGATAGGATTAGATACACGGCTCAGCAGTCAGTATCACACAGGAGAGGATTAGATACACGGCTCAGCAGTCAGTATCACACAGGAGAGGATTAGATACACGGCTCAGCAGTCAGTATCACACAGGAGAGGATTAGATACACGGCTCAGCAGTCAGTATCACACAGGATAGGATTACATACACGGCTCAGCAGTCAGTATCACACAGGAGAGGATTAGATACACGGCTCAGCAGTTAGTATCACACAGGAGAGGATTAGATACACGGCTCAGCAGGCAGTATCACACAGGATAGGGTTAGATACATGGCTCAGCAGGCAGTATCACACAGGAGAGGATTAGATACACGGCTCAGCAGGCAGTATCACACAGAAGAGGATTAGATACACGGCTCAGCAGGCAGTATCACACAGAAGAGGATTAGATACACGGCTCAGCAGGCAGTATCACACAGGATAGGGTTAGATACACGGCTCAGCAGGCAGTATCACACAGAAGAGGATTAGATACACGGCTCAGCAGGCAGTATCACACAGAAGAGGATTAGATACACGGCTCAGCAGGCAGTATCACACAGAAGAGGATTAGATACACGGCTCAGCAGTCAGTATCACACAGAAGAGGATTAGATACACGGCTCAGCAGTCAGTATCACACAGGAGAGGATTAGATACACGGCTCAGCAGGCAGTATCACACAGGAGAGGATTAGATACACGGCTCAGCAGTCAGTATCACACAGGAGAGGATTAGATACACGGCTCAGCAGGCAGTATCACACAGGAGAGGATTAGATGCACGGCTCAGCAGGCAGTATCACACAGGAGAGGATTAGATACACGGCTCAGCAGTCAGTATCACACAGGATAGGATTAGATACACGGCTCAGCAGGCAGTATCACACAGGAGAGGATTAGATACACGGCTCAGCAGGCAGTATCACACAGGAGAGGATTAGATACACGGCTCAGCAGGCAGTATCACACAGAAGAGGATTAGATACACGGCTCAGCAGGCAGTATCACACAGAAGAGGATTAGATACACGGCTCAGCAGGCAGTATCACACAGGATAGGGTTAGATACACAGCTCAGCAGGCAGTATCACACAGAAGAGGATTAGATACACGGCTCAGCAGGCAGTATCACACAGAAGAGGATTAGATACACGGCTCAGCAGGCAGTATCACACAGAAGAGGATTAGATACACGGCTCAGCAGGCAGTATCACACAGAAGAGGATTAGATACACGGCTCAGCAGTCAGTATCACACAGGAGAGGATTAGATACACGGCTCAGCAGGCAGTATCACACAGGAGAGGATTAGATACACGGCTCAGCAGTCAGTATCACACAGGAGAGGATTAGATACACGGCTCAGCAGGCAGTATCACACAGGAGAGGATTAGATGCACGGCTCAGCAGGCAGTATCACACAGAAGAGGATTAGATACACGGCTCAGCAGGCAGTATCACACAGGATAGGGTTAGATACACGGCTCAGCAGGCAGTATCACACAGGAGAGGATTAGATACACGGCTCAGCAGTCAGTATCACACAGGAGAGGATTAGATACACGGCTCAGCAGGCAGTATCACACAGGAGAGGATTAGATGCACGGCTCAGCAGGCAGTATCACACAGGAGAGGATTAGATACACGGCTCAGCAGTCAGTATCACACAGGAGAGGATTAGATACACGGCTCAGCAGGCAGTATCACACAGGAGAGGATTAGATACACGGCTCAGCAGGCAGTATCACACAGGAGAGGATTAGATACACGGCTCAGCAGACAGTATTACAGATATGCCCACACTGGTGAAACTTCCAGCCCTCCCCCAATTATACACTAGACTATGGGCTGTATAAGTCACTGTCCTCCTCAGACAGCCATAAAAGCAAAGGTGTCAGATTACGGAGATCACTGGGGCTGTGAGTGAGGAGGCGGAGACAGAGCAGGAGGACGCTGGAGCAGGAAGCACAGGGCCGAGCCTGGAGTAAGCAGGACAGAGGAGCATAGAGGAAAGTCACCCGCACTCACCACTCTCCATCCTCCATCCTCCGGCTCCAGTGAGCGCTTCTCTCCTCTGCTGACCACCTTCTCCTTTTCTTCAGCCTCTCCTCACAACACAGGACCCGTTATGCCACAAGTGGTCCTGTGATAGAGGGTAAGTGGAGCTCAGCAGATAGCACTGGGCTACAGTAAAATGGCGCCCAGCCACACCTACAGCAGTGAGTGGTGCAGCCCACAGGGGCGTGCCCAGTTCTCTGCTACTGAGGCTGCAATGTGCGGTCGGAAGCCGACCGCAGTCTCCTATGTGCAGGGACGGCCATATTTGCAGACTGTATGAGTCCTCCACAGATCTGCAAATCAAGATGTCAGCGCCCAGTGGCTACATGAAAACATTATTACAAACAAACCATAAATCCTGGTTAGTACAACATTTGCTGAAACAACATGTTTTGTAACTTACTATTTTTTTGCAAATTATATAAAATTGCGGCACCTTCCCTTTAAGTGTGAAAAGAGCTGAATTCCCCACTTAAGTTATTGCATTTTGGAAATTGCCCCCACTGGGAATTTATCTCCAGGTAAAGGTGTGGCGCCCCTGAGGCTCAGTCGCCACAGAGGTACTGCACCTTCTCCTAAGGTGTAGTGCCCCACCAACTAGGTAAGTTGGGAACTCCTTTCCACGCTCCAACACCTGCATGTCACACACAGGATAGTTCAGTAGGTCCACCTAGCAGCTTCAGGCTGGGGGTAGCAGAGCACCCTTCATGAAACCCTGCTTTGTAACAAGACAGTATAAAAGAGGGGGAAAGTTGAGGATCGTAGGTCAGTCTGACAGGAGGTCTAGCGAGAAGGAGTTCAGTTCGGAAGTTAGTTTTGAGTTCAGTTTGAGTTCAGTTTAGAAAGAGTGCTGCAGCTGCCTCAGTGATCTGAGCCAGCTGGCACGGGAAAGAGAAGAGAAGGAGAAAGACGTAGAACTGCAACCTAAGCTTCCATAAGAGAGAGAAGGAACAGCGCGGAACGAAGGAGTAGGAGAACAGAGAGGAGTTGTGGGTTGGAAGAGGAACCCTGCCTATAGGATCTCAGCACAAGGCTGGGGCCCGGTCCCCGAGGTTGTATGGACACTTCTGGTTCTGCAGCAGACACCGGTGGAGTAGTTGGCTGTAAATGCACTACTCCCATCTAAGACTTGGGACACAACAGCAACTGGATAGAGAGCCAGAACTTCTGAGAAGAGAGTCCCCGATAAGAGGCTACCGCTGTCTGTCATACAAGTGAGGTTCTGGGAACATCTGACAGGAGGAATTCCAGAGAACTACGGTACTGGAGTTCTTCACACTAAAAGCCGCAATAGAGGAGTCGTTCAGGAAAGGCACATCTTGAGTGTTGGAGAGGAGAACTCTGACTTGCCCTGGAGGTTGATTGAGTCTCTACCCCGGAGGACACGGCACGGAGGCAGGCACCAGTGGGTACCACGAACTGTGAGTAAAGCATTGAAACTGCAAGCTCTGGTGTCCTCCATTCATTCGTCGCTAACACCTCCAGCAACGCTACATCTGGGTAACAGCATCTATACCATTCTGCGCCTCTCCTTATCCATTGCACCTACACTGCCCTGGGACTACAGCTCCACCTGTGGGGAGCTATACCATCTTTGCTGCACCACACCATCAGTCCCCGCGGATCTGCATGCAGCGTTGGCTTAACATCTCCCTTGCCAAACACCACGGGTGGCGTCACAAACTATTCAAATAAGCTTTAACACCATTAACACCACCGCCATTAATATTGGGCGCCCAGGGCCATGGACCGGGTCACTGCTGCTGTGACACATTCCCCCTTACACCGGCCCGGTACCGGGTACCCCACAGCCCTGGGAGGGCGACCCAAAGGCACAATTTTGTCTCCATGGGGGTTGTGCTCACAGCCCAACATCATGTGGCCCTCCAAAGAAATGCCACCCCGCACCATTACTGACCCACTGCCAAACCGATCATGCTGAAGGATGTTACAGGCAGCAGATCGCTCTCCACGGCGTCTCCAGACTCTGTCACGTCAGTCATATGTGCTCAGTGTGAACCTGCTTTCATCTGTGAAGAGCACAGGGCACCATTGGTGAATTTGCTGATCCTGGTGTACTGTGACAAATGCTAAGTGTCCTGTACGGTGTTGGGCTGTGCGCGCAACCCCCATCTGTGGACGTCGGGACCTCAGACCATCCTTATGGAGTCAGTTTTTAACCGTTTGTGCAGACACATGAAAATTTGTGGCCTGCTGAAGATTATTTTGCAGGGCTCTGGCAGTGCTCCTCCTGTTCCTCCTTGCACAAAGTTGGAGGTAGCGGTGCTGCTGCTGGGTTGTTGCCCTCATACGGCCCCCTCCACATCTCCTGGTGTACTGGCCTGTCTCCTGGTAGCGCCTCCAGCCTCTGGACACTGCGCTGACAGACACAGCAAACCTTCTTGCCAAAGCTTGCAATGATGTGCCATCCTGGATGAGCTGCACTACCTGAGCCACTTGTGTGGGTTGTAGAGTTCGTGTCATGTTACCACGAGTGTGAAAGCACAACCAACATTCAAAAGTGACCAAAACATCAGCCAGAAAGCATTGGTACTGAGATGTGGTCTGTGGTCCCCACCTGCAGAACCACTCCTTTATTGAGGGTGTCTTGATAATTGCTAATAATTTCCGTCTGTTGTCTATTCCATTTACACAACAGCATGTGAAATTGATTGTCAGTCAGTGTTGCTTCCTAAGTGGACAGTTTGATTTCACAGAAGTTTGATTTACTTGGAGTTATATTCTGTTGTTTAAGTGTTCCCTTTATTTTATTGAACAGTGTATATAGAGAGAGATTTTTTTTTTCTTTACGTTGGAGGGTCCAATTTCAGCTATTGCTGTGGGATCTGTGATTTCTATCTACTCCGCTGTGTACAGGATAATAGAGTATAATAAAGTAGTTATGGACGAGACGTAACTAACATTGTGCAGTGACTCTGCTTTCCATATAGTGATGGATATTTTATTTTGCTGAAACTGATTTATTTTCCACTTTAAACCTTTTTTAAACCCCTCTGATCAGTGCGATCACACAACATACAAGCCTCTGATGGCTCCGGTGATGCCCTGTACTACTGTAGTGCCGTGTATCATCACTGCCTGTCAGTGTAATACTAACGGCCCCATACACATGACATCAGAGTTGGCTGAACGGTCATTTGGCAGACGGCGATCTCTCCCGACTCCCCCATACACACAAATATTCCAGCTTTCCTGTGGTCTGTATGAGAGAGTCGCCTCCAGACTCCTCTAGAGGAGGATTATCTACAGGAAGAACAAACGGATTATCCTCTGAAATTCAGGATGCCAGATCCTACTCTGCCCTGACATCATCTGTCGGGAGGCCCCCAAATACATTATATGGTCGGCCAAACTCCCCGAAATCAGTGCTTTCATGGAACTTTAGTCTAATGTGTATGGGGGCGTTATAAGGTAACTTATTGGACGCTGCCTCTGGCCCGGCCTAATAGACCTTCATACATTGCAGCCCAGACCCCATTATTAGGCATGTAAGTATCGGAGTAACTAGGCCGCCCCATACTATCGAGTACTTGGAGGCGGGGGGCATTCAGCCAAACTCTGTCACACCTTAGGTGTCATGTTTGCTTTTCAGGGTTTTTGTTGAAGCCTCATCTGTGCCGTCCCTGCGGTGTACATCTAT
The DNA here is from genome assembly GCF_039654945.1 of Dendrobates tinctorius. NCBI lineage: Eukaryota > Metazoa > Chordata > Amphibia > Anura > Dendrobatidae > Dendrobates > Dendrobates tinctorius. The sequence goes on from NW_027361685.1 coordinate 654,130, forward strand.
GTTCTGGGGCCCAAAAAGATTAATTTATTTTTAATAAATATTTAACATGTTAAAAATTATACAATGTGTCTTCTGCTTTTGGCATATTTTTTTCTTCTTACAAGAATTGTTGGAGACAATTTTCTTTAGAAACATTTTAATTTTTCTGGAGTTTTTCTTGTAATACAGGAAAGCCTAAGGCCAGAAATAATCCCCATAAATCACTGTACATGGAGACTTTGGGGTCAGATCATTTCTGTCCGTTGTGTTTGTGGAAACAAAAAATCTTTTCTAAAAACCTCAAACTTCTGTGTGTGACTCAGAGCTGAGATCTAACGGGAGAGAAGATTCCAGTGCGGGGAAGATGGGAAACCTTCATATAGACGGCCGGTGGGGATGGAGGCAGTGACCGACTCTGGCCAAATCTGTCTCTAGAGCCGTAGTAGAAGATGAAGATGTCGTCCTCATCATGAAGGAGTTATTTGTCATGTCGCGTGTAATGAATATCTCCTGCAGTATTGCTAATGCCGATTCCAGTGTCGGTAATGAGACGAGAATTCACGCTATGGAAGATGAGTCTATGAGGAACGTGTTCAGCTGCCGACTCCGAGGAGGAAACTGCTTGTTGTCTGTGGCCTAAATATATAGGTTTTATTAGTAGATGTCAGGGAAGAAAACTAAACCCTGTAAGATAATAAATCTCCTCATATGTTTCCCTTATTATCTCCAGTAATTGTATTATTACACAGGATTCTTATGATGTTACATCGGCTCATCTTCTTCTCATTCAGGTCTCTACAATATCGGATCCTCTCAGTGAAGATCTTCTACAGAAGAGAATTTTCCTGATTTACCCATCAAGGATGGATATGGACAGAGACAAGATGGCGGAGAGGATGTTACACCTCACCCTAGAGATCCTCTTCCATCTCACTGGAGAGGTGAGAGATTCTGATGACGTCACATTACATCATTCTTATCTATGGGAATAACGGATGGACAGAACTGGAGAGGTGAGGACTCTGGAAATGTCTGTAGTGAGATTTATTTATGTGTCTCTCCATAACCAGGATTACACAGTGGTGAAGAAGACCTCTAGTGATCGCTGTCAGGACCCTGTGTCTGAGGGATGGGGAAGACCCCTGAGCCCAATCACAGGGCCTCCACCTCACCCCCTGAACCATGAAGACGTCAATGACCGGAAGATCCTAGAACTCATCTACAAGATGATTGAGCTGCTGACTGGAGAGGTGACACTGCTGGGAATGCTGGGACATTATACAGTAACACTATGAAGGGATCGGGGGGATGACGGTATCATTGTATGTGTCAGGTTCCTATAAGGTGTCAGGATGTCGCTGTCTATTTCTCCATGGAGGAGTGGGAGCATTTAGAAGGACACAGAGATCTGTACAAGGACGTCATAATGGAGGTTCCCCAGCCCCTCACATCTCCAGGTAATAGACAGGACTAAATACACACGGCCTATAATTATCTGTATGTAAAGAATGAATTCGGTCCCTGTATGTGTTTCCTCCAGATCTATCCAGTAAGAGGACAACACCAGAGAGATGTCCCCGTCCTCTTCTTGCACAGGACTGTAACCAAGAAGATCCCAGTGCTCCTCAGGATCATCAGGTAGATGGAGAGAAGGTGTCAGGAGATCTCCCCTATGATGTGTAGATGGCTGTGAAGGTCTTGTGCTCAGTCTTGTTTTATCTCACCATCCTCTTCTTTGAACTTGCTCTTGCTTTTCAATGTTTTTTTTAAATGTGGTGCTCAGATCTGGACAGTGTTCCAGAAGAGATCTGACCAAGAAGGAGTAGATGAGAATAATTATTTGACGTGATGTAGACTCTATACTTCTCTTAATACATCACAGAACTTGTGTTGGCAGCGGATTACTCACGATTCTCTTCAAGCATGTGACAACAGAACTTGTTTATTCAGAAACAATCAGGAATAGGGATGAGCGAGTATACTCGTTAGGATTCGGTACTCGGCGAGTAATGCGGTACTTGAATCCTGGCGAGTAAATTTCACTACTCGCCTCGCAATATTCGGCACAGTCTGCACAGTCCCAGCACAGCACAGTCCACACACACTCCCGTACAGCCCAGCACAATCCCGCACAGCCCAGCACAGTCCCCGCACAGTACCTGCACAGCCCAGCACAGTCCCGAACAGCCCGGCACAGTCCCTGCACAGTCCTAGCCCATCACACACACACAGCCCATTACTCGCATTTCCCATAGACTTACATTTGACTCGCTACTCGTTGCAAGTACCCGAGTATTAGGAGGTAGTCATAACGAGTACAGCGAGTCCGAGTATTTCACTACTCGCTCATCCCTAATCAGGAACAATATATGATAAGCTTAAGGCTACTTTCACACATCAGTTTTTTGCCGTCAGGCAGGATCCGGCTATTTTTAGAAAAAACGGATCCGGCATAAATTTTGGAGAACTGTAGAAACGGATCCGTTTTTTTGCTGGATCCGTCTAGCAGGTTATATCTGTTCCTGGGGGCTGGCCAATTGGATCTGAGCATGCGCAGACTTAAAAAAACCGGATCCGGTGGCTGGATCCGTCTTTTTCTGGATCCGGCGCATTCCGGCGCCCATAGACTTTCATTGTAGCAAAAAGCTGGAAGCGCCGGATCCGGCGCTTCCGGCTTTTTCGCCGGAGACAAAAAACGTTACAGTAGCCGTTTTTTCCAGACGCCGGAATGAGACAAGTTGCCGGATCCGGCAAAAAACGGATGAAACGCAATGCCATCCGGCACGATCCGGCGCTAATGCAAGTCAATGGGGAAAAACTGGATCCGGCATTGCATTTTGCCGGATCCGGTTTTACAAAAAAAAGCCGGATCGCGCCTGAAGGCAAAAAACTGATGTGTGAAAGAGGCCTAATAGATCAGGAATAAATAATTTGTGCGTCTCGATCTGTGCAGCATCTACAGCAGGCTGCTTCTCTCATACACAGACACAGCAGGAAAACAGGAAATACAGTCACATGAGGTGTGAGCCTCCGCAAGTTTTTTTTTAAAACTTTATAAACAGCATACAAAACTAGCAACTAAACACTCATACACAGGAATGGAGTTGTTGCACTAAACATATTCCAACAACTTGTGTAATGAGAACGGTGGAGATGGCAGGATTAGAGCTGATCATAGATGGGACTTCTCCATCTGTCTGTGACTTTTACAATATGTGTTTCAGGGTGAAGATCTGACCCATATTAATACTACAGAGACATATGTGAGAGATGATGAGCGGTGTAAAGAGGAGATTCCCACATATGACTACCCAGGTGAGTAGTGAACACTGAATGCAGAGAAGTCACAGATTCCTCTCAGTCACCGGCTGTGGCTGCTTTATCGGTGGTGTAGTCCGGCCGTATCACCATGAACACCATTTTGCCTCTAGACCACAACATCCTCCTCCACCCAAAACTGTTCAAATGACTTTGGGCATTGAAAGCCCTTTTCTATAGAACTTAGAACCTGGAGGATCCATCCACCTCAAAATGCTGATGTTACCTGCCCAGATCTGTAAACTATAAAGCCAAATAACAGCGTACGTAGAATGTGCTGACAAGTTAGAAAATCACTTGAAGAAAAATATTATGCTGGGCCTGTAAGAGAAAGCGGAGGGTAATGATGCTGTTGGCTTCCTAGAATCCTGAGATCTAATTTCAGGGCTGAAATCTCATCTCCCAAGATCTTGATCCCGAGATCTCCATCTGCGCATGCGCCACCTCCCGGCGGTGGCCATGTTCACGGAGTCCACTGCACAGGACATCCAAGGGGCTCTGGCCTTTCATGAAATATTGACAGAGCCCCCCACAGTAGCAGACACCCTGGGCAGCAGTGCCAGGCACTCCAGCAGCACCAAACACTCGCAGCGGCGCACTGCACATTGGACACCCCCCTCATCCCACCCTGCGGTCTGCAGCATCACCCCACTCCTGCCTCCTCCAGCAACGACCCTGGGACCCCGCTTCACCACAGCAATAAGATGCATGGATTTTAAGAAGCACCACCATGTTGTTAAAAAAAATTGTTCCTATTTTTCTCCTCAAAATTTGGGGTGCGTCTTATAATCCGGAGCGTCTTATAATCCAAAAAATACGGTAACATGTATTTTATTCTAGTTCTTTTGGTACAGGTTCATTTTGTATGGTAGTCTGATGATGGTGTGATCGGCCTGCCTCACTTATGTGAGTCTGCAACTACCTGGTAGCCTTTAAAATAAGGTCTCCATTACCTCTGCCAAATGCCTGAGATCTAAATTTAAGACACCTCAGCTCTGCACTATTATAAAAAGTTCTCTACAAATGTTTAATCTTTCTTCTTGAAACTCATCTGACAGAAAATATTGGCCCTTACGATAGTTTAGATTGCCAAGAGCCACCGTGCCCCATACTCTAATTACCCAGAGAGTTTTCACCAGGATAATAGGAAACAAATGGACCTTACAAATTATTTCCCAATGTCTCTTGAATCCAACAATCCCCTATATATGGTTGTACACTACACTCTGGGCACATGGTAGGGTTAAGAAAGGAAGGAGCGCCATTTAGCTATTCGTACACAGATCTTGATGGAATAGTTTGCAGACACGATGTATTGGGAGCACTGTTAGTGATCACCCGGCAGATGAAAAGATGGCCACCACGAGAAGGCTTGGCTCTATCTACTCTATTTTCCAGATCCCAGTGATTGCCTTGCTCATCATCCTTTAACCCCTCTATATGGTTCTGGACTTACACAGAGACCCCTAGGCTTGGGCCATGGTGTTACCTGCTATTCTGTGGGGTGAGATGGTAAGAAGAATAGTCAGGTAGTTGGCCATAACCAGGAGAGCAGAGAAAGTAGAAAATCAGAAGACACAAGTGTAGTCAGTAAGCGGGCTGGGATTACACCAGGAAACAAATACACCAGCTGAGCACAGAGGACTGAACCAGAGGAGAACAAGGCTGTATCTGGCAGATTCCGGGAATAGGCTTCAAGCTTTAGTAGGGTTTGGTGCTTTCTATTTGGCTTAAGCAGGTAGTAGATTACTACCAGATTGCTGGACAGCACACAAACCCATACTGCCAGGCTGGATGAAACTACTGGTCTCAGGCACCCTAATCTTAGTGGCTGGACAGAGCCAGCGCCACCCAGAGCTTCTGGTTTCGACGTCTCTTCTATTACCAGCAACGCCTGCACAAGAAATAAGGCGCTGCTTGGTGATGGAATCAAACATCACAGGAGCAGATTCCAGTGGAGAGGGGACACACCATCTGCAGATGCCCTAATATAACACAATTACAGGAAACTAAAGCAGTAGAAATCCCCATAAAGTGGCTCCATTATGGAAATTATAACCCTCAGTGAATTATTCTATGGGAGTAGTGACACTTTACGGAAATTAGCTCGCACTGGATGTTGCAACATGAAAATTGCACATTTGCCATTTTATTATCCAACACATAGTGCCCAGATTGTGCTCCAGGAAACACACACCGTAAATTAAGTGGGTTCTTCTCACTATAGTAATGCCAAATATATGGATGCTAAATATGGTTTGGGCGCACTACAAGGCTCAGAAGAGAGTGGATATTTGACTTTGGGAGAGCGGATATTGCTGGATTTGTTTATGGAAGCCATGTTGCTTTTCAAGAGCTTTTGACCCACAAATATTGTGGAAACCTTTTGGTTTTCCTCTGTCTGATGATGGACCTTAGTGGTGTCTTGTGTTTCCGTGAGATGAGTAGATGTGTTATTGGTATAATTTTCACCTATATAACATTGTTTGTTGGCTTTTTATTCCATGTTTGGGAGGCAGAGTGAACAAACCATTGAGCACCATGATGCACTGGTTCATGCTATGAGGCTTTCGAATAGACTGTGAACTGTCATTGTCTTGGAGAATAATTCAATATTTTTAAAAAGCTTGTATTTTTTTTGGACAGCTTGAGCAGAAAGTAGAAATGTTCAAAAGTATAAAATTTTAGGATATTTTATTCAAAATTATTAATTGGTTTTATTTTTAGCAGATGACTGTACCAGGAGATCAGACGGACAGCTGACCTCTTCAATTTTAAAATCTGATGATCTTGAGATCTCACAGGATACAACTGAAGTGATTGCTGTTACTCCAGATATACCATCATCCCTTCACAGCAAAGATCTGTCATCTGATCCTATGAAACAGGTCCCATCTTTTGGTTCATTACCAACTACAAAGGAAAATCAAAGTCACAATATAAGCATTAAAAAATTAATTGATTCTAAAGGAAAGCAGCCATTTTCATATTCAGAATATGGAAATAGTTTTCTTGAAAAGACTTTTCTTAATCGTGAAAAAATTCACATAAGAGAGAATAGATTTTCCTGTTCAGAATGTGGGAAATGTTTTACTCAGAATTCACATCTTGTTACACATGAGAGAACTCACACAGCAGAGAAGCCATATTCATGTTCAGAATGTGGGAAATGTTTTAGCCAGAAATCATATTTGGTTAGGCACCAAAGAACTCACACAGGGGAGAAGCCTTTTTCCTGTTCAGAATGTGGGAAATGTTTTATCCGGAAATCACATCTTGTTACACATGAGAGAATTCACACAGCAGAGAAGCCATATTCATGTTCAGAATGCGGGAAATGTTTTATTGATAAATCAGATTTGGTTAAGCACCAAAGAACTCACACAGGGGAGAAGCCTTTTTCCTGTTCAGAATGTGGGAAATGTTTTACACGGAAATTACATTTTGTTAACCACCATAGAACTCACACAGGGGAGACGCCTTTTTCATGTTCAGAATGTGGGAAATGTTTTATAAAAAAATGTAATCTTGATATACATCTAAAAATTCACACAGGGGAGAAGCCTTTTTCATGTTCAGAATGTTGGAAATGTTTTATCCAGAAATCAGATTGGGATAGGCACCAAAGAACTCACACAGGGGGGAAGCCTTTTTTATGTTCAGAATGTGGGAAATGTTTTGCACGTAAATCACTGCTTGTTACTCACCAGAGGACTCACACAGGGGAGAAGCCTTTTTCCTGTTCAGAATGTTGGACATGTTTTATCCGGAAATCAGATTTGGTTAGACACCAGAGAACTCACACAGGTGAGAAGCCATTTTCCTGTTCAGAATGTGGGAAATGTTTTATCCAGAAATCAGATTTGGTTAGGCACCAGAGAACTCACACAGGTGAGAAGCCTTTTTCCTGTTCAGAATGTGGGAAATGTTTTACAAAGAAATCAGATTTGGTTAATCATCACCATAGAACTCACACAGGGGAGAAACCTTTTTCATGTTCTTAATGTGGGAAATGTTTTCTACTGAAATCAACTCTTAATAAACATCAGGGAAGTCATACGGGGAGCTTTTTTCATGTTCAAAATGTTGGAAATATACAAAACCAAAACTGATAAGTTCAATAGCAGAGCAAAAACTTATCTTTGGCAAGCAGGAATCAGACTGGTCTCCAAGAATCCAGCAGAGAAGTCACCAGCGACTCAGAAGGGCGTCGGCTGCCTTATATCCAGTCAGAAGTTCCCGCTACCCAGTCACCATCCACCTGATCAGGTGTTTGGTAATCAGCCTCACTACCTTCCTTCACCAGAAGAGGGAGATCCTCGGACACAAAAGATGAATGAACAGATGAGCTCACAACAGTACCTCCCCCTTGAGGAGGGGTCACTGAACTCTCATCCAAGCCACCAGGCCGATCAGGATGAGCTCGATGAAAAGCATGCACCAATCTTTCGGCATGAATATCCGAGGCAGAGACCCAGGAATTATCCTCCTGACCATAACCCTTCCACTTAACCAAATACTGGAGTCTCCGTCTAGCCAGGCGGGAATCCAGTATCTTCTCTACCTCATATTCCATGTTACCTTCAACCAACACAGGGTCAGGAGGTGCCACCATAGGAACCACTGGTTCAACAAACCTCTTCAACAAGAACTTATGAAATACATTATGAATCTTAAATGTGACAGGAAGAGCCAACCGAAAAAAGACCGGATTAATAATCTCCAAAATCTTGTAAGGTCCAATAAATCTAGGTTTAAACTTTGGAGAAGCCACTTTCATAGAGATATTCTTTGATGACAACCAGACCATATCACCCACCTTAATCTGGGGACCAATGGTCCTATGCCGGTTAGAAAACCACTGGGTCTTTTCCTGGGAAAGAGACAACTTATCCACCACTTGGTCCCAAATCTGCTGCATTCTTTCCAACACAGTGTCAACCCCTGGACAGGCAGAAGACTCCACCTGCCCTGAAGAAAATCGAGGATGAAACCCAAAGTTACAGAAAAAGGGTGACATCAAAGTGGCAGAACTAGCTCTATTATTTAAAGCAAATTCAGCCAAGGGTAAAAATAAGACCCAATCATCCTGATCAGCAGATATAAAATATCTCAAATAAGCCTCCAAAGTCTGGTTTGTTCTCTCCGTCTGCCCATTGGTCTGAGGGTGAAATGCAGAGGAGAAGGACAACTGAATTCCCAACTTGGAACAAAAGGTCCTCCAGAATCTAGAGACAAACTGAACTCCTCTGTCCGATACAATGTTCTCAGGAATCCCGTGCAAGCGAACCACCTGTTGCAAAAACAAGGGCACCAACTCTGAGGAAGATGGCAACTTAGGGAGTGGTACAAGATGGACCATCTTAGAGAATCTATCACAAATCACCCAGATAACAGTCATCCTCTCTGAGACAGGCAGATCAGAAATTAAATCCATTGAAATATGGGTCCATGGCCTCCTGGGCACCGGCAAAGGCATCAACAACCCACTAGAACGAGAACAAGGCTTAGATCGGGAGCAAGTCCCACAGGACTGCACAACATTTCTGACATCACGAGACAAGGCAGGCCACCAAAAAGACCGATTCACCAAATCTCTAGTACCAAAAATACCTGGATGACCAGCCAACGCGGAGCAATGAACCTCAGACATCACTTTCCTCCTCCACTGGTCAGGAACATACAACCTACCACTGGGACAATGCTCAGGCTTATCCTCCTGAAACTTCTCCAGAGCACGTCTCAAATCAGGCGAGATGGCAGAAAGAACCACCCCCTCACCTAAGATGGCAGCAGGCTTGGTCACATTAGGAGAATCGGCCAAAAAACTCCTAGAGAGGGCATCAGCCTTAACGTTCTTAGTGCCCGGGAGAAAGGAGACCACAAAATCAAAACGTGTGAAAAACAAGGCCCACCTGGCCTGTCTCGGATTCAAGCGTTTAGCCGACTCAAGGTAGATCAAATTCTTGTGGTCAGTGAGGACCACAACTTGATGTCTAGCTCCCTCCAACCAATGTCTCCACTCCTCAAATGCCCACTTCATGGCCAACAGTTCTCGATTCCCCACATCATAGTTGCGTTCCGAAGGAGAGAACGTTCGGGAAAAGAAGGCACAGGGGTTCATTTTAGATGTTACAGGATCTTTTTGGGACAAAACAGCTCCTGCACCAGTCTCTGAAGCATCCACCTCCACCTGAAATGGAAGTGAGACATCGGGTTGTCGCAAAACCGGAGAAGAAGTGAACCTCTGCTTCAGCTCCTGAAAAGAAGAAACAGCCTCTGGAGACCAATTCAGCAAATCAGCGCCCTTCTTAGTCAAATCAGGCAATGGTTTGGCAATAACAGAAAAATTGGCTATAAACTTACGATAAAAATTAGCAAAACCCAAAAACTTCTGGAGAGCCTTCAAAGAAGTGGGCTGCACCCAATCATAAATGACCTGTACATTGACCGAGTCCATTTCAATAGTTGATGGAGACAAAATAAATCCCAAAAATGAAATCCTCTGTACGCCAAAAAGACATTTCGATCCCTTAACATACAGGGAGTTTTCCCTCAAAATCTGTAACACAGTCTGAACATGTTCCACATGAGAGTCCCAATCCCTGGAAAAGATCAAAATATCATCCAAATAGATGATCAGAAACTTATCCAAAAAGTCCCGGAAAATATCATTCATGAAGCAGTGGAAGACAGAAGGGGCGTTAGTGAGCCCAAAAGGCATCACCAGGTACTCAAAATGTCCCTCTGGAGTATTAAACGCTGTCTTCCATTCATCCCCATGCTTAATGCGAATAAGATTATACGCCCCCCTGAGGTCAAGCTTGGTAAACCAGCAAGCACCTTAAACTCTAGAAAATAGGTCAAAAATCAGGGGTAACAGATACTGATATTTAACAGTAATTTTGTTAAGGGAGAGATAGTCAATACAGGGCCTTAATGAACCATCCTTCTTGGCCACAAAAAAAAATCCAGCACCCGAGGGTGAAGAGGATGGTCTAATATGACCCTTCTCTAATGACTTCTTAATATAAGAACGCATAGCCTCATGTTTGGGTACAGATAAATTAAAAAGTCGACCTTTGGGAAATTTACACCCCGGACTCAGCTCAATTGCACAGTCATAACTCCTATGAGGAGGCAAAGATGCAAACTTACTCTCACTAAACACATCATAAAAATCAGCCAAAAAGTCAGGAACCTCATGCGACTGGGGAGAGGTGGAGAAAACAGGAGTGTCACTAAGAGCACACCAACAACCCCAACTCACCACAGACACAGATTTCCAATCCAAAACTGGATTATGGATTTGCAACCAGGGGAACCCCAGCACGATGGTATCATGCAAATTATGCAACACCAAAAATCTGCAATTTTCTTTATGGTCTGGGGCGACCCGCATTACCACCTGGGTCCAAAACTGAGGTTTATTCTTCGCCAAAGGAGGAGCATCAATACTCCTCAAAGGAATAGGCGTCCGCAGGGGTGTCATAGGGAAACCACAACGTTTAGCAAAATCTAAATCCATTAGGTTCAAGGCTGCTCCTGAATCCACAAAGGCTTTAGCAGAAAATGTGGACAGGGAGCAGATCAGAGTAATTGCCAGAAGAAACTTAGGTTGTACACCACCTACAGCAAATGTGTGTGCAAAACGTTTCTCTCGTTTAGGGCAGACAGAAATAATATGAGATGTATCTCCACAGAAAAAACACAGCTTATTACGCCTTCTGAACTCCTGACGTTGCGCCCTAGACAAAACTCTATCACATTGCATAGGTTCAGACATTTGTTCAACAGGAGGCAGCATTTCCCGTATAATTTTACATTCACGTAAACGCCGATCAACCTGAATGGCTAATGACATAGAATCGTCAAAACCAGAGGGAACAGGAAATCCCACATAGTATCTATTACGGTTTCTGACAAACCCTTCCGAAAGAGAGCTGCCAAGGCACCATCATTCCAAGTGGTGAGGACCGCCCACTTTCGGAATTTTTGACAGTACAGTTCTGCAGAATCTTGACCCTGGCTCAATGCCAGCAGGGTCTTTTCAGCTTGATCAATCGCATTAGGTTCATCATACAACAACCCCAAGGCCTGAAAAAATGCATCCACATTAGTTAGAATAGGATCATCTGGTACTAAAGAAAATGCCCAATCCTGGGGATCGCCGCGCAGCAAGGAGATGACAATTTTAACCTGCTGCGCAGAGCTCCCCGATGAGTTAGGCTTCAAGGCAAGAAATTATTTACAATTATTCTTAAAATTTAAAAATTTAGACCGATCCCCAAAAAACACATCAGGAGTGGGGATTTTTGGTTCAGCAGCATGTGAACGAGCAAGGTAGGTGGAAATTCCCCGCACCTCAGCAGCAAGCTGCTCCACACAATCAGACAATTGCTTAAACTCCATCAGAAAAAAAATAATAATATTCCTCCTACGGCCTCAGAGAAAAAGAGGAAAAAATATACACAAAAAAAAAATTCTGACACTTTTTTTTTTTCCCTTTTTCCTTTCTTTTTTTTTAAACAATTCCTTCCTGCTTTTGAGTACCCTAGAATCTGCGGTATGGCTGGTGATTCTGTTATGATTGAGTCACCGAGGAGGAAAAAACAAAACACAAGCTCAGCCCAGAAAATCAGAGAGGTTGGAAACTAGCGGATTGCAGACCCCTAATCCTATCACACAACTAGCAGTAGCCGTGGAGTGTTCCTACGGTGATCCTAGACACCTCGTCACAGCCGGAGATCTACATAAGCCTAAAGAGAGAAAAGGGAAAAACTGACTGCCCCAGAGCAGACCTCAAAGCAATAGGCAGCCCCCAACATATAATGACGGTGAAGCAAGATGAAAACACTAACACAGATAGAAAGATAGGTTGAGCAAACGATGGGGCCCAAGCTAACTAAAAGGACAGGATAGAAAAGCTGCTGTCTGCAATCCGAGAAAACCCTGCTAAAAATATTACCAACACAACTGATAAGCAAACAGGACCCTGAAGTCACTAGACTTCAAACTCTATATCAGCACTCAGAATATTCTGAAAGCAGAGCAAAAGAGAACACTGATCAAGGAAAAAGAATCCAGAACACCCCCAGCCGGGGATGGCTGAACTCCAAAAAACAAGGTAAACAAAACCAAAACTAATAAGTTCAATAGCAGAGCAAAAACTTATCTTTGGGAAGCAGGAATCAGACTGGTCTCCAAGAATCCAGCAGAGAAGTCACCAGCGACTCAGAAGGGGCGTCGGCTGCCTTATATCCAGTCAGAAGTTCCCGTTACCCAGTCACCATCCACCTGATCAGGTGTTTGGTAATCAGCCTCACTACCTTCCTTCACCAGAAGAGGAAGATCCTCGGACACAAAAGATGAATGAACAGATGAGCTCACAACAGAAATCATCAGGTATGTATATAAAAAGTATCTAAATCTGTCCCAAAGTATAGTTTAGAAAAATCCTTTACATATATATATAATTGTAAGTGGAAAGTCCATATGGAAGAAGTATAACAATTATATATATTGCACTATAGGAACAGAAAAGCGCAAATAGGGTCTTATCAGATGATAATATTAAAAAGTATAAAAAATCCACTCACCTGCTGTAGGAGAGATAAAGCACATAGAATTGGTAGCTGCTGCATGTCCAAGGGTCAAACAAGTGACCGCCAATATATCAAATCCTATGGAACTTATTTTTGGACTTTCATGCACTGCTTGACATAATACATGATTGCTGTTATAGTAGAAGATCAATATTTTATGCCCAGCGCGTTTCAAAGTATGAGCTACTTCCTCAGGGGATGACAGACATTAGATGTCTCAAGCAAATAATAAAAAGGAGCAGCATCCAATCCGAGTGAAAAAGTGCTTACAAAAATTTTTTCTTCTGCCATTGTAAAAACATACGTTTCGACCACAATAAGGTCTTTTTCAAGTATACTTAACTGGGAAACAGAGACCTGCGAAACCCATAAAGGCGACAGGTTTCTGCTAATAGCCAAGAATAATTATCTTTCACAATTGGTGCAGAATCCAACCAGAGGAGCAGCACTTTTACACCTAATATTATCTAACAGACCTGACAGAATAACAAATCTGCAGGTTGTTGGCCATCTAGGAAATAGCGACCACAATATTGTACAGTGTCACTTGTGTTTCGCTAGGGGGACATGTCAGGGAGTCACAAAAACACTGAACTTTAGGTAGGCAAAGTTTGACCAGCTTAGAGATGCCCTTAATCTGGGTGACTGGCACAATGTCCTCAGAAATAAGAATACAGAAAATAAGTGGGAAATGTGTAAGAACATCCTAAATAGGCGCTGTAAGCGGTTTATACCTTGTGGGAATAAAAGGACAAGAAACAGGAAAAACCCAATGTGGCTAAACAAAGAAGTAAGAGGGGCAATTAACAGTAAAAAGAAAGCATTTACACTACTAAAGCAGGATGGCACCGCTGAAGCTCTAAAAAACCATAAGGAGAAAAATATCTAAAAAAATAATTAAAACTTCCAAAAAGGAAACAGAGAAGCACATTGCTAAGGAGAGTAAAACTAATCCCAAACTGTTCTTCAGCTATATCAATAGTAAAAGAATCAAAAGTGAAAGTGTAGGCCCATTAAAAAATTGTGAGGAAAGAATGGTTGTAGATGACGAGGAAAAAGGTAATAATAATAATAAATTTTATTTTTATAGCGCCGACATATTCCGCAGCACTTTACATTTCAGAGGGGATTCGTACAGACAATAGACATTACAGCATAACAATAATCATACAGTAGATTATAACAAATACCAAGAGGAAAGAGGGCCCTGCTCGCAAGCTTACAGTCTATGAGGAAAGAGGTAGACACGAAAGGTGGGTGGTAATAGTTGCCCTGATTGTATGGACCAGCCATAATGTTAAGTGTGTGACAGTACAGACACAGAGGGCTAATGGATGCATAAAGCATGTGGGAACATGATGCTGGGAACCTGGTTATGGTAAAACTTTTGGCTCTGCCACACAGGGATAGGTTAGGTTAATGTGTTGAGGCGATAGGCCAGTCTGAATAAATGCGTTTTTAGGGCACGCTTAAAATTGTGGGGATTGGGGACTAATCGTATTGACCTGGGAAGTGCATTCCAAAGAATTGGCGCGGCACGTGTAAAGTCTTGGAGACGGGAGTGGGAGGTTCTGACTATTGAGGATACCAACCTCAGGTCATCAGCAGAACGGAGGGCGCGGGTAGGGTGGTATACTGAAACAAGGGAGGAGATGTAGGGTGGTGCTGAGCCATGGAGGGCTTTGTGGGTGAGGGTAATAAGTTTATACTGAATTCTGGAGTGGATGGGTAGCCAGTGTAATGACTGGCACAAGGTAGAGGCATCGGTGTAACGATTGGTGAGGAATATGATCCTGGCTGCAGCATTCAAGACAGATTGGAGAGGGGAGAGTTTGGTAAGAGGGAGACCGATTAGAAGAGAGTTACAATAGTCGAGACGAGAATGAATAAGAGAAACAGTAAGAGTTTTTGCAGAGTCAAAAGTAAGAAAAGGTCGAATTCTAGAAATGTTTTTGAGGTGCAGATGACAAGAGCGAACCAGCTATCGAATGTGGGGGGCAAAGGAAAGCTCGGAATCAAGTATGACCCCAAGACAGCGGGCCTGTTGCTGGGGAGTAATAGTGGAACCACACACAGAAATAGCAATGTCGGGTATAGGTACATTAGTAGAGGGAGGAAACACCAGGAGTTCAGTCTTTGACAGGTTCAGTTTCAGATATAGTGAGGACATGATATTAGACACAGCGTTTAGACAATCGCCGGTGTTTTCTAGAAAGGTTGGCGTGATGTCAGGAGAAGAAGCGTATAATTGGGTGTCATCAGCATAGAGATGGTACTGGAAACCAAATCTACTGATTGTTTGACCAATAGGGGCAGTGTACAAGGAGAAGAGGAGGGGGCCTAGAACCGATCCTTGGGGGACCCCAACAGTAAGGGGGAGGTGAGAGGAGGAGGAACCGGCAAAAGATACAGTAAAGGAGCGGTCGGAGAGATAGGAGGAGAACCAGGAGAGAACGGTGTCCTTGAGGCCAATGGAACGGAGCATAGTGAGGAGGAGCTGATGATCCACAGTGTCGAATGCTGCAGAGAAATCCAAGAGAATTAGCATGGAGTAATGACCATTTGATTTAGCTGTTAGCAGATCATTAGAGACTTTAGTGAGGGCAGTTTCAGTGGAGTGTAAAGAGCGGAAACCGGATTGGAGAGGGTCGAGAACAGAGTTTTCTGAGAGATAGCGGATAAGACGGGAGTGGACCAGGCGTTCCAGGAGTTTAGAGATGAAGGGAAGATTAGAGACAGGTCTATATTTAGCGGCACAGTTTTGGTCGAGGGATGGTTTTTTAAGTAGTGGATGTATGATGGCATGCTTAAATGAGGGAAAAATACCAAAAGAGAGAGAGAGGTTAAATATTTTAGTCAGGTGAGGGGTCACAGCAGGGGAAAGGGACTGGAGGAGATGTGACAGAAATGGGTCACTGGTGCAAGTAGTTGGGCGAGAAGATGCAAGGAGCCTGCTTACTTCTTCTTCTGTGACTGGTTCAAAATCAGAGAGTGAGCTAGATGCAGTGGTGGAGGGAGGACAGTGCATGGTATGAGGGGATTGGGAGATAATTTCCTGTCGAATCTGGTCAATTTTTTCTTTGAAGTAATTGGCCAGATCGTCAGCTCGGAACTCCGTGGTTGGGGCCTGTACTCTTGGATTGAGTAGAGAATGAAAAGTGTCAAAGAGACGTTTCGGGTTATTGGACAGTGAGGTGATGAGGGTGTTGAAATAGGTTTGTTTGGAGAGGTGAAGGGCAGTGTTGTATGTTCTAAGCATAAACTTAAAATGGATGAAATCTTCGTGTAGATTGGATTTTCTCCACAGACGTTCGGCGTACCTGGAGCACCGCTGCAGGAAACGTGTTTGCAGGGTGTGCCAGGGTTGTCGCCGTCTGCGTTGTGGTGTTCTATTTATAGGGGATGCAAATTCATCCAGGGCACTTTGAAGTGTTTCATTGTAATGCTTCAATGCAGAATCAGGACATGAGAGGGAGGAGATAGGGGCCAATGAAGACTGCAAGTTCTTCATAAGTTTCTGGGTGTTAATGGCCTGTATGTTTCTATAAGTCTGGACAGTGGGGGTGACCTGAGCAGCCTGGCAGTTCTTTATAGAGAATGAAAGAAGATTGTGGTCAGAGAGCGGGAGAGGGGAGTTTGCAAAATCATCCACAGCACAAAGCCGAGAGAAGACCAAGTCGAGGGAGTTTCCGTCTTCATGCGTTGGAGAATTAGTAAGCTGCGAAAGGCCAAACGAGGAGGTTAGAGATAAAAGGTGAGTAGCAGATGGTGAGAGGGGAAGAGCAATGGGGATGTTGAAATCTCCCATGATGAGGGTAGGGATGTCACAGGAGAGAAAATGTGGAAGCCAAGTGGCAAAATGATCCAGGAACTGATGGGAGGGGCCGGGAGGACGATACACCACCGCCACTCGTATGGAGAAGGGGGTGTAGAGTCTGACGGCATGGACCTCAAAAGAAGGGAAGACAAGTGAGGGTACTTGAGGGATAACCTGAAAGGTACATTTTGGTGATAGGAGCAGACCAACGCCTCCACCAGCTCTACTGTCTGATCTTGGGGTATGAGAGAAGTGTAGCCCCCCGTATGAAAGAGCAGCAGCAGCGGTAGTGTCTGACTGCTGGATCCAGGTTTCAGTAAGAGCCAGGAGGTTAAGAGAATTAGAAAGGAAGAAGTCATGGATGAAGGAGCGTTTGTTACACACTGAGCGAGAATTCCAAAGTGCACAATTAAGAGAGACAGATGGCAGGCATGGAATATTAATAAGATTAGAGGGGTTTCTAAGTGTAGCAGTCGGGGGGCTTGACTTTCTATAAAATGGGGGACCAGGGTTGGGAGCAATGTCTCCTGCGACTAGGAGAAGGAGGATAGAAAGAGTGAGCAGATGGTTAAGTGATTTGTGAGAGCATCTCTGATGTTGAATGGAGGGACTGACTGGATCTGTGCAATTTAACAACGTGAAAAGAGCGTGAGTGCTATACATAGGAGAGGAAAGGAGCGAGGGGCCGATATGGATGGAGTGTAGAGAGTTAATGCCAGGGCGGTGGATGTGTGTGAATGCAGTGGCCAGGATTAAAATTACACAAATGCATATGGTATATATTTGTTGCACTCCTAATGTACAGGGAGTAGATGTATATAAATGTCTTACCTGTCTACTGCCCTGTCTAACTGCCATGTTATAACTGCCAGTAGTACTTTGATACATGTACTTCGATTACATGTGCATAAATGCCACCCCTGCATAAATGCTCCCCCTAGCTAGGTCTGAATATATAGGAGTTAAGGCTAAGTTTTTTTGTTGGCTCTCTCTCTTCTCGTTAATCAATCACACTAAATTGAGACACCAGGACCCAATAAAATGTTGTGGTCAAATAAACACATGTCCAGCACTACATGGATCATAAAGCACTTTGAAAAGTTTCTTGACCTCACAACATAAGGGGACAAGCAGAGTAAGTTGAAAAAACTATATACCAGATATAAGCTTGCAGAGTTGAAAACACAGAGATAGCATTCAGGATTAACTGCTTGCTGACATTGAATGGAGACACAGGAGTGGATTCAGAGCAGAGATTGGAAAAGCTGGTTACCAGATATAAGCTTGCAGAGTTGAAAACACAGAGATAGCATTCAGGATTAACTGCTTGCTGACATTGAATGGAGACACAGGAGTGGATTCAGAGCAGAGATTGGAAAAGCTGGTTACTAGATATAAGCTTGCAGAGTTGAAAACACAGAGATAGCATTCAGGATTAACTGCTTGCTGACATTGAATGGAGACACAGGAGTGGATTCAGAGCAGAGATTGGAAAAGCTGGTTACTAGATATAAGCTTGCAGAGTTGAAAACACAGAGATAGCATTCAGGATTAACTGCTTGCTGACATTGAATGGAGACACAGGAGTGGATTCAGAGCAGAGATTGGAAAAGCTGGTTACCTGTATGAAGAGAATAGAGATGCGTGTCACATTCATCCATGTTATAACTGCCAGTAGTACTTTGATACATGTATTAAAAGGTAATATATTAAACACCTTCTCCACGGTATTCACGGTGGAAAATGAAATGCTAGGTGAAATGCAGAGAGACAAAGAAAACCCTATATTAAGTGTCACCAATCTAACCCAAGAAGAGGTGCGAAACCAGCTAAATAAGATTACAATAGATAAATATCTGGGTCCAGATGGCATACACCCACGAGTACTAAGAGAACTAAGTAATGTAATACATAAACCATTATTTCTTATATTTAAGGACTCTATAGCGACGGGGTCTGTTCCACAGGACTGGCGCATAGCAAATGTGGTACCAATATTCAAAAAGGGCTCTAAAAGTGCCTCTTGACCTACACTTATTCTCTGAATCCCTCCTCCCTCTCACAGATATAAGTTCCTTACACAATGCGGATGATGCTGCTGCTCTATATAACACCACAATAGCTGTAGCTTTGGAATCTGCTGCCCCACTTACACATACCAAAGCTCGCAAAATCAACAGACAGCCCTGGCACACCAGCCTGACCAAAGAACTGAGGCGAGCTTCCAGGGCTGCTGAGCGCAGATGGAAAAGATCCCACTACAATGAGCACTTCATCGCATTCAAACAGTCCCTCACTACTTTCAAGACCACACTCGCCACAGCTAAACAAACCTACTTCTCATCTCTCA
This sequence comes from Dendrobates tinctorius, assembly GCF_039654945.1. Classification (NCBI taxonomy): domain Eukaryota; kingdom Metazoa; phylum Chordata; class Amphibia; order Anura; family Dendrobatidae; genus Dendrobates; species Dendrobates tinctorius. The sequence goes on from NW_027361685.1 coordinate 673,199, forward strand.
TATCCTCCCTGTCTCACAACCCTAAACAGTTATTCAACACCTTCAATTCTCTCCTCCGTCCCCCAGCACCTCCTCCCTCCCCACTCATCTCAGCTGAAGACTTTGCCTCATTTTTCAAGCAGAAGATTGATAACATCAGAGACAGTTTTGGTCAACAACCCCCAGAGCCCTTCCTCCCGACTTCCCAGCCCTCCACCTCCAAAACCAACTTCTCCACCATTACAGAAGATCGACTCTCCACTCTACTCTCAAGATCACATCTCACCACCTGTGCACTTGACCCAATCCCATCCCACTTCATCCCAAACCTCACCACAGTCTTCATCCCAACCCTAACCCATCTCTTCAACCTATCACTAACAACTGGTGTTTTCCCCTCAAGCTTTAAACATGCCTCCATCACACCTATCCTCAAAAAGCCCTCTCTTGACCCATCCTCTGTATCCAGCTATCGCCCTAAATCCCTTCTCCCCTTTGCCTCCAAGCTACTGGAAAAACACGTCTATCTTGAACTGTCCTCCCATCTCTCTTCTTGCTCCCTCTTCGACCGCTTACAATTTGGCTTCCGGTCACACCACTCCACTGAAACTGCCCTTACTAAGGTCACCAATGACCTCTTAACCGCCAAGAGCAAGCGACACTACTCTGTCCTCCTCCTCCTGGACCTGTCGGCTGCCTTTGACACAGTGGACCATTCCCTATTATTACAGACCCTCTCATCCCTTGGCATCACAGACTTGGCCCTATCCTGGATCTCATCATACCTAACAGACCGGACATTCAGCGTCTCCCACTCACACACCACCTCCTCACCTCGCCCACTATCTGTCGGAGTCCCACAAGGTTCAGTCCTAGGACCCCTGCTCTTCTCCATTTACACCTTTGGCCTGGAACAGCTCATAGAATCTCATGGCTTTCAGTATCACCTCTATGCTGATGACACACAGATCTACATCTCTGGACTAGATATCACCTCCCTACTAACCAGAATTCCTCAATGTCTGACTGCTATTTCATCCTTCTTCTCCGCTAGATTTTTGAAACTTAACATGGACAAAACAGAATTCATAATCTTTCCCCCATCTCACGTGACCCCCCCAACGAACCTATCCATTACAGTAAATGGCTGCCCACTCTCCCCAGTCCCACAAGCTCGCTGCCTCGGGGAAATCCTTGACGCTGATCTCTCCTTCAAACCACATATCCAAGCCCTTTCCACTTCCTGCCGACTTCAACTCAAAAATATTTCACAAATCCGTTCATTCCTCAACCAAAAATCTGCAAAAACCCTAGTCCATGCCATCATCATCTCTCTCATCTCTTGCCTTGACTACTGCAACCTCCTGCTCTGTGGCCTCCCCTCGAACACTCTCGCACCCCTCCAATCTATTCTAAACTCTGCTGCCCGACTAATCCACCTGTCCCCCCGCTATTCCCCAGCTTCTCCCCTCTGTCAATCCCTTCACTGGCTCCCCATTGCCCAGAGACTCCAGTACAAAACCCTAACTATGACATACAAAGCCATCTACAACCTGTCTCCTCCATACATCTGTGACCTCGTCTCCCGGTACTTTCCTGCACGCAACCTTCGATCCTCACAAGATCTCCTTCTCTACTCCCCTCTTATCTCCTCTTCCCACAATCGCATACAAGATTTCTCTCGCGCATCACCCCTACTCTGGAACTCTCTACCACAACATATCAGACTCTCACCTACCATCGAAACCTTCAAAAAGAGCCTGAAGACCCACCTCTTCCGACAAGCCTACAACCTGCAGTAACCACCGATCGACCAAACCGCTGCATGACCAGCTCTACCCTCGCCTACTGTATTCTCACCCATCCCTTGTAGATTGTGAGCCTTCGCGGGCAGGGTCCTCTCTCCTCCTGTACCAGTTATGATTTGTATTGTTTAACATTATTGTACTTGTTTTTATTATGTATACCCCTCCTTACATGTAAAGCGCCATGGAATAAATGGCGCTATATCAATAAATAATAATAATAATAAAAGTGAACCTGTAAATTATAGGCCAGTAAGTCTAACCTCAATTGTTGGTAAAATATTTGAAGGGTTTCTGAGGGATGTTATTCTGGATCATCTCCATGAGAATAACTGTGTAATGCCATATCAGCAAGGGTTTATGAGGAACTGCTCCTTTCAAACCAATCTAATCAGTTTTTATGAAGAGGTAAGCTATAAACTGGGCCAAGGTGAGTCATTGGATGTGGCGTATCTTGATTTTTTCAAAGCGTTTGATCCCGTGCCACACAAGAGGTTGGTACACAAAATGAGAATGCTGGGTCTGGGGGAAAATGTGTGTAAATGGGTAAGTAACTGGCTGAGTGATAGAAAGCAGAGGGAGGTTATAAATGGTATATTCTCTAACTGGGTCGCTGTGACCAGTGGGGTACCGCAGGGGTCGGTCTTGGGACCTCTTCTCTTCAACATATTTATTAACGATCTGGTAGAAGGTTTGCACAGTAAAATACGATATTTGCAGATGATACAAAACTATGTAAAGCAGTCAATACAAGAGAAGATAGTATTCTGCCACAGATGGATCTGGATAAGTTGGAAACTTGGGCCGAAAGTTGGCAGATGCGGTTTAACAATGATAAATGTAAGGTTATACACATGGGAAGAAGGAATCAATATCATCATTACATACTGAACGATAAACCACTGGGTAAATCTGACATGGAGAAGTACTTGGGGATCCTAGTTAATGATAAACTTACCTGGAGCAGCCAGTGCCAGGCAGCGGCTGCCAAGGCCAACAGGATCATGGGGTGCATTAAAGAGGTCTGGATACACATGATGAGAGCATTATACTGCCTCTGTACAAATCCCTGGTTACACCACACATGGAGGACTGTGTACAGTTTTGGGCACTGGTGCTCAGGAAGGATATAATGGAACTAGAGCGAGTACAAAGGAGGGCAACAAAATTAATAAATGGGATTGGGGAACTACAATACCCAGAGAGATTAGCAAAATTAGAATTATTTAGTCTACAAAAAAGATGACTGAGGGGCGATCTAATAACCATGTATAAATATATAAGGGGACAATACAAATATCTCGCCCAGGATCTGTTTATACCAAGGAAGGTGACGGTCACAAAGGGGGCATTCTCTGCATCTGGAGGAGAGAAGGTTTTTCCACCAACATAGAAGAGGATTCTTTATTGTTAGGGCAGTGAGAATCTGGAATTTCCTGCCTGAGGAGGTGGTGATGGCGAAATCAGTCGAGGAGTTCAAGAAAGGCCTGGATGTCTTCCTGGAGCGTAACAATATTGTATCTTACAGTAATTAGGTTCTTTAGAAGGACGTAGATCTGGGGATTTATTCTGACAATTCTATAGGCTGAACTGGATGGACTAATGTCTTTTTTCGGCCTTACTAACTATGTTACTATGTTGCTCAGGTCGAGCAAATAGGAATACTTGGGTACTCGGTCAGAACAACGAGCCCAATATAAGTCTATGGGAGACCCGAGCATTATTACCGCAATCCCCCCGGGGGTCCTTTTAAGGTCTATAAACATTGGGAAATGATGGAAACACTGCTAAAATGACACGGGATCATCATGGGGATCGCCCCTGGAAGCATTCCTGACTCCTAGTTCACAGTTGTAAACAATGTTGTCAGAGTTTCATGCCACTTTTACCAGTGCACCAAGAAACATACCAAAATGAAACCAAAACGGATTTTGCTGGGAAATATGTTAAGGTGCATCCTTTCCAGGTTAATGACTTGTACATAATAATTAACCCCAGACTAAAATCTTCCTCTACCACTTGGGCTATGTTCAGATTCAGCGTTTTTGAAGCGTTTTTCAACTTTAACATTGCTTTAAACCAATACAAATGCATTCACTGGGAAATGTCAATGTAACATTTACCAACCCTAGCTGCTATGTGGTGTGTGACACATAAGCAGACACATCTTGTTTCATTTATGAATGAGTGACTCAAAGTCACAGAGCCTATTTTTACCGGGACATCAGCCGGCATTAATCTTCTTAAAGGGCCATTATTAAACAGTGGGTCTCCTAAACTGTCATAGCATATGCAGTGAGTGGATGGGCTGAAAAGAATTACGACGCACCCCGATACCCCTTTCACGAGATGTCCAGGAGGGCTTCCACAAAAAATGTTGCATTGAATGCAAGGACTGCCCTACTACCAAGTCATATGCACCCCAATAAGCCTTTAAACCCAGGTACTGGATGTGCCCAGGAAAATCCACTTCACATTATTCATTTTGTACTGCCCTTCTGTTTTCTTATGCATTGACTGCAAGGCCTGCCCTGCTACCAAGTCATATGCACCTCAATAAGCCCAATCCCCCCCTTGGAAGAAACATGTAGGATGGCCTCTTAACAAAAAATTTCCCATTAAAAAGAGCGGGTCTCCTAGACTTGTAATTGCCATACACTAAGTGTATTGGGCTGACAAACATTTTCCCCTGTGGGGTACATCTCAACCTTTTCCATAAGTATTTAACGCCCAGCAAAAAAACCCCACCCTTGTTAGGATTTCGACACTGGCTGTAGCAACACGGAAGCCTGATTAAAACCTATGCCCAATTCAAAGGAGCTGGTCTCCTAGAGTTGGAATACCCATACACTAAGTGTACGGCCAGGCAAACATTTCCCCCTGGGGGGTACACCTCAACCGTTTTCAGAACAAGTATTTTATGCACAGCATAACCACCCACCCTTGCTAATAATTCGACACTGGCTGTAGCTGCACGGAACACATAAACCCTTTTGATCTAGTGGTGGCGGATGATGAGATGTGGAGGAAGGCCTGATTTAAAACTATGCCCAATTTAAAGGAGTGGATCTCCTAGACTTGGAATGCCCATACACTAAGTGTATGGCCTGGAAAACATTTCCCCCTGGGGATAGATAACAACATAGTGTGCACATTTTTTTTAGGGGCATCATGAACACCTTGCAAAACTGTAACATGGTTTCCAACACAGTTGCTGCTGGGAAGGTGCATGTTTTTAGTAACAATATGGCGGACGAATCGTTGGATGAAGTGATCTGGAAAAGGGGCATGGTGATGACAGGAATGGGAAAGTACATGATTAATAACAGCAGTGACTATGGGAGGTAAGAGATCCAGGTTACAGCCAACAATGATTAGTCGTTTAGCCACCATCAATTATCAGAATGGGTTTCATGCCCATTTGAAGATCGGTGTAACAGATGAGTGTGGTGTGAGACTTGGTCTAAAAAATGCCCATCCAAAATATGCTGCCAAAGATACATGTGTGTGTATAAAGGGCAAAGTGCAACATGTTCGTGAGATTCTGAATTATATAAAGCAGATGAGTGTTGGAGGAAAACCAAACAAACAAATGGATGCTCGGGAAAAGTTTAACCCCTTTCTGACATCTGACGTACTATCCCGTCCACGGTACCCGGGCCCGTATGACCGGGGACGGGATGGTACGTCAGCACGATCAGAGGCCCTCCCGGAGGGGAGCGCTGCTGATTGCGGCTGGGTGTCAGCTGATTATCACAGCTGACACCCGGCACTATGTGTCAGGGGTGGTCACGGACCACCCCCGGCACATTAACCCCTGGCACACTGCGATCAAACATGATCGCGGTGTAGCAGGGGATTAGGGAAGAATTGCGCAGGGAGGGGGCTCCTTGCACGCTTCCCTGAGACCCTCAGAGCAGCGTGATGTGCTCGCGCTGCTTCGAGGGTCTCCTCCCTGCAGGCCCCCGGATCCAAGATGGCCGTGAGAGCCTGCAGGAAGGCAGCTTCCTCAGTGCTTGCTGAGAGCAGGCATTAAGAAAGCCTGTGCAGCGCTTGTCAGATCGCTAATCTGTCACAGGGCTCTTCAAAGTGTCAGATCAGCTATCTGACACTTTATTGTAATGTCCCACATTGGGACAATATAATAAAATGCAAAAAAAAACAAGTGTAAAAACAAATTTATAAAATCCTAAATAAATAATAAAAAAAACCCTAATAAATTATTTTTTTGTAAATAAAAAAACAAAACAATAAAAATACACATATTTAGTATCGCCGCATCTGTAACGACCCGCCCTATAGAATTGTCCCACTAGTTAACCCCTTTAGTGAACCCCTTCAAAAAAAAAACTAGGCAAAAAACAATGCTTTATCATCATACCGCCGAACAAGGTGCAATACCACACAATCAAAAAGACGTATATAAATAAACATGGTACCCAGGGCCATATTTAGAGTTTGTGCTGCCTTAGGCACTTTTTGTGCTGCCTCCCCCTTTGGCGAGTATGACTAATGCAGACACTGTCGGCAGTGACTTAGGCTACTTTCACATCAGCGATTTTCGCCATTTGCTGCAGATCCTTCAGTTTTTCTGCATCTGTCACGTAACGGATCACTTATGGCAACGCTGCATTCGGCCTCATTCATTCCCTATGGGACATGTGCGGCACTTGCGGTTTTGCCGCGATCCCGCAAAATGCGGTACTTGCAGCAATGGAAAAAAACGCTGCTAGCTGTGTTTTATTTATCTCACCGCAAGTGCAAAACCGCAAGTGTGCGGCTGCATGAATTTCTACGTAGCTGAACGCTCCAGTCCCGAGTGATGGCGGCAGTGCCGTGTATTGAGGTGCGAGACTCATGTGAGTTTGTCGCAAGTGTGACCCCGGCCTAACGCAGATTTTATGTGTTTCTTTATTTAACTCTCTATGTACCTTTTATAAATATTACTAAACATCAGGCTTGGTATTATCTTGGTATTAGATATATACAGTGCCTTGCAAAAGTATTCGCCCCCTGGAACTTTTCAACCTTTTCCCACATATCATGCTTCAAACATAAAGATACCAAATGTAAATTTTTGGTGAAGACTCTACAACAAGTGGGACACAATTGTGAAGTTGAACGGAATTTATTGGTTATTTTAAATTTTTGTGGAAATTCAAAAACTGAAAAGTGGGGCGTGCAATATTATTCGGCCCCTATAACTTAATACTTTGTTGTGCCTCCTTTTGCTGCGATTATAGTATGTAATCTATCAGTTTTGTACATGGAGAGACTGAAATTCTCGCCCATTCTTCCTTGGCAAACAGCTCGAGCTCAGTGAGGTTGGATGGAGATCGTTTGTGAACAGCAGTTTTCAGCTCTTTCCACAGATTCTTGATTGGATTCAGGTCTGGACTGTGACTTGGCCATTCTAACACCTGGATACGTTTATTTGTGAACCATTCCATTATAGATTTTGCTTTATGTTTGGGATCATTGTTTTGTTGTAAGACAAATCTTTGTCCCAGTCTCAGGTCTTTTGCAGACTCTAACAGGTTTCCTTCAAGAATGGTACTGTATTTGGCTCTATCCATCTTCCCATCAATTTTAACCATCTTCCCTGTCCCTGCTGAAGTAAAGCAGGCTCAAATCATGATGCTGCCACCACCATGTTTGACAGTGGGGATGATGTTTTCAGGGTGATGAGCTGTGCTGCCTTTATGCCAAACATATCGTTTGGCATTGTTGCCAAAAAGTTTGATTTTGGTTTCATCTGACCAGAGCACCTTCCTCCACATGTTTGGTGTGTCTCCCAGGTGACTTGTTGCAAACTTTAAATGACACTTTTTAAAGATATCTTTGAGAAATGGCTTTCTTGCCACTCTTCCATAAAGGCCAGATTTGTGCAGTGTACGACTGATTGTTGTCCTATGGACAGACTGTCCCACTTCAGCTGTAGATGTCTGCAGTTCATCCAGAGTGATCATGGGCCTCTTGGTTGCATCTCTTATCAGTCTTCTCCTTGTTTGAGATGAAAGTTTAGAGGGACGGACGGGACTTGGTAGATTTGCAGTGGTATGATACTCCTTCCATTTCAATATGATCGCTTGCACAGTGCTCCTTGAGATGTCTAAAGTTTTGGAAATCATTTTGTATCCAAATCCGTCTTTAAACTTCTCCACAACAGTATCATGGACCTACCTCTTGTGTTCCTTGGTCTTCATGATGCTCTCTGTGCTTCATACAGAACCCTGAGACTATCACAGAGCAGGTGCATTTATATGGAGACTTGATTACACACAGGTGGATTATATTTACTATCATTAGTCATTTAGGACAACATTGGATCATCCAGAGATCCACAATGAACTTCTGGAGTGAGTTTGCTGCACTGAAAGTAAAGGGGCTGAATAATATTGCACGCCCCAAAAATTTAAAATAACCAATAAATTTCGTTCAACTTCACAATTGTGTCCCACTTGTTGTTGATTCTTCACCAAAAATTTACATTTGGTATCTTTATGTTTGAAGCATGATATGTGGGAAAAGGTTGAAAAGTTCCAGGGGCCGATTACTTTCGCAACGCACTGTATAGATAGATCTATCATTTATCGATATATCTATCATCTATCTGTGTGTGTAAACATTATTCTTCAATGGAGTAAGTAAATGAAGAGGTTGAACAAGAAATGACATCACAATTCTTTTTGGTAAATAATAGATTGTTATTTAGCCTACAAAAATGCATACAAATCCGCATGAAAAAAACGCTTGAAAATCTGTATAAAAATGCACAGATTTTTACCTGCATTTTCTGCTAAGAGATGCAGATTTTGTGCATAAAATTCTGCAGACAAATCCGCACCGTGTGCACATACCCTAAGGCTATGTTTCCACGTTCAGGAAACACTGCAGAGAGGACGCAGCTCCGTCCAAAGCTTTGCCGGCTTTAGTACGTGCGGTGACGCCACACAGCACCGGCTCCAGGTTTTTGAGGGCCCCGGGCAAAATAGTCTCAGTGGGCCCCCCCCTTTAACACATACCACGATCATCACTAGCTAGGTCCTGGAGAATGATGGTTGAGACCGGGGTCTTGAGTTTGGAGACATTGGAGGTTGTTGGTGTTGCTTTGCTAGGTCTGTTAGGTGGTCACCAACCCTCCCCCCCAAAGCCAGAACTCACCTTTGTTGTGGGTTGAGAACTTGAGATGAGAAGCCAGGAGATGTGTGTCAGCGAGTGTCCGGTGCGGCGGTGCCTGCTGCTGCAGCAGGAGCCGCCGGAGCGAGGAGCCACAACAAGCGCCGGGGCCCGGGAGATCAGCCGCCAGTGTCTGGTGCAGCGGTGGAAGCTGCTGCAGCAGTAGCCGCCAGAGCGAGGTGCCTCACTGAGCGCCGGGTGCCACTGCCAGCTGGAGCTGCCGCAGCAGGAGCCGCCACACCACTCACTGTCTTGCAGTGAGGAGCCTCACTCAGCGAGCGCCAGCCACTCACTAGGTGTCAGGAGATGTGTCGCTCGTCGCCGGTGTCTGGTCGCCGCCCGGTCCCTCCGTTTCCAGAGAGAGGCACGCAGCGCGCTTCACAAAGCTGCGTCCTCCGCCCTGTCACTTACTCCCTGCAGCACACGTGACAAGAGGCAGGGGAGGGGTGCTCTCCACCAATCAAAGGAAGACACTCCTGGGCTGCTGGACTGTGATTGGCTAACAGCACGTGTCTCCTGCCGGCGCCACCGAATCAGATTCAAGGTCGCATTCCCCAGCAGCCAGACAGTGTGTAGGCCCTTCTGTCGTGCCAGGGCCCCGTCACTTGCCCGGGTACGCCTGGTGCTGACGCCGGGCCTGATCTCCGCATGTTATCATTGAACCGTGTGGAATCACCGCATCCTATTCATAGAACTGGGTTATTTATCTTGTGTAGACTGAGCGTCTCCGTGAGATAAACAGACATGCTGCGGTCTAGAGAGATGCGCCACATGTGCGCATACGCGGCTCTGCCACCTGCGTGTTTGAACACATAGTGGAGACGGGATATGATAAAATCCCCTCCACTGTGCCGTAACATCTGGATGTATTGGATGTATGAATGAGGCCTTAGTCAGAGACTGGGAAGTAATAGAAGAATAAAATCCATCTAGTAATCCTCCAATGTCTGCTGGACATGGGATGGGGAGAGTTTATTGCTCAGTTAGTACAGACACCTGACTTCTTGCTGTTAACCAGTTACTGCTCTCTGGTCCACCACACTGCAGTGTCCAAAGAGGAAGACAGTGAGACAGGCAGCGACATCGCATCAGAGAGCTCGTGACCTCAGAAGATCCCCAGATCCTGGTATTGTGACATAATATTAAGAGCAATATTCATTCATTGATATTGCACTATTAAGGCCAGGTTCAGATTGCGTTTTGCAGCCCGTTCAGCGCATAGCTAATAGTTAACGGTATAGCATAACGCGATCAATACTATAATGATTCATCTGCACTAGCGGTGACGGAGCCTCAGACGCTGTAGGCCGCGTCCGAGGCTCCGTCACAGAATGGCGGCACTTCGTGAGCGCATGCCGCTTTACGGCATGTGTCGCGATGCGCCACATAATGGGGGTCAATGGCAGCGTTAACTGCTTTACACTGCGCTATACCGTGGTGTAACGCAGTCCGTCTAACGGACTGCCTAAACGCAATGTGACCCCAGCCTAACCCCGTAGCACTTTACATACATCATCAACACTATCCCCATTGGGGCTCACAATCTAAACATCCTATTAGTAGGTCTTTTGAGTGTGGTAGGAAACCCACACAAACACTGGGAGAACATAGAAACTCTTTTCAGAGGTCATCCTTGTTGGGATTTGAACCCCAGACTCCATTGCTACAAAGCTGTTGCGCTGACTACTGAGCCAATATATACAGTACTGAGCCACCGCGTACAGTGCTAACCACTGAGCCACCATGTACAGTACTAACCACTGAGCCACCGTGCTGCCATAATAGCTATGCAAGAATAGTTTTGCTGGCAGCATTGTATATTAGCTTCATTTCACCCCTTCAAACTTTTTATATGTTTCCAAGACAAACTCCATAAATACCTTTATATGGTCAGTCCCTTTCTCCCATATTCAGAAATCAGCATTTCAATTGATAAATAAATAATGCCTAAAGACTATGGTGGATCTTATCCCTCTGTCACTCCAGCTCTATTTCCCACACAGTGCCACCTCCTTCACTGATAGCATCTATGATGTGTTTCCTTCTGGAAAAAAGAGCTGTAGTCAATCAGTAAGAGGTGGCACCGAGCGGGTACAGAGCTGGAGCAACAGATCTGCTCCCTCATTTGAATATGTATGCAAACCGATTTCAGATGAATGGACTGAACATGTAAAAATATTGCTGGAATTGTCTTTGAAAGAGCTACATGGGCATACACTTAGATTCGGACCCCTTACTCATTCCCTATGGGACTTGCGAACATGTTCTGCACTTGCGGTTTTGCACTTGCGGTGAGACAAATAAAACACAGCTAGCAGCGTTTTTTTCCATTGCTGCAAGTACCGCATTTTGCTGAATCGCGGCAAAACCGCAAGTGCCGCACATGTCCGCAAGTCCCATAGTGAATGAATGAGGCCGAATGCAGCATTGCCATAAGTGATTTGTTACGTGACAGATGCGGAAAAACTGACGGATCTGCCGCGAATGGCGAAAATCGCTGATGTGAAAGTAGAAGAAGTCATTACCGACAGTGTCTGCATTAGTCATACTCACCAATGGGGGGGCAGCACGAAAAGTTCCTAGGGCAGCATAAACTCTAAATACGGCCCTGGGTGCCATGTTTATTTATATTAGTCTTTTTGATTGTGTGGTATTGCACCTTGTTCGGCAGCATGATGATAAAGCATTGTTTTTTGTCTAGTTTTTTTTTTTTAAGGGGTTCACTAAAGGGGTTAACTAGTGGGACAGTTTCATAGGGCGGGTCGTTACGGATGTGGCGATACTAAATATGTGTATTTTTATTGTTTTTGTTTTTTTATTTACAAGAAAAGAATTTATTAGGGATTTTTTTATTTATTTAGGATTTTTTTTATAAATTACTTTTACACTTTTTTTTTTTTTGCATTTTATTATATTGTCCCAATGTGGGACATTACAATAAAGTGTCAGATAGCTGATCTGACACTTTGCAGTGCGCTGTGTCAGATTAGCGATCTGACAGGCACTGCACAAGCTTTCTTAATGCCTGCTCTCAGCAGGCACTGAGGAAGCTGCCTTCCTGCAGGCCCCCGTGGCCATCTTGGATCCGGGGGCCTGCAGGGAGGAGACCCTCGAAGCAGCGCGAGCACATCGCGCTGCTCTGAGGGTCTCAGTGAAGCGTGCAGGGGGCCCCCTCCCTGCGCAATTCTTCCCTAATCCCCTGCTACACCGCGATCATGTTTGATCGCAGTGTGCCAGGGGTTAATGTGCCGGGGGCGGTCCGTGACCACCCCTGACACATAGTGCCAGGTGTCAGCTGTGATAATCAGCTGACACCCGACCGCGATCAGCGGCGCTCCCCTCCGGGAGGGCCGTTGATCGTGCTGACTTACCATCCCGTCCCCGGTCATACGGGCCCGGGTACCGTGGACGGGATGGTACGTCAGATGTCAGAAGGGGTTAAACTTTTCACGAGCATCCATTAGTTTGTTTGGTTTTCCTCCACCACTGATCTGCTTTCTCTAATTCAGCATCTCACGAACATGTTGCACTTAGCCCTTTATACAGACACGTGCGTCTTTGGCAGCATATTTTGGACAGGCATTTCTTAGGCCAAGTCTCACATGCACATCTATTACACCGATCTTCAAACGGGCATGAAACCCATTCTGGTAATTGATGGTGGCTAAACAACGAATCATTGTTGGCTGTATCCTGGATCTCATACCTCCCATAGCCACTGCTGTTATTAATCATGTACGTTCCCATGCCTGTCATCACCATGCCCCTTTTCCAGATCACTTCATCCAACGATTCGTCCGCCATATTGTTACTAAAAACATGCACCTTCCCAGCAGCAACTGTGTAGGAAACCATGTTACAGTTTTGCAAGGTGCTCATGATGCCCCTAAAAAAAATATTCACACTATGTTGATATCTATCCCCGGGGGAAATGTTTTCCAGGCCATACACTTAGTGTATGGGCATTCCAAGTCTAGGAGATCCACTCCTTTAATTTGGGCATAGTTTTAAATCAGGCCTTCCTCCACTTCTCATCATCCCCCGCCACTAGATCACCAGCGTTAACGTGTTCCGTGCAGTTACAGCCAGTGTCAAATTCCGAACAAGGGTGAGTAATTTTGCTCGGCATAAAATACTTGTTATGGAAAAGGTGGAGGTGTATCCCCATGGGGGAATTGTTTGTCAGCCCAATACACTTAGTGTATGGCAATTACAAGTCTAGAAGACCCGCTCCTTTTTAATGGGACATTTTTTGTTAAGAGGCCCTCCTGTTATGAATGGGTCACCGAGGATGAAAAAATAAACAACAAGCTAAGTCTCAGAAAACCAGAGAAGTTGGTAACTATACAGATTGCAGATCCCTGAACTTAACCGCACAACTAGCAGCAGTCGTGGAGCGTTCCTACGATGGTCCTAGACGCCTCGTCACAACCAAAGAGCTACATAAGCCTAAAGCAGGAAAAGAGGAAAACTAATTGCCCCAGAGCAGACCCCAAAGGAAAGACAGCCCTCCACATGTATTGACGGTGAAACAAGATGAAATTACAAACAAAGGCAGGAAAATAGGCTGAGCAAACGATGGGGCCCGACTAACTAGAAAGGACAGGAAAGGAAAGACATTGTCTGCAATCTGACAAAAAAACCTACAAAAATATTGTCCAACACTTCTGATAACAAAATTAACCCTGAAGTCACTAGACTTCTACACCTATATCAGCACTCATAATATTCTGAGACAGAGCAAAAAGAGGCCAATCTAATAAGGGACAAAAAGCAGCTTATCAAATACTGATACATAGGAGTGGAAATTCAGCGTAGCCCAGCAGGGGCAGGCTGACCACACAAGAAACTGAACTGACGAACAAGCGCAAGTGTGAACAATAGCAAAAAACAAACTTAACTTGAGAAGACTGGAAGAGAGCTGAAGTCCAGGACCTGAGAAGCCGACTGAATAACCAGCACTAGGATAGGGCGTCAGCTGTCTTATATCCAGTCTGATACTCCAGGGATCCAATTGTTATCTTCTTCATCAGGTGGCAGATCACTACCACTTAAACCAACCGCACTACCTCCTGTCACCACCAGAGGGAGAACGGGAGGGGAACTCTCAACTGGTGGAGCCGAAAATGAGTTCATAAAACCCTCCTACATGTTTTTTCCAAGGGGGGATTGGGCTTATTGCGGTGCATATGACTTGGTAGCAGGGCAGGCCTTGCAGTCAATGCATAAGAAAACAGAAGGGCAGTACAAAATGAATGTGAAGTGGATTTTCCTGTTCCCTTCCAGTATGTGGGTTCAAAGACTTATTGGGGTGCATATGACTTGGTAGCAGGGCAGGCCTTGCAGTCAATGCAACATTTTTTGTGGAAGCCCTCCTGGACATCTCGTGAAAGGGGTATTGGGGTGCGTTGTAATTCTTTTCAGCCCATCCACTCATTGCATAGGCTATAGCAGTTTAGGAGACCCACTGTTTAATAATGGCCCTTTAAGAAGATGAATGACGCCTGATGTCCCGGGACAGATAGGCTCCATGACTTTGAGTCCCTCATTCTTAAATGAAACAAGATATGTCTGCTTATGTGTCACACACCACAAAGCAGCTAAGGTTGGTAAATGTTACATTGACATTTCCCAGTGAATGCATTTGTATTGGTTTAAAGCAATGTTAAAGTTGAAAAACGCTTCAAAAGCGCTGCATCTGCACATTGTTCCTCCACTACTTGGGGTATTTGGTCTGGGGTTAATTATTTTGCCTTATATACAAGTCATTAACTTGGAAAGGATGTACCGTAACATATTTCCCAGCAAAATCCGTTTTGGTTTCGTTTTGGTATGTTTTTTGGTGCACCGGTAAAAATGTCATGAAACTCTGACATTGTTTAAAGCTGTGACCTAGGAGTCAGGAATGCTTCCAGGGGCGATCCCCATGATGATCCCGTGTCATTTTAGCAGTGTTTCCATCATTTCCCGATGTTTTTAGACCTTAAAAGGACCCCCGGGGGGATCATGGTAAAAATGCTCGGGTCTCCCATAGACTTACATTGGGCTCGTTGTTCTGTCCGAGTACCCGAGTATTCCAATTTGCTTGACCTAAGCACTGAGCACTTGAGCATTTTAGTGCTCGCCCATCACTAATTGTAACCAGAACCTTTGAAATTTCGGGATATTACAGACCCGCTTTTTAGTTTGACATATGTTAAATCTACTGATCTCACAGAACAACTGCCCATAATAATATATGTTATTCACCATAAATACTGGACGTGAGGCACCATGTATCTTATCAATGGTATCTAGTGGAGCAGAAGCTATCCTCCAGGAACACAGACCGATATAGTATATCATTACTCTGCAGATAGCTTATCACTATAGTCGGATGGTAGATATATATCTAGATGGGAAAACATGACTAGGGGGAAAGGGGGAGGATGGAAGTAAGATGGGGAATTGTGGCCGGGGAGAGAGCACAGTAGGTGGTCATCCGCCCTGATTCTACCTGCAAGAATCTTCTTATGGGAGAGAAAGAAGGGGAAACTACAATATATTTGGTCATATATATTATATTTATACCTAATTTATAACCCACTTGCTGATTGTCTCTCTTAGGCCAGACACATCCACAATCACAGGGAGTGAGTGTGAGGACAAAATAGTATTGTGACCCGGTCACTGCTTCACACAGAGTCTTCATCGCTAGTGCACAAATCAAGAAGCAGGAGAACGTGGCGAGCCCCACAATGTCCACATACCAAAGAGGCACACACAGACAAGACCGATCTATAGGGAGGATTCCATTACCCAGATGCCTCTTTTCAGCACGTTTCTCTTGTAATGCTTCCTCAGAAAGGGGTTTCTACAAGCGAAACGCGGGTAATGTGCAGTTTGCCCCGTTCTGCTGCTTCTGGATTTATGCACCAGCAATGAAGACTCTATGTGAAGCCGTGACCGTGTCATGCCCATAATGCCACACATGCCCTATGGAATCGGCTTTATAACAGTCATTGTTTGTACTATTTTATGAGTGTTTCCATGAGCACTGTCACTTTATGAGTCTACAATGTAATATTTATTCCTGTGTGGATTGTAAACCCGTTCTATATATTCTTTGTATCTGGGTTTATTGTGAATTGACCATTCGGCGGAGACCTTACACCTGAGATATGTAATGATATAGGATGATAAGCGATATAATTGTTATACTTCTTCCATATGGGCTTTCCACTTACAATTATATATATATGTAAAGGATTTTTCTAAACTATATTTTGGGACAGATTAGATACGTTTTATATACATACCTGATGATTTTTCTCTGCATAATCTCTTCTTTTTACATTTTTTATGTGTTTTGTTGAAATACAGATATATTTCATACTGACATGTTGTTTATGGGAGTAACGTTTGTAGGCCATGTTGTTGACTTCTACTTCTGAATATATGGAGGACCTCATTTGGGCTTTTTATATATACATGATTAGACAAACGAACTACATATAGTGATAAAAGGTGTATACATGATAACCTCACACTGCAGGGAAAGACATGTATTCTAGAATACTAAAGAAAGTGATAATACAAAATGACAATATTTAGGAGTATTTCACCAAACCCCATTACAGTCCATAAATCCCCATGTCCCTTTTATCTAATGTCATTACTCACATAACTCTTCACATATTGACAACTGTATTGTCCTCATCACAGACACTACTTACTACCATTATTTACTCTCACAATGCCCTGCAGCTCCTCCTATTAACCCTTGTGTATGCCAACCATACCTGCTAATGGCTCTGATGTCATTTTATGTCTCCATTCTGGCTAGAGCTCCCATAAAGTCATCTCATTAGCTGCAAAGTTAGTTAGCGAAAGTTTTTCCAAGATGGCAGCTCAGTCCGACATGGCTGTTCAATATATTTAGTACTGATCATTCTCGTACAATGAGTGCTTTTATTTTAACATGGCCAAACATGAGAAATGACAAGGGGTTGTCCTAGTAGTGGTCAACACCTTTAAGAACATACAATTTTGAGTAAAAATATTTCTAACATTTTGAACATGAAAAAAGCTTCTCCCCGTATGACTTCCCTGATGTTTATTAAGAGTTGATTTTGGTAGAAAACATTTCCCACATTAAGAATATGATACAGGATTCTCCCCTGTGTGAGTTTTTTGGTGACTAATAAGAGATGATTTCTTCACAAAACATTTCCCACATTCTGAACAGTTAAAAAGCTTCTCCCCTGTGTGAGTTCTTTGGTGCTTAAACAAATATGATTTACAGTTAAAACATTTCCCACATTCTGAGCAGGAAAATGGCTTCTCCCCTGTGTGAGTTCTATGGTGATGAACCAAATCTGATTTCCAGTTAAAACATTTCCCACATTCTGAACAAGAAAATGGCTTCTCCCCTGTGTGAGTTCTATGGTGATTAACCAAATCTGATTTCTGGTTAAAACATTTCCCACATTCTGAACAGGTAAAAGGCTTCTCCCCTGTGTGAGTTCTCTGGTGATTAACAAGATGACATTTCTGGTTAAAGCATTTCCCACATTCTGAACAGGGATAAGGCTTCTCCCCTGTGTGAGTTCTTTTGTGGGTAACAAATTGTGATATCTGTGCAAAACATTTCCCACATTCTGAACAGGGAAATGGCTTCTCCCCTGTGTGAGTTCTCTGGTGCTTAAGACAGTCTGATTTATTGCTAAAATATTTCCCACATTCTGAACATGAAAAAGGCTTCTCCCCTGTGTGCGTTCTCTGGTGGGAAACAAAATGTGATTTCCGTGCAAAATATTTCCCACATTCTGAACATGAAAATGACTTCTTTGCTTTAGTAGCAGTTTGTTTTTTAATGCCTCTTTTGTGACTTTGATTTTCCTTAGTAATCGGTAATGAATCAGAAGATGGGACCTGTTTCATAGGATCAGATGACAGATCTTTGCTGTGAATGGATGATGATATATCTGGAGTAATAGCATTCACTTCAGTTGTATTTTGTAGCATCTCAAGATCATCAGGTTTAAAAATTGAAGACGTCAGCTGTCCCTCTGATCTCCTGGTACACTCATCTGCTGAGATAAAAGAAAATTTTAATAAAATATCCTTAAGTTTTATATTTTTGAACATTTCTACTTAAACTGTCCATAAAAATGGCAAGCTATGTTAAAAACTTAAATTATTTACCAAGACAATGACAGTTCACAGTCTAATAGAAAACCTTGTTGGATGAACCAGTAGTGTGTGGTGTTCAACTGTTTGTTCATTCTGCCTCCCAAATATCGAATAAAAAGAAACTAATCAATGTTCTATAGGCAAAAAAAATACCAATTCCCATCTCACCAAAACAAGTCCCCACTCAGGTCCATCATCTGTCAATGGAAAAACAGAGGTTCCCGCACTATTAGTGGCTCAAAGGCTGTTGAAAAGCAACAAGGTTTCTACAAACCAATCCAGCAAAATCCGCTCTCTCTTCGGAGTCTTGCAGTGTGCGCAAACAACATTTAGGATCCCTGTATTTAGCAATATTATAGTGAGAAGAACCCACTTAATTTGAGGTGTCTCCTGGAGCACAATCTGGGCACTATGTGCTGGGTAAGAAAATGGCAAATGTGTAATTTTCACTCTCCAACATCCACTGCGTGTTAATTTCCAGAAAGTGGCTGTGGAGTCAAAATCTTCACTCCTCCTAAGGATTATAACCCTCAGTGAATTAATTTATAAAATGGAATCACTTTATGGGGATTTCGACTATTCTGGTTTTTTGTCATTTAGTTATATTAGGTCTTCTGCATATGGTGTGACCAATCTCATCTGGGATCTGTTCCTGCTGTCCAGCTGGAGTAATCTGCTCCCTACTTCAACCAATTGGAAAGTACCACACCCTACTAAAGCGCAAAGCACATGGCCGGAATCTGCCAGATACAGCGCTGTTCTCCTCTGGTTCAGTCCTCTGGGCTCAGCTTGTGGCTTGTGTATTTGTTTCCTGCTGTGACCGTGGCCCGTTTACGGACTACTCTTGTGTCTTCTGATTCTGGCCTTCTGGTTCTGACCCAGCTACCTGACTATTCTTCTCACCATCTAACACCACAGAATAGCAGGTAACACCATGGTCCAAGCCTAGGGGTCCCTGTGTAAGTCCAGATTCCATGTGAGGTTGTTAAAGGGCGATGAGCAAGGCAATCCTTGGGATATGGAAAGCAGAGAAGATAGAGCCAAGCATGTTCATGGTGGACATCTTTTGAGTTGCCAGGTGACCATGAACAGTGCTCCCAATACATTGTTTCTGCAAACTATTCCAGCTAGATCTGCATTCAAAAAGCTAAATGGCGCTCCTTCCCTTCTGAATTCTGCCATGTGCCCAGACAGTAGAGTACAATCGTATGTAGGGTATAGTGCGAAGCTGGAAAATAATTTGTAAGATCCATTTGTTTTCTATTATCCTTTGTGAAGAATTCCAAAGTTACCACCACATAAAGTGACACACGTCAGATATTAATAATGGGGTCTGATTAGGAACTACTGAAATGATCAAACTCCACAGTCTCCATCAGTAATAAATGAGTAACTAGTGGTGAAACCTCTCTGGGGTAATTAGAGTATGGGTCTCGGAGACTTCACAATCTATACTATCCTAAGCTCCAATATCTTCTGTAAGATGAGTTTTAAGAAGAAATATTAGGCATTTAAAGAGAACTGTGTATAAGGCCGGTTTCACACGTCCTGATATTTCCGGTACCGGAGATGTCCATGTGTGTAATACTCGTGGCACACGTGACAACCGTGTGCCGCGTGTGTGCAGCATCAGTACTACATGGACGGCCAGCAGGGATGAAGCGCCACATTAATCGCTGTTCCCCGGTGTCGGGTGCTGAAGACGCTCTCATCATTCTCCCCTGCTCTGCCGGCGGAGAGAATGATGAGAGTTATATTAAAGTCAGAATGATGACAGCAGGTGGCGGCTTTTGGAACTATTACTCCCATCAACCTACACCTGCTGCTAAGAACAGTGACAGCAGGAGCGGATGATGGGAGTATTCCTCACCTGACGCCTGTGCTATAACTAAGTAAATGAATGAAAAAACTGGCGAGGATTCCCCTGTATTTCCTATAACCAGTCTGGAAAACTCACAACTGGGGGCTGCAACCCTCATCTGTCAGCTTCAGCAAGGATGGTTATCAAGAATAGAGGGGTCCCAACACTGTTTTTTAAATTATTTAAATAATTTAAAAAACTGCATGGGGTCCCCCCATTTTTGACAACAAACCTTGCTAAAGCTGACAACTGGGGGCTGGTATTCTCAGGCTTGTAAGGGGCCAGCCTAAAAATAACAGCCCGCAGCTGCCCAGAAAAGGCACATCTATTAGATGCGCCAATTCTGGTGCTTTGCCCGGCTCTTCCCACTTGCCCTATAGTGATGGCAAGTGGAGTTCATATTTGTGGGGTTGATGTCACCCTTGTATTGACAGGTGACATCAAGCCCACGGCTTAGTAATGGAGAGGTGTCTATAAGACACCTCTCCATTACTAATCCTATAGTTATATGGTAAATAAAGACACAGCCAGAATAAAGTCTTTTATTAGAAATAAAACAAAACACAGTTTTCATTTTTTATTTAACAATAACACAGAGAATTCTCACGGTGATCTGCTGTGACGGCTTGAACTGTGCTGGCCTCATCAATAAGTTTTTCCCACGGTCCTGAGGTCACTGCAGTTCAGCCTGGCTGGAAACCTCGACGATGTCACTGCTGGTCAATGATGTTGCGCTTGCAGCAGCTCATTCACCAGTGGTTCTCAGCCTGGATGGTCGCATCGTGGCACCGTCCAGGTTGAAAACTAATTATCCCCCAGACATGGATTACGGCGTGGGACAGAGCGACAGACAGGTATGGTATATTGTTGTTGTATTTTATTTTTATTACAGGAGAGCGAGGTCTTCGGTGGAAATAGGCGTTAGGTGAGTATAACTGTGTTTGATATTTTTAAATAGAAAAGGAAAACTGTTTTGTTTTATTTCTAATAAAAGGCTTTATTCTGGCTGTGTCTTTATTTTCCGTGTAACCAGGGCCGGACTGGGAGTGAAATTCAGCCCTGGCATTTGTAAGACCACAGGCCCACGTCTTGTACCCTCTGTAATCTTGCTCTCTAGATAGTCTAATACAGGTCCGCGGCCTACAATCACAACGTTTAGTGTTGTGATCTGCAGAGCTGACAGCCACTGAATTATGGCCACTTTAGATGAGCCAATAATCATGAAATGTGGGATTGTAAGAGCGCGGCTTCCTGATTATCGGCTCATTTCAATAGGTCAGTAATCACCTGATGGAAGGAAAAATGATTATTAGTCACGGCTTAACAATCCAGGTTCTTGGTGGCACATTGCTCGAGGTAAACAGGACATGCGCTCCTGAGAACAGGACAGTCTACGTGCACAGAACATATTACCAGTCGCTGTGTGCACAGAGAAGTGCGTCCTCCTGTGTGAACAGGCCGTAGAGGACACTGACTGACGTGTATACGGCTGGTCGGTGGTCGTGGACATGCTGGAGCACAGGAATGACCGGAAAGTCTCAGTCAGACGGCCGTTTCTCACGTCCATGTTCTCTCTGTGGTTTTCATTAGTTCTCTTCCATTATAGTCTATGGTGCTGCTCACAGGCTCATGTTCTTGCAGACTGTGTCTCCCCAATAAAAATCAGAGACATTTTCGTTTTTTATTGTTGTCACAGACACAATCCCCTCCACAAGTCTCTGAACCTGCGCCGATCACAGACCCCACATAGATCGCCCCCGTGCACACTCTGCGCGGATTAACACTGTAATGTATAGGAGAAGATTTTCATTCATTTAGTTTTTTTCATACGTGAAAATCACTAAAGTTCCCGTCTGGGGGCCGCACCCATCACCGGCCCATGTGTAGTGACCCATTAACCAGTTTATCGCTGCCTTGCCTTCCTTATAGAAGCAGCAGAGACTGGACAGATGGTTTTCATGCTGGGATGCCTGTATTTTGTGGCTGCAGAACCAAGGTAAGGGGATGTGCACACATCTTTGTCAGGCGGATTGAAGAAGCGCCACAAACCTGCCGCTAAACATGAACTTAGTGCACGGCAATGGAAAACCACATTGCTGTACCCGCTCCGTCTGTTACATCTTTTATCTGCTTCAGTGCTTGGAAACTGAGGCCATTAATACAAGTAGCACATTCTGTCACCTGCAACTATAATAGAAACTATCGAGAAAAGACGCCGGTGGCACAAAAGACATGGCGCCTTCAGGTAAAAGACCGGAGACACTTTCCTGAAGCAGCTCTGCCCCCTGAAAAAAAACTGTGTGCACATACCCTAGATACAAACACTAGGCTACAGCACCCTGCAAACGCTGAGTACAAGAATCATTCTAAGGCCGGGGTCACACTAGGGTGTGTGATGTGAGAAACAACACCCAGCACTGCCACCGGCACTCGGACCGGAGTGTGCGGCTACATGGATTTCTAAGGGCCAATGCAGACGGCCACATATATCCTCTGATCTGAGAGAATCGGCCAATTATACTGTACAGCTGACACTTGGATCAGGATCTGACCCGAGTGTCAGCACAGTGTGGTCCGATTGTCTAGGATGAGAAAATCAGAGAACACTGAGGAAAAGATGGAGAACAAACTCTTCTCCATTATGTCATCGGAGTGCAGTCCGGTGTTTTCCACGCACTCATTGTATTGCATTACTGAGCGTGATCGGAATATCATATGTTAACAACATATAACAGATATAACATATAACGTATGTTCCAACCCCATGGATAGAGACAAACACCTCGGTCGCCTCAGAAAGTCCTTTTTGAGTCAGGGCTACCATCCAAGAACAATAGAAAACCAAATTACAAGAGCCACCAGAATATCAAGGAATCACCTGCCACATTACAAAGCTAAAGAAGAAAATAACCGGGAGCCTCTAGTGGTCACCTACAACCCAAATCTGGAGGTGCTAAGGGGAGTGGCACGGAAATTACAACCTTTACTAC
The DNA here is from genome assembly GCF_039654945.1 of Dendrobates tinctorius. Taxonomy (NCBI): domain Eukaryota; kingdom Metazoa; phylum Chordata; class Amphibia; order Anura; family Dendrobatidae; genus Dendrobates; species Dendrobates tinctorius. The sequence continues at coordinate 696,187 of NW_027361685.1, forward strand.
AAAAAGATGCCTGATTACAATCCATGTTTCCAGACCCCCCACTGCTGTGTTTTAGGCAGCCCCAAAATCTAAGAAGCGTCATTGTCAGAAGCTCCCTGTCCTCCCCAACAGCTGCAGGAACCTTTCCTTGCAACCAGAAAAAATGTAAAACCTGTCCATCTATAATGACCACGAACAAGATAAAGATTCCCACCTCACATCAGGACTACAAGATCCCAGGTACTCTCACCTGCATCACATCTAATAGGGTGTACTTAATTATTTGTACTAAATGTCCAACTGGGGGTCTGTATGTGGGAGAGACCAGGCAAAAGCTGAGAACAAGGATGAATTCTCATTGCCACACAATAAGAGAAAAAAGAAGGGATCTACCTGTGGCAAACATTTTTGTATCCCCGGTCTTAGCATGATGGACATTAAGTTACTTGTATTAAAAGGTAACTTCAACTCTCAGAGAGACAGGAGGGTCTGGGAGCATAAATTTATGACAACTTTTGACACACTCAGTGCAGGAATGAATGTGTCGCTTGGATTTATGTCTTTTTACATCAATTAAGGAATTTGCTCTTCAGACCTTCTGTGGTCATCACACAACACAGAACCAGACCCCAATCAGAGGGCAATAAAACCTTCACACTCCTAATCTATAAACTGTTCCAATATTTATGACAATTCTGCTAAATGTTACTTGTCTTATCTGTTGCGTTATTTTTGTGCTGTTTTGTGTATAAATATGTGATTTTTCAGATGTTGCATTAGTCTAGCCTGATGAAGAGACCTGAGGAGTCTCGAAAGCTTGCAATGTGCTACCACCTTTTCAGTTAGCCATTAAAAGGTATCAACCACTGAGGACTCTCAATTCTAAATATTCTTTTATCTACTGGCTAACACGGTACAAAGATATATATCATTCCTGTATCAAAGTCATTTGAACAGTTTTGGGTGGAGGAGAATGTTGTGATCTAGAGGCAAAATGGTGATCATGGTAATACGGCCGGACTACACCACCGATAAAGCAGCCACAGCCGGTGACTGAGAGGAATCTGTGACTTCTCTGCATTCAGTGGTCACTACTCACCTGGGTAGTTATATGTGGGAATCTCCTCTTTACACCACTCATCATCTCTCACATATGTCTCTGTAGTATTAATATGGGTCAGATCTTCACCCTGAAACAAATATTGTAAAAGTCACCGACAGATGGAGAAGTCCCATCTATGATCAGCTCTAATCCTGCCATCTCCAACGTTCTCATTACACAAGTATAAAACATATAATACTGGTGGATAAAACAAGACTGAGCACAAGACCTTCACAGCCGTCTACACATCATAGGGGAGCTCTCCTGACACCTTCTCTCCATCTACCTGATGATCCTGAGGAGCACTGGGATCTTCTTGGTTACAGTCCTGTGGAGGAAGAGGACGGGGACATCTCTCTGGTGTTGTCCTCTTACTGGATAGATCTGGAGGAAACACATACAGGGGCTGAATTCATTCTCTACATACAGATAATTATAGGCCGTGTGTATTTAGTCCTGTCTATTACCTGGAGATGTGAGGGGCTGGGGAACCTCCATTATGACGTTCTTGTACAGATCTCTGTGTCCTTCTAAATACTCCCACTCCTCCATGGAGAAATAGACAGCGACATCCTGACACCTTATAGGAACCTGACACATACAATGATACCGTCATCCCCCGATCCCTTCATAGTGTTACTGTATAATGTCCCAGCATTCCCAGCAGTGTCACCTCTCCAGTCAGCAGCTCAATCATCTTGTAGAGGAGTTCTAGGATCTTCTGGTCATTGATGTCCTCATGGATCAGGGGGTGAGGTGGAGGCCCCGTGATTGGGCTCAGGGGTCTTCCCCATCCCTCAGACACAGGGTCCTGACAGCGATCACTAGAGGTCTTCTTCACCACTGTGTAATCCTGGTTATGGAGAGACACATTAATAAATCTCACTCTAGACATTTCCAGAGTCCTCACCTCTCCAGTTCTGTCCATCTGTTATTCCCATAGATAAGAATGATGTAATGTGAGGTCATCAGAATCTCTCACCTCTCCAGTGAGACGGAAGAGGATCTCTAGGGTGAGGTGTAACATCCTCTCCGCCATCTTGTCTCTGTCCATATCCATCCTTGATGGGTAAATCAGGAAAATTCTCTTCTGTAGAAGATCTTCACTGAGAGGATCCGATATTGTAGAGACCTGAATGAGAAGAAGATAATCCGATGTAACATCATAAGAATCCTGTGTAATAATACAATTACTGGAGATAATAAGGGAAACATATGAGGAGATTTATTATCTTACAGGGTTTAGTTTTCTTCCCTGACATCTACTAATAAAACCTATATATTTAGGCCACAGACAACAAGCAGTTTCCTCCTCGGAGTCGGCAGCTGAACACGTTCCTCATAGACTCATCTTCCATAACGCTAATTCTCGTCTCATTACCGACACTGGAATCGGCATTAGCAATACTGCAGGAGATATTCATTACATGCGACATGAGAAATAACTCCTTCATGATGAGGACGACATCTTCATCTTCTACTGCGGCTCTAGAGACAGATGTGGCCAGAGTCGGTCACTGCCTCCATCCCCACCGGCCGTCTATATGAAGGTTTCCCGTCTTCCCCGCACTGGAATCTTCTCTCCCGTTAGATCTCAGCTCTGAGTCACACACAGAAGTTTGAGGCTTTTCTGGAAGAACAGGACAGGAGAGATCTGAGGCCGATGTCTCCATGTACAGGGTTTCCCCTCGGGATAAGAGGCTTTTCTATCCCTTTCCCCCAATTAGAGGGGACACCTGTGGATATCGGGGACTTTACCGGCTGCAGTCCTGGGGGGATTTACTCGGTAACGTGGACGTTGGACAAACGTCACCATCAATTCCCATCAGAGTGAAGGAACATCGCTCCTCTATTCAGCTCTATGGATCCAGGATGAAATCCACTGCGGCCCCTGCAAGAAAAGAGCAAAGTCTGGTGAGACCCCCGAGGCCTGAGATTTCTACAGCTGCTCTGTGCACACAGGACCTGTGATGAGGTCACAGGAGAGGCGGAGTCAGGGGTCACATGATCAGGGGCCTCAGTGTGGGCAGGACTCTGCTGTGCTGGTTGTCATGGTGCTGGATGAGGGGAAGTTTATGTGTGGGGTCAGGAGGGGTTTACAGGGTAGATGTAGCAGAGCCGCGTGTGTACGAGGTGTACGGAGCGGAGCCGTGTGTGTACGAGGTGTACGGAGCGGAGCCGCGTGTGTACGAGGTGTACGGAGCGGAGCCGTATGTGTACGAGGTGTACGGAGCGGAGCCGTGTGTGTACGAGGTGTACGGAGCGGAGCCGTGTGTGTACGAGGTGTACGGAGCGGAGCCGTGTGTGTACAAGGTGTACGAAGCGGAGCCGTGTGTGTACGAGGTGTATGGAGCGGAGCCGAGTGTGTACAAGGTGTACGGAGCAGAGCCGAGTGTGTACGAGGTGTACGGAGCGGAGCCCTGTGTGTACGAGGTGTATGGAGCGGAGCCGTGTGTGTACGAGATGTACGGAGCGGAGCCGTGTGTGTACGAGGTGTACGGAGCAGAGCCGTGTGTGTACGAGGTGTACGGAGTGGAGCCGTGTATACGAGGTATACGGAGCAGAGCCGAGTGTGTACGAGGTGTATGGAGCAGAGCCGTGTGTGTATGAGGTGTACGGAGCGGAGCCCTGTGTGTACGAGGTGTACGGAGCGGAGCCGTGTGTGTACGAGGTGTACGGAGCGGAGCGGCGTGTGTTCGAGGTGTACGGAGCGGAGCCGAGTGTGTACGAGGTGTACGGAGCGGAGCTAAGTGTGTACGAGGTGTACGGAGCGGAGCCGTGTGTGTACGAGGTGTACGGAGCGGAGCCCTGTGTGTACGAGGTGTACGGAGCGGAGCCCTGTGTGTACGAGGTGTACGGAGCGGAGCCGTGTGTGTACGAGGTGTACGGAGCGGAGCCCTGTGTGTACGAGGTGTACGGAGCAGAGCCGTGTCTGTACGAGGTGTACGGAGCGGAGCCGTGTGTATACGAGGTGTACGGAGCGGAGCTAAGTGTGTACGAGGTGTACGGAGCGGAGCCGTGTGTGTACGAGGTGTACGGAGCGGAGCCCTGTGGGTACGAGGTGTACAGAGCGGAGCCCTGTGTGTACGAGGTGTACGGAGCGGAGCCCTGTGTGTACGATGTGTACGGAGCGGAGCCCTGTGTGTATGAGGTGTACGGAGCAGAGTCCTGTGTGTGAGGTGTACGGAGCGGAGCCCTGTGTGTACGAGGTGAACGGAGCGGAGCCAAGTGTGTACGAGGTGTACGGAGCGGAGCCGCGTGTGTACGAGGTGTACGGAGCGGAACCGTGTGTGTACGGGGTGTGCGGAGCGGAGCTGCCTGTATACGAGGTGTACGGAGCCGAGCCACGTGTGTACGAGGTGTACGGAGCGGAGCCGTGTGTGTACGAGGTGTACGGAGCAGAGCCGTGTGTGTACGAGGTGTACGGAGCGGAGCCGTGTGTGTACGAGGTGTGCGGAGCCGTGTGTGTACGGGGTGTGCGGAGCGGAGCTGCCTGTATACGAGGTGTACGGAGCGGAGCCGTGTGTGTACGGGGTGTGCGGAGTGGAGCTGCCTGTATATGAGGTGTATGGAGCCGAGCCGCGTGTGTACAAGGTGTACGGAGCGGAGCCGTGTGTGTACGAGGTGTACGGAGCGGAGCCCTGTGTGTACGGGGTGTGCGGAGCGGAGATGCCTGTATACGAGGTGTACGGAGTGGAGCCGCGTGTACGGAGCGGAGCCATGTGTGTACGACCCCCACTTTCAGAATGGGAACTCTCACCCTGTCTTCTACCAGTGGTACTCCCAAGGTATAACATCTATTAAGCACTTAGTCCACCCCGAGGAATGACGGATATGCTAAAAAGGAAGAAAAAAATGTTTATAAAATGGAAAGAGGGAGGCATATCTAAAGAAGAATATAATGCGGTCTGCAGAACCTGCAGGGCACAAATCAGCTAAAGCTGAAAATGAATTGAGGCTTGCAAGAGATGTCAAAAGCAATAATAAAGGATTTTGGGGATATGTCAAAAGTAAAAGAAAAGTCAAAGATGCTATAGGATTTTTACAGGATGAAAATTATGAAATGGTAAGACAGGATGTTGAGAAGGCTGAACTTTTAAATTCCTATTTTGCATCTGTTTTCTCTCAGAAAGGAAATGTAACATCAACTGTTATTCACTGTCCTATTAAGGGAATAGAAGAATCCAGGATATCTATAAACAGAAAGATAGTGAGGAAACACTTAGCTAACCTAAATGAATTCAAGTCTCCAGGTCCAGATGAATTACACCCCAGAGTACTGAAGGAGATAGCAGAAGAAATTTTTGAACCCCTCTCCATAATCTTTGAAAATTCTTGGAGAACAGGAGAAGTGCCAGAAGACTGGAGAAGAGCAAATGTTGTTCCTATCTTCAAAAAGGGGAAGAAGGTGGACCCAGGTAACTATAGGCCAGTGAGTCTGACTTCTATACCAGGAAAGATCTTTGAACAAATTATTAAACAACATGTATGTCAATACCTGGATAAGAATGAAGTGATTAAACAGAGTCAGCATGGGTTTGTAACTAATAAGTCATGTCAGACTAACTTAATTTCCTTCTATGACGGTATCACTGATTGGGTGGATCAAGGAAATGCTGTAGATATAGTATATCTTGACTTCAGCAAAGCATTTGACAAAGTCTCTCATACAATCCTTATTGAAAAAATGACTAAGTATGGAATGGACAAGGCAACTGTTAGGTGGATTCATAACTGGCTTAGTGATCGAACCCAAAGAGTGGTCGTAAATGGCTGCACATCCAGTTGGAAGAATGTCTCAAGTGGGGTACCACAGGGCTCTGTCCTGGGCCCTGTATTGTTCAACGTCTTTATCAATGATTTAGATGAAGGAATTGAGGGTAAACTGATTAAATTTGCTGATGACACAAAGCTAGGAGGGATAGCTAATACTAGAGAAGAGAGAGAGAGGATTCAAAAAGATTTAAATAAACTGGAGAAGTGGGCAGCAACTAACACAATGGTTTTTAACAGGGAGAAATGCAAAGTACTACATCTGGGCAATAAAAATGAAAAAAGCATATATAGAATGGGAGGAATAGGGCTAAGTGACAGCACATGTGAAAAAGACTTGGGTATACTAATAGATCACAGACTGAATATGAGTCAACAGTGTGATGCAGCAGCAAAAAAGGCAAATGCAATTCTAGGATGTATTAACAGAAGCATACAGTCTAGATCACGTGAAGTCATTATTTCCCTCTATTCCTCTTTGGTCAGACCTCATCTGGAATACTGTGTCCAGTTTTGGGCACCACATTTTAAAAAAGACATCAACAAACTGGAGCAAGTTCAGAAAAGAGCGACCAGAATGGTGACCGGTCTGCAAACCCTGTCTTATGAGGAAAGGTTGCAGGATTTGGGAATGTTTAGTTTGCAAAAGAGAAGACTGAGAGGAGACTTAATAGCTGTCTACAAATATCTAAAGGGCTGTCACATTGTAGAAGGATCAACTTTATTCTCATTTGCACAAGGAAAGACTAGAAGCAATGGGAGGAAACTGAATGGGAGGAGACACAGATTAGATATTAGAAAAAACTTTTTGACAGTTAGAGTGATCAATGAGTGGAACAGGCTGCCACAAGAAGTGGTGAGTTCTCCTTCAATGGAAGTCTTCAAACAGAGGCTGGACAGACATCTGACTGGGATGATTTAGCGAATCCTGCTTTGAGCAGGGGGTTGGACCAGATGGCCCAGGAGGTCCCTTCCAACTCTACGATTCTATGATTCAATAGAGGAGCTGAAATGTAAATATCCCACTGCCATATTCCCTCCCTTCCAATACTTGCAAGGTAAAAGCTATGTAACAAAAGTGTTAGCACATCTTTCTGAATATGAATGGAGACCATCCGTGCTTAGATGGCTCACGAAATCTAATTCTCCATCTGGCCAAATAGCCACTAATTACAAATTCATCCATGCAGCTCTGGATTATGAACAATTCCAATTTCCAGTAACAAAATGGCAGACTGAAGACCCCATCATGTCCTGCGACACTATTCTGAAAGCTCTAGACCCAGCCTACACATTCCTCCTTCCAGCCCGTTTCCCAGAAATGAGATTGAAAATCTGTCACGGCTCTTACCTGACTCCACAAAAGGTCATAGAATGGGGTTGTGCACAACTTCTAAATGTTTTATATGCCATTCCCCAGAAGCCAACCTGTTTCATTGCTTGTGGGCATGCCCCGTCATTAGACTATTTTGGGAAAGAGTACGGCAATACACCGCCACACATCTGACAAACTTTGCTCCTGATGAACCCTTATGGGCCATATTTGGATACCTAAAACCAGATAATTTCACCTGTTCTCCAGGGGCCCGTAAACTTCTGCATTGGGTGGCGGCTGCCAGTACTAAGGCCATTTTACAGACATGGATCCACGACCATGCCCCTCCTTTCAATAAAACGAAAAAAGTGGTTTGGTACCATGTTAGCCAGTAGAAAAAAATATATAAAGTGCTCTCAGTGAGAGAAACAAAATAAGAATCTTGTGGGTATGATACCTTTTAATGGCTAACAAATAATAGTGAATGTTGTTACAAAGCAAGCTTTCGGGACTGCTTATGTCCCTTCATCAGCCTGAAAGCTTGCTTTGTAACAACATTCACTATTATTTGTTAGCCATTAAAAGGTATCATACCCACAAGATTCTTATTTTGTTTCTCTCACTGAGAGCACTTTATATATTATTTTCCTCCTTTCAATATCTTTCTAGAGAAGCTGTCGTTCTTGCTTCAAATGGACTGGGTTGAGGCCTCTACATAAAGAGGGAAGGGTGCAGGCCTTTTTCAAAACTTGGGAAAGCTTCATCTGTCCTCAGCCACAACACATCCACAGCAATATTAAGATCTGTTCTCAGCCGACAGTCTGGTACCAGGAGCAACTACTACTGGGGGAGACACCTGTCCACTGATGTCTCTGGGTGAACCGCTGCGGATAGACACTTCGGGGTGTTTGGGGTGTACTTTGGTGTCAGTGGGTCCTGAACTTAAGGTTAGACAGGTGCTGGATGTCTGATGGGTAAACATTATGCTTGTGTTTGACATGCCCCCCGCTTCCTTCTCCCTTTTTTCCCTTCCCCGGTTTTTCAGGTTTGTCTTGATCTATTGTTCTGTGTACCGATGCGATCTCTAATGAGGAGGTTTTGTTACATATGACTCAAATATTATCTGCATGGATATATGTATGAACATTTTTTTTGCATTAAAAAAAAAACAAAGATTAATAATAATAATAATAATAATTTTTATTTATATAGCGCCAACATATTCCGCAGCACTTTACAATTAAGCGGGGACATGTACAGACAATAAATTCAATACAAGTTAAGACAATTCAAACAGTGACATTAGGAGTGAGGTCCCTGCTCGCAAGCTTACAATCTACAAGGAAATGGGGGGACACAGTAGGTGAGAAATGCTTGTTAATTCAGGTCTGGCAATTATAATAGGGATTTTCATATAAAGCTGCATGATCCGGTCATCAGCCCGTGTGTTTAAGTGCAATAGACAAGTATCAAGTGCAGTTATGTGCATGAAGGGTGTGGAGACAGATGAATAGTAGGGTGCAGATTCAGAATAATATGGAAGTAGGGAACAGGGCAAAGTTAGCTTGCTGAGTAGTTGATGTGATAGGCTTCTTTGAAGAGATGGGTTTTCAAAGCGCGCTTGAATAGGTCAGGGCTAGGTATCAGTCTGATCGTCTGGGGAAGTGCATTCCAGAGAGCTGGAGCAGCACGAGAGAAGTCTTGGAGACGGAGGTGCGAGGTTCGGATTACGGGGGATGTTAGTCTTAGGTCATTTGTAGAACGGAGGGCACGTGTAGGGCGATAGACAGAGATGAGAGAGGAGATATAAGGCGGTGCAGAAGATTAAAAAAAAGACACAGCTGGACCCCAATGAAGTAGTAGAACCATCTCAAGGAGGATCACAGGGAAATGGACAGCATGAGACTTACATACGAGTGTCTGAGCAAAGGGTCTGAATACTTATGACCATGTGATAGTTCAGTTTTTCTTTTTTAATAAATTAGCAAAAATTTCTACATTTCAGTCAGGATGAGGTGCAGAGTGTACATTAATGAGAAAAAAATGAGCTTTTCTGAATTTACCAAATGGCTGCAATGAAACAAAGAGTGAAAAATGTAAAGGGGTCTAAATACTTTCCGTACCACTATATATGTAGGGTGTATTTAGGTCATTGAGTGTAAACCGGCAGTGAGCGGGGCCGCCATATCGCAATGTTAGGGTGCCAACCTCGGCGGGAAGGCGGGCTGAGTGATAGGCCATAATATGGCTAGATAACTTCTCCTCTCTGTACCTCTGATATGATAAGCCCCCCTTTATAAAGTATTAGAATCGCTGTAAATAGGAGGGTCTCATTTTTAGCTATTTGTTCATCTTCCCACTCTTCCGTTATCATGGCTCTAATGTGTTTGTTTGCTGGAAAGACTCTGTTTCTCTGGGTTCACAGCCCCTAAACATTTCATCCTGTATTGAGTGAGTCATTTGTGCTTCCTCAGTTTTCATTGTACTCGTTCTGTATCGTCGGATGAGAAATAATCTTTATTCCTTTCCTCTGGGAGAACCTGAGGCATTTCCTCTCCACCCTCCAGATATTGGTACCGATCATAAGAACCTTCATCTTTCTCTGATGATACTTCCATTTCCCACCTTTCTCTCTTATGATGGGACATGACCTGTACTGTCTGAGGGGGAACTGGACTGGAAACTGTGCTTAGCGCGTCTTCCCCAATTATAGACCTCATGTCAGCCATGAATGAGGTCTGCTCCTTCTTTAGGATCTTTGTAATACATTCGGCACACAGCCGTTTCTTATGTGTCACAAGTAACTTAGCCAACACACCTAACTACTTTGGCACAAAGGGTAATAAAAGGGATTTTTTCCTTGTAACTGTATAGCTTGCCCCAATATGGAGAGGAGATTGACATTTAGCTTGAGTAAATAAACCAATATATTTGGTTGAAGATCATTAGATCTAGTGATCTTCAACCAAATATATTAGTCCACCTGACCTAATATAAGTGTTCTTTAATCTGTAACTGATGTAAGAACGAAACGTTTTGTTTACTACGATTGTGGACATTAAATTATTGTTTGATCACTTAAATTGGGTGCTCAGCCCATGACCTGGGGTGAACCCTGACATCACCGCACGAACACTACCAACGCCGGCCAAAAATTGCTGAGCAGTGGAGTGAATAAGCCGGAAGTTATTGAGCGGCCCCGGAAGTAGATGCGGTTGGGATACAGGGAGATGGGATGACGCGTCGCTGGACCAGTAAGTATAATTATAATGTTTATTATTAATTTTATTCTTTGTTTTACAACCCTCCCCATCCCATATCTATAAAGTCCAAGCTCGGGGTTCGGACACAAGTTCACGTCATCTCCGGCCCCGAGATCAAACTTTACAAAAAAACTCAGGAGAACCCACCGATATTGGTCATCGGGGGGTTCGCCCATCACTAATGGACACAATTAGAAACTAAATGGATCCGGCAATTAAACCCCTGACATCCCAATGGTGTAGATGAAGTTCTCAGCTTCTCCCCTTTCCTATAGGAGGTTTGGTGGAATTCGTTCTCTACACTCTTTATTACATAGAACTGTTTTCTCTGATCTCAATGTGTCTTATTTGTTTTTATTTCCCCATAATACAACGGTCACAAGATCGCCGATCTGCACGTTACTCTCCGATGGTGACGATCCTCTAGACATCCGGACAGTCAGGAGCATTGGATCCCATCTGTGTCTCCCCACTATTCTAACAATGGACGCTCTCTCCGCGATCATTTCCTCCTCTATACGGTTATTACGGGGAATGACGCTGTGATGACTTTTCTTCTGGGAGAGACACAGATCACATGTGACTAATATTGCAGTGTGAAGAGAAACTTATATTTTCCGGTATTTTTCTGACCTTACATTGTGGGTTATGAGGTGTTTGGGGCTTGTTTTTTGTTCCACCCCTTTTTTCCTTTGTTTTTATCTTTCCAGTTGGTAATTGGGATTCTAATATAAGCCCATACAGGGCCGGCTCCAGGTTTTTGAGGGCCCCGGGCGAAAGAGTCTCAGTGGGCCCCCCTTTTAACACATACCATGATTCATGCCGTGTGGCATCCATGGTGCTGGCCAAAAAACGGACTTGTCTCCATGTGGATCACACAGACACACGCTCTGTAGCAAAACACGTTCATGCGAAGGAGGCTATTGATTAGGCCGGTTTCACACTAGCGTTTATGAGCGCAGCGACGGCCTGCGCACGGCTGCCGCTAAGCCCTGCCCCCTGCCGTGCCTCCACCGGTAGCTCCGCCTACCGGCGCATGACGCTGCATGCGCCCTGCGTCCCCTATCTTTATCACTGGGGGCGCAGGCCGTGCGTAATATGCGTTTGGCGGCGCATGCGCCTTTTTGACGGTGCGCCGGCGCAACCAAACTGCAGCAGGTTGCGTTTGGCGCAGGTTGGCGCACCGTCAAAAGGACGCATGCGCCGCCAAACGCATATTGTGCATGGCCTGCGCCCCCAGTGATAAAGATAGGGGACGCAGGGCGCATGCAGAGTCATGCGCCGGTAGGCGGAGCTACCGGCGGAGGCGCGGCAGGGGGCGGGGCTTAGCGGCGGCCGTGCGCAGGCCGTCGCTGCGCTCATAAACGCTAGTGTGAAACTAGCCTTAGTAGTGTACGTATAAAGGAAAGATGAGAAAGAAAGGAAGAACAGAGAGAGAGAAAGAAAGAACAGAGAGAGAGAAAGAATGAACAGAGAGAAAGAGAAAGAAAGAACAGAGAGAAAGAAAGAGGGGAAAGAAAGAACAGAGAAAGAGAGTACGAACACGGAGAAAGAAAGGAAGAACAGAGAGAGAGAAAAAAAGGAAGAGAGAGAGAAATAAAGAAAGATTAGAGAGAGAAAGAGTGGACAGAAAAAAAGAACAGAGAGAGAAAAAAAGAAAGAGGGGAAAGAAAGAACAGAGAGGTAGAGAGAAAGAAAGAACAGAGAGAAAAAAAGAGAAATAAAGAAAGAGGGGAAAGAAAGAACAGAGAGAAAGAAAGAGAAAGAAAGAACAGAGAGAGCGAAAGAAAAGAGAGGACGGAGAGGAAAGAAAGAACAGATAGAGAGAAAGAAAGAGGGGAAAGAAAGACTAGAGAGAAAGAAAGAAAAAGAACAGAGGGAAAGAAAGCATGGCCAGAAAAAAAGAACAGAAAGAAAGAACAAAGAGGGGAAAGTGTAAGAGAATGGTCAGTTATAATATACTGAGCAGCCATGAGGGACTAGGCAGCCATTTTAGGAAAGTTAGGAAAGAATATATTCAACTTTTATAATAGAAATAATACGATGTACTCTGTAAAAGCAGATGGAGGATGTAAAATGAGATCATGCCCATTAACAAATTTAGTTGATGTGCCTACAGGTAAATTGGATCAGCCTTAGGGCAATGAGAAACTAAAACCAACGAATATATGGTGAATATGTGAATTCATGATAGTGTTAGTAGGAAACAGACTTCTGAAATTGTCAAATGTATTAATTTATGGGTTTAGTCTAAGAGCAGTAATAAGATTAATGACAGTAGTTAGAGATAATATTGGATTTATGTGGTTTTTAATGTGGTCTGGTGAAAAGTTAATTACTGATGTAATGTTGTGCCACTTCTTCCTTAGTCCAAAAAGATATGATGTAACCATATACGCCCTTTTGCTATAATATGTATACAGCTTTCTTTGTTTGCATAATGTATAAAAGGCACCTGCAATCTAGCTCGGGGCCTTATCATCGCCAGACTTCCTAGCGAATCTCTGCCCGTCTGAATTCCTGTTTTTGCCCGCATATTTCAACTTCTTTGCCTTTCTGTTCTGTGTTGCCGTGTATCTCTGAATAAACTTCGACCTCAGCTTTAGAGGATTGTCTGCAGTTTGGTCCGGCTCTTCCAACTCTCCATTAGGACTTTCTCTAACAAGTGGCGATTGCCAGCCAGGAGGAGCGGCTCCGGAGAGCGGCCTCCAGAGGAACCTTTGGAAAAAGTTGCAGATGAGAGTTTCAGGTTGGAAGAGTGAAGAAAAAAACAAAAAAACGCGTGTGGCCACACGTGAAACCGATCAAAGGAAGTCAGCCTGAAGGAGAACCTCTCGTGATTGCTCCGAGAACGCCTGCCTGATTTTTTATAAGAAAAACACGGACAAAGAAAAAGACTATAAAAAGATGAGTAACTAAGAAGAAGCTATCTACAAGGACGTGAGAATTTTTTTTTGTGTCCGGTAGCAAGAAGCTTTAAAAGGGCGTGGGGAGACGCCTGGCAAGCTAACGAGTGAGGCTGAAATCATGGCTGCACCTCTTTTGATATCTGGTCAAAAAGCTGCAGCGCGGTCTTCCATCTGAGAGGTGTGAGTATCTAACTTTGCTTAAATTGCATTTGCTGATACTAGAACAGAGTAAAACATCCTTGTAGACCACTGTAAATGTGGAGTGGTTACGGAAGCAGGCAGAGAAATATGCTGGCACACCCCAGCTGGAGGGGGTTAATGTGGAAACCACGTGGCTAAATTGTATGCGATGGTTTACCACAGAGAACAGGGAACTAGATTGAAAGAATTCGCTAGGGAAAAGTAACAGCCGGGTATCGGCTTTGTATAAGACAGTCATAACCTTTGATCAGGCTCTTGATAAACAGTCTACACCACAGTATGTATATGAGGTCACCCGGGCAGGGGCAGCGTATGGGGAGAGCTTAGAACAGTTGAATGAGACATTGAGACAAGCAGGAGAGACACAAAGGGAGGGGGATGAGTTGGAGCCTTTGAAAGCACTCATAGCACAGATGGAGTCTGCAGTGGAGAAGTGCGGGGCTGGTCCAGAAACAATCTCGGAATGGAAATCAATGATACAAGACTGGATAATGGAACACACAGATACACTGGATAGATTGTTCCGACATTTTCAACACATGCAGGCACAGTTAAGTAAAGAATTGATCGAAGAGGAAGGGGATGATTCATCACAGGTAGATTTTAAATTTAACGCCGACACTGCCTCTACCCCGAGAAAGAGTCCTGGTCAGATGTCCCTGGTCCATCTTAAATTTATTAAAAATTTGCCTAATTGGGAGGAAAGTATGGGAGTGTTTCGTAATGTCCTTGGCTTTGAATCATGGCTTGATAAATTCCAAATTAAATCTAGGGAGGATGCTTCCCGTTATTTCATGTCTTTTGTGCACCCTGAGTTCATGTCTCATCTTCGAGCCCAGCTGGCGAAGGGTGTGATCTGACAGAGCCGCAGGGAAGAATGAAGTTTGTGATTTCACAGAAGTTAGGGGGGAGAAAGCCCTCTCCGGCATTGTTAGATTCTTTTAAAATTAAAAAGGGGAGTGATCTCAGGATGGAGGCAGATAAATGGGTTGCAGCCTGGTGCGTGGTGTTTAATAAGACCTTAGACACTATGGACCAGGGTGATAAATTTGCTAAGATGGAACAATTTGTAAAAAAAGGTTCCCTTAGAAGTTTTTAAATCAGGAGTTTTGCAAAATGCTGAATCCATTGAAGACGTGGTTGAGGCTTTATTAACTAATGTTAGGACAATGCAATCCGAGGTGAAGGGTGATGAGTCTAATGTTTTTGCATACCATTCACCTCGGGGTGTATCTGCTGATTTGAGGAGGCCAGGAGTTCCAGGGGGTACGGCCAGGTACCGAGAATGGGCAGGTCCCGTTCGGCCGAGCCCCCACGGGATCCCATGAGAGGTCCTCCCTTGTGTTATTTTTGCGGACAGTTGGGACACTTTAAACGTTTTTGCCCCAACTTTGTGCCAGGGCCTATATCCCGAGAGCTCCGGGAGTTCTCTAGACCACCTTTCGAAGTTAGACCTCTGTATCCAGCAGTGAATGACCCTAGGCAGTATCAGCAGTACAACGGTCTTCAAATGGTTAACCCAGTCTCACAGGAGCCTTCTGCTCCTGCTCCTTCCCTACGGCTTTCACTCATCCGCGCCCGGAGGTCCATGCTATTCAGGGAGGGGTCACTCCTCCTCGTCCCTACGCTCCCCTGATCAAGGAGCTACGAGAACATGAGGACCGGACCCTGACTAAGGATCTCTTTGGGGTGGAGGTGGCAGCTGTTGGACGGAAGCCGTGTCCAGATGGGGATAATGGATTTTTCGGGCTTACCACGGCAGGTAACACTGATTGATGGAGTGCTCTCCCTGTTCCCCTTACCCTCCTTGCCCCCCTTTCCCTGGGCAGGGACGGTAGACCTTATGTCAGAAGGAGAATAGAGGGGTTGCCGTGGGAAGACATCCTCATCGATACAGGAGCCTCAGTTTCAACAACAAGACACAAATTGCAGTCACCCCCTGGACTGCCTGAGAATACTACCACGTTGGTAGGATTTGAGGGCTCCTGTATTCAAGCAGTAAAAAGTCGTCCAGTGAACCTGAGATTTCAGGACACAGGGGGATCGAAGCAAAGGGGTCTTCGATGCGCTTTTTGGGTAAACCCACAGTTACGGTCCACTATTTTGGGAACTGATGTTTTGGGAGCAATGGGAATTGTTGTTGATTTATGTAACAAAGTCTTGTGGCGGAACAAAGAAGCCACTATCTGTTCTGTAATTGTACTTGTGGAGGAGTATGAGGAGAGTCACAAATTACCCATTGCTAGCTTCGGATTAGGTGCTAATGAAAATGTTGAAAAGGCTGACAATGATGCTTTGAAAAATGTATTGAAGGAAAGGTTCCCTGAATTGTGGATCTCAATCAGCTGCGGAGTGATTGTAAAGTGTTTTCTTGTTTGGACATTGCAAATGGCTTTTTCTCAGTACCCCTAACACCTGAATCTGCCCTCCACTTCGCATTCACTTTCGAGAATGTGCAATACTTGTTCACGCAGTTGCCCATGGGATTTCACAGTTCTGTGGATTTCCATCAGGCATTGGCTCAAGTGTTAGAACCCCTTGGTTACGGAGACAAAGTCTTACAGTATGTGGATGATCTATTGATACAAACTGTCGATGAATGTGAACACAGAGAAACCCTTAGAAATGTTTGTCAGACTTTACAAGATGCAGGACTCAAAATGAGTCTAGATAAAGTACAATTGATGAAATCAGAGGTTAAATTTCTGGGTGTGTCTGTCTCAGTAGAAGGAAAGAAACCCATGCATGATAGGGTTAAAGCTATTCAGGCTGTTCCCCTACCAACTAATGTCATTGAGCTCAGAAAATTTTTGGGTCTTATCAACTTTTCCAGAGAATTTATTGAAGATTTTGCTTATCTGGCTAAACCACTGTATGATTTATTGAAAGATGTTAATGATGATTTTGCACCTGTCAATGTGGAGGGAGCCGCCTTACAGGCTTTTGAGGGATTGAAGTGCGCCCTTACGGCAGCTGCCGCATTGGTTAACCCTGACCCTTCCCAGCCTTTTTACATTCAGACTCATACCGGTGATGTCTCTATTTCTTCTGTGCTTCTACAAAAATGGCCCAAAGAAAGCCCAGAAGTGTCTAGTCAGTTGTATGCCCTAGGTTACTACTCTAGGTTGCTTACACCTGTGGAAAAAGGATTCACTCTGTGCATGAAGCACCTACTGGGCGTGCACTGGACTATGAATCAAGTGAGACATATAGTGGGATTTGCTCCTTTAATTTTACAAACCCTGCATGTCACTTTAAAAACTTTGCTGAAAGGAAAAGCTTCAGGTATTAATTCACAGAGAATGGCTCAATGGATCATTGATTTTGAGACTAGAGACTTACAATAGAAATAATACGATGTACTCTGTGAAAGCAGATGGAGGATGTAAAATGAGATCATGCCCATTAACAAATTTAGTAGATGTGCCTACAGGTAAATTGGATCAGCCTTAGGGCAATGAGAAACTAAAACCAACAAATATATGGAAAATATGTGTATTCATGATAGTGTTAGTAGGAAACAGACTTCTGCAATTGTCAAATGTAAGAATTTATGGGTTTAGTCTAACAGCAGTAATAAGATTAATGACAGTAGTTAGAGATAATATTGGATTTATGTGGTTTTTAATATGGTCTGGTGAAAAGTTAATTACTGATGTAATGTTGTGCCACTTCTTCCTTAGTCCAAAAAGATATGATGTAACCATATACGCCCTTTTGCTATAATATGTATACAGCCTTCTTTGCATAATGTATAAAAGGCACCTGCAATCTAGCTCGGGGCCTTAACATCACCAGACTTCCTAGCGAATCTCTGCCCGTCTGAATTCCTGTTTTTGCCCACATATTTTAACTTCTCTGACTTTCTGTTCTGTTTTGCCATGTATCTCTGAATAAACTTCGACCTCAGCTTTAGAGGATTGTCTGCAGTTTGGTCCGGCTCTTCCAACTCTCCATTAGGACTTTCTCTAACAGAAAGAAAGAACAAAGAGGGAGAAAGAAAGAACATAGAGAGGGAAAGAAAGATGGCAAAGAAAGAAAGAACAGAGAGAGAGAAAAAGAAAGAACAGAGAGAGAAAGAGAGGAAAGAAAGAACGGAGAAAGAGAGAAAGAAAGAAAGAACGAAAGAAAGAAAGAGAGCAGAAAGAAAGAACAGAGAGAGAAAGAAAGAACAGAGAAAGAAACAGAGAGAAATAAAGCTTCTATAGAGATACCATAGCAGCCCGGCTGCCATTGTAGTGCCCACCTGAGCCTCCCGATGCAGGACAGATCATGATCCGCTCACATGGCCGACATCCCCGAGTCCAAGGCGATCCCGCTGTTCACGCTGTCAGAGGACACGATGATGGATCTGAAGCATTCCCTGAAGTGCCTCCATGGATCCGTCACAATCTCCTCCCAAAATTACCTAATTTCCGGTCAGTTTCCAGCACGACACTTCCGGTAGAAAGTCACATGCGAGTTTTAAAGTGCTTCTCAGGGCTCCGCCGTGTACTCCTGTGTCCGTGGGAAAAGTAAACTCCCGGCTGGGGCAGTCTCTCTCAAAATCGGGACTGTCCGGCTGGACCTGAGACGGTTGAGAGGTTTGAATGCTTCCCACCATACACCTCGCACGGCTCCGCTCAGTACACTTCCGGCTCCGCTCCCCACACCTTTTACACACGCGGCTCCGCTCCCCACACATACTGCTCTGCTCCGTACACCTCATACACATGCTGCTCCGCTCACCTCGTACACACGCGGCTCCGCTCCATACACCTCGTACACATGCAGCTCCTCTCCGTACACACGCTGCTCCACTCCCCACACCTCGTACACACGTGGCTCGGCTCCCCACCACTCGTACACACGGCTCCGCTCCCCACATCTCGTACACATGCGGCTCTGCCCTGTACACCTCAGACACACGCGGCTCCGCTCCGTACACCTCGTACACACGCGGCTCTGCTCCCCACGCCTCGTACACACGCGGCTCTGCTCCCCACGCCTCGTACACACACGGCTCTGCTCCGTACATCTCGTACACACGCGGCTCTGCTCTCCACGCCTCGGACACACAGGGCTCCGCTCCGTACACCTCGGACACACGCGGCTCCGCTCCGTACACCTCGGACACACGCGGCTCTGCTCCCCACACCTCGTACACATATGGCTCCGCTCCGTACACCTCGTACACACGGCTCCGCTCCATATACCTCGTAAACACACGGCTCCGCTCCGTACACCTCGTACACACACGGCTCCGCTCTGTACACCTCGTACACACGCAGCTCTGATCTCCACACCTCGTACACACGCAGCTCTGATCTCCACACCTCGTACACACACGGCTCCGCTCCGTACACCTCGTACACACACGGCTCCGCTCCGTACACCTCGTACACACACGGCTCCGCTCCGTACACCTCGTACACACACGGCTCCGCTCCATACACCTCGTACACACATGGCTCCGCTCTGTACACCTTGTACACACGCGGCTCTGATCTCCACACCTCGTACACACATGGCTCCACTCTGTACACCTTGTACACACACAGCTCTGATCTCCACACCTCGTACACATGCTGCTCTGCTCCCCACACGTCCGCTCCCCAGACCTCGTATACACACACAGCTCTGCAACATCCCCCCTGTAAACCCCTCCTGACCCCACACATAAACTTCCTCTCATCCAGCACCATGACAACCAGCACAGCAGAGTCCTGCACACTGAGGACCCTGATCATGTGACCCCTGACTCCTCCCCTCCTGTGACCTCATTGCAGGTCCTGTGCGTGCCAAGAAGCCCAGCAGGAGTGTTGTCATTGCTGGGATTTATCAGGGCTGCTGTGGCCGGTGGGGTCTCTGGCAGGGTGAGGATGGGGTCAGTACAGTCATGGCCAAAAGTTTAGAGAATGACACAAATATTATATTTTCACATGATCTGCTGCCCTCTGGTTTTTATGTGTGTTTGTCAGATGTTTTTATCACATACAGAAATATAATTGCAATCATATTATGAGTAACAAAAGGTTATATTGACAGAATGAGTTAATGCAGCAAGTCAATATTTGCAGTGTTGACCCTTCTTCTTCAGGACCTCAGCAATTCTCCCTGGCATGCTCTCAATCACCTTCTGGATCAAATCCTGACTGATAGCAGTCCATTCTTGCAAAATCAATGCTTTTATTTTTTCTGAATTTGAAGGTTTTTGTTTGTCCACCCGTCTCTTGATGATTGACCACAAGTTCTCAATGGGATTAAGATCTGGGGAGTTTCCAGGCCATGGTCCCAAAATCTCTATGTTTTGTTCCCTGAGCCATTTAGTTATCACCTTTGCTTTATGGCAAGGTGCTCCATCATGTTGAAAAAGGCATTGTTGATCGCCAAACTGCTCTTGGACGGTTGGGAGAAGTTGCTCTTGGGAGACATTCTGGTACCATTCTTTATTCATGGCTGTGTTTTTAGGCAAGACTGAGAGAGCGCCTTTTCCCTTAGCTGAGAAGCAACCCCACACATGAATGGTTTCAGGATGCTTGACAGTTGGCATGAGACAAGACTGGTGGTAGCGCTCACCTGGTCTTCTCCGAATAAGCCGCTTTCCAGATGTCCCAAACAATCGAAAAGGGGATTCATCAGAGAAAATGACTTTACCCCAGTCCTCAGCAGTCCACTCCCTGTACCTCTTGCAGAATATCAGTCTGTCCATGATGTTTTTTATGGAGAGAAGTGGCTTCTTTGCTGCCCTCCTTGAGACCAGGCCTTGCTCCAAGAGTCTCCGCCTCACAGTGCGTGCAGATGCACTCACACCTGCCTGCTGCCATTCCTGAGCAAGCTCTGCACTGCTGGTAGCCCGATCCCGCAGCTGAAACACTTTTAAGAGACGGTCCTGGTGCTTGCTGGTCTTTCTTGGGCGCCTTGGAGCCTTTTTGGCAACAAGGGAACCTCTCTCCTTGAAGTTCTTGATGATGCGATAGATTGTTGACTGAGGTGCAATCTTTCTAGCTGCAATACTCTTCCCTGTTAGGCCATTTTTGTGCAGTGCAATGATGACGGCACGTGTTTCTTTAGAGATAACGATGGTTAACAGAAGAGAAACAACGATGCCAAGCACCAGCCTCCTTTTAAAGTGTCCAGTGGTGTCATTCTTACTTAATCATGACAGATTGATCTCCAGCCCTGTCCTCATCAACACCCACACCTGTGTTAATGGAGCAATCACTGAAACGATGTTAGCTGGTCCTTTTAAGGCAGGGCTGCAATGATGCTGAAATGTGTTTTGGGGATAAAGTTAATTTTCTAGGCAAATATTGACTTTGCAAGTAATTGCTGTTAAGCTGATCACTCTTTATAACATTCTGGAGTATATGCAAATTTCCATTAGAAAAAATGAAGCAGTAGACTTTGTAAAAATTAATATTTGTGTCATTCTCTAAACTTTTGGCCATGACTGTACATGGGGGGGCGTGGCGGCGGCCGCGGGTATCGATTACCAGACAGCGTGAATGGGCCCCCACGTCTTGCCAGGGCCCCGGCATTTGCCCAGCACCGGGTGCTGACGCCGGCCCTGCCCATATATCCCGGGAAGTGTCAGGTTCTGGGATCTCATTATATTATTAATAACAATTTCATTCCCGATTATTCCCGTCATTTATTGCTCATTACATTCTCTCTATAAAATAACAGATTCCTCTTTGTTACACGTCCTATTACTGATCATTTATATCTCTATACTGTAGAGGAAACATTTCTAGGAGTGTATACACTTCACCACAAACACTTCCCATAGATTTTATTATCATCACTGTTATTAAGCTGCTTCTCTCTTTATATCTTTACCATATCACTGTTTATTCTCTTTTCTTACCCGTTGCACAGTTGCACTCTCACTGGTCACTTGGTGGGGTCACATTTGGCTCTTTTCACCTGCATTGTTTTGTTTCCGGACCCCCCTCACTATCACTTCACCTGATTGATCGCTACCAGATGGCTCTATGCAGCATTATTCATCTTGGTCTTACCAACAGGTTTTCATCCTGATCCTCCTGCTTCACTGGGGAAGATATGACCGGGGAACAGGCCCAATTCCTTTAGGAACACCCCCACTTTACCCCAGAGTTACTCCCCTTGCCTGGATTAGTGCAGGATCTTGGTGTGTTGGAAACACTTAGGCCGGGGTCACACTGGCGAGGAATATGGCCGAGTGAGAGGCGCTAAAAGCACGCATTAGACACGGACAAATGATTCTCTATGGGGTCACTCGCAACAGCCGTATATTTCTCATCCGTATTCTAGGCTCCGTGCCAATCGCATGCTGCGATTGTCAGCGTACTAGTAGTACGTCCGTAGTACGCCAATGCAAGTCTATGGGTGCGCAAAAAATACGGATTACACACGGACCACACATGTGACTTGCGAGAAATACGCACCCGGTGTCTTTTAGCAAAGCCGGCAGTTCAGTGCGCTATACAGTAAACTCACACTGACAGGTTTAATAATGAAACGAAAGAATAGATATAGACACATAGAATACATTATATATAGAGTTGAGCGACTTTTGGTTTTTTAGGGTCGCGTTTCGTTTCGTGAAACCCGACTTTTCCAAAAGTCGGGTCGAGCAAGATCGTCCGATTATAGGGAAAAGTCGGGGTCGTCCCGAAACACGAAACCCAATGTAAGTCAATGGGGAATAAAAGTCGGCAGTGAGAGGAGGACAGGAAACACACCTACAGTGCCCATTTGAATGCCAAAAGCATCAATTCTTCTTACTTAAGCTTGTCAACCTTAATTAACTTCATAATACAAGTTACGCACTGAAAAATGGGGGTTATTTGGCTACAAACTGTGGGGGGGGAGGGCTGGCTCCAGGTTTTCATGTGCCCTGGGCGAAAGAGCGCCCCTTTAACACATACCACAACTCATCATGCTCCGATACGGCAGATAAATAGCGGTATAGTACAATGAAAAATACCTCACTTTTTACATCTCATGACGAGGCCCATCTATTTCTCCATACAGAATCATTGGTCCCATATAATGTTTGAAACAGTATATGATGAGCTCCACATAATGCTACAGTATATGTTGGTCCCCATGGATGAAGCTCCACTGTCTTATGGGCCCAAATAATGCTCCAAACATAATGGGCCCCATTTCTAATGCTCTAGTGTATAATGGGCCCTGTAAATGCTGCTCCAGTGTCTGATGTCCACCTTTGGAATGTTCCAGTGTATGGTGGGCCCCATCTATCATTCTCCAGAGTATAGTGCTCCCCAAAAATTGCTGTCCCAACATTGAAAACAATCAAATAAGTCTCCTCGCTAGGGAATCCCTGTACTTGTCTGGACAGGTGCTGTAGCTTGCTTAACAGCTCGCCAGCCGTTCTCACGCCCAGTATGGATTGCACGTGATTGCACAAAGGTTAGAAAGGGTACCGTATCCCTGGATAACATGTATGGATAGCGTACACATTCAAAATATATGTCTCAGGAGGCAGGCTCAGACGGTGTTAGGCCCAGTATGGATTGCACGTGATTGCACAAAGGTTAGAAAGGGTACCGTATCCCTGGATAACATGTATGGATAGCGTACACATTCAAAATATATGTCTCAGGAGGCAGACTCAGACGGTGTTAGGCCCAGTATGGATTGCACGTGATTGCACAAAGGTTAGAAAGGGTACCGTATCCCTGGATAACATGTGTGGATAGCGTACACATTCAAAATATATGTCTCAGGAGGCAGGCTCAGACGGTGTTAGGCCCAGTATGGATTTGACGGCCCAGATTACACAGCGGAGGAGCAGGGAGAGGTAAAGATTGCAAATGCTGGGGCCCTGCCCAAGCAAGGGGGGCCCACTCGTGGGCGTCGGTACTGGCACTGGGCCCCTCATAGTACAGCGGTGTGTCTGATGGCGGGTGTGCACCACCACCGTCAGAGACACTTGATCGCACTATGAGGGACCCTGTGCCAGTGCCCGCGCCCAAGAGTCGGCCTACCCACCTGTCCAGGGCAACGGCACTCGCACGGTGTCATGCGCTAGGTGTTGACCCCGGCCATGGGGGGGGAGGCAGCACAGTTAGGGAGTTTTAGAAAGTGGCATATGTTGATGTTGGACATTCATCTGATGCAAAAGGCGAAATAAGTGAAGTACCAGGAAGAGGTGGACCAAAGCAAGCCATTTTTCTGTCACCCTTGGAAACCCATGCGTGGTTCATTTTAATGAAGGTTAGATCATCCACATTTTGGGTTGACAGACGGGTCCTTTTTTCTGTCAGGATTGATCCAGCTGCACTGAAGACTCTTTCCGATAGCACACTTGCAGCTGAGCAAGCGAGCTCCTGTAAGGCATATTGGGCCAATTCAGGCCAGGTGTCCAGTTTAGCGGAACAATAGTCAAAGGGGAATGACCTGTGTGGGAGAACATCGATATGGGAGGAAAAGTAGTTTGTAACCATAGTTGACAACTGCTGTCTCCTGTCACTTTCCATCGATGCAGTATTACCAGTTGTGTGAGCGGTATTTGAAAAATCAGTCCACAACATTGTCATGAAACCCCTGTCTCCAACGCCACTTCTGCTGTGTGCACCACGAACACCTATGCCAAGCTGCCCCCGGCCCGTACGGCTCGTGTGAGAACCATCACCGCTGCTGTGTGCTGGGAATGCCTCAAGCAACCGATTTACCAGAGTTGCTTGTTTATTAGCCAATATTAGGTCAAGGTTCTCCTGTGGCATGATGTTTTGTAATTTGCCTTTATAGCGTGGATCCAGGATGCTGGCCAACCAGTAGTCGTCATCGTTCATCATTTTGGCAATGCGGGGGTCCCTTTTTAGGATCCGCAAGGCATAATCTGACATGTGGGCCAATGTTCCCGGTGTCAATGATGCACTGCGAGTGCTGGGTGGAGGAGCACTTTCTGGCAAATCCACATCCCTCCAGTCACGCACAAACCCTGTACCAGACCTTGCCACGCCAACATTTTCACTTGCCCCACGAGATGCATCCTCCTCCCCTAAGTAATCATCCCCATCATCCTCCTCCTCCTCCTCTTCTTCCTCCACCTCGTCCAGGAGAGGTCCCTGAGCAGACAATGGCTGAATGTCATCAAGGATTCCCTCCTCCTCTTCCTCCTCATCAACATTGGCTGCAGACGCCTGCTCCTTAAGGTGCGTCAAAGTTTGCATGAGCAGATGCATAAGTGGGATGCTCATGCATAGGATGGCGTCGTCTACGCTTACCAGCCGTGTGCATTCCTCAAAACACTGAAGGACTTTACAAAGGTCTTTCAGCTTCGACCACTGCATGCCTGTCAACTCCATGTCTGCTCTCAAAGTGCCTGGCCGTGTATCCTCCCACAAATGCATTATGGCCTGCCTCTGCTCGCACAGCCGCTCCACCATGTGCAGGGTGGAGTTCCACCTTGTTGCAATGTCGATAATGAGGCGGTGGTTGGGAAGGTGGAGCAATCGCTGCAGCTTCTGCATACGAACGGAGTGTACAGGCGACCGGCGGATGTGCGCGCACAGTCTTCGCACCTTCTGGAGCAGGGCTGTTAACTCCGGATAATTTTTGAGGAAGCACTGCACCACCAGGTTCAAGGTGTGAGCCAAGCAAGGTATGTGGCTGAGTTTTGAAAGGACTATGGCTGCCACAAAATTACGGCCGTTATCACTAACTACCTTGCCTGCCTCAAGATGTACACTGCCCAGCCATGACTCAGTTTGTCGCTTCAAGTACTCGGCCAGCACCTCGGCGGTGTGTCTGTCGCCCAAACACATCATCTGCAACACAGCCTGCTGACGCTTTCCACTAGCTGCTCGATAGGGGGACACATCGTGTGCAACAGTGGCAGCTGCAGATGGAGTGCTCGTACGACTGCGCTCTGTGGACGAGCTTTCGCTTCTGGAGGAGGAGGAGGAGGAGGAGGAGGGTCGAACGCCTACAGCCAACTGTTTCCTATACCGTGGGTTAGGCAGCACTGTCCCACCACCGCTGTCCCCTGTGGACCCTGCATCCACCACATTAACCCAGTGCGCAGTGATGGACACGTAACGGCCCTGGCCATGCCGACTGGACCATGCATCAGTTGTGAGGTGCACCTTTCCGCTCACTGACTGCTTGAGTGCATGGACAATGCGGTCTTTCACATGATGGTGGAGGGCTGGGATGGCTTTGCGAGAGAAGTGGCGACTGGGTAGGTCATAGCGTGGTACTGCATAGGCCATGAGTTCGCGGAAAGCTGGGCTTTCCACCAACCGAAAGGGCATCATCTCAAACGAGATTAGTTTGGCAATGTGGGCGTTCAAACCCAGTGTACGCGGATGAGAGACTGAGTACTTTCTTGACCTACTCATAGTGTCTGGGAGGGTGAGCTGGACTTGAGAGCTGCATATGGTGGAAGTAGCGGTGGACAGGGCGGACTGAGAGAGGGTTGATGATGGTGATGGAGTTGGTGTTCTTTCTGATGGCCTAGAATCAGTCTTTCGTTGATATAACAGTGGGATTCCCTGACTGCTGTGGTCTTGCAACGACACCTCAACATTTGCTGCTGTGCTAACCGGTGGGCTTACAGTGGGGGAAACAATGTAGCGTTGCTGACTACCTTCGTTGTGATCAGTTGCACATGTGGCACTTGAGGTTTGGTGTTGTGTCCATGCTTGCAAGTGCATGCTGGTTAAATGTCTAAGCATGCAACTGGTATTCAAATTTTTCAGATTTTTCCCTCGGCTAAAGGTCTTTGCGCACTTCTTACAGATAACCTTGGCCTGATCATGAGGATTTTGTTCAAAAAAGTGCCACACTGCACTCTTCCTACTTTGGCAGACATTTTGCGGCCTAGCACGCTGTGATCTTTTGACCCTCTGGACAAGCTGTCCAGCAACTCTTTTGATGTTTGGAACCTGTCTTTGGAGTGCTCCGGGCCTGCCAGATAACAGCTGTTGCGATGTCGATGTCTGCTGTGGATGCTCCTCATCTGAGCTATTGGAAGCAGCACCCTCTTCCCCCAATGGATGCCAATCTGGGTCAACAACTGGGTCATCCATCACCTCCTCTTCTATGTCATGTGCACCTTCCTCTGTGTCACCGTGTATGGTGGTATAGTGTGCGGGAAGGGGCACCTGAGTCTCATCAGGGTCAGAATCTGGCTCTGTACACTGCGAGGACAATGTAGTGCTCTGAGTGAATGTACCAGCAGAATCATCCATCAGCGGCTGTGCATCAGTGCACTCCATGTCAGATTCATCTTGGCCTGGGTAATTCACCATTTCACTTGATAATCCAGGCATGGTATGTGAAAACAGCTCCATGGAGTAATCAGTAGTATGGCCTGCGTCATCCTTCAATCTTGGTTGGGGTGAAGGACACAAGGAAAAGTGTGGTTCATGAACATGAGCCTCCAATGACGACTCAGTGCTTTTACTTTTTACAACTGAAGAAGAGGAGGCGATAGAGCTGGAGGCTGAGTCAGCAATGTAAGACAAAACTTTTTTCCTGATGCTCTGGCTTTAAGAGCGGTTTGCCAACTCCTAGAAAACTAAGCGTTCGAGGCCTTATGTAGCCAGACGATGACGCAGGGTCAGCATCTCCTGCATTCGGTCCTATTTTGCTCTTGCCACTACCATCAGATCCACCACCAACACCATCATTACCAGCTGCCAACCCCCGCCCAATTCCACGGCCTCTTCCCCCAGCCTTCCTCATTTTTGGTAGAAATGTAGACAAAATCCAACAAACTATATAGTAATGTAAAACAAGGTACAAGGTGTCTATAGGACAGGGGAGATTTAGAATTTCTGCACACACTTGTGGACAGTGGACACTTTTGGATTGTGTGAGGCCCACTGATATCTGAGCGCTATGTGACAGGCTCGATGGCACAGCTGTGACCAAAGTGACGAGAGGATAAGGGAGATTTTGAATCTCTGTGCACACTTTTGGACACTGGACACTTGTGGATTGTGTGAGGCCCACTGATATCTGAGCGCTATGTGACAGGCTCGATGGCACAGCTGCCTGTGACAAAAGTGACGAGAGGATAATGGAGATTTTGAATTTCTGCGCACACTTTTGGACACTGGACACTTGTGGATTGTGTGAGGCCCACTGATATCTGAGCACTATGTGACAGGCTCGATGGCACAGCTGCCTGTGACAAAAGTGACGAGAGGATAATGGAGATTTTGAATCTCTGCGCACACTTTTGGACACTGGACACTTGTGGATTGTGTGAGGCCCACTGATATCTGAGCGCTATGTGACAGGCTCGATGGCACAGCTGCCTGTGACAAAAGTGACGAGAGGATAATGGAGATTTTGAATCTCTGCGCACACTTTTGGACACTGGACATTTGTGGATTGTGTGAGGCCCACTGATATCTGAGCGCTATGTGACAGGCTCGATGGCACAGTTGCCTGTGACAAAAGTGACGAGAGGATAATGGAGATTTTGAATCTCTGCGCACACTTTTGGACACTGGACACTTGTGGATTGTGTGAGGCCCACTGATATCTGAGCGCTATGTGACAGGCTCGATGGCACAGCTGCCTGTGACAAAAGTGATGAGAGGATAATGGAGATTTTGAATCTCTGCGCACACTTTTGGACACTGGACACTTGTGGATTGTGTGAGGCCCACTGATATCTGAGCGCTATGTGACAGGCTCGATGGCACAGCTGCCTGTGACAAAAGTGACGAGAGGATAATGGAGATTTTGAATCTCTGCGCACACTTTTGGACACTGGACACTTGTGGATTGTGTGAGGCCCACTGATATCTGAGCGCTATGTGACAGGCTCGATGGCACAGCTGCCTGTGACAAAAGTGACGAGAGGATAATGGAGATTTTGAATCTCTGCGCACACTTTTGGACACTGGACACTTGTGGATTGTGTGAGGCCCACTGATATCTGAGCGCTATGTGGCAGGCTCGATGGCACAGCTGCCTGTGACAAAAGTGACGAGAGGATAATGGAGATTTTGAATCTCTGCGCACACTTTTGGACACTGGACACTTGTGGATTGTGTGAGGCCCACTGATATCTGAGCGCTATGTGACAGGCTCGATGGCACAGCTGCCTGTGACAAAAGTGATGAGAGGATAATGGAGATTTTGAATCTCTGCGCACACTTTTGGACACTGGACACTTGTGGATTGTGTGAGGCCCACTGATATCTGAGCGCTATGTGACAGGCTCGATGGCACAGCTGCCTGTGACAAAAGTGACGAGAGGATAATGGAGATTTTGAATCTCTGCGCACACTTTTGGACACTGGACACTTGTGGATTGTGTGAGGCCCACTGATATCTGAGCGCTATGTGGCAGGCTCGATGGCACAGCTGCCTTGTGACAAAAGTGACGAGAGGATAATGGAGATTTTGAATCTCTGCGCACACTTTTGGACACTGGACACTTGTGGATTGTGTGAGGCCCACTGATATCTGAGCGCTATGTGACAGGCTCGATGGCACAGCTGCCTGTGACAAAAGTGACGAGAGGATAATGGAGATTTTGAATCTCTGCGCACACTTTTGGACACTGGACACTTGTGGATTGTGTGAGGCCCACTGATATCTGAGCGCTATGTGACAGGCTCGATGGCACAGCTGCCTGTGACAAAAGTGACGAGAGGATAAGGGAGATTGGATTGCTTTTAAAAAAGCAGTTTGCAGAGCAGTGGGTAAACAGCAATGCCAGCGTGTCAGGAAGCCTTAAAAGGCAGCCCAACAACCAACAACCAACACCACTGATACACCACTATATAGCCTCCCCTTGCACTGCACACACAGTGACTTGTGTGTTGTGCAGGCCAAATCGCTTGTCTTCTTCCCTGCCTAACGCTCTCCCTACAGAATCAGCAGCAACCTCTCCCTATACTAAGATCGGCAGAAGTAAAATGGCGGTCGGCGTGCACGCCCTTTTATACCCCCTGTGACGCAAACCAAAGCAAGCCAATCACTTGCATGCCCTTCTGAAAGATGGTGGTGACCGGTGCCTAGGTCATCACGTTGCCCACAGTGTCCGTGGATCCTGATTGGCTGAAAAAGAGCGCAAAACATACTTTTGAAACGCGACTTTGGCGCATAAGTCGCCGACCTCGTGGCCGACCTCATCCTAGGGTCGGGTTTCGTTTCATGAAACCCGACTTTGCCAAAAGTCGGTGACTTTTGAATTTTTTCGACCCGTTTCGCTCAACTCTAATTATATATATATCTATATATGCACTCTATGTGTCTATATCTATTCTTTGGTTTCTGTTAGAAACCCTGTCATAGGGCTCCATTATATGTCCATTTTGCAAGGCGGCGAGAAAATCTCACCATACGGATGCCATACGGATTACATACGGATTCTTACATGCGCAAAATACGCGACCACACCTTGATTACGGATGACATATGGAGCACTGTTTAGGGGCCATTCATCTGTATTACGCATGTAAAATACTGACCGTATTTTGCGTTGGTTAGTGTGACCCCGGCCTTATCCATACCCTCTCTGAGGAAGCTGACGGGGTGAAATGCCCGTAATAGGGAATAGTGGTGAATCTGCCATCTTTCTCTGTACACTCCCGGCATGTCGTCTGTAGGATCTGTAATCTCCATCTCTTGTTAGGATGGTTCCTCCTTTACACTATATGGGCTGTGCTGTATTCCTGGGATATCCCATATAGCACTGGCTGCACTTTATATCTCCTATCTGTACTCCAGGGATGTAATGCGCTGTCAGCTCTTTATTCTCTCACTATTTATACCCTTTGCTCTGTGTCCTCTCATTATATAAGCTATTCATCTATAAGTGCTGTCGGGATCCTTCAGATACTTCTTTCACCCGAAGGACCGATGTTCTTGGGTGTAGGACACCATATGTCTCTGATTAAATCAGCTCCGTCGAGAAGAATTACACAGACACAAGCTGTATGATACAACTCGGGATGCCTGCCAAGATGCCTCTGGCTTATCAGTTAGGCTTCCATCTTTTATAGCAAAGAATTTTAGTATTAACAGACATGAGCAGTATAAAAATGATTTCACAGCTTGTTTCAATCACAGAGAAAGCCATGTAGGCTGAGAGACAGGAATTTATCTGTTATCTGGTTTCGGTTCTCAAGGGAACAGAAAAGATAAGTTTCAACAAGAAAATGCAACATAGACAGAACTCAATTTAACTCCTTCAGTTCCTATCATTCCCCCCTTTGACATCTTTATTCTTCACAATCTGGAACACTGCATGACAGCTGATAGTGTCCTATTCACCAGGTACTATCCCAGGCCGACGGGTTGCCCGAGGGAGACAGGTATCTTCTTTTACCCTCTCCATCCCCCAGTTACTAAGGCCACGTCTGTCGTCACAAGAGTACGCTCCTTCATGCCAGAAATGAGATGTCAACCTAAAACTTAAAGAAAACAATTATCAACTTTGGTATATGTTCTGTCATTAACTTATCTTTCTCATCTGTTTCTGTATTTTTTCTTACATACAGAAAAACACCAAAAAACAAGTTTCAAAAATACATATAATACAAGGAGACAAACAACAATACGTAGTAGACTTAGTATAATCCCAGCTATCCAACCTCCTATACCCTTAAACCAATTGACTGGATTCAGAAAGGAGAAAGTATCTGACCACCAACTATCTTTATTGCGATCATTGTCTTTATCATACTGATCTCTAAGTTTTTGAACATCCTCTAATTTTAGCTTTAACTTTATAGTGTTGTTGGGATCTATATAATGACAGCAAGCGGGTCCGACGACCTGACACATGCCACCCTGTGCTGCCGTTAAATAATCCAGTACTATGGTATGTTGGTTAGTAACTATAATAAGTTGATTCTGGACAGCAACAGTGGTGTTAAGTATATCCAATATATCCCAGATTTGATCATCTAAATAATCTGTAGCCCTAACCAATTTATCCCACATTTGCGTGATCATAGGATAGATAAAAATAGAACTAACAATTTTATTAGCCACACTCATCTGCACTATATGTGGTCTCCCAGAAGGACGAGGTGTATTATCTGCTGCTCTTTTGTATAATGTATGTTTGGGTACTGCCTGCATATCCAATTGTCGGTTTGGAATGATAAAGGTAGCCGGAGTCAAATGTCCCAGAGTACAAGTACCTCTTACCCCTACTGGCAACCATTTATATGCATTGTCTCCACATACCCAGAACATATCACTAGGTAAATCCCATAAGGCTGAATGTTGTAATACCAGTCTATGGACTAAATCTATGAACGCAGATACATTCTGAAGCATACACCAATTTGGAAGTTGTCCTAAATGGCTACAATACCCTACATCGGGATTTCCACAGGTGGGAGTTCCTTTCTCATATCCAGATGACTCGTTGCAAGGTATATTACCTGAAATATTAAAACAAGTTTCATTATTGCCCTGGGGAAATAAATTGGAATACTCCCAGGACGTATTATGCAACCTTCTTTCTAGCAGTATTGGTTTGAAGGCATCAGTAGAGTGGGAAGTTACACTAAAACTAACTTGTAGGCCGTACGTTGGAACTTGCCCCAAGTTGATTAATCGAGTCCTATTCCTAGGTACCCAAGCCCCCCCCTTATATGCCAAATATTGAAGGTGAGTGCTACTTCCTGAAAGGTTACCTTGCCACCAGGGATATCCTACCCATCCCACAACAGGTATACCGATAGTCATATTCCATAACTTCATATTATTTGTGGAATTATTAGCGAGTGTGTCAGAACAGTCAGTCCAAGCGAATAACTCTTCGGGTGGGACAGGGATAACAAGAAAGGGAATACTCGTGGCTGATACTGGTGAGTACGTGCAGATCCAGCAATCTGCTGGAGGCTGAGTATCATTCAACCAATCTCTCAGTAATTTCTCATGATGTTGTATAACCCTATTATTCAATGGCATCGGAGAATTTAAACTGTCCCATGCAGCTACTGTCATTATAGGAAATGCAAAAAACCAAAGCATTATGCTCTTTTATATATTCTTATTGACTCCTGTGGCTAGTTTGCAATGTGATGCGTGGATCCAGGTTGATCGTCCTTCTAACTTGACAGAGGTAGGCGTTGTCAAGAGTACTTGATAAGGACCTTGGTATCGGGGTCCAAGCGTCTTTCTGGAGTGTTTCTTGACATATACGTAATCACCAGGTTGTAGGCAGTGTGTTCCTTCCACACTATCCGGATCTGGAATGGAAGAAAAAACTAGAGAATGCATTTGAGTTAAATGCTTTTGTAACTGGATTACGTAACTAGTCAAACCATCCACATTAAGTGTTAAAACCTGTGGGTAGTACAACCCTGTGTTTGGTGGTCTTCCAAACAATATCTCGAAGGGTGACAGTTTAGTTTTCCCTGTGGGTGTGTACCTTACTGAGAATAATGCTAATGGGAGACACTCTGGCCATGGTCTATGGGTCTGTTCCATGGTTTTCTGTATTTTCAATTTTAGTGTCCCGTTCATTCTCTCTACCTTCCCTGAACTCTGTGGGTGGTAGGGTGTATGAAATGCTTGTTCTACACCTATCATTTGCATGACATTTTGCATTACCTCAGCAGTAAAATGTGTGCCTCTGTCTGATTCAATTGTTTCAGGTACACCGAATCGTGGTACTAGTTCCATCACTAGTTTCTTTGCAGTGGTTCGAGCTGTAGCCGTTTTCACCGGGTAGGCTTCTGGCCATCCAGAGAACATGTCAACACACACCAGAACATATTCATATGGTCCACTTCTGGGGAGTTGAATGTAGTCAATCTGCAGTCTCTGGAAAGGATATAACGGCCTAGGACTGTGTTTCCGTGGAGTCTTCACTACTTGTCCGGGATTGTGTGCTAGGCATATGGGACAGGTGGTACAGTGTAGCTGCGCCATCTTCCCAAACCCAGGAGCAATCCAAACGTTCGTGACTAGGCATGTCATTCCATTGGCGGACATGTGAGTTGGAAGATGAACTGCTTCTGCCATCCTCGGATATAAAACCCTAGGCAAACAGTACTTCTGATCTTTCTTCCACATTCCGTCCGTTTTTTCGGCACCCATCTTTTCCCAAGTTTCCTTGTCTGTCTGGGCGGAGTCTTCTTGGAACTTTTGTAGGTCTGTAAACAATCCCAATGCATCCTGTTGCACTATGTTTACCTTTTCTGGAGTTCCCAAAGCAGCTTGCTTTGCCGCCTGGTCTGCTTTCTCGTTGCCTTTTGCTTCCATGTTGTCTTTTCTGGTGTGTGCTGGCACCCTCATAATGGCCACCTCCTGTGTCTGGGCCACATTCTCGAGGATTTCTCTGAACAGTGTGGCATGTTTTATGGGTGTTCCTGCTGCTGTCATGAAACCCCTTGTGCGCCACAAAACCCCAAAATCATGTGCTATCCCAAAGGCATATCTTGAGTCAGTGTAGATATTTGCTGTTTTTCCTTTGGAAAGTTTTAATGCTTCATTCAGAGCTGTTAGCTCAGCTTCCTGAGCGGACATATGGGGTGGAAGTGCCTTTGCTACAATAATCTCATGTGGTGACACCACAGCATATCCTGTGTGGAATTTTCCAGTGTCATCGGCATATCTGCTGCCATCCACAAAAAGTACAAAATCTGGATTTAGCAGTGGTGTGTCTGTGACATTGGGCAAGCCAACAACTTCTTGCTGCATCAGTTCTATGCAGTCATGTTCATATTCAACTTCGTGTGGGGGTTCAAAAGAAAGTGACAATTGTTCCTCATTTACCTCATCTATCCCCCCTTCAGAATCCGCAATTGGCAACAGTGTAGCCAGATTCAGATTCTGAGTTTTGGTGAACGTAACATTAGGTGGCATAAGCAAGGCACATTGTAGTCTGAGTTGTCTGGCCATAGAAATATGTTTAGCAGAAACCTGATTCAGGATACCGTATATATCATGTGTGGTACAGACAGTTAGTGGGTTGTCCAATACAATATCAGAAACCTTGTCAAGTAGTAATGCGATTGCAGAAACTGCTCTGACACAGGATGGTGTTCCTTGTGCTACAGAGTCTAGCTTAGCAGAATAGTATGCAAGGGGTCTATTCTTTTTGTCATGTTTCTGTGTCAGAATGCCAGTAGCATGCCCTCTGATTTCAGCAGCCATAAGTTGGAAGGGCATATCATAATTGGGTATGCCTAATGCTGGGGCTGATATTATGGCCTTCTTTAGATACTGAAATGAGGTTTGTGCGGTATCAGTCAGTTGAAAGGGTGTTGTGTTGATACAATCATACAGTGGCTGCATGTGTTCACTAGCATGTATGACCCATTGGCGACAGGAAGAAACTAAGCCCAAAAATGCTCTCAACTGCTTATGAGTTTTTGGTTCTTTCATCTGTTGGACAATTGTGATTCTGTCATTGGTTAAGTGTCGGGTACCATGAGACAGACAAAGTCCTAAAAATACAACTTTTGGTTGACAGAACTGTAATTTCTCTCTGTTGACCTTACACCCATTGTCTGATAAAAATATCAATAATGATAGCGTATGGGTTTTACAGCTAGGCTCATCAGGTGCACAAAGCAATAGGTCATCCACGTATTGTAGGAGCGCAATGTCAGGTGGGTGTGGCCAGCCGGCCAACACAGACTGTAATGCTTGTGTATATAATGTGGGTGAATGCTGCATGCCTTGTGGCAGTCTGGTCCAGGCATATTGTTTGCCTTTAAACGTAAAAGCAAATAAGTGCCAACAGTTTTTGTGAAGAGGTACTGAGAAGAATGCGTTTGACAAATCAATTACTGAAAAACATTTCGATTGGCTAGGGATTTTCGCCAATAACGTGTGTGGGTTAGGTACTACAGGTGTCAAAGGAACAAGGATTTTATTTATTTCTCTCAGATCATGAACCATGCGATATTTTGGAGCGTCACCCGGTCCTCCTTTCTTTTTGACAGGAAACAATGGCGTATTAGCTTGTGATTTGATCGGTACCAATGCTCCGTTGTTTACAAGATCAGTGACTTGTGCTTCAATGGCAGCCTCTTGTTGGGCACTAATGGGATACTGCCGCAGCTGAGGCAACCTTGTGTCCACGGGTACCTCCACCACAACTGGGGATACGGGAAGTAAACCAATATCTGCATTCCCTTTTGCCCACAGGGTGTCGGGCAATTTATCTAAGGCTGGGTCCCACGGATGTGGTGTGGTGTCACAAGTGTCATCAGGACTTTGTGACTCAAGGGCTTGAATTATCATGCAAGCCTCAAGAGTGTCCTCATCCCCATCTGGGATAGTAAGATGCACTGTACCGTCTTCTGCAAATTTGATATCTGCCTGTAGTTTCTTTAGTACATCTACTCCTAATAGGCAAATAGGTGCTCTTTTGACAAATAAAAACTTATTCAGGAACATTTTAGGTCCTATTTTAACTGGCAGAGGTTTGCTAAAAGGGATTAAGCTAGATTGCCCACTAAATCCTGAAACAAAGGTTGAGTATTCTGAAAGGAGATCTGGAGTTATTACCTTGTCATTGACCACCGAAGAGGTTGCTCCGGTATCTACTAGAAAGGGTACCTTTTTCCCGTTGACTTTGATTTTAACTACTGGTTCCCTAGAGTCAAGTTGCATTCTAATTGCACCTAGTCAGTCAGTGGATTCCTCCCTTCTAGGCTGAGATTCTCTATCCGCTTTTCTCTTACGGCAATCTCTCTGGAAATGACCTGGCTTCTTACAATAGTGACATGTAAAAGTTCTCCTCCTAACCTCACTGATTGGATTTCCTTGATTGTCAAATTGGGTCACCGCTACCCTTGTTTTTGCTGGTGGTGCATTCTTCCTTTCCTGCACATCTAATTCGATTCCCATAGCTTTTTGTCTTAATCCATGGGCATCAGGTACTGACCTCCAATCAGGGGTGCTTATTTTCAGGGGATCTCGTATTTCTTTGAGTAACCCTTCCATGAAGGCTTTTGCCAATAGTCTTGATACTCCCTCATTATTTGTATCAAGACCCTCATCTTGGAAAGCCGTTTCCAATATCCGGAAGAAATCGGTTACTGATTGTCCCGGTTTCTGCGGTATGGCTGTCATGTTACCGCTCTGTCTCTGTTTTGTCTGCATAAAATTGTCAAGGGCAGTTAAAAAGGGCTCTCTTGAAGCCTGAGTTCGAGGATTACCCTCTTGGTCATTATCAGCAGGTCTATTTGGTCCAATAGTCTGTGAAAACTCCCCTTGGGTAGTTATAGGTAATTTTAATCTACATAGGTCTTCCCCATCCAACCAGGTCCCTCTGTGTACGGTCAGTACTTGTCTTATGTATCGGGTAAACCCCATAGGAAAGGTAGTTGGATCTGGAGCATTGGACAATAATGACATACATTCTGGGGCAGACCATGGAGTATAAAGATTAGTTTGAATCTGTCTGGTGTGGGTAACACCCTGTTCATCTACTTCCCTAAAAGGGCGTGTTTGAGTCCTAACAGGGGCTAACCTGCTAGGGTGGTGATAACGGGGTGCTCCACAGGCTAGGCAAGCATCTCTCCAGTCTGGATTTTGTTGACCACAATTACTACAAATCCATCCTGGATTGCCATTATCAGGTGATGGTGATTGTACATCAGGGCACAGTCCGGTGGACGGTGGTATAACCGGCACTGTAGGTGGGGCTGTTATACGGGTTGGGGCAGGATAGGGTGGTGGTTCCTGTTTCTCAGGCACAGGGCTAAATTCTTTGGGGCGTATCCATCTTTTTGTTTTCTCATTATACACCCAGTTTTCTCGCTTAGCGACCTGTGATACTTTAATGCATGCCTCTACCTGTTCACCCCACCCGTTGTCTGCAATTCTTCCTGATTTTGTGTCTTTTAT
The DNA here is from genome assembly GCF_039654945.1 of Dendrobates tinctorius. NCBI lineage: Eukaryota > Metazoa > Chordata > Amphibia > Anura > Dendrobatidae > Dendrobates > Dendrobates tinctorius. Next base: position 733,522 of record NW_027361685.1, read on the forward strand.
CTCCTTCCATTTTTCTTCGTCTAAAGCTTCTTTACCTTTTAGCTTAAAAACTCTTAGTACCACCTTTAAGTCTTTTGCTGCACTACTTCCACATCTATCTTTTATTATTTCACATAGCAATTTTCCTTCTTCCGCTGTTCTCCCCTGACTGTTTCCCATTTTCTTATCCTGTATCACTTATCCCTTCTGTTAGTCCCCCGCCTTAGGTGGTGTATTGGGTAAGCTCAAGACTCAGCTCTACTATACCTCGTTACCTTCTTCCTAAGGTGCTAACAGACTGGAGTTTCTGTTCCTCTTTGTACTACGTGTTTCGTGTACTTGTACGCTATATATGCTGCAAACAGAAGCACTCCCACAACACACAGGGATGTGAACAGGATATCCATTCACTGGGTTTCTTCAGTCATATCTTGTCACAGGCTTATTTTGTGATCCTGTGCTCATTCAATCATACTCTTATCTGTCACAAGGTTTATTCGTAAAGGGTGTTGATTTAAGCTTAGGCGGTGACCTCCCCGAAAGGACGCTGTCACATGACCCAGTTAGGCAATATCACCACTCTTTGAACGGATACCTACTGTGCAGCTTATTTTCTACTTTCCACAATCCTTCAAATCAAAGTAGTCACTCAACAACCTCCTCGATTCCTAATGCGGAACCGTCTATTGTGAAAAACTTGTCCGTCTGGGCTTTGTAGTATGAACTGTTCACCTAGTCTTAGGTTCCGTAATGTCTGACCTCTCAACGTGTTACTCAATGGGATATGTGTATTTAATGCTAACAATATCCACCACTGTTCTCCCTTTTTGACATAATGAAACTTTCTTATGTTTGTGTCTGGGATTGTCCCTGCAAATGTCCAATCACCATACCCGTTATGATTTGCATCAGTTCTTCTCCTAAAAATAGCAGTACACAGGCAGAATCTGCAATAACCTCTCATCCGAGCAAAAGTTACATATGTATGTCACACCCGATTTCCTCAGAGTTCTTATACAGACCCGATTTTACGGCCCCCTCCTCTACTAGATTCCCCTTGATACGGACCTTAGTTAAAATGATATATTATGAAGAGCAGAGAAGAGAAAAATGATCTCTTACCTGGCCAGATGTTTAGGTCTGCTGTTCACAATATCATCAATAACCGGTGTGGTCCGGAGGTCGGGTAATCTTGGAGAGGTGCCTATATCAGGTCCCTGTTCGGGCGCCAGGAAACTGTCGGGATCCTTCAGATACTTCTTTCACCCGAAGGACCGATGTTCTTGGGTGTAGGACACCATATGTCTCTGATTAAATCAGCTCCGTCGAGAAGAATTACACAGACACAAGCTGTATGATACAACTCGGGATGCCTGCCAAGACGCCTCTGGCTTATCAGTTAGGCTTCCATCTTTTATAGCAAAGAATTTTAGTATTTACAGACATGCGCAGTATAAAAATGATTTCACAGCTTGTTTCAATCACAGAGAAAGCCATGGAGGCTGAGAGACAGGAATTTATCTGTTATCTGGTTTCGGTTCTCAAGGGAACAGAAAATATAAGTTTCAACAAGAAAATGCAACATAGACAGAACTCAATTTAACTCCTTAATAATAATAATAATAATAATAAATTTTATTTTTATAGCGCCGACATATTCCGCAGCACTTTACATTTCAGAGGGGATTTGTACAGACAATAGACATTACAGCATAACAATAATCACATACAGCAGATTATAGCAAATACCAAGAGGAAAGAGGGCCCTGCTCGTAAGCTTACAGTCTATGAGGAAAGAGGTAGACACGAAAGGTGGGTGGTAACAGTTGCCCTGATTGTATGGACCAGCCATAATGTTAGGTGTGTGACAGTACGGACACAGAGGGCTAATGGATGCATAAAGCATGTGGGAGAATGATGCGGGGAACCTGGTTATGGTAAAACTTTTGGCTCTGCCACACAGGGATAGGTTAGGTTAATGTGTTGAGGCGATAGGCCAGTCTGAATAAATGCGTTTTCAGGACACGCTTAAAATTGTGGGTATTGGGGACTAATCGTATTGACCTGGGAAGTGCACAGGATCTATTCCCCTTATACACTGATATCCAGTGACAGATCTACAATCCGGTTCCATATATCTATGTATGGATTTATCTTATACTCAATAAATACGGTGCACTTATCTCATCTCTACCTTGATAGTGACACTCTCTTAGGAGACATGTTACTCTATGATGGCACTTTCGCACATGGCCACTAGATGGCGCTACAACATTTGACATTTACCTGAATTTTTATATCTACACATGGTTTACACAAATTATATTTTCTTGTGGTAACTCTATACTATTTACCATTAGAAGCTGTGTATTTCTGTAATTATTTGTATGTATACATGATTAATTACCACTTCTGTCTCTGTAAAAACAATCCCCTTTAACCCTTTCCGACATTGGGTGTAAATGTACATTGATGTCGGACTCCCTCCCTTTGATGTGGGCTCCAGCACTGAGCCCACGTTTTTTTTCCGGCACATGATGGACCGGAAATTCCACCCATCGGTGACCCTGTCATGTGATCGCGGGTCACCTTTGGGTTGGCATGACAGCTAGAGGTCTCCAAAAGACCTCTATGGTTTTGCCATTGCTGGATCCTATGAGCGCTGACAATATGGTCGGCGCTCATAGCAAGTGAGCTACACACAGGAGATCTGGTCATTGCCTCTATGTAGCAGAGCCGATAGGGTTATGGCAGCTTCTAATCTCCCATGGACACTATTGAAGCATGCCTGTAGAGACATGGGGAAGTAGTGGGTGCTCCGGTCCGCTAGCCGAAACCACATGGACCAAAGATCGTCCTGCCAAACTCCCGCTGTCATTTTAACGTGGTCAAAATGCTACTCAGACAACACAGGGTGAGGGTAAAACAGTGTGGGCAATGCTTTATTGTACCACAAAACAGGCAGATAACACATTGAACAGTCCCAGCAAAATACCCAAGATGGGGCACATTACAGAGTCTCACCCTCCACTGACCCGCTGGGATAATAGCAGCTGTGACTACAGATCTTCCAGGGTCACTCCCCCACCTGTGGCACACACAGAGAGGAGGTAACGACAAGCGTAGGAAGATGACAATCCAGACAAGGCCAGTTGATCCGAGTATCACAACCTGGCTTCATCTTCCAGGGTCGGTTACTCCACCTGTGGCCCACACACAGAGAGGAGGTGACAACAAGTGTAGGAAGATGGCAGTCCATTGAGTCCATACAAGGTACAAGGCCAATTGACCTGAGGATCACAACCCGTCTCCAAACATATCCATGGTTTATCAATGGTCAATAGAGCAGACCTGTATTCTTCTAACCCAGGCTGAAAACCCCTAGGTTGTTTCCTATAGAATGATAGATCTGTGTCCCTCATAATGTAGCCATGATGTAAAATGTCTGCTGTCCTGTCTCTGGTCCTTTTAGGATGTATGGATGTCTTGGCAGAATCTCTCTGGCTGTTTCTCTCTGTCTCTTTACTCTTTATGCAGAGTTATGTAACCTATTTTTAGACTTAACAAGTGTCCCTCATTCAGTATTTACATAAAGGGTAAGAATGGAGATGAGATTATTATAGCATTACTTGATTATTTTAACTATTTGCATAGTTTTTCCCTCTCTGCTTTAGAAGCCAACAAACTGGCTCCATAACACAATGCATAATTAGCATATCAGTAAACATCACCAGTGATCAAGGATAAGCGCACAATAAAAGTCAATATTACCGGCTTACACAAACAAAAGTCTGTTTTCTTGACCAACCAGAAATCAACACTTAAATTTGAAAGCCAACATACAGATAACATTCTATTATTCTTTGTTTGCTAAAAATAGTCGTCTGGTTAATTAACATACAATGCTGTATGTCTTACAATGACAAAAAAGAAAAAAGTGTTTTTAAAAATATATAAAAAAAATATATAAAAGTTCAAATCACCCCCCTTTCACCCCATTCAAAATAAAAAGAAAAGAAAACATATACATATTTGGTATCGATGTGTTCAGAATCACTTGATCTATCACTATAAAAAAGAATTAACCCGATCGCTAAACAGCATAACAAGAAAAAAATCAAAACGCCAGAATTACGTTTTTCTGGTTGCCACAATATTGCATTAAATAACGGGTGTTCAAAAAAAATTGTATCTCCACCAAAATGTCATTAAAAAGTCAGCTCGGCACGTAAAAAATAATCCCTCACCCAACCCAAGATCACGAAAGTCTTAGTTACTCACCGGTTAACGGTATTTTTCGGAGTCCATGACAGCACCACCTGAGAGAGGGGATCCGCCCTTCAGGAACAGGAAACCTACAGATACAAAAGGGCGGCACCTCTCCCACGCATCAGTTGGATTACAGAGCACAGAGGACCACAATGGTTAATAGCATAACTTATATACAATACTATACACGACTATTTAAATTACCCGTGTACGTATAAGAGGCAGGAGTGCACACCCAAAATAGACTAAAAGGGAGGGAATATACGGGTGCTGTCATGGACTCCGAAAAATACCGTTAACCGGTGAGTAACTAAGACTTTATCGGTCGTCCATGACAGCACCACCTGAGAGAATTACAGAGAGTAATAACTATTTAGGGAGGGACTACAGCCTGCAGCACCCTTATACCAAAAGAGAGGTCTGTGGAAGCACCCAGGTCTAGCCTATAATGACTATAAAAGGTGCTCGGAGAGGACCAAGTAGCCGCCTTACATATCTGGTCGATGGAGACTTCTGATCTCTCGGCTCACGAGGTCGCCATGGCTCTGGTGGAATGCGACCTCAGCTTCCCAGGTGGAGACCTGCCTTTTGAAGTGTATGCTACAGAAATTGCTTCTCTAATCCACCTGGCTAGTGTATTTTTTGACACTCTACAACCTTTCCTAGGGCCTTGGTGGGAAATAAATAGGGCATTATCTTTCTTCCAAGGATCGGTAGCTGCCAGATATTCTATGAGGCAATTCCTAACATCCAGGGTATGTAGTTTTTCTTCCTTCTCATTAGCTGGATTAGGGAGGAAGGATGGAAGGACTATTTCCTGAGTCCTATGAAAGTTAGAAACCACTTTAGGTAAGTACGCCGGATCAGGTCTGAGTATTACCCGTCCTAACCTGTATATAAGGAGGACGCCTAAATAATGCCTGGATGTCGCTTACTCTGCGAGCTGAGGTTAGAGCTACCAGGAAGGCTACTTTGAGGGACAGATTTTTAATGGAAGCTGATGAAATAGGTTCGAATGGAGCTTCCGTCATGGCCGTAAGGACTAGATTCAAGTCCCATGGCATGAATCTATCCTTCACTACTGGCCTGGACCTACCTGCTGCCTTAATGAACCTACGGATCCAGTAATTACCTGCGATGTTGCAGCTAAAGAGAGCCCCCAAAGCTGATACTTGTACTTTAAGAGTACTAGTGGAAAGTCCCATATCCAGACCTTTCTGAAGAAACTCTAAGATCTGATTTATTGGAGTTGAACCCCCAGCAACTATTTCAGAGCGCTGCAGGAACTTCTTCCAAATTCTAGCATAGATCCTGGTAGTAATGGCCTTCCTATTCTTAAGTAGGGTGTTAATCAAGTCTGGGGAGGTCTTTTTCTTTTAAGAGTGCCCGCTCAAACTCCACGCCGTCAGATGTAGGCCAGCCACCTGAGGGTGGAAGACTGGGCCGTGGGATAGGAGATCCGGGATGTCCGGAAGAACCCAAGGATCGGACACCGACATGGTCCTGAGGCATGAGAACCATGCCCTCCTGGGCAAAAATGGAGCAATGACTATGACCCTTGCTCTGTCTCTCTTGATTTTTCTCAACACCAAGGGTAGTAGCTATAGGGGAGGGAAGGCGTATGCTAGCCTGAAGTCCCGCTTTATCAGAAAGGCATCTACTGCCAGGGGGTTCTCTCTGGGATTTTGGGAGCAGAATAGTCTTAATTTCCTTGGTGGCGAAGAGATCTACCTCTGGCTGTCTCCATTTTTGTATAATCAGGTCGAAGATTGAATTGTTTAGGGACCATTCTCCTTGTTTTAGTAGGTTGCGGCATTTATGTCAACAGGACAAGGGATTCCCAGCCAGTCTCCCATGCCGGTACTGGCCCGGCCTCAAGCTGCTTAACGGCTGCGCTCTGACGAGGGCATGCACATTCAGCTTAGAATGGCTGTTCTGCTAGTTGGAACAACCGTTCTGCCACATTCCTCAGGGGTTTGGAACGAGTCCCACCTTGGTGGTTGACACAAGCCACTGTGACCTAATTGTCGGAGAACACTCGCACATGATGGCCCTGCAGATACATAAGTAACTTCTTAGCTGCCTGCTCTACTGCTGTCAGTTCTTTTCAAATTAGATGACATTTTTATCTGGTGATGGTCCCATAGGCCCTGGACTAGGACTTCACCCATATGAGCCCCCCAACCGGAAGGGCTAGCATCCGTAGTGACTATGGGGGATATGTCACACTCCCAGGGAACCCCTCTGGACAAATTATCCTTTTCTAGCCACCACTCTAGGGACTCCCTTGTGCTGGCTTTGAGTCTGCTACTGCCATGGTGGACCTTATTGCTTTAACTAGCTTGTCCATCTGGTCTAATGGGAAGCAGAATCGGCTTGAGTCTTCATCCGAAGAGGATGAAGTGGAGGCCGGGGAATCCGTGGAGTAATTGTTCCTAGGGGCAGCTGAGGACTCCGACCCTGAGAAACTAAATTCTCTCCCCCTAGAAGAGTCCCTTTTAGATAGGGCTTTCATCTCTGTCCCTGTAAGGATGGGGGAGAGTGCAAGGGCCTGTCAGTCTATGCCTGGGCCCCCGTCCCTTTCCAACCCCTACCGTCTGTCGCACACATGGCTGACATAGTCTTTTGGGGTGGCCGTCTGGTAAGGGGCAACTACAGAGCGCACATTCCCTGTGCTTCTGTTTTACTGTAGCTTTCCTCCCCTGCGAAACCAGCATAAGGGAACACTGCATCAGGGTACATTCACGGAGATCTCTTACCCATGCAGATGAGGCAGGTACCGGATCACGGAGGGAGGCAGGGGGAATCCTTTAGACTGGAGGAACTTCTGCGGCTCTGCTCACTCGTCCGCTTCCACTCGTATGAGGCTTCACCGAGGCCTCCTTCTGTGGGTGCTCCTGCACGTCCTGCTGCTCTATGGGGGTTCTGTCATCCATCGCTGGGCCTTCAGAAGCACCCCGGCAGCATCACCTCCTGCCCTTTAAGGCCTCCCAGTATCCGGTCAGCAGGGCACTGGCGCGGCACCTCCCCCAGGAACCCTCCCGCGACCTTCCCCCGCATGAACCGTCCCCCCCACCGCCTCGGGTACCGCGCGTCCCCCCGGATCGCGGCGCACACGCGGCGCACACTAGGAAGTCGGCCGGCACCCGACTTCCGGTTTTGGCGTTCCCGGCCCCGCCCCTTCCACCGCGTCACTTCCGCCGCGCGTCAGAGGCCGCGGGAGCGCGCGGAAAGGAGCCGGCACGGCGCCCCCGGCTCCGGTATGCCCGCCGCCCCCATGCGCGCCAGCCTGCGCTTGGCGACCGGACGCAACCGCCGACTTGGCCGGAGGGGGTTTGAGACCGGACCCCGGGGGAAAATGCATCAGGAGGGGCCTGCATACATACCTGGTGCCCGCATTCTGGAGACGGCTGTCCACCGGACCCTTTGCTCCGCCTGCTCTAACCACTGCCGTGGCGACCTACCCAGCCCCATCGTGGCGCTTCCAGGTACCCCGAGCTTGACCGAGGTAGGAGATCCCCCCGCTACCTGAGTCGGTCAGCCGGCCTGGGAATCCCTCGACGACTCCATGATGGACGATCTGAAGGAAGTCCCGTCCTCTAGGAACAGGAAACCAACTGATGCGTGGGAGAGGTGCCGCCCTTTTGTATCTGTAGGTTTCCTGTTCCTGAAGGGCGGATCCCCACTCTCAGGTGGTGCTGTCATGGACGACCGATAAAAATGGAGATGTGACGGGTATTGGAAAATGGCGCAATTCTTTTATACTTTACCTAATAAAGAGTTCTTTTTACCGATAAATGTTTGTTTTGGGTCGATTATTTTCTGTTGGTATTTGGTTTAACCTATAAATCTCCCATATAATATTCTCACCTTGAATTTATCCTATAAAACTCCCATATAATATTCTCACCTTGAATTTATCCTATAAAACTCCCATATAATATTCTCACCTTGAATTTATCCTGTAAAACTCCCATATAATATTCTCACCTTGAATTTATCCTATAAAACTCCCATATAATATTCTCACCTTGAATTTATCCTATAAAACTCCCATATAATATTCTCACCTTGAATTTATCCTGTAAAACTCCCATATAATATTCTCACCTTGAATTTGTCCTCTAAAGCTCCCATATAATATTCTCACCTTGAATTTATCCTATAAAACTCCCATATAATATTCTCACCTTGAATTTATCCTATAAAACTCCCGTATAATATTCTCACCTTGAATTTATCCTATAAAACTCCCATATAATATTCTCACCTTGAATTTATCCTGTAAAACTCCCATATAATATTCTCACCTTGAATTTATCCTATAAAACTCCCATATAATATTCTCACCTTGAATTTATCCTATAAAACTCCCATATAATATTCTCACCTTGAATTTATCCTATAAAACTCCCATATAATATTCTCACCTTGAATTTATCCTATAAAGCTCCCATATAATATTCTCACCTTGAATTTATCCTATAAAACTCCCATATAATATTCTCACCTTGAATTTATCCTGTAAAACTCCCATATAATATTCTCACCTTGAATTTATCCTATAAAGCCCCCATATAATATTCTCACCTTGAATTTATCCTATAAAACTCCCATATAATATTCTCACCTTGAATTTATCCTATAAAACTCCCATATAATATTCTCACCTTGAATTTATCCTATAAAACTCCCATATAATATTCTCACCTTGAATTTATCCTGTAAAACTCCCATATAATATTCTCACCTTGAATTTATCCTATAAAACTCCCATAATATTCTCACCTTGAATTTATCCTATAAAACTCCCATATAATATTCTCACCTTGAATTTATCCTGTAAAACTCCCATATAATATTCTCACCTTGAATTTATCCTATAAAACGCCCATATAATATTCTCATCTTGAATTTATTCTATAAAACTCCCATATAATATTCCATCCTTGAACGCACGCCGCGTGCATCATGTTTTTGTACAATCTGTGAATAATATATATAGGTTCTTCTCATCTGAGTTATTTTTGAAGGTCAACAAAATACGATTTTCCTGTCATTCATTTCTCACACTCTAGGTATAATAATGACTTTTCCCTGTGTGGGATTTTTCATAAAAAGGTTGACAACTAGTTGGACAACCCCTTCTCATTCCTCATGTTTGGTCCTGTTAAAAATAAAAACACTTACACAAACCTCCCATGGTGGCTCCATTTCAGCGGTGTTGGCACTTGTGTTCTTGGGTCTCTTTTGAGGTTTTTACATCATGTGAGCCCTGTGCCCAATCAGCGCTGACGTCACTGTCCCCACCTACGTCCGAAGGAAGGAACAGTGAAGCTGCCGCTGATTGGGTGCAGGGCTCGTGTGATGTGAGAACCTCACATAAGCCTCGGGACAGTGAGTCTCGACACCGCTGAAGTGGAGCCGGCACGCCAGCGGAGTATGAATGTTTTTATCTTAATGAGGCCAAACATGAGGAATGAGTTCACTGAAAAAAAAAATATATACCGTATTTTTTGGACGATAAGACGCACCTAGGTTTTAGAGCAGGAAATTAGGAAAAAAATTAACGCAAAAAATGTGGTCAACTCTGTACTTAATATCCCCTATCCTGGTATATATGGTCCCTTCACTCCCATCCTGATACACATGGCCATCTCATCCTTACCTAGTATGCATGGATCACTCATCCCTATCCTGGCAGGAATGATCGCCCTCATCCCTATGCTAGTATGATAGCCCCATCCCTATCCTGGTGTGCAGGGCCCCCATCCTTATCCTGGTATGCAGGGCCCCCATCTCATCCTAGTATGCAGGGCCCCATCAGAAAATATTAAAAAAAAATTACACTTACCTACCCAGGGCTCCCTCACAGCGTCCTGCTCCGATGCCAGCAATTGTTTTAGGCTATGTGCCCACGCTGCAGAAATGCTGCAAAATTGTCTGCAGCATTTCCACAACTCCCTGCCGTGGGTAAAATGCATGCGGAATTTGCAAGCGTTTTCCGGCAAAACACAAGCATTTTGCAAGCGTTTTTAGCTTCCATAATGCTAGCGCTTTCCAACCGATTTGAAGCATCGCTTGAAAAAGTGATAAACAGGTTGGTCCCACTTGTCAAGCATAGTGCTTGACAAGTGTGACCAACTTTTTACTATTGATGCTGCCTATGCAGCATCAGTAGTAAAAGATAGAATGCTAAAAATAAGAAAAAAAATATGTGTATACTTACCCTCTGTTGGCCCCCAAAGTCCTCCCGGTCCTTAGCGACGCTGCCAGCAACTTCCGTTCCCAGGGATGCATTGCGTGAATGACCTCTGATGACGTAGCTGTCACGCAACCGTGACGTCACAAAGGTCATTCGCGCAATGCATCCCTGGGAACAGGAGTTGCTGGCAGCATGGCTGAGGGCCGGGAGGACTCCGGGGGCCGACAGAGGGTAAATATAACCATTTTTTTTTATTTTAATTCTATTTTTTTTTTACAGGAATATGGTACACAGGGCATGGAGGAAAGTCTCCTCCAGACCCTGGGTACCATCCGCACATGAAGCACTCACTTTACGTATAGTGGGCATAGCCACATGTGTAAAGTGAGCGTTTCAATGCAATCCTATAGCAGCGGAATCGCCGAGATTCCGCAAAATTAATGGACATGGTGCGGATTTTACCGCAATGCGATTCCACAGCGAAAAAATCCAAGGCATGGGCACAGCAATTGCGGACTCCCATAGGATTGCATGGGAATGCGTTGTTATAGCGTTATTTGCACAGCTGCCGGAGTGCTCACCGGGACTGTTCATCAGAGATAGCGGTGAGTATTCATTGTTCTTCAGTAGCGCGCAGTGTCAGCCACTGGCTTCCTGCTGCTGCCAGCGGTCACGTGTGCCGCTACATAACAGAAATGAATATTCATTGGATTCATTCATTCATCAGGAGACTATTTGATATTGAACTATATTCAAGCGGGACTAGATGAAGAAAACCCTAAAATCATGTATCATGTTATCCGAAACAGTCAGAAAACTAGCCCCATATTGGCAGATCCCAGACCTCAGACTATATACTGTGTAAGTTTATAAGCCCCTCCAGTGTCAGGAATAGATAGTATGTGAAAATACCGTATATACCGCTCAGGGAACACTTACCTTTCAGAGATAATTTCCATATTCATACTAAATAATGGCACAGATCTCCCAGACATTATGATTGCACATATCCCTAGTCTGTATAACGATATTGCACTCATTCCCTGACAGACCGCAGCATGGCCATTAGTTAGAAGCTGCTAATGATCTTTGGAGCAGGTACGTTTTCCCTGAGTGGTACATATTGGGCCGTCTGAAGACTGAGTTTAGTCTAGGACAATTTGTCTGCACTACTAATTAACAGCAGTTACATTACCAAACTAGGGCAGTCCCTATAGGAGAAAAACACAAGAATTATACTGTATTGTCACATACTATCTATTCCTGACACTGGAGGGGCTTATAAACTTACACAGTATATAGTCTGAGGTCTGGGATCTGCCAATATGGGGCTAGTTTTCTGACTGTTTCGGATAATATGATTTTAGTTTTTTTTTGTCTAGCCTCACTTGAATATAGTTCAATATTAAATAGTCTCCTGATGAGTCGCCTTTGGTGAGGACGACGAAACCCATAGAAATGAGAGTCTTGGAGAGTGTGTATACATCACCTCACCCTATGTACTGTACTGAACTGTGGGGTACATGTTTTTTCTTTTAGTCACCTATTGACTAACCTTCAGGGGATGAATTATGGGTATAGTTTTATATTTGGAATTAATAAAACTTAGTTTTATCCTTTTGTCAGCATACATGAGGAATGACAAGAGACAACCCATTTAAGAAGATTCAATTTTGGCTAAAACTATTCCAACATTATGAACACAAAAAAGACTTCTCCCCTATGTGACATCTCTGATGTTTATTAACAGTTGATTTCCAAGTAAAACATTTCCCACATTAAGAAAATGAAAAAGGTTTCTCCTCTGTGTGACTGCTCTGATGTCTAACAAGAAGCGCTTTCTGGTTAAAATATTTCCCACATTAGCAGGAAAAAGGCTTCTCTCCTGTGTGAGTTCCATGGTGATTAACCAATTGTGATTTTCGGTTAAAACATTTCCCACATTCTGAACATGAATATGGCTTCTCTGCTGTGTGAATTCTCTGATGTGCAATAAGAGTTGAATTCTGAGTAAAACATTTCCCACATTCTGAACAGGAAAAAGGCTTCTCCCCTGTATGAGTTCTATGGTGTTCAACCAAATGTGATTTCCGGTTAAAACATTTCCCACATTCTGAACATGAATATGGCTTCTCTGCTGTGTGAATTCTCTGATGTGTAACAAGAGTTGAATTCTGAGTAAAACATTTCCCACATTCTAAACATGAAAAAGGCTTTTCTCCTTTGTGAGTTCTTTGGTGTTCATCAAGATACCATTTCTGGTTAAAACATTTCCCACATTCTGAACAGGAAAAAGGCTTCTCCCCTGTGTGAGATCTATGGTGAATAATAAGAGTCCCTTTGTGCTTAAAACATTTCCCACATTCTGAACAGGAAAAAGGCTTCTCCCCTGAGTGAGTTCTATGGTGAATAATAAGAGTCCCTTTGTGGTTAAAACATTTCCCACATTCTGAACAGGAAAAAGGCTTCTCACCTGTGTGAGTTCTATGGTGATCAACCAATTGTGATTTCCGGTTAAAACATTTCCCACATTCTGAACATGAATATGGCTTCTCTTCTCTGTGAATTCTCTGATGTGTAACAAGACTTGAATTCTGAGTAAAACATTTCCCACATTCTGAACATGAAAAAGGTTTCTCCCCTGTGTGAGTTCTCTGGTGGGCAACAAAATGTGCTTTGTGTGCAAAATATTTCCCACATTCTGAACATGAAAAAGGCTTCTCCCCTGTGTGAGTTCTCTTGTGGGAAAGAAAACATGATTTCTGTCCAAAACATTTCCCACATTCTAAACATGAAAAAGGCTTCTCTCCTGTGTGGATTCTCTGGTGTTCAACACAATGTGATTTATTGTTAAAACATTTCCCACATTCTGAACAGGAAAAAGGCTTCTCCCCTGTGTGAATTCTCTGGTGTTTAACACAATAGGATTTATTATTAAAACATTTCCCACATTCTGAACAGGAAAAAGGCTTCTCCCCTGTGTGAGTTCTCTGGTGTCTATTAAGAACCGATTTCCGATTAAAACATTTCCCACATTCTGAACATGATAAAGGCTTCTCCCCTGTGTGAGTTCTCTGATGTGCAATAAGATTTGATGTATTTATAAAACTTTTCCCACATTCTGAACATGAAAAAGGCTTCTCTCCTGTGTGGGTTTTTTGGTGTGCATCAAGATTCCCTTTGTGGTTAAAACATTTCCCACATTGTGAACATGAATATGACTTCTTTGCTTTAGGAGCAGTTTTAATGCCTCTTTTGTGACTTTGATTTTCCTTAGTAGTCAATAATGAATCAGAAGATGGGACCTGTTTCATAGGATCAGATGACAGATCTTTGCTGTGAATGGATGATGATATATCTGGAGTAATGGCATTCACTTCATCTGTCAATGGAAAAACAGATTAGGCAGGTTACAGTTAATACAATAGTTAGGGTTACTGTTAGGCTAAAGTAAGGGTTATTGTTAGGGTTACTGTTAGGCTAAAGTCAGACTAAAGTTAGGGTTACTGTTAGGGTTAAATGGTTAAAATGGCCCGTCAGTTTTATAGTGCAGAGGAGGCTTATGCACTTTTATGTTCTGACAGTGAAGAAAGTGCAGTGTCAGATGGCGATGTGGATTTTGAGGGCTTTAGTAGCAGCAACAGTAATAGATCAGAAATGAGCAGTGATTCTGGTCCATCCTCACACACAAGGACCAGTACAACAAAAAGGAGAAATAGCGCTTCTGGAGAAATGTCTCCAACTCAGGGAACAATGCCCAGTACTAGCGCTGTCCCTAGTGCTCTTGCATTGGCGCACACCAATGACAAATTGCACTACAACTTTTGGGGTCCAATTTCTCCTGTTACCCTTTGGAAAAAAAATGGAGGGTGAAAAGATCATTTTTTGTGGAAAAAACATGACTTTTTATTTTCACGGCTCTACGTAATTAACTTCTAAGAAGCACTTGGAAGCTCAAAACGCCCATCACACATTTCCTTGGGGGGGTCTAGTTTCCAAAATGGGGTCACTTGTTGTGGGTTTCCACTGGTTACACACATCAGGGGCTCTCCAAACACGACATGGCAACCACTAATTATTACAGCATATTTTACATTCAAAAAGTTAAATGGCGCTCCTTCCCTTCTCAGCCCTGCAGTGTGCCCAAACAGTAGATTTCCCCCACATATGGGGTATCATCGGCATGCTCAGGAGAAATTGCAAAACAAAATGTATAATCCATTTTCTCCTGTTACCCTTGCGAAAGTAAAAAAAACTAGGTCTAAAGGAAATTTCTTGTTATAGAAATGTTTATTTTTTCCTTCCACATTCCATTCATTCCTGTGAAGCACCTGAAGGGTTAATAATCTTCTTGAATGTGGTTTTGAGCACGTTGAGGGGTGCAGTTTTTTGAATGGTGACACTTTTGGGTATTTTCTGTCATATTGACCCCCCAAACACTTCAAATGTGAGGTGGTCCCTGAAAAAATGGTTTAGTAAATTTTGTTGTAAAAATGAGAAATCGCTGGTCAACTTTTAACCCTTATAATCTCCTAACAAAAGAAAATTGTTTCCAAAATTGTGCTGATGGTAGACATGTGGGAAATGTTAATTTATTAACTATTTTGTGCTATATGACTCTCTGATTTAAGAGCATAAAAAAATGTGAATATTGCAAAATTTTCAAAATTTTTGTCAAGTTTCCTTTTTTTAACAAATAAAGGCAAGTCATATCAAATAAATGTTACCACTATCATAAAGTACAATATGTCACAAGAAAACAGTCTCACAATCACCAGGATTCATTGAAGCATTTTAGAGTTATGACCTCATAGAGTGACACTGGTCAGAGCTGAAAAAATTGGTCACAAAGGCAAAAACAGGCTCTGGCATGAAAGGGTTAATATTTTGTTGCACAACCTTTTGAGGCAATCACTGCGATCAAACGATTCCTGTAACTGTCAATGAGACTTATGTGGTGCTCTGATTACATATTCCTCTGTATTGGCTTATGACAGGTCGCTGATCCCTCACTGACCTGCCCCCATTATTACATAATGCATATAATAGCATTGATATTATTGTTGATAATGCCTATAATATTGTGGCTATTGTGAGGCTTAGAAAAAAAATTACATCCAGCAAATTATCACCGGCGATGGCGGCGCCTGCGTAGTAGCGTCTATAAGAGACTACACTCATCACTGTCCCCAATCTCCTCTTTTTCCTGTACTGATCTGGCTGTTCATCACTACGACACTCTTAGAAGCACCTTTGACCAAGTAGCGCCCCTCACCCTCAGAACTTCCAAACACAGAGTAAAACAACCCTGGCTCACATCGCAAACTCAACTTCTCCAGCGATGCTCTAGGAGTGCTGAACGCCTATGGAGAAAAACCTGCACACCAGAAGACTTCATCCACTTCAAATTTATGTTAAGAACCTATAACGCTGCCCTTTACCTCGCCAAACAGAACTTCTTCACCACCCTGATCTCCTCACTAGCCAACAACCCCAAGAAACATTTTGACACCTTTCACTCCCTCCTCAGGACAAAAGCACAAGCCCCTATCACAGACATTTGTGCTGATGACCTGGCCTCCCACTTTACAGAAAAAATAGATAATATCCATCAGGAAATCTGCACCCAACCACCAAGTGCTGTGATTCCCATGGCTCACTTTCCACATTTGATCCCATCACAGAAGAAGTCTCCAGACTCCTGTCTTCTTCTCGTCCGACTACATGCACGACCGACCTCATTCCCTCACATCTCCTCCAGTCTCTCTCTCCAGTCATCACAACTCACCTAACTACAATCTTTAACCTCTCCTCGGGCATTTTCCCATCCTCCTTCAAACAAGCCATCGTTACTCCATTACTAAAGAAACCCGCTCTCAACCAATCCTGCACTAACTACAGACCAGTCTCCAATCTCCACTTCATCTCTAAACTTTTGCAGCGCCTAGTCTACTCCCGGCTTACCCATTACCTCTCCACTCACTTCCTCCTAGACTCTTCACAGTCCGGCTTCCGCCCCTACATTTGACTTAAAATGCACTCAAAGTGACCAATGACCTTCTGACAGCAAAACGCAATGGTCACCACTCTCTGCTCATTCTTCTCGACCTTTCTGCATCTTTCGACACTGCTGATCACCGTCTCCTACTCTCTAGGCTCCAATCACTGAGCATTTAGGACACTGCTTTCTCCTGGTTCTCTTCCTATCTTTCCGACTGCTCCTTCAGAGTTTTGTTCTCTGGCTCCACGTCATCTCCTCTTCCTCTCAATGTCAGGGTACCTCAGGGCTCAGTCCTTGGCCCTCTTCTCTCTCTACACCACCCCAATTGGACAAACCATCAGCAGATTTGTCTTTCAGTAACATCTTTATGCTGATGACACACAATTATACATGTCATCCCCCCACCTTAGCCCCGCTGTACTACAGAACTCCAGTGACTGTCTGTCCGCAGTCTCCAACATCATGTCCGTTCTCTATCTGAAACTCAACCTCTCAAAAACGGAAATTCTTCTGCTCCTGCCGTCTACTAATCTCCCTAAATCTGACATTTCCCTCTCGTGGGTGGCACCATAATAACGCCACGGGAGCAGGTGCGCTGTCTGGGTGTTGTTTGACACCAATCTCTCCTTCACATCCCATATACAATCTCATGCCCGCTATTGCCGCTTACACCTAAAGAACATCTCTAGAATCCGCCTTATCACCATGGAAACAACAAAAACCCTCACTGTAGCATTGATCCACTCCCGCCTGCATTATGGGCAGCATGGTGGCTCAGTGGATAGCAACATCTGTAAGGAGTTTGTATGTTCTCCCTGTGTTTGCGTGGGTTTCCTCCAGGTACTCAGGTTTCCTCCCACATTGCAAAGATAGGGAATTTAGATTGTGAGCCCCATTGGGGACAGTGATGATAATGTGTGCAAACTGTAAAGCGCTGCGGAATATGTTAGCGCTATATAAAAAATAAAGATTATTATTACTGCAATGCTCTATTAATTGGCCTCTCCGTTACTCTACTATCCCCTCTCCAGTCCATCCTTAATGCTGATCTGTCACAGGACAGTGATATCCCACCTGGGACTATTTAATAAAGTTAAAAAAAAAATTAAAAAAAAGTGTTAAAATGATTAAAAAAAAAATTGCCAAATAAATTAGAAAAAAAAAAATATTCCCCCAAATAAATCCATTTTTTGGAAATAAAAAAACAAACAAACAATAAAACTACACATATTAGATATCGCCGCGTCCGTAACGACCCGCCCTATAAAACTGTCCCATTAGTTAACCCCTTTAGCGAACCCCTTAAAAAATAAAAAAAAACGAAGCAAAAAATAATGATTTATTATCATACCTCCAAACAAAAAGTGTAATAACGCGCGATCAAAAAGACGCATATAAATATCCATGGTACCGCTGAAAACGTCATCTTGTCCCGCAAAAAACGAGCCGCCACACAGCATCATCAGCGAAAAAATAAAAAAGTTATAGCTCGCAGAATAAAGCGATGCAAAAATAATTATTTTTTATATAAAATAGTTTTCATTGCATAAAACCGACAAAAACATAAAAAAAGACCTAAATGAGGTATCGCTTTAACCGTACTGACCAGAAGAATAAAACCGCTTTATCAATTTTACCGCACGCGGAACGGTGTAAGCGCACTCCCCCAAAAGAAATTCATGAAACGCTGGTTTTTGTTCATTCTGCGTCCCAAAAATCGGAATAAAAAGCGATCAAAAAATGTCATGGCCCGAAAATGGTACCAATAAAAACGTCAACTCGTCCCGCAAAAAATAAGACCTCACATGACTCTGTGGGTCAAAAGACGGAAAAATTATAGCTCTCAATACGTGGTGATGCAAAAACTATTTTTACAATAAAAAGCGTCCTTTAGCGTGCGATAGCTGCCAAATATAAAAACCTCCATAAATAGTAAATCAAACCCCCCGTTATCACCCCCTTAGTTAGGGAAAAATAATAAAATAAAAAAAAAGTATTTCCATTTTTCCATTAGGGTTAGGGCTAGGGGTTAGGGCTAGGGCTGAGATTAGGGTTAGGGGTGTGTTGGGGTTCGGGTTGGAGTTAGAATTGGGGGTTTCCATTGTTTGGGCACATCAGGGGCTCTCCAAATGCAACATGGCGTCTGATCTCAATTCCAGCCAATTCTGAGTTGAAAAAGTCAAATGGTGCTCCTTCCCTTCCAAGCTCTGCCATGCGCCCAAACAGTGTTTTACCCCCACATGTAGGGTATCAGCCTACTCAGGACAAATTGCAAAACAATTTTTGGGGTCCAATTTCTCCTGTTACCCTTAGGAAAATAAAAAATTGGGGGAAAAAATGATTTTTTTATTTTCACGTCCGAGCGTTATAAACTTCTGTGAAGCACTTGGGGGTTCAAAGTGCTCACCACACATCTAGATAAGTTCCGTGGAGGGTCTAGTGTCCAAAATGGGGTCATTTGTGGGGGGTTTCCACTGTTCAGGTACATCAGGGGCTCTCCAAAGGCAACATGACACCCGCAGACCATTCCATCAATGTCTGCATTCCAAAACGTCACTACTTCCCTTCCGAGCCCCGAGGTGTGTCCATACAGTAGTTTTCTCCCACATATGGGGTATCAGCATACTCAGGACAAATTGGACAACACCTTTTGGGGTCCAATTTCTCCTGTTACCCTTGGGAAAATAAAAAAAATGGGGACTAAAAGATCATGTGTGTGGAAAAAATACGAATTTTTTATTTTCACGCCCGGGCGTTATAAACTTCTGTGAAGCACTGGGGGGTTCAAAGTGCTCACCACACATCTAGATAAGTTCCTTGGTGTCATTTGTGGGGGTTTTCCACTGTTTTGGTACATCAGGGGTTTTCCAATCGTGACATGGTGTCCGATCTCAATTCCAGCCAAAAACGTCAAATGGCGCTGCTTCCCTTCCGAGCTCTGCCATGCGCCCAAATAGTGGTTTACCCCCACATGTGGGGTATCAGCGTACTCAGGACAAATTGCACAATAACTTTTAGGGTCCTGTTACCCTTGGGAAAATAAAAATTGGGGTGAAAAGATCATTTTTGTGGAAAAAATATGATTTTTAAATTGTACCGCTGTACATTATAAACTTCTGTAAAGCCCTTGTGGGTTCAAAGTTCTCACCACATATCTAGATAAGTTCCTTAGGGGGTCTAGTTTCCAAAATGGGGTCACTTGCGGGGGGTTTCCACTGTTTAGGTACATCAGGGGCTCTCCAAACGTGACATGGCGTCCGATCTGAATTCCAGCCAATTTTGCATTGAAAAAGTCAAACGGCGCTCCTTCCATTCTGAGCTCTGCCATGCGCCGAAACAGTTATTCCCCCCCCCACCAATCAGGTATCAGCGTACTCAGGACAAATTGCACAATAACTTTTGCAGTCCAATTTCTCCTGTTACCCTTGGTAAAATAAAAAAAATTGAACCTGAAAAAAAGTTAGATGTTCATTTTTTTTTTAAATATTCAAAAAAATTCCTGTGACGCACCTAAAGGGTTAATAAACTTCTTGAATGTGGTTTTGAGCACCTTAAGGGGTGCAGTTTTTAGAATGGTGTCACTTTTGGGTATTTTCTATCATATAGACCCCTCAAAGTGGCTTCAAATGTGATGTGTTCCTAAAAATAAAATGGTGTTGTAAAAATGAGAAATCGCTGGTCAACTTTTAACCCTTATAACTTCCTAACAAAAAAAAATTTTGGTTCCAAAATTGTGCTGATGTAAAGTAAACATGTGGGAAATGTTAGTTATCAAGTTTTTTGTGTGCCGTATCTCTGTGATTTAAGGGCATAAAAATTCAAAGTTGGAAAATTGCGAAACTTTCAAAATTTTTGCCAAATTTCCGTTTTTCTCACAAATAAACGCAAGTTATTTGAATGAAATTTTACCACTAACATGAAGTACAATATGTCACGAGAAAACATTGTCAGAATCACCGGGATCCATGGAAGCGTTCCAGAGTTATGACCTCATAAAGGTACAGTGGTCAGAATTGTAAAAATTGGCCCGGTCATGAACGTGCAAACCACCCTTGGGGGTGAAGGGGTTAAAACACATTTGTTCAGAGCGGCCTATCACATTCACTAATCAAAGTCATTGTATGTGTAAGTGTGCGTGTGTATCCCATTCACTATCTCCATCCATCCCTCAATCCCACAAGATGGTTGGACCATCATTGTAAATACACCATTGTAAATACACACCTGTACTCTGTATCTCCCCCACCTCATTGTAGATTGTAAGCTCTCACCAGCAGGGTCGTCTTATTTTGCTTTAATTATTGTATTGTTAACATTGTTACTTATGACTTGTGTTTTGAAACTGTTAAACTGTAAAGCGCTGCGGAATATGTTGGCGCTATATAAAGATTATTATTATTATTATGTAATAATGGGGGGCAGGTCAGTGAGGGATCAGCGACCTGTCATAAGCCAATATAGATGAATATGTAATCAGAGCACCACATAAAGCCCCGCCCACAGCCCCGCCCACAGCCCCGCCCACAGCCCCGCCCCAGAGCACGAGAATCTCATTAACTGAAAGCTACAAATACAGATTACACAACAGTAAACCAGAGTTGCCCTCATTTATGGTGGACCATTGGAGCTACTATGGATCCTGAGCAGAAGATTAGAGAAATAATATTGCTCCCCATTTCAGGAGAGATTGTGCAGTAATCTGAATTCCTTAGGATCAAAAACAATGTAATTTATGACGTGGAGTGAATCCATGACACCAGGGCTGGAGCCAACACATCTCCTGCAGGCGGGAATAAATGTATATTACAGCCATCAGCCACGCACAGCTTAGAGATCTATCAGGGCACAGGTGGAATGTTTGTCCTGGAGATTATCACAATCCTCCTGGAAGTTAGTTGGTTTTAATACAAATTGAAAAGTCAGGATAAAGGGAAACTCTGCTGTTATTGGACAGAAATTCACACTTGGCCTCACTGCACATTTACTGGTGTCGCTCATAAAAGGGAAGTTTGGCCAGAAAGACTGGACCTGGTCTTGTAGGGACCATGAGACATTCAGCAGCACAGAAGGGAGAGAAGATTCATCCGATAAGATCTCAGGGATCTAGGAAGCCAACAGCATCATTACCCTCCGCTTTCTCTTACAGGCCCAGCATAAGATTTTTATTCAAGTGATTTCCTATCTTGTCAGCACATTCTACGTACGCTGTCATTTGGCTTTATAGTTACAGAGCTGGGCAGGTAACGGTCAGCGTCTCCTAATGTGAAGGAGAGAATGGCTGATGAAATTATTAACCCTTACATAAGTCAGTTCAGATATGGTGTACCAAGATGGCATCTGTGTCTTCAGACAACACCCTGGAAGGAATCCTTGGAATGCAGAAGCTGAGATACTGGATACCATATATGGAAGTGAAGATGAAATGGACCTATCATAGACTGACACTGGCTCCTCAGGAGATTGTGTGACACCCATTTCCTGTCTCTCTGTCATAAGAATAAACTTCAGTTGTGTGCAAGCCTTTGCTGAGAAAGGAGTAGACATCTAACTCTGTGTTCAGTGTGACTCTTGAAGCGCGCACTCGGCCTCTATTGGGTCAGGTACAAGCAATCATATAGATCTCGCTTTAAGGAATCACCCTCACACTAATCCCAGGGGTTAGGCGGATCCTCCAGGTTGTAAGTTCTATAGAAAAGGGCTTTCAATGCCCAAAGTCATTTGAACAGTTTTGGGTGGAGGAGAATGTTGTGGTCTAGAGGCAAAATGGTGATCATGGTAATACGGCAGGACTACCACACCGATAAAGCAGCCACAGCCGGTGACTGAGAGGAATCTGTGATGTCTCTGCATTCAGTGGTTACAACTCACCTGGGTAGTCATATGTGGGAATCTCCTCTTTACACCACTCATCTTCTCTCACATATGTCTCTGTAGTATTAATATGGGTCAGATCTTCACCCTGAAACAAATATTGTAAAAGTCACAGACAGATGGAGAAGTCCCATCTATGATCAGCTCTAATCCTGCCATCTCCACCGTTCTCATTACACAAGTATAAAACATATAATACTGGTAGATACAGCAAGACTGAGCACAAGACCTTCACAGCCGTCTACACATCATAGGGGAGCTCTCCTGACACCTTCTCCATCTACCTGATGATCCTGAGGAACATTGGGATCTTCTTGGTTACAGTCCTGTGGAAGAAGAGGACGGGGACATCTCTCTGGTGTTGTCCTCTTACTGGATAGATCTGGAGGAAACACATACAGGGACTGAATTCATTCTCTACATACAGATAATTATTGGCCGTGTGTATATAGTCCTATTACCTGGAGATGTGAGGGGCTGGGGAACCTCCATTATGACATTCTTGTACAGATCGCTGTGTCCTTCTAAATACTCCCACTCTTCCATGGAGAAATAGACAACGACATCCTGACACCTTATAGGAACCTGACACATACAATCATACCGTCATCCCCCGATCCCTTCATAGCGTTACTGTATAATGTCCCAGCATTCCCAGCAGTGTCACCTCTCCAGTCAGCAGCTCAGTCATCTTGTAGATGAGTTCTAGGATCTTCTGGTCATTGATGTCCTCATGGATCAGGGGTTGAGGTGGAGGCCCCGTGATTGGGCTCAGGGGTCTTCCCCATCCCTCAGACACAGGGTCCTGACAGCGATCACTAGAGGTCTTCCTCACCACTGTGTAATCCTGGTTATGGAGAGACACATGAATAAATCTTACTACAGACATTTCCAGAGTCCTCACCTCTCCAGTTCTGTCCATCTGTTATTCCCATAGATAAGAATGATGTAATGTGAGGTCATCAGAATCTCTCACCTCTCCAGTGAGACGGAAGAGGATCTCTAGGGTGAGGTGCAATATCCTCTCCGCCATCTTGTCTCTGTCCATATCCATCCTTGATGGGTAAATCAGGAAAATTCTCTTTTGTAGAAGATCTTCACTGAGAGGATCCGATATTGTAGAGACCTGAATGAGAAGAAGATGATCCGATGTAACATCATAAGAATCCTGTGTAATAATACAATTACTGGAGATAATAAGAGAAACATATGAGGAGATTTATTATCTTACAGGGTTTAGTTTTCTTCCCTGACATCTACTAATAAAACCTATATATTTAGGCCACAGACAACAAGCAGTTTCCTCCTCGGAGTCGGCAGCTGAACACGTTCCTCATAGACTCATCTTCCATAACGCTAATTCTCGTCTTATTACCGACACTGGAATCGGCATTAGCAATACTGCAGGAGATATTCATTACACGTGACATGAGAAATAACTCCTTCATGATGAGGACGACATCTTCATCTTCTACTACGGCTCTAGAGACAGATTTGGCCAGAGTCGGTCACTGCCTCCATCCCCACCGGCCGTCTATATGAAGGTTTCCCGTCTTCCCCACACTGGAATCTTCTATCACGTTAGATCTCAGCTCTGAGTCACACACAGAAGTTTGAGGCTTTTAGAAAAGATTTTTTGTTTCCACAATCAACGCGGACAGAAATGATTGGATCCCAAAGTCTCCATGTACAGTGATTTATGGGGATTATTTCTGGCCTAAGACTTTCCTATATTACAAGAAAAACTCCAGAAAAAGCCGACATTAAAAAGTTTCTAATGAAAAATTGGCTCCAACAATTCTTGTAAAAAGAAAAACATAAAGCAGAAGACACGTTTTACTATTTTTTAACAAGTGAAACATTTTTTTTTTACAAATTAACTCCTTTTGGAACCATAACATAGATGTACACCGCAGGGACGGCACAGGAGCGGCTGCAACAAAAACCATGGCAGTTTAAAGGGAAGGTGCCATCAAAGCCGGATGTGGCGTTGGCGTGCTTTCCACTTGCCGGATGTGGTATTGGCGTGCGTTCCACTTGCCGGATGTGGCGTCGGCGTGCGTTCCACTTGCCGGATGTGGCGTCAGCATGCGTTCCACTTGCCAGATGTGGCGTCGGCGTGCGTTCCACTTGCCGGATGCGGCATTGGCGTGCGTTCCACATGCGGCATTGGCGTGCGTTCCACATGCGGCATTGGCGTGCGTTCCACATGCCGCATGTGGGATTGGCGTGCGTTCCACATGCCGCATGTGGCATTGGCGTGCGTTCCACATGCCGCATGTGGCATTGGCGTGCGTTCCACATGCCGCATGTGGCATTGGCGTGCGTTCCACATGCCGCATGTGGCATTGGCGTGCGTTCCACATGCCGCATGTGGCATTGGCGTGCGTTCCACATGCCGCATGTGGCATTGGCGTGCGTTCCACATGCCGCATGTGGCATTGGCGTGCGTTCCTCATGCCGCATGTGGCATTGGCGTGCATTCCTCATGCCGCATGTGGCATTGGCGTGCGTTCCTCATGCCGCATGTGGCATTGGCGTGCGTTACACATGCCGGAAATAAAAGGCTGTGGACCGGCGCATCATCAAGCCAACTCGGTTGCATATTCTACTTCTATGTGGTTGAAGAAACCACAAGTTATTTTGGCGTGCGTTCCACTTACTGGAAACACTAGGTTGTGGAGTGCACGCCTCTGCCTCATGGGACACAATTAGTAGTCCGCCTTCATTTGAGTGTCGCAGATTTTTTCCTTGCGGCTCACGCACCTTTATGGCACCCTGGTGTGCGTTTCAACCACCGGAAGTACCATGGTATGTATTTCATACTTCCCTCCCCCCCCATTTAGCTCAGCACTATGGCACCTGACCTCCTATCACAAGGATAAGTCCCCTGATGACTCAGCTTGGAAGAAACGCATTGGGCCCTTCCATGGGGGTGTGCAGGGCTTGTTTAGCATAGGGGGAGCTGTGGACAGTCAGGGGGGAGTCTTGGGGATAGACTACTGTTAGCCCTTTAGGGTCTTGTAGGGAATTTTCTTCCCCTTGTCCTATATGGAGCATCCTGGACCCAGGATCTCCTTTTCCTCCCGCACCCCCTTCATGAATGGCTGAGCTTGTGCCTTTCCTCACTTATTGCTCTGGCATATTTCGGGTGGTAACTCTATTAATGTCATCCAGATTCCAGTCATTACTGTTATATGCAGCCAGAATCTGTCAGTCATTGTTTGCGGGGTTCTGTGGGATTCTCCCAGATCCATAACGTGAGATTCTGGGACTTGCTGGTTGCAGTTCGGCCATTGCAAGTGGGAATCATTCCTCCTGATCGGGCTGTGCTCCTCACGCCCCTTTATTTGTGACTTCACCGATACATTTATATTAATTCACTCTGGGGGACACAAAATTGTTTTTATCCTACTATCTTACTAAAGGTTATGTTTTATCTCCCGTCCACCACACTCCAGCGGTGATGGAAATATATACATTTCATACGGATCTCACTTGCATATATCCTTATATACTGATAGACACATTTTCATAGCTATCTTGAACCTTATAATCAATTGCTGAAAATGACCTACTAACCCCATGAGCCAGTCTGGAGAACCAGCATAGTCTCATGGTAGCATTGTCTTGTGATATATCAGCCAGCCATGGGAAAGGAGGAAGTTGGACCAGATGCACTAGCTGATATCGGAGGTTTGCTGACATTGCTAGACAATGCATAAGAGTAAATCATATGATGCTAAATCACCCTGTCGGACACTGCCATATAAGTTCATTTACTCAAATAGTCAATAGCATTAAAACACAAACCTTATGTTAATTGACTAACCACTCCTTTCTGTATGTAATGATAAAACCATATTCGCGTATGTGCAATAAACCAGCAGAGTCCTGCTGGAAAGAGATACTGCTAACAAGGTGTTTAGGGTGTCTTTTCTGTTGAGCGCTCAATGAGACTCTGTTCTAATTAGGACAGGCCGCAGCACACAGAAATATAACTATCCAAATTTCCATATCATGTGGCGCAGAGACGCGGGGCTGTGGACGAAACGCACGGGGACCCTGCTGACCAGAGAGACGGAGGTGCCGACTAAGGCCTTGGCTCATGGGGACGGAGATTTGCGCAACTCCATAAGGTAAGAAAATCTGGTTATCTTACCAGAATGTCCCCTGTGCCCAGTCCGGGTCTGTACCTCTAGCCGGTCAGGTGTGGTCACCACCGCATTCCCAGGTAGTGTAAAAGTCCACACCCTTATCCAAACCCTGGGATAAGCCAAGGTGTCTGCTTTGGGTCCTGTTTGTGTCTAGATCCGGGATAGAGCTGGTGGAACGGTGATTGATTGTGCATGTGGTTGCTGGGAAACCGATATCTGAGATTCAACTTCCCCTGCTAAGTCCTCACAAATAAACCTGTACACAGGGAGGACAGGAGAAGCCTATCCAGGTATGGGTTGTGGGGGCTTAGAGAGATATCACTAGTCTAGTCTCCTATCAAGCTATCACATATACACCCATGCATCGGAAGGGACAGGAGTACCCAGATCGCCAGGCACGTGGTAGTGTTTAGCTTGGGGGAAATATCGCAAGCCAAATCACTTGACAGGTTGCCACCGATTCACCTGTACATCGGAAGGACAGGAGAGGCCAGCCAGGTACAGATGGTGGCAATTTTGTGGGAGTTATCACTGATTCCTGTTACCGGCGGGACAACCGGTACAGTGTGTTAACATTCCCGGGTGACCGAGCGTAGTACACCAAGTGTGATTGGCAGTTGTTGGTTACCAGAGCTGCTTGTGCTACGTGTCACTAAAGAGGGCCTCGATTTCTCCCCGGACGTCTATATGTGCATCAACGAAGATCTGAAGCAGAAAGTTTTTTTCCTTTTCTTTTACACTTCCTCTTTTGCCCGTAGGGTGCTTCTCTGATATTTTTCATATTGTCACATTTGTTCTGTACTCTGCTTTTCCCTTGTTTTATCTTGCATTTGGTGTAAGTTTTTTACTGTAGTGTGAGAATTTTTGGGAATGCTGGGTTGTTGAATATATACCATTGTCTCAGTTTGCTCTTTTGTTTCCATTGTTCTCAGAAGATTTTACTGAGAGATGCAGGCAGAGGAAAGGGGAAGTGTGTGTATCCTCCATTTGTGCACGGACATTTTATTGCTGGAAGTTGTACTGAATTTTGGATTTTTGATTTCTTTTTGGAGGTGTTCTTTTCAAGTTTTACCAACTTCTTGATTATTCTTTGTTTTCTTTTTTCTCCATTTTTTGAGTTTTTATTAGTTTTCCATTTTCTTTTGAAGTTTTTATAAATATTTTGGTTTTTTTTTTGCTTTTTTCTTTCCTTTTTAAGCAAGTTTAAAAAAAGGGTTGTGAAGTTTTTGAAGTTTTAATCACCTTTATCTTTGAAGTTTTTGGAATAGACATAGTAAGTGTTATTCAGAAAGTTAAGAATGTAGATTTACAGGGGCAGCTTTTAAGCTGCAGCATGGCATAATGCATTAAGAAAAAAGGGAAGTTAGTTAGTTGAGCTGAATTGAAGTCCGCGTTTTATAAAGTGGCAGCGGATTTACAGCATAGAAGTACTGAGAGTTAGGTGAACAGGAAAGGATTATTTTTACGTGTACAAGAGAGAAAAAAGTGTTTTCAGCGGAATTCTAAGCTGTGCCGTCTGTGAGGCACCCCGCTTCCCACTCCCCCCCGGGAGAAGGCACAAGTCCAAGCATGCCTTCTCTGACTGCAGAAAAGGGGAAGGAGTCCGCTGCTCCTTCCCTCTCCTCCCTCTCCACTCCTCCCTCATCTATTTTTCCTCCTATATTTCCTCCTCCCTCATCTTTTCCCTCTGTCTTTCCTCCTCCCTCATCCCCCTCGTCTTCTCTCTCCCCTCTTCTTCTATCACCTTCCTCCTCTCCTCCCTCTTTTTTTTTTCATCTCCCCACCTTTCCACTCTCTCCTCTACCCCTCCCTGCTCCTCACCCTCTCTCCCACCTCTCAGTTCATTGTCACCAGCTGGGCCAGTGCCAAATCCAGAAAATGAGGTGTCCTTATCTCCACAGGGCATCCTCTCTAAAGAGCCAGCTAGGATACCAGGAGAAGAAAGTGAAACACTCCCTACACATAACACCACAGGTGCCCCCCCCAATACAACAGCTAGCAGAAGGGAGGTGTGAGTCATCAGCGTCTGCAGCTGCTGGGTCTTACAATGAGGATCCTAAGTGCCAGGCAGACCTGCAACCTCAGAAGAGGGGAGCACCCACACAATGTCAGTTTCTCCTCTGATGAATATGAAGAGGGGACATCATACAT
Source organism: Dendrobates tinctorius (assembly GCF_039654945.1). NCBI lineage: Eukaryota > Metazoa > Chordata > Amphibia > Anura > Dendrobatidae > Dendrobates > Dendrobates tinctorius. The sequence continues at coordinate 762,155 of NW_027361685.1, forward strand.
GCTGCCCAGTACTAGGCGAATAAACCCACAGACACCAAGTAGGCAGGGGCAGATAGAGCCAGAACTCTTACACTATGTGCCCTTCACCCCTAGTCAGGTGTTCAGTATTCTGAAAAATCTGCCAGACCCAGATATGGACCCCATGCCATTTTACTGAAGAATGCAGCAGAGCCAGCAAACATCTGCAATCTGGATTGATCTCTGGTCCATAATGGAATTAAAAGCAGGTGAAACACTCTGGCCAATCATGAAGGAACACTTCAAGCTTCCATCAGAATTAGATGTGCACTCCTGGGAGTCAGGATCAAAGCTAATTGAGCAGCTCAGAGAGTAGGCCAAAGCCAGACAAGCACTCAGCCTACATAACATGAGCCAGGCCGAGACAGAGTCTGTAGACAAGTTTCATGGCAGAGTGAGGCAAGTATTCCAAGACTTAGGCTTCACTATTCATGATCAGATACACAGACAAATGTTGGCAGAGGCCTTTAGGCATGGACTAAGAGAACCAATCAAGAAGCTGCTGACAGTGACCAGGCCTGAGTACAGGTCAATAGCCGTAGATGCCCTGCTCGCAGTAGCCAGAAGAATTCAGTCCCACCCAGGAGTGCGGAAGACAGCCCCTCCTATGGTGGCCACCGATGTGGAAGAGCACCCACCCTGCAGGGACGGGAGACCCATCAGGTGTTACAACTGTGGCAACCTTGGTCATTTCCGGAACCAGTGCACAGCACCCCGGCAGCCCAGGACATCACGCAGGGGAATAGGCCAAGCAAGAAACACAGGAAACAGTGAAGAACCCTGTCTATAGGACAGAGGCAAGCCAGGTCCGCAAGACATCACGCCCCTGACATGTAAAATTCCATCAGCGGACCCAATACCTCAAATCTCCGGGGGTTGTCATATCTTTCCTTGTGGACACTGGTGTAGTCAGAAGTGTGATGAGGCATGTGGAACTCCCCAACCCCTCCTGCCTACCAGAACACTGTGTCTTGTGTGGGGATTGAAGGTCAAGTCAGACATTCCCAGCTTAGGGCCCCGTCACACATAGCGACTCACCAGCGATCCTGACAACGATATCACCTTGTCAGGATCGCTGGTGTGTCGCTACATGATCGCTGGTGAGCTGTCAAACAGGCAGCTTCACCAGCGATCAGTACCAGTGACACGCGGGTAACAAGCGACGCACGTCGCTTAGTTACCCGCATTGTATCTTAATTACCAGCGTGCTGATGCAGAGAGCTGGTAACCAAGGTACACATCGGGTTTCTAAGGGGCGCGCACCCCTTAGAAACCCGATGTGTACCTTGGTTACCAGCTCCAGCTCGCTGGTCTCCCGCCTGTCACACGCAGCGATGCGTGCTGGCCAGCGGGAGACCAGCGACCCCAAAAATGTACAGATGTTTCAACAACGATCAGCGATACCCGGCAGGGGGGCCAGTCGCTGATAGCTGTCACACACAACGATCTCGCTGGTGAGATCGCTGTTGCGTCACAAAAAATCGCTATGTGTGATGGGGGCTTTACAAGCCCCTGAGCGTGTGGACACAGCCAGGACACTCCATCCTGTTTCAGTTTATGGTGGAGAGCAGCCCACCCCACCGGATGAGAGACATTGGCATGACATTTTCTCCACCTCTGACCCAAGAAGAATCAATCATGCTGGTGGCCCTACAAGAGCCTTGAACCGGTGCAAGCCTACTCAAGGAGGTGCTGGATATAGTACCCAATAGCCTGTGGCCCAAGGGAGACTTCAAGTTGCGCCAGGGTGGGTGTCACTCAAGTTTGGAACCCCGCACCCTCACAATGCCCAGCATCCCCTGTCCACCACCCAGAGTCAAACTGTCTCTGACCAACTGGAGGTCTGAGTGGAATCGCTGTTCAACAAACGGCCGAAGAACTTGGGTATGGGCCAGGAAATTTTCAACCCAAAGGGACCTTACACGCTTCGTGAAATGGCTGCACTGCTTCCGGCTCCAGAGGATCATCTTGGACAAGATTCTGAAGGTGCTCCCTGAAGTTTATCCAGGCCCTGGACCAGAAGAAGGCCACTCAGCTCCTCAGACTGGTTAACAAATGCTGACCTGAGATCAAGCTAGGTGAAAGGAACGGCTGCTTGCTGTTAAAGAATGTGAAAAATGAGGATGAATGAACTCCTGGAGATCAACATCCAACACTGCGGAGACACCATCACATGTTTCTCAATGCAGTGATTCTAGAGCAATGCCCCCCCCATCCCTTATGGGAAATATGTAAAAACATGCAAAACACAAGCCGTGGAGACACCATCACATGTTTCTCAACGCAAGCAATGACTAGCCAGGTCTTTCCCCGGGAAGGAACAACCACGGGAAGGGAAGTCTCCAATGAAGGAAACCACCTATGCTAAAACATGGTATCCATCCACAGACAGCTGTTTCGGGGTATTGCCCCTCATCAGTGTGGAGTAGGAAAATGGCCAGTAGAAGCAATGTCTAGAGGCATAGGTGGTTTCCTTCATTGGAGACTGCCCTTCCTGTGGTTGTTCCTTCCTGGGGAAAGACCTGGCTAGTCATTGCTTGCGTTGAGAAACATGTGATGGTGTCTCCACGGCTTGTGTTTTGGCTGGTAAAGAAGACGTCCCAGCAAAAAGACCCCCTGTGATCAGAGCAGGAGTTACCACAATGACCGCCTTGGTGGAGAGCAAGAAAGCTCAGCTGAACGTCATCTCTGATGAAGAGGACCCCAGTAAACGGCTTGTTTCCCTGCCGGCTCTGTGCCAGAAGATGGTAGTCCCTCACAGAATTGTGAAGAGCAAGGCCAGATTGAGCCACCTCGTCCATAGGAATCATCGTGCAGTCCCAGCTTTTCCCAATCAGGAGGAAACCTGTGAAAGGAGAAGCAGCCAGGTTCAGAATGGTGCATGACTTGAGGGCTGTGAACAAAGCAACCATGTTTGAAACCCCAGTTGTGCCAGATCTGCACACTCTGCTGTCAAACATGCCAGTCACAGCAACAGTGCTCACAGTGATGGATCTGTCCAATGCTTCCTTCAATGTTCACCTGGACGACCTGAAAACGCACAAGGGGGGTGCAGAACACATGGACAGTGATGCCCAAGAGGGCCCAGAACAGCCTTTCACAGCTCACCAAAGCATTGTCCTCCATCCTCGTCAACTGGATTGCAGAACATGCATAAGTCATCGACATCTCTACCTGCACAGCCCTTTCCTCATCTCCTCTACTCTACCTGGTGGAGCAGCAACGCAAGTTCTGGAAAAACAGAGTCCAGGTGTCAAAAGCAAGTTACGTTCCTGAAGACACCGTATTGCCCGCCAGACAAACCGCTTGACAGATGACCGGAAGACCGCTGGCCTTCCTTGGTCTAGTCTCGTACTGCAGAACTTGGATCCCTGGTGCTCCAGTCTTAATGCAGCCTCTGTACAATTGCATCAACGCATTGCAGCCTTCATCTCGTACAGGAAACTGAAAGACTCCATAGTCTCTGCGCCAGCTCCAGGCCTCCCTGACTACGAGAAGCCATTCCATCTTTACCGAATGGAAAAAGAAGGTCATGCCACTGGCGTCTTAAAACAGACCCACAGAGGAAAACCAGAGGCCTCTAGACTACCTCTCCGCTGGCCTGGATCCAGTTGCAAGGGGGGGTGGCCCTCCTGCATGAAAACAATATTTGCAGCACACGCCCTCCTGGACAAGGCTGCTGATGTCATTATTGGACAACCAATGGAGATTCTCTCCCCACCACTCTTCAGTGCTCTCAGCCATTGCCTGACTCTACTCCCACGGGGGGGATGCAGATACATCTTCCACCGCCATTCTACTCCCACTCACAAGAGGGGGATGCAGATACGGACTCTTCAGAGAAAAATCTGCAGGATACCATAGATCTGCAGTAACCAGCAATCAAGACATCCTATGGTCCAGAAGTTTGTCAGTCCAAGAAGCAGAACTGATAGCGCTGACGAAAGTACTCGCATGGCATGGCACACGACTTCGGACCCATCTGGGCTGCAAGAGACTTCATCATAGCAAGCGGGTCAACCGTGAAGCATCATGGAGCCATCAGGGACCTGCTGGATGCTCTTCAACTTCTAAAAGTGGTGGCAGTGTTAAAGGTCAAGGCACACGGAAAACTGAAAACAGTAGAGGCATGGGGTATCAACATGGCAGACGTGGCAGCCAAAGGAAGACCATTTGGAAAAGTGGGAGAGGTCATAGAGCCGGACGGCAACTACATAACGACTGAAGACGAGAAAGCCTGACAAAAATGACGTCCTGGGATCTGTTCAAGAAGTAGTAGGACCAGACCCCAAAGGAGGAGAAGGAAAGCTGGATGCTGAAGGGCAAAAGCACTGAACTCCAAAACCCTGTCTACCTCAAACGTCTACCTCAAGGCACACCCACACTACCTCAAAGTATGTACCCTATGGTGGTTCAATGGATACATGGCCCCCACACAGAATTGAAGACACAGATGAATGACCTGATTGATCTGGACTCCCACCTTAACAGCCAAATTTCCAGCAGATGTCTAGCACCCAACAAATGCAACATTGGGCGAGTGGAAAAAGTTCTCCCACATCATCTGGCCTGAAGCTTTCCCAGTAAGGAACCAGTTGGTGAAGACTACTGCAAAGAAGCTACTCTAAAAAATAGTGTGTAGATATGGGGTTCCAGAAGTGATAGCAAGTGATCAGGGACCCACATTCACAGCAAACCTGACACAAGAGATCTGATCAGCAGTAGGGTCAGACTTAGGCCTACACACTTCCCACCATCCCCCACCATAGACTAAGTGGGACACTTAAGAGCAGCATGCTAAAAAATTGCCCAAGAGACAAACCATGGCATTAGACACTCCCATAGGCTCAGTAAAAGCTGTCACCAATATTAAATTTTATTTTGGTCTAAACTCAGGTTAGGGGTATTCTTCCCAGCAGTTGACTATGCAATGTGATACTTTGCTTGTGTAATTGAATTTATCAAGACTCTTGCTAATGTCCATTCTCGAGTTTCTTCTTCATGGCCAGGTCCAGATTTGGTGCCTGGTATGCACGCCCTGAAGTCAGGAGACTAAGTGTTGGTTGAAAAAGTTTGTAAGGAGAGCACTCAATTCCAGATTTGATGGCGCTTCTCCAAGTGCTGACGCCACCAACCTGGAGGAAGAACCCCCACCTGGATCCACGCATCGCATTGCAAGAAAGCTCTCATACCAAGAGATACACCTGAATCGTAGAATCGTAGAGTTGGAAGGGACCTCCTGGGCCATCTGGTCCAACCCCCTGCTCAAAGCAGGATTCGCTAAATCATCCCAGTCAGATGTTTGTCCAGCCTCTGTTTGAAGACTTCCATTGAAGGAGAACTCACCACTTCTCGTGGCAGCCTGTTCCACTCATTGATCACTCTGTCAAAAAGTTTTTTCTAATATCTAATCTGTGTCTCCTCCCATTCAGTTTCATCCCATTGATTCTAGTCTTTCCTTGTGCAAATGAGAAAAAAGTTGATCCTTCTACAATGTGACAGCCCTTTAGATATTTGTAGACAGCTATTAAGTCTCCTCTCAGTCTTCTCTTTTGCAAACTAAACATTCCCAAATCCTGCAAACTTTCCTCATAAGACAGGGTTTTCAGACCGGTCACCATTCTGGTCGCTCTTTTCTGAACTTGCTCCAGTTTGTTGATGTCTTTTTTAAAATGTGGTGCCCAAAACTGGACACAATATTCCAGATGAGGTCTGACCAAAGAGGAGTAGAGGGAAATAATGACTTCACATGATCTAGACTGTATGCTTCTGTTAATACATCCTAGAATTGCATTTGCCTTTTTTTGCTGCTGCATCACACTGTTGACTCATATTCAGTCTGTGATCTATTAGTATACCCAAGTCTTTTTCACATGTGCTGTTGCTTAGCCCTATTCCTCTCATTCTGTATATGCTTTTTTCATTTTTATTGCCCAGATGTAGTACTTTGCATTTCTCCCTGTTAAAAAACATTCTGTTAGTTGCTGCCCACTTCTCCAGTTTATTTAAATCTTTTTGAATCCTCTCTCTCTCTTCTCTAGTATTAGCTATCCCTCCTAGCTTTGTGTCATCAGCAAATTTAATCAGTTTACCCTCAATTCCTTCATCTAAATCGTTGATAAAGATGTTGAACAATACAGGTCCCAGGACAGAGCCCTGTGGTACCCCACTTGAGACATTCTTCCGATGTGCAACCATTTACGACCACTCTTTGGGTCCGATCACTAAGCCAGTTATGAATCCACCTAACAGTTGCCTTGTCCATTCCATACTTAGTCATTTTTTCAATAAGGATTGTATGAGAGACTTTGTCAAATGCTTTGCTGAAGTCAAGATATACTATATCTACAGCATTTCCTTGATCCAACCCAACCTGAGCTGGAATGATGCTGTGGAAGCCCTACCTGACTGAATAAATTACCTACCCGCTAGAGAATACACACCACTGACTGCATAGACTGCTGACTAAGAGACTTTGATTACAATGCAATGAACCCCCGCTAGGGACAGACCTCCTGACCGCCCATTTTCAAAAGTCTGTATGGAGGGGGGGGCGTATGCATCAGGCATGCGTCAACCCACTGGCAGCATAAAAGAGTTGCAGCGCTTGTTAAAGGAGCAGGATTCTTATAAGGAGGGATTGTGATGGAAATATATGCATTTCATATAGATCTCACATATATATATATATATATATATATACATATATATATACATATATACATATATATATATATACACACACACACACACACACAACAGCTCCGGCTCTGCCCCCGTCCGCCACGCATCAGCTCCGGCTCTGCCCCCGTCCGCCACGCATCAGCTCCGGCTCTGCCCCCGTCCGCCACGCATCAGCTCCGGCTCTGCCCCCGTCCGCCACGCACCAGCTCCGGCTCCGCCCCAGCTCCGGCTCCGCCCCCCGTCCGCCACGCACCAGCTCCGGCTCCGCCCCCGTCCGCCACCCACCAGCTCCGGCTCCGCCCCCGTCCGCCACGCACCAGCTCCGGCTCCGCCCCCGTCCGCCACCCACCAGCTCCGGCTCCGCCCCCATCCGCCACCCACCAGCTCCGGCTCCGCCCCCATCCGCCACCCACCAGCTCCGGCTCCGCCCCCATCCGCCACCCACCAGCTCCGGCTCCGCCCCCGTCCGCCACGCACCAGCTGCGGCTCCGCCCCCGTCCGCCACGCACCAGCTCCGGCTCCGCCCCCATCCACCACGCACCAGCTCCGGCTCCGCCCCCGTCCGCCACGCACCAGCTCCGGCTCTGCCCCCGCCCGCCACGCACCAGCTCCGCCTCTGCCCCCGTCCGCCACGCACCAGCTGCGGCTCCGCCCCCGTCCGCCACGCACCAGCTCCGGCTCCGCCCCCATCCACCACGCACCAGCTCCGGCTCCGCCCTCATCCGCCACGCACCAGCTCTGCCCCCGCCCGCCACGCACCAGCTCCGCCTCTGCCCCCGTCCGCCACGCACCAGCTCCGGCTCCGCCCCCGTCCGCCACGCACCAGCTCCGGCTCTGCCCCCGTCCGCCACGCACCAGCTCCGGCTCTGCCCCCGTCCGCCACCCTCCAGCTCCGGCTCTGCTCCCCCACACTCTCTCCCCCCTCCACACACCGTCTCCCTTCTGTCCTCTGCGGGGTGTCGGCCGCTCCCTCCTCTGCTGCGCGCTCTCCACACTGCTCTCCTGTGGCTCCACAAGATCGATGATCTGTGATACCGGAAGTGAGCTGCTTCTACTTCCGGTTACAGCTGTTAAAAAAAATCCAAGTCGGCTTGGCGTTGTGCTGACGTCATGCCCATGTGACCAGAAGGGGCGGGGCCTCCTCCTCCATAGAGCAGAGCAGCAGACAGGAACCTGCCGGTGTCATGGCAGGTAAGTGGATGTTCATGCACGAGCTGGGAGGGGGTGATGTTGCTTGCATGGGGCTGCATGCTGGAGGGGGGTCTGCCTGGGGAGAAAGAGGTGATGTTGTTTGCATGGGGCTGCGTGTGCTTGCTGAAGGGGGGGTTTGCCTCGGGAGAAGGGGGTGATGCTTGCATGGGGCTGCATGTGCATGCTTGAGGGGGTCTGCCTGGTGAGAAGGGGGTGATGTTGCTGGAGGACGGTTCTGCCTGGGGAGAAGGGGGTGATGTTGCTTGCATGGGGCTGCGTGCGCATGCTGGAGGGGGGGTCTGCCTGGGGAGAAGGGGGTGATGTTGCTTGCATGGGGCTGCGTGCGCATGCTGGAGGGGGGGGTCTGCCTGGGGAGAAGGGGGTGATGTTGCTTGCATGAGGCTGCGTGCGCATGCTGGAGGGGGGTCTGCCTGGGGAGAAGGGGGTGATGTTGCTTTCATGGGGCTGCATGTGCATGCTGGAGGGGGGGTCTGCCTGGGGAGGTGGTGATGTTGCTTGCATGGGGCTGGATGCTGGAGGGGGGTCTGCCTGGGGAGAAGGGGGTGATGTTGCTTGCATGGGGCTGCGTGTGCATGCTGGAGGAGGGTCTGCCTGGGGAGAAGGGGGTGATGTTGCTTTCATGGGGCTGCATGTGCATGCTGGAGGGGGGGTCTGCCTGGGGAGGTGGTGATGTTGCTTGCATGGGGCTGGATGCTGGAGGAGGGTCTGCCTGGGGAGAAGGGGGTGATGTTGCTTGCATGGGGCTGCATGCGCATGCTGGAGGGGGGGTATGCCTGGGGAGAAGGGGGTGATGTTGCTTGCATGGAGCTGCGTGTGCATGCTGAAGGGGGGGGGGGTCCGCCTCGGGAGAAGGGGGTAATGTTGCTTGCATGGGGCTGCATGTTCATGCTGGAGAGGGAGGTCTGCCTGGGGTGAAGGGGGTGATGTTGGTTGCATGGGGGTGAATGCTGGAGGGGGGTCTGCCTGGGGAGCAGGGGGTGATGCTTGCATGGGGCTGCATGTGCATGCTTGAGGGGGTCTGCCTGGTGAGAAGGGGGTGATGTTGCTGGAGGACGGTTCTGCCTGGGGAGAAGGGGGTGATGTTGCTTGCATGGGGCTGCATTCTGGAGGTGGGTCTGCCTGGGGAGAAGGGGTTGATGTTGGTTGCATGGGGCTGCATGTGCATGCTGGAGGGGGGGTCTGCCTGGGGAGGTGGTGATGTTGCTTGCATGGGGCTGGATGCTGGAGGGGGGGTCTGCCTGGGGAGAAGGGGGTGATGTTGCTTGCATGGGGCTGCATGCGCATGCTGGAGGGGGGTCTACCTGGGGAGAAGGGGGTAATATTGCTTGCATGGGACTGCGTGCTAGGAGTCTACCTAGGGAAGGAAGTGCGCTGCCCCTCTCCCTGCCGGGGGCGCTGTCACTGTAACCAAGGTCGCACCTTTAAAAGATTCTGTAATGCTGTAGATGAGCCCCGGATGTAACCTGAAAGATAAGAAAAACAAGTTATATTATACTCACTGGGGGCGTTTAGTGTCGCTGTCCAGTCCGGGTCCTCCCATCTTCATGTGATGACGTTCCCCTTCTTCCCCCTGTTGAGGGCAGAGTAAATTACTGCAGTGCGCAGGCGCTGGGAAAGGTCAGAGAGGGCCTGCGCTGCTGCAGCAGTAAGAAGGAGGACGGCATCACATGAAGATGGGAGGACCCGGACCGAACCGCAACACCCATCGGACCGGATCCCGGGGTGAGTATAATCTGACTCTTTTTTTCTTATCTTTCAGGTTACATCCGGGGCTCATCTACAGCATTACAGAATGCATTACAGAATGTTGTAGATAAGCCCCTGATGGCGGTGGCCGCAGCTTATTGGCCAAAAATGGGAGCACAGATTCCCTTTAAAGCTAGGACCCCCTGTTTTGGTAACTGTGACGTGGTAGTGGGCTTCATACAGGCTTATCAGAATGTAAAGTAATAACCTCATGTTCAGTTTGTACATTGTTGCTGATGGGCATTAGATCACGGTGTGAATATTGGGAGGGGCGGCCATGGCTTTTTGTACAATTTAGGCAGGATTTTTCTTACATAAATTTCTTTGTTTTCTTCTAGGTGTTGTGGGTTTCCTCTGTCTTTTTTCACCATGCCCTCCACAGTAGTGACCTCTTTGGATGGCAATTCATCATTTGCCATATCTCCACCAAGTGGAGTGCTGGTGCCTCCACCATCCGTGTTCTGCCAAAATTGGTGTGACCCAGCACCCCTCCGATGTCAGATAGATGAGTCTAAGATCTCCGAAGTTCCCGTCCCCTCTTTCCACTTCTCGTGGCTTGCTAGGGTTGGTCCTGTGGGGGTCTACCACCTTTTCATTTCCTTTGTCCAATATTTATTTCTCACCTTTACCTTATCTGCTGTATGTACTGTCATGCTTCTCTCTATTTTTTCGGGGCTTTGTTTTATGGGTTTTTTTGGGGTCATCCTAGGACTTGTTATATATGGCACAGGGCCCACCTAGGTCCCTGATAAAATTTGGTCACCAAGGAGGATAGCAGGCCCAGGCTAAGCCACAGAAAACCAGAGAGGTTGGTAACTTAGCGGATGCAAACCCCTGATCCTGTCCACACAACTAGCAGTAGCCGTGGAGCATACCTACGATGATCCTAGACGCCTCGGCACAGCCGGAGAGCTAACTAAGCCTAACGCAAGAAAGGGGAAATCTAAACTGCCCCAGAGAAGACCTCAAAGGAATAGCTAGCCCCCAAACATATACTGTCGGTGAGACAAGATGAAAACACAAACGCAGGCAGAAAAATAGACTGAGCAAACGATGGGGCCCACACTGACCAGACAGGACAGGAAAGGAAAGACACTGTCTGCAATCACGCAAAAAACCCTGCAAAAATCCAACACGTCTGATGCACAAAAACACTGAAGTCGCACAACGTCGCCCCCACTAGATCAGCACTCTGGTATATTCTGAAAGCAAAGCAAAAAGAGACCAATATAAAAGGGGACAAAACAAACTGGCACGTGCAGTAACATATGGGCGGTGATACAGCCCCAGGCAGAGCTAGCTGACCCGCATAAAGCAGAGATAAACATAACCAGATCAAATGCAAACAGAATATCAAATGAACCACTTAGCTGAACATGCAGGGAAAGAGCAGGAGACATCAGACCTCAGGAGGCACAGGAAGAAAATCACCAGCAGGGATAGAGGGAGTCAGCTGCCTTAAATCCTAATCAGAAACCCCAGATCTCCAATCGTCTTCCTCATTATCAGGTGGCAAGCCTCTGTCAATCAGATCAGCTCCACTACCTCCAATAACCACCAGAGGGAGCCCAGAAAGAGAACTCTCAATCTGACCCGCTCCACTATCTTCAGTAATCACCAGAGAGAGAATTCACAACAGTACCCCCCCCTTGAGGAGGAGTCACCGAACCCTCAACCACGCCACCAGGCCGGTAAGGATGGGCCCGGTGAAAAGCACGAACCAATCTTTCGGCATGAATGTCAGAAGCAGAGACCCAAGAATTATCCTCCTGGCCATAACCCTTCCATTTGACCAGGTACTGGAGTCTCCGTCTAGCAAACGAGAATCCAATATTTTCTCTACCTCATACTCCAAATTACCTTTAACCAATACAGGGTCAGGAGGTGCTTCCATTGGAACTACTGGCTCTACAAACCTTTTCAACAAGGATTTATGGAACACGTTATGAATCTTAAACGTAACTGGAAGAGCCAAACGGGATTAAGGATTTCCAAAATCTTATAAGGTCCAATGAATCTTGATTTGGATTTTGGAGACGCAACCTTCATAGGAATATTCTTTGAAGACAACCAAACCATATCACCCACTTTAAACCTGGGACCAATGGTCCTATGCCGGTTGGAAAACTGTTGGCATTTTTCTTGAGAGTGGGACAACTTATCCACCACTTGGTCCAAAATCTGCTGCATTCTCTCTACCACAGAATCCACACTTGGCCGAAGATTCCACCTGCCCTGAAGAAAATCGAGGATGAAACCCAAAGTTACAGAAAAAGGGCGACATCAAAGTGGCAGAACTAGCCCTATTGTTTAGCGCAAATTTGGCCAAGGGCAAAACTGAGACCCAGTCATCCTGATCAGCAGATAGGAAACATCTCAAATAGGATTCTAAAGTCTGGTTTGTTCTCTCAGTTTGCCCATTGGTCTGAGGATAAAATGCAGAGGAGAAAGATAACTGAATTCCCAGTTTGGAACAAAAAGCTCTCCAAAATCTGGAAACAAACTGGACTCCTCTGTCCGACACAATGTTCTCAGAAATCCCGTGCAACCAAACCCACCTGTTGTAAAAACAAGGGCACCAACTCAGAAGAAGATGGCAACTTTGGGAGTGGTACAAGATGGACCATCTTAGAAAATCTATCACAGATGACCCAGATAACAGTCATTCTTTGAGAGACAGGAAGATTAGAAATAAAATCCATTGAGGTATGAGTCCATGGCCTCCTGGGCACCGGCAGGGGCATCAACAACCCACTAGAACGAGAACAGGGCTTGGACCGAGAACTAGTCCCACAGGACTGCACAAAAATTCCTGACATCACGAGATAAGGCAGGTCACCAAAAAGACCGACTCACCAAATCTCTGGTACCAAAAATACCTGGATGACCAGCCAATGCGGAGAAATGAATTTCAGACATTACGCTTTTCCTCCACAGGTCAGGAACATACAATTTCCCCATAGAGCAACGTTCAGGTTTGTCCTCCTGAAATTCCTCCAGGGCACGTCTCAAATCGGGTGAGATGGCGGAAAGAACTACACCCTCATTTAGAATGGTAGTAGGCTTGGTCACATCAAAAGAATCTGCAAAGAAACTCCTAGAAAGGTCGTCCGCCTTAACATTCATAGTGCCTGGAAGAAAAGAGACCACAAAATTAAACCGCGTGAAAAACAAGGCCCACCTAGCCTGTCTAGGATTCAAGTGTTTGGCTGATTCAAGATAAATCAAATTCTTGTGGTCAGTGAGGACCACAACTTGATGTCTCGCTCCCTCCACCCAATGTCTCCACTCTTGAAATGCCCATTTCATGGCCAACAATTCCCGATTCCCCACGTCATAGTTATGTTCAGATGGGGAGAATTTTTGAGAAAAGAAGGCACAGGGATTCATCTTAGAACTCACCGGATCTCTTTGGGACAAAACGGCTCCTGCACCAATCTCAGAAGCATCTACCTCCACCTGAAATGGGAGTGAGGCATCAGGTTGCCGTAGAACCGGAGCCGAAGTGAATCTCCGCTTAAGCTTCTGAAATGCCAAAACTGCCTCTGGAGACCAATTCACCACATCAGCGCCCTTTTTGGTCAAATCAGTCAGTGGTTTAACAATACCAGAAAAAATACTTATAAATTTACGGTAGAAATTAGCAAAACCCAAAAACTTCAGGAGAGCCTTCAAAGAAGTAGGCTGAACCCAATCATAAATGGCCTGTATCTTGGCCGGGTCCATTTCAATAGCCGACGGGTACAAAATGAATCCCAAAAATGAAATCCTCTGTACACCAAAGAGGCACTTCGATCCCTTAACATACAGAGAATTTTCCCTCAAAACCGGAACACCATCAGGTCATGTTCCACATGAGAATCCCAATCACTGGAAAAGATCAAAATATCATCCAGACAAATGATCAAAAACTTATCCACAAGGTCCCGGAATATATCGTTCATAAAAGACGAAGACAGAAGTGGCATTAGCCTAAAAGCATCACCAGGTACTCAAAATGTCCCTCCTGAGTATTAAATGCTGTCTTCCATTCATCCCCGTGTTTTATGCGAATAAGATTATACGCCCCCCTGAGGTCAAGCTTGGCAAACCAACAGGCACTTTAACTCTGGAAAATAAATCAGAAATCAGGGGTAACGGGTACTGATATTTAACAGTGATTTTGTTAAGGGAATGATAGTCCATACATGGCCTTAGTGAACCATCTTTCTTGGCCACAAAAAAAAGCCAGCACCTAAAGGTGAAGAGGATGGTCTAATATGACCATTCTCCAACGACTCCTTGATATAGGATCGCATAGCATAATGTTCGGGTACCGATAAGTTGAAAAGCCGACCTTTGGGAAATTTACGCCCGGGCATTAACTCAATTGCACAGTCATAACTCCTGTGAGGAGGCAAACACGCAGACTTACTCTCACTGAATACATCAGAAAAATCAGCCAAATAGGAATATCATGAGACTGGGGAGAGCTGGAGAAAACAGGAGTGTCACTAAGAACACATTGACAACCCCAACTCACCACAGACACAGATTTCCAATGTAAAACAGGATTATGAGTTTGCAACCAAGGGAAACCCAGAACAATAGTATCATGCAAATTGTGCAACACCAAAAATTTACAATTTTCTTGGTGGTCTGGGACGACCCACATTATCACCTGGGTCCAAAACTGGGGTTTATTCTCCGCCAAAGGAGTAGCATCAATACCCCTCAAAGGGATAGGAGTCCACAGGGGTATCATGGGAAAACCACAACGTTTAGCAAAGTCTAAATCCAGCAGATTCAAAGCTGCTCCTGAATCTACAAAAGCCTTAGCGGAAAATGTAGACAAGGAGCAGATCAGGGTAATCGCCAAAAGGAACTTAGGTTGTACACTGCCTACCACAAATGTGTGAGCAAAACGCTTTTCTCGTTTAGGGCAGACAGCAATAGTACGAGAGGCGTCCCCGCAGAAAAAACACAACTTATTACGCCTTCTAAACTCCTGACATTGCGCCCTAGACAAAACCCTATCACATTGCATGGGTTCAGAAGTTCGTTCGAAAGGCGGCAACGCCTCTCGTGTAGTTTTACGCTCACGTAAACGTCGATCAATTTGAATGGCCAATGACATGGAGTTAAGACCAGAGGGGACAGGAAATCCCACCATAACATATTTTACGGTTTCTGCCCAACCCTTCCGAAAGAGAGCCGCTAGGGCATCGTCATTCCATTTAGTAAGGACCGCCCACTTTCAGAATTTTTGACAATATAACTCTGCAGAATCCTGACCCTGGTTCAATGCCAATAAGGTTTTCTCAGCTTGATCAACAGTATTAGGTTCATCATACAACAACTCCAAGGCTTGAAAAAACGTATCCACATTAGCCAGAATAGGATCTCCAGGTGTCAGAGAAAAAGCCCAATCCTAGGGATCGCCGCGCAGCAGGGAGATGACAATTTTAACCTGCTGCACCGAGCTCCCCGAGGAGTTAGGCTTCAAGGCAAGAAATAATTTACAATTATTCTTAAAATTCAGAAATTTAGACCGATCCCCAGAAAACACATCAGGAGTAGGGATTTTTGGTTCAACAGCAGAAGATTGAGCGAGATAGGCAGAAATTCCCCACACTTCAGCAGCGAGCTGCTCAACACGATAGGACAATTGCTTAGTCTCCATTTAGACAAAAAATATCCTCCTACGGCCCCAGAAAAAAAAGGAAAAAATATATGGAAAAAAAATTGACACTTAGAGTACCCTAGAGTCTACAGTTAGGCTGGTGATTCTGTTATGAATGGGTCACCGAGGAGGATAGCAGGCCCAGGCTAAGCCACAGAAAACCAGAGAGGTTGGTAACTAAGCGGATTGCAGACCCCTGATCCTATCCACACAACTAGCAGTAGCCATGGAGCATGCCTACGATGATCCTAGACGCCTCGGCACAGCCGGAGAGCTAACAGCCTAAAGAAAGAAAGGGGAAATCTAAACTGCCCTGGAGCAGACCCCAAAGGAATAGCGAGCCCCCAAACATATATTGTTGATGAAAACACAAACGCAGGCAGAAAAATAGACTGTGCAACGATGGGGCCCACTGTTATGAATGAGTCACCGAGGAGGAAGAAACAAAAAGCAAGCTAAGCCCAGAAAACCGGAGAGGTTGGTAACTAACGGATTGCAGACCCCTGATCCTATCCACACAACTAGCAGTAGCCGTGGAGCATGCCTACGGTGGTCCTAGACGCCTCATCACAGCCGGAGAACTAAATAAGCCTAAAGAAAGAAAGGGAAAATCTAAACTGCCCCAGAGCAGACCCCAAAGCAATAGACAGCCCCCAACATGTATTGACGGTGAAACAAGATGAAAGCACAAACATCAGGTGACAAGCCTCTGTCAATCAGATCAGCTCCACTACCTCCAGTAACCACCAGAGGGAGTCCAGAAAGAGAACTCGCAACCCCTTTGTCAATCTGACCAGCTCCACTATCTTCAGTAATCACCAGAGGGAAGCCAGAGAGAGAATTCACAACAGGTCCTCTTCCCTTTACCCATGCTCGTGTCCTATAGTGGATTCAACGAGAGAGGAATTTTGTGTTAAGTACCTCAATACATTTTTTTGCAGCTAAAGAACAGGGGACTTTGGTACAAAATGTTTTTTTTTTTTTTCTCATTAATCTCTAATGTGCCTTAACCCCTTTCCTACATTAGATGTACTATTCCGTCCATCTGACCTGGGACTTACAGTAAGTCCCAAGGATGGAATAGTAAATCTAACGCGATCAGCAGCACTCACTGGGGGAGCGCCGCTTATGGCAGCCGGGTGTCAGCTGATTATCACAGCTGACACTCTGCACTGTGTCAGGGGTGGTCACGGACCGCCCCTGGCACATTAACCCCTGGCACACTGCGATTAAACATGATCGCAGTGTACTGGGACATTGGAGAGAAGCATGCAGGGAGAGGGTTCCATCCGTGCTTCCCTGATACCCCCGGAGCGATGCGATGTGCTGTGTCGCTCTGAGGGTCCTCCTCCCTGCAGGCCTCCAGATCCGATATGGCCGCGGGGGCCTGCAGGGAGGCGGCTTCCTCAGTGCCTGCAGAGTGCAGGCACGGAGGAAGCCAGCAGTGCCTGTCAGATTGCTGATCTGACAGTGCTGTGCAACCTGTCAGATCAGCGATCAGACATATGACAGTGATGTCCCCCCCTGGGACAATGTAATAAAGTTAAAAAAAAAAAAAAAAAAAGTGTAAAATTAATTTATAAAAAAAAAAAATCCCTAATTCATTTTTTGGAAAAAAAAAGCAATAAAAATACACACATTTAGTATCGCTGCATCCGTAACGACCCGCCCTATAAAACTGTCCCACTAGTTAACCCCCTTGGTAAACCCCTTTAAAAAAAAAACCAATGCTTTATCATCATACCGCTGAACAAACAGTTCAATAATGCGCGATAAAAAAAGGATATGAATAAACATGGTACCGCTGAAAACGTCATCTTGTCCTGCAAAAAACGAGCCGCCATACGGCATCATCAGCGAAAAAATAATAAAATTATAGCTCGCAGAATAAAGCGATGCAAAAATAATTATTTTTTATATAAAATTGGTTTTATTACAGAAAAGCGCCAAAACATAAAAAAAGACAATTGAGGAATCGCTGTAATCGTACTGACCCGAAGAAAAAAACGCTTTATCAATTTTACCACACGTGGAACGGTGTAAACGCACCCCCCAAAAGAAATTCATGAAATGCTGGTTTTTATTCATTCTGGGTCCCAAAAATCAGAATAAAAATCAATCAAAAGACGTCACGTGCCCAAAAATGGTACCAATAAAAACGTCAACTCGTCCCGCAAAAAATAATACCTCACATGACTCGGTGGGTCAAAATATGGAAAATTATAGCTCTCAATATGTGGTGATGCAAAAACTATTTTTACAATAAAAAGCGTCCTTTAGCGTGTGACAGCTGCCAAACATAAAAACCACCATAAATAGTAAATCAAACCCCCGTTATCACCCCCTTAGTTAGGGAAAAATAAAATTTAAAAAAATGTATTTATTTCCATTTTCCGGTTAGGGCTGAGATTAGGGTTAGGGCTGAGATTAGGGGTGTGTTGGGGTTAGGGTTGGAGTTATAATTGGGGGGTTTCCACTGTTTGGGCACATCAGGTGCTCTCCAAACACAATATGGCGTCTGATCTCAATTCCAGCCAATTCTTCGCTGAAAAAGTCAAATGGTGCTCCTTCCCTTCCGAGCTCTGCCATGCGCCCAAACAGTGGTTCACCCCTACATATGGGGTACCAGTCTACTCGGGACAAATTGGACAACAACCTTTGGGGTCCAATTTCTCCTGGTACCCTTGGAAAAATAAAAATAGTGGGGACTAAAAGATCATGTTTGTGGAAAAAATATAATTTTTTTATTTTCACGCCTGGGCGTTATAAACTTCTGTGAAGCACTTGGGGGTTCAAAGGGCTCACCAGACATCTAAATAAGTTCCTTGGGGGGTCTAGTTTCCAAAATAGTGACATTTGTGGGGGTTTCCACTGTTTAGGCACAAAAGAGGCTCTCCAAATGCAACATGGGGTCCGATCTCCATTCCAGCCAAAAAGTCAAATGGAGCTGCTTCCCTTCTGAGCTCTGCCATGCGCCCAAATAGTTGTTTACCCCCACATATGGGGCATCAGCATACTCAGGGAAAATTGCACAATAACTTTTGGTGTCCTGTTTCCTTTGGAAAAATAAAAATTGGGGGTGAAAAGAATTTTAGTTTATGGCTGTACGTTATAAACTTATGTGAAGCCCTTGGGGGTTCAAAGTTCTCACCAGACATCTAGATAAGTTCCTTGGGGGGGGGGGTCTAGTTTCCAAAATGGGATCACTTGTGGGGAGTTTGCACTGTTTAGGCACATCAGGGGCTCTCCAAATGCGACATGGCGCCCCATCTCAATTCCATCCAATTTTGCGTTGAGAAAGAGTTCTGTCATGCGCCGAAACAGTGGTTCCCCCCACATCAGGTATCAGCGTACTCAGGACAAATTGCCCAATAACTTTTGCAGTCCAATTTCTCCTGTTACCCTTGGGAAAATAAAAAAATTGGACCTAAAGTAATTTTTTTGTGAAAAAGTTAAATGTTTTTTTTTTTAAACATTCAAAAAATTCCTGTGAAGCACCTGAAGGGTTAATGATCTTCTTGAATGTGGTTTTGAGCACCTTGATGGGTGCAGTTTTTAGAAAATACCCAAAAGTGACACCATTCTATCATATAGACCCCTCAAAGTGACATCAAATGTGATGTGGTCCCTAAAAATAAAATGGTGTTGTAAAAGTGAAAAATCGCTGGTCAACTTTTAACCCTTATAACTTCCTAACAAAAAAACATTTTTGGTTTCAAAATTGTGCTGATGTAAAGTAAACATGTGGGAAATGTTACTTATTAAGAAAATTCCAAGTTGGAAAATTGCAACATTTTCAAAATTTTCACCAAATTTCATATCAAAGAAATTTTACCACTAACATGAAGTACAATATGTCACGAGAAAACAATGTCAGAATCACCGGGATCCATGGAAGCGTTCCAGAGTTATGACCTCATAAAGGGACAGTGGTCATAATTGTAAAAACTGGCCCGGGCATTAACATGCAAACCACCCTTGGGGGTAAAGGGGTTAATTAATTGTTTTGATTTCTAAAACTCATTATCATTCATTTGTATGTATGCATAGATTTATATATTTTAGTTCTAACTATTTGACTTGTAATAAAATAGTGTGACAGATACGAGTTGAATTTTCATTTCTAGAATGATAAAGCTCGGTGTGACATTAGTCTTGGTAAGACGCACTTTTTTCCCCCAAAATTTGGGGGGAAAATGGGGGTGCGTCTTACAAAGCGTACATGCCTTACCGATGCTGTGGGTGTTGGCCGCAGGCTGGGATGAGGGGGGGTGTCCGGGTGCCTGGTGGTTGCTGGCTGCTGCTGCGGGTGTCTCCGGTGCCTAGCGGTACTGCGTGGGTGTCCGGCGCTGGCCGGGGTTCTGCCAACATTTTGCGACATGCCAGAGCCCCAGTACTTCCATGTTTCCCTGTGCGTGTGCTGTAGACTCCGGGAATATGGCCGGCGGCGGCGCATGCGTAGAAAATGATCTCGGGACCAAGATCTCGAGAGATGAGATCTCAGCGCTGAAATCTCTCTCAAGATATTGATCCCGAGATCACCGTCTGTGCATGCGCCGCAGCTGTGGCGGCGGCGTACAAATTATCGGAGTCCACTGCCCACGCACAGGGAAACGTGGAAGTATCGGGGCTCTGGCATGTCGCAAAGTGTTGGCAGAGCTCCGGGCAGCGCTGGACTCCCACGCAGCACCGCTGTGCATCGGAGACACCAGCAGCAGCGGCCAGCAACCACCGGAGACCCCCGCACCAGCGCCGCACATCGGAGCACCCCCTCATCCCTGCCTGCGATCTGCAGAATCACCCCACTCCTGCCTCCTCCAGCAGCGACCCTGGGACACCGCTTCACCGCAGCCACCACCCCCCGATAAGCAATAAAGACGCATGGATTTTAAGAAGCACCACCATTTTATTAAAAAATATTTTTTCCTTATTTTTCTCCGAAAAATCCAGTAACCGCAGTTGGATCTGTATCGGGCTGTGTCCACACCGTGCGGTTTATTGGGGGAACTACCTGCCGGGAAGTCCTCACCAGTAGATCAGACCCGCACTTCCGTGGAGCCCGTACAGCCGGACCAGCTGTATGTTTTGTATTTTTTTGTCCATAATTGTTTTTTCTTTCTTAAGCTGCTCCTCGCTGAGGGTCTGACTGCTGCTGTCACCACTGATGGGACAGGCGATGGTAGATTTTCCAGAGGAAAAATATCTTTGTAATGTTAGGCAATATTCACGGTTTATTTTTTGGATACTAATGGCTTACAAAATTCTGACGACCTGTGACAGAGCTGGAATGAATGTGTCACGTGGATTTATGTCTTGCTACATCAATGAAGGAATGTGCTCCTCAGACCTCCTGAAGACCACAACCCTGGATCAGACCTAAAATCACAGGACAACAAGGGGATGTGCACACGTTGCGGAATTTTCCGTGGGGAATCTACATCTTTTGACAGAATCCGCAGGTCAAAATCCTTGCGTTTTTTATGCGGATTTAGTGTGGATTTGGCCTGCGTTTTTACAGCTGTGGATTCCTATAATGGAATGGGTGTAAAAACGCTGCGGAATCCGCACAAAGAATTGACATCCTGCGGTTCCGCGCAGATTTTTCCGCAGCATGTGCACAGCGGGTTTTTTTCTCCGTAGAACAACATTGTACTGTAAACCACTTGCGGATCCGCAGGAAATCCGCAACGTGTGCACAGACCCTAAAACCTCCCCCTCCTTATCTATGAACTGCCCCAATATGGCCACAGCTGTGTATCACTCTCCCATATTGATAGTTCTGCTTCCCTTATTTCCTGCCTGTTCTGTAGAATATGTGACTCTTCACATCCTGAGTCTCGCGCATGCTGGCATAATAATCAGCAGAGTGCGATCCTCTGCATATTGGCCTGCACTCGGAGCAATGTTCTTCTATCCGGCCGGGCAGATCGGGGGGGTTTTCTCATCTGGACTCGCAATGTGACTGAACTCAGATGGGTCTGAGCAGAAAACATTGGCTGCCATCCGGCCCATCAGTGCGACATTTATAAAGATACAATTCTGTAATATGGAAAATGGTTCTGTAAAAGATTAATAGCTCATGATTAACAAAAACTGGGCTAGCACAATAATGAGAAGTGAGAACAAATCCTCCCTGTGGAGATCTGAGGTTGTGGGGTGTAATAATCACCGAGGCAGGTCACCTATGCAACTATTCTTATTCCATAAATCCAGGGTTGTACAACAAATCCATGGAGATGGCCAACATGTAATGTCCTCAGTCCACAATGTCCCCATCTTACATCTCCAAAACTCCATAGTCCATGGGGTCCATTAAACGATGGTCCGTCTTCTGGTGGCAGCGGTCGGTCTCCGGCACCTTCCGCTGAGCCTCTAGTCCGTAAACAGATGCAGCCGAAACAAAACCGCAGCGCTCCCAGAGTGAAGCGTAAATGGCCGTGCATCAACTGGCAGGGAGGCCGCAAGCGTATGTCCGGTGCTCGGCTTTCTCTGCTCTGTCTGTGTGTGGTACTCACAGTCACAGTGTGCACAGCACCTTTCTCTGTTTCTGTCATGGGGCGCAAGGCACCTTTATCTCCCGTGGTCCCGCTGTGGACAGCGAACGCAGCCTGCCGCAGCGCCGATGCTCGGTGGACGGAGCGAGCTGCTCTCTCAGCTGTGCGCTGTTGCTGGTTATCGCCAAACTGACTGCTGCAGCGCACGCTTTTCCTTTTATCCTGGGTCATGAGGTCAGTCCAGCTCCTCATTACGGCCCCATGCAACATGGGAGGCAGCCTCAACAGTTCTGGACCAGGCTCGGTACAGGTACCTGCAGCCCGGTCTTCGTCCTTACAACAGCACCACCACCAGCAGTGTCACCGAGCATCTGCACCCCGTCCCATGGAAGTGTTCAGCTCTCAGTCACCCAAACCCTAGACAGAAAGAGGAAACTACTCGCCCACTGGCCCTGGTCCTGAATAACTTCATGTACACATTCCTGGCCTTTGAAATGCTGCCATTCCATCTAATGGAGAAAAACAGTTTTAAAGAAGTGATTGTGGTGGCTGTTGTGCAGTACGTGGTTCCCATCCACCACTAATTTTTCAAGCGGGGCCACCACTGTCCAGCACACACATGTTGCAGCCAAAATCAGGTGTGCACCACCATCAGTGGCAAGGTCCAGATAACTACCGATAGGCGGAACAGTAAGCACGGGCAGGGACGTTACTGCGCAGGAGCTGTGGACAGTGACTAAACAAGAGACCGATGAGTGGTTGGGGCCGCTGAACATAAGTCTTGGCCTGGTGGGGTGCGATAAGGGCTCATGCTCACTTGCGGTGAAATCGGACAAATTCAATCTGATAAAAAAAAATCAAATTGAATTTCTACCAATGTTAATCTATGATGGTGTGCTCATCTGCGGTTTTTTTCCAGCTCAGATCGGATCAAGATCAGGCTGGAGAAAAAAATCGCAGCATGTTGCGATTGTAATCACAAATCGGATCGCATCCTGCAATAGAAGTCAATGGGTGCGATAGATAAATCGGACAGCACTCGGACCATGCGTATCCTGTCCGATTTATACGCACCGCTGTCCTTTGAAAAGCCGGCAATTCATGTCCAGCTATTGTAAAATCACACTGACAGCTCAGAAAAGAATAGATAGATATGTACACATAGAATACATAAATATATATACATGTCAGTGACACAAACACAGTGCCTTGCGAAAGTATTCGGCCCTCCGGAACTTTTCAACCTTTTCCCACATATCATGCTTCAAACATAAAGATACCAAATGTACATTTTTGGTGAAGAATCAACAAGTGGGACACAATTGTGAAGTTGAATGAAATTTATTGGTTATTTTAAATTTTTGTGGAAAGTCAAAAACTGAAAAGTGGGGCGTGCAATATTATTCGGCCCCTTTAGCTTAATACTTTGTCGCGCCACCTTTTGCTGCGATTACAGCTGCAAGTCACTTGGGGTATGTCTGTCAGTTTTGTACATGGAGAGACTGAAATTCTTACCCATTCTTCCTTGGCAAACAGCTCGAGCTCAGTGAGGTTGGATGGAGATCGTTTGTGAACAGCAGTTTTCAGCTCTTTCCACAGGATGCCGTCAATCACCACTGGGAGGACCGGTCGCCCTCCAACATACTTGGCTCGCCAGTTCTTTGGGCCTTGTGGTCCTACTCCTGGGGGGTTGGCCCTCTGCCCCAGGGGTTGCTCATTTAAATAACAGAATCTTACGATGTGGCCTGCCTTGCATCAGTGACGACAGATGGGACGTCCATCCTGGTCATAGCGATCGTTGTCACTCCCCTCGGAGTGGCAGGATCCTCTTCTTCCGTAGCCACGGGACATCCTCTGGACTGGAGGCCAGCTGGATCTTCTCCTTTGAGGACATCTGCATGGACTGCACAGTTTTGGCGAGTGCAGCCATATTTTTGGTCAGCTCTTGGACCTGAAGGCGCAGTTCTGTAGATGGATCATTATCCAAAGTCTGTGCGTCAGCCTCCGAGGGAAAGATGCTGCTTCTTGGTGGTATGTGATTGCTGGGCGCCTAGGGGGTGCTGGACGGCTGACATTTGGTTCATTCAGCACCCGGTTAGCCCTGTCTTTAAAGTCTGCAAAGTCTAGGTCAGGGTTTTGTAGGGCTATGATGCGCAGCTGTGCTCTGGGTACTGGATAGGAGTCCCTCAGTAAATTGCTCCTTTAACAACCTGTCTCCATCTTTCACACTGTCTGAGTCAATCTGCTTTATGGCTCTCAGCGCCTCCTGCAAGTTAAGAGCATAGTCCCATATACTGTCCTGCACTCTTTGCTTACACCCAAAGAATCTCATTTTTATTTCAGCTGCAGTGTGGGTGTCAAAGGTGCTTAGCTTAGCCAGAATCTTTTTAACAGTCTCTTTATCAGTGTCCTGCCAGGACTTTACTTCTCTTTGCGCTGCACCAGTTAGCTGCCCAATAAGGATGTTCACTTTTTGGTTTTCAGACAGAGGATACACCTCAAACAAGCTGCACAGTCTCTCTTTGAATTCACTCAGGGTATGTGACTCCCCTGAGTACTGCGGTAACCAGGCCACTCCCGGTATATAGGGCATGGACAGCGGCATTATGGGGACTGCTGCGCTGGTTCTTGAGGTGCTCTGGAGGTGGCGCTGGCTGCTGGATTCTGCGGTGCCATTGGAGCCGCAGCTGCGCTGGCCCCTGCATCTTGCAGCGCTGTGGGGGGTGTGGTGGCGTCCACCGCTGCATCTTCTCTTGCCTCAGACATTCTCTTCCCCCCTAGTTAACGTTTGCCAGGCCCCGTGTTTCACTGACTTACCGGTTGCCGCTCCAGAGGCTGGATGATCGGGGATACCACGACTGCAGGCCTCAGTTCCTCACTTCCCGCCCGCTGGTCTCTTCCCGCGCAGCACTTCACTTTTCGCGCTCTCTTGCAGGTTCCACCCATGAAGGCACACCCCTTTGGCTTCCCGCACGCGCCAAATGGCGGGGTAATGGCGGCAATTGCAAAATAAGTCTATGGCACACAATACAGTCTCTGGCACACAGGACCCGGTAGCACCGGGCTTCGTAAATCCTGTTTGTGACGCCAAAATGGATCGCCTGCCAGGGCAGTGGGGTTACTCAGTACCGGGCCGGTGTCTCAGAGGTACGTGTCACGGTGGCGGTGACCCGGTCTGTGGCCCTAGGAGTCCATCCAAAGGGGTGAAATGTGGCTGAATAAAGTTTATAGGTGGATGATACGTGACGCCACCTGTGGTGCTCGGCAATGAAGGGGTTAAGCCGACACTGCAGGCAGATCCTCTGGGACAGATGGTATAAGGCAGCAAGGTGTAAGAGCTCCCCACAGGTAGAGCTATAGTCCCAGGGCAGTGGTAATAGGTGTTGAGGGAGAGGGTGCAGTGTTACGCACAGAGATGTAGCAGTGCGGAAGAGGTTGCAGGAAGGAGGCAATGGCACAACAGGGTGCAGTTTCCTTTACCTTTACTTTGCTTTGTAAGTGCAGTCGAGGATCCAGATTACAGATGGAACAGGAGTTAATCAGCCTGGAAGCAACTTAGGAATCTCTTTATGCAGATGGGTTGTGTAGTCTCCTTCCTAGCGCTTATCTGAGGTACTTGCAGTACTGAGTTACACTGAAGTTCCCCTTGCTTGCTCTCTTTTAGAACTCCCCTTGTATGGCAGACAGCCGTAGCCTCCTTCTTCTCTGGCTCACATTCGTTGCTGCTGTGCCTCCGAGTCTTATGTGGGAACAGAGCATTTACAGCCTCCTGTTCCTCCGGTTTCTGTTTCCGGAACATCAGCATCCATACAACCTTGGAGACCAGAATCCCGTCCATGCGCTACAGCTAGAAGTGAGCCTGAATTCCGCTCAATCCTCCAGCTCATCTCTCCCACATCCACACACTTCGCCTTCTCCACACGAACTCACTAACTTCCCTTTCCTGGCCACAGAGAGCAGCTCCTCAGCAGTTTGGGTTCAGAGCTCACTCTGCTGGCCTGGAGTGGGAACTGTGCTGTGTGCTGGATTTACCTGACAGAGAGTTCCTTCATTGCTTCCAAGCAAGACATCACACTCCCTAGGAAGAAGGTAATGCCACTGTGGCGACCATACTCCTGGGGGTGCCACATAAGCACTCGGCTGAGTGGTTCTGTTCTGAAT
The DNA here is from genome assembly GCF_039654945.1 of Dendrobates tinctorius. Lineage (NCBI taxonomy): Eukaryota > Metazoa > Chordata > Amphibia > Anura > Dendrobatidae > Dendrobates > Dendrobates tinctorius. The sequence goes on from NW_027361685.1 coordinate 788,132, forward strand.
TTAGACGTTGGGCAGCTGAGATTTCTTGGAGTGATGCCGCCCTTTGGGGGTTCCGTAGAGGCCTGTGTGAACGTCTGAAGGATGCCCTGGCACTTCATCCTCCACCTGACTCCCTGGAGGATGCATGACCCAAGCGGTTTGTATGGATCGCAGACTGCGGTCAAGAGGCGTTATACAACTCAAAACATCGTTATTCTCCAGTCGAGGTGATACCTGGACTCCTCCTGTGGCTATGGAGGTGAGCGCTGTCACCTGTGAGGAGAAGGAAAGAAGACGCCGCCAGGAGAAGCAGTTGTGCTTCTATTGTGGGGAATCTGGATATTGGAAGAAGGACTGCCCTTCCTGTCCGTCGTCCTCCAAGGTGGCGGGAAATGACTAAGTCTGGGTAGTAGTCGAGGAGGCTACAAAGACAATCAGGTACACTTTTCCTCACTTGCAAAAATTGTGCTTCAGTTGGAACTGGAACTTGATGATGGTCCTGTTCAGACTACCGCCTTTGTTGACTGTGGTTCTGTTGTTAACCTGATTGATACCCATATTATGACTCTTAATAAGATAGGGACAGTCAGCAGGATCCTGTTAAACTTGTTACAATTGACTCGTCCCTTCTTACCCAGGATGGTATCTGTTTCAGGTCTGAACTTTTTTCTCTGAAAGTGGGTCCCACTCATGTGGAAAAACTAAGTTGTCTTGTGTTAGATAACTTGCCTGTGGGACTGGTACTGGGGATGCCTTTGCTTCAACGCCATAATCCTACCATTGATTGGGTAATGGGGGAGCTCACTCAATGGGGATGCAAGGATAAATGTTGTAACCTGAGACCTCTTGTTAACTCTGTTAAATCCGTATCTGTGTCATCTGTCGGTCTGGAAGGTATTACGGAATACCTGAAGGATTTCGAAGATGTGTTTTCCGAAAGCAAGGCTGAGGTGCTGTCACCACATAGACCATACGATTGTGCCATTGATTTACTACCTGGAGCCAAGTTACCTAAGGCTCGGTTGTTCAATTTGTCTGGGCCAGAGTGCCAAGCCGTGAAGGAGTACATAGCTGAGAGTCTCCGCAAAGGGCATATCAGGCCTTCTGTTTCACCCGTGGCAGCAGGGTTCTTCTTCTTTGAAGAAGAAAGATGGTGGTTTGCGGCCGTGCCTTGACTTTCGGGAACTTAACAAGATAACGGTTCGGAACACTTACCCGCTTCCCCTCATCCCTGACTTAAGGCCCCGTCACACACAGCGATCTTGCTAGCGAGATCGCTGATTTTGTGACACATCAGCGATCTCTCCAGCAAGATCGCTGTGTGTGACGGGGATCAGCGACCGACCCCCCTGCTGGTTATCGCTGATCGTCGTTGAATGTCCCGGGCCATTTTTTGAACGCTGGTTTCTAATGTAAACGTCAGGTAACTAGGAGCCCCGCGGCTCTTGGATACCCGCTGTTTACCTTGGAAATGAGCGTGCACGCTGGTTTCCAGGGTAAACAGCGGGTATCTAGGAGCCGTGGGGCTACTAAAAAGAGAAGCAAAATGGATTTTGGATTGTGATGCACAAGTTCCCCTTGGCCTCAATGATAGATTTAATATGTGTGGCTTTGATCTATGTTATATTTCTTTTAATCTTATATATTAATCATCTCACTGTACTCACTTTACATGTTTTGCACTTCTCAGTTAACCATTCCCTAACCCTTGTTAAAACGAAGTGGTGTATCCACCTGACAAGCATGGACCGGCAGAAGTGCTAAGCAAGTGCGAAACGGCCATAGTCCGTCAGGCTCTCTCCTCTGTATAGCTCCCTGCTACCTGCACGCCGCACTCTAATATGGTTTGATGTCACGTTTCACCATTGAATAAAATTGTAAGAAGGATCAGGGTGACAATTCTTTCAATTCCTTATGATTACTCTTATACGTATACACAATGGTGATGAATGGAAGCCCGCATTCAATACACGGGAGGGTCATATTGAAAATTTGGTGATGCCATTCAGATTAAACAATGCTCCGGCAGTCTTTAAATATTTCATTTTTTTTCTCCCCGATGGGTAGATTTGCGGTAGTTTACCTGGATTATATATTGAGTTACTCACGTCCTCTGCAGGAGCATCATGAGCATGTCAGACAGCTGGAATGGGAAAAACATTACCCAGCAATCCCTTTTTGACATTTTGAAGACTTCCATCGTTGAAAAATGTCCTAGCACCAAGAAACATAGAAGAGAAGAAGGAAGATTTGCTAAAAATCGCCTGTCTCCCGAATAAAATCATTACATGCAATCTGAAAACTTGCCTCTGTTGTGACTCGATCTGCCATGGTCTCTCTGAATTCACCATTATTTCTACTGGTGAAATTTTCCCGACCAAAACTCCCATGTCATGTTCCACCAGTTATGTTATATATGTGATTATATGCTCATACCAGAAATTATATGTGGGAAGGACGACCCAACCCCTCCACAAAAGGCTGAACTCACACCGTTCCAATACTCCATAGGGTTTTCTCCAACATGGGCTTTCACGTCACTGCACCATCAAACACAAGAAAGATTCCACACAACTGAGAATATTCCCCACAGAGGAGATTCCCCCACAGGGTCAGACTCGCATTGGACAACTACATCGGGAAGAAATCTTCTGGATTTATAAACTAAACCCCCTTACTCCAAATGGCCACAGTGAGATTACAGATGTTACAGAGCCTCCTGCTGCACCAGCCTGGGATAAGTCAGATCATCGCCGGATCCCCGAACACCTGTGACCCGGCTCCACCAGCGCTGCCGATTCCCCCCCTCCCGGGTTTACTGAATTCAGACTGTGGCACAGACCCCCATTTGACACATTAACTTTTGCCTTATTTTCCTCCTGAAACTTTGGGGTGCGTCTTATGGCCCGGTGCGGCTTATAGTCCGAAAGATACAGTATATCTTTATTCATTCTTTTAGGTGACCTCACTTCATTCATAGGCACTTTATAATATAATTATTGTATGTAATGTGTTCTGTTTTCTCATGAACTATAATTTATCTGTGTGTGACGGACTTTCTCATGAACTTTGACATTTTGTGATTTGTTGGCGTTTTTTCATTCCAAAGACATAATGATAGGGAATTTAGATTGTGAGCCCCATCGGGGACAGCGATGATAATGTGTGCAAACTGTAAAGTGCTGCGGAATATAAGTAAATAAACGTTTTTAATGAAAATCTCCATCTCCGATCGTCTCCATCAGCAGCGCAGGTACAGACACATTATACCCGGATCAGCTCTTCTGCTCGGTCTTTGGCCCCGGGTCCGGCAGCAGCTGATTTATGCATTGAGCATGGTGTAAAGGCGCCGCTCCATCAGGTGAGTGTAACACTCCCCTACTCTCATTACATCTGGTTATCAGGTAAGACCCTATTTTTCACTTGTTTGTTCCTCAGTTTCTCGACTACAAGAAATCTCTGTAACACTTTCAGGTCACTTGGCTAAAACCAATGAAGGGACTGCTGGGATCGTAACGGGGTCCATCTGAAACCCCAATGCAGAAGCCACATGTCCTGAGAACTGGACCTGCTGGACCACAAATTGTCATTTCTCCAGGTTACCAAATAAATAGTTGTCACGTAGAACCTGGAGACCCTGTCTGACATGCTCAGCATGCTCCTCCAGAGGACGGGAGGAACTCACTATATCATCCAGGAGAATTACCACAAATCTACCAATCAGTGAGAAAAATATAATTACTGACATTGTCACAGACTGCCGGAGCATTGGTTACCCCGAATGGCGGCATCAGGTTGGGTTTTCTTACAGCGAATATTGGATTTATGTTGGGGCCCCCCATCCCTGACAGCCGGTGTCGTTTCCCCTACAGAGGCTAATCCACAAGGGCACTGAGGAGCGAGACTCGGGCGAGTTTCTCCCAAGTGTGACCCCGGCCTCAGCCGGACTCTGGAAGGGGGGAAATAACCGAGATTTGGGCATTTTAGCTCCTGGTGTGGAGTCGATAGCACAATCATATGCCGCCATATAGTAGACGGCCGGTAACTGGGGAGAATTCCCTCCTGTGTGGGGTCTATTTCCCTCCAGAGAAATCACACGTTACATTCCACACATAACACTGTGTAGAGAAGGCGGCGCAGGGTAATTGTGCCAGTAGTGAGGGGCGAATAATGGCGGGAATGTCACTGAGGAGAAGGCTCCATGGAGCGTCTTCACTCCGGAGATCATGTGACCCCTGACTCCTCCCCTCCTGTGACCTCATCACAGGTCCTGTGCACAGAGCAGCCATATATGTGGAGTACGGCTCTGCAGGTTAGTGATGGGCAGTCCGGCTCTTCTGGCTCCTTTCCCCACTTTTCTCCCTCCTGTCCCTTCACTATAAAGCTTGGGCCTCATTATACAGCTGTACAGGGGTCTAGTGAAGGCTTTTTAGCCCTTTCCTCAGACTGTAGCTCCTGAGAACAGGCCCTCACTCCTGTCCCTTCACTATAAAGCCTGGGCCTCATTATACAGCTGTACAGGGGTCTAGTGAAGGCTTTTTAGCCCTTTCCTCAGACTGTAGCTCCTGAGAACAGACCCTCACTCCTGTCCCTTCACTATAAAGCCTGGGCCTCATTATACAGCTGTACAGGGGTCTAGTGAAGGCTTTTTAGCCCTTTCCTCAGACTGTAGCTCCTGGGAAGAGGCCCTCACTCCTGTCCCTTCACTATAAAGCCTGGGCCTCATTATACAGCTGTACAGGGGTCTAGTGAAGGCATTTTAGCCCTTTCCTCAGACTGTAGCTCCTGGGAAGAGGCCCTCACTCCTGTCCCTTCACTATAAAGCCTGGGCCTCATTATACAGCTGTACAGGGGTCTAGTGAAGGCTTTTTAGCCCTTTCCTCAGACTGTAGCTCCTGGACACAGGCCCTCACTCCTGTCCCTTCACTATACAGCCTGGGCCTCATTATACAGCTGTACAGGGGTCTAGTGAAGGCTTTTTAGCCCTTTCCTCAGACTGTAGCTCCTGGGAACAGGCCCTCACTCCTGTCCCTTCACTATAAAGCCTGGGCCTCATTATACAGCTGTACAGGGGTCTAGTGAAGGCTTTTTAACCCTTTCCTCACACTGTAGCTCCTGGGGACCCTCACTCCTGTCCCTTCACTATAAAGCCTGGGCCTCATTATACAGCTGTACAGGGGTCTAGTGAAGGCTTTTTAACCCTTTCCTCACACTGTAGCTCCTGTAAACAGACCCTCACTCCTGTCCCTTCACTATAAAGCCTGGGCCTCATTATACAGCTGAACAGGGGTGTAGTGAAGGCTTTTTAGCCCTTTCCTCAGACTGTAGCTCCTGGAAACACCCTCACTCCTGTCCCTTCACTATAAAGCCTGGGCCTCATTATACAGCTGAACAGGGGTGTAGTGAAGGCTTTTTAGCCCTTTCCTCAGACTGTAGCTCCTGAGAACAGACCCTCACTCCTGTCCCTTCACTATAAAGCCTGGGCCTCATTATACAGCTGTACAGGGATCTAGTGAAGGCTTTTTAGCCCTTTCCTCAGACTGTAGCACCTGGGATCAGGCCCTCACTCCTGTCCCTTCACTATAAAGCCTGGGCCTCATTATACAGCTGTACAGGGGTCTAGTGAAGGCTTTTTAGCCCTTTCCTCAGACTGTAGCTCCTGAGAACAGACCCTCACTCCTGTCCCTTCACTATAAAGCCTGGGCCTCATTATACAGCTGTACAGGGGTCTAGTGAAGGCTTTTTAGCCCTTTCCTCAGTCTGTAGCTCCTGGGAACAAGCCCTCACTCCTGTCCCTTCACTATAAAGCCTGGGCCTCATTATACTGCTGTACAGGGGTGTAGTGAAGGCGTTTTAGCCCTTTCCTCAGACTAGCTCCTGGGCACAGGCCCTCACTCCTGTCCTTTCACTATAAAGCCTGGGCCTCATTATACAGCTGTACAGGGGTCTAGTGAAGGCTTTTTAGCCCTTTCCTCAGACTGTAGCTCCTGGAAACAGACCCTCACTCCTGTCCCTTCACTATAAAGCCTGGGCCTCATTATACAGCTGAACAGGGGTGTAGTGAAGGCTTTTTAGCCCTTTCTTCAGACTGTAGCTCCTGGAAACAGACCCTCACTCCTGTCCCTTCACTATAAAGCCTGGGCCTCATTATACAGCTGAACAGGGGTGTAGTGAAGGCTTTTTAGCCCTTTCCTCAGACTGTAGCTCCTGAGAACAGACCCTCACTCCTGTCCCTTCACTATAAAGCCTGGGCCTCATTATACAACTGTACAGGGGTCTAGTGAAGGCTTTTTAGCCCTTTCCTCAGTCTGTAGCTCCTGGGAACAGGCCCTCACTCCTGTCCCTTCACTATAAAGCCTGGGCCTCATTATACAGCAGTACAGGGGTCTAGTGAAGGCTTTTTAGGCCTTTCCTCAGACTGTAGCTCCTGGGAACAGGCCCTCACTCCTGTCCCTTCACTATAAAGCCTGGGCCTCATTATACAGCTGTACAGGGGTCTAGTGAAGGCTTTTTAGGCCTTTCCTCAGACTGTAGCTCCTGGGAACAGGCCCTCACTCCTGTCCCTTCACTATAAAGCCTGGGCCTCATTATACAGCTGTACAGGGGTCTAATGAAGGCTTTTTAGCCCTTTCCTCAGACTGTAGCTCCTGGGAACAGGCCCTCACTCCTGTCCCTTCACTATAAAGCCTGGGCCTCATTATACAGCTGTACAGGGGTCTAGTGAAGGCTTTTTAGCCCTTTCCTCAGACTGTAGCTCCTGGTCACCATGTGATCTCACCATAACCGTAACAAGCTAATTAAGGTGTGAAATCTTGGTCAAAATTATCTCAGTACACAAATCTCCAAGGGTGCCCAAAGTTTTGCATCGCCTCTTTTTCCAGTTATGAAATTGTAAAAAAGTCTCTATATATATTTTATAATTATTACTTTTGCCTAAAATGCAAAGGCCATGTGTCATCTTAGAGGTTCGGCCTTTTAGAGATCATTTCATCTTCATCTTACTACTGCTCACAATAACGGTCATTTTGACCCGGGGCGCCGACACTTTTACATGCCGCTGTCAATGCTTCGTCCCGCTGGTGCTCAATATTTAATAGGGTCTCGCTATTAAACTTAATGAAAAGTTTGGTGAATTTCTTTGAGCTGTTATTACTAGAGATGAGCGAATATCGTCGGAGAAGTTGTTATTGGCTAATATCGCTTACCGAATAGCTGCATCGGGACCCCGGATCCCTGGAGCGCTCCCGATAATCAGCTGCATGTGTCGTCCTCCATGCAGGTGCTGTGACTATCACACAGCGCGACACACGCAGCTGATTATCGGGAGCGCTCCAGCACACTGAGTCCTGCACACACGGAGGCCCCTGATCATGTGACCCCTGACTCCTCCCCTCCTGTGACCTCATCACAGGTCCTGTGCACAGAGCAGTCATATATGTGGCAGACACTCCTGGATCTTCTGCTTTCTGGGCCGGTTCCTCCTGTGAGTCCTATTAACCCTTTCGCTCCCTGTATTCTCCTTTCTGACAGGACAATATCTGAATTCGGACAGTGTGACAGGAATATAAGCAATGTGGAAGGAAAAAATGACAATTTTACTTTATTTCCTCACAAAAATGTGACTTTAGCCCCAAAATTGTCAGCGTAACAAATCCTTATTTCCCCACTGTAGTTTGTAGACTCCATATACAGATCCCTTAAGTGTGAAAAGAGCTGAATTCCCCACTTAAGTTATTGCATTTTGGAAATTGCCCCCACTGGGAATTTATCTCCAGGTAAAGGCACAATTGTGTCTCCATGAGGGTTGTGCTCACAGCCCAACATCGTGTGGCCCTCCAAAGAAATGCCACCCCGCACCATTACTGACCACTGCCAAACCGGTCATGCTGAAGGATGTTGCAGGCAGCAGATCGCTCTCCACGGCGTCTCCAGACTCTGTCACATCTGTCACATGTGCTCAGTGTGAACCTGCTTCCATCTGTGAAGAGCACAGGGCGCCAGTGGTGAATTTGCCAATCCTGGTATTTTGTGGCAAATGCCAAGCGTCCTGTACGGTGTTGGGCTGTGAGCACAACTCCCATCTGTGGAGGTCGGGCCCTCAGACCATCCTCATGGAGTAGGTTTCTAACGGTTTGTGCAGACACATGAACATTTGTGGCCTGCTGAAGATCATTTTGCAGGGCTCTGGCAGTGCTCCTCCTGTTCCTCCTTGCACAAAGGTGGAGGTAGCGGTCCTGCTGCTGGGTTGTTGCCCTCCTACGACCCCCTCCACATCTCCTGGTGTACTGGCCCGTCTCCTGGTAGCACCTCCAGCCTCTAGACACTACGCTGACAGACACAGTAAACCTTGCCACAGCTCACATTGATGTGCCATCCTGGATGAGCTGCACTACCTGAGCCACTTGTGTGGGTTGTAGAGTCCGTCTAATGCTACCACGAGTGTGAAAGCACAACCAACATTCAAAAGTGACCAAAACATCAGCCAGAAACATTGGTACTGAGATGTGGTCTGTGGTCCCCACCTGCAGAACCACTCCTTTATTGAGGGTGTATTGATAATTGCCAATAATTTCCATCTGTTGCCTATTCCATTTGTACAACAGCATGTGAAATTGATTGTCAGTCAGTGTTGCTTCCTAAGTGGACAGTTTGATTTCACAGAAGTTTGATTTACTTGGAGTTATATTCTGTTGTTTAAGTGTTTCCTTTATTTTTTTGAACAGTGTATATAGATAGATAGTTTTTCTTTACGTTGGAGGGCCCAATTCCAGCTATTGCTGTGGGACCTGTGATTTCTATCTACTCCACTGTGTACAGGATAATAGAGTATAATAAAGTAGTTATGGATGTGACGTAACTAACATTGTGCAGTGACTCTGCTTTCCATATAGTGATGGATATTTCTTGTTGCTGAAACTGTGATATTTTTTCCACTTTAAACCTTTTTAAACCCCTCTGATCAGTGCGATCATACAACATTCAAGCCTCTGATGGCTCCGGTGATGCCCTGTACTACTGTAGTGCCGTGTATCATCACTGCCTGTCAGTGTAATACTAACGGCCCCATACACATGAGATCAGAGTTGGCTGAACGGACATTTGGCAGACGGCGATCTCTCCCGACTCCCCCATACACACAAATATTCCAGCTTTCCTGTGGTCTGTATGACAGAGTCGCCTCCAGACTCCTCTAGAGGAGGATTATCTACTGCAGGGGTGGGGGACATCCGGCCTGCGGGCCGTATACGGCCCGCCATATCATTTTGTGCAGCCCAGAGCCGCTTTCCCCACTTTCCCTATTTTTTGGCCGCGGGTCCTTTAAGAATTGCGCGCGGTATCTTGCCGTGCTTTTCCCATCAGTGGGGACTCGGGAGACTCCTGCTGTGCGGCTCCAGGAGAGGGAGAGTTATAATCCTGCTGCAGCAATAGACGAGGGGGCTGCATTGTCAGCGAGCCTGCACCAGGGAGACGCCGGACTCCGTGCACAGGCTCCATCCACTGCTGAGCAAGATAGCAGAGCTGAAAGTGTCACGTCCTCCTGTGCGGCTGCAGTGTGCAAGGTAATCACGATACCTCAGGCCCCATGTACCCCCATGTGCTGTATACCTCAGGCTCCATGTACCTCCATGTACTGTATACTTCAGGCCCCATGTACTACCCATGTACTGTATACCTCAGGCTCCATGTACCCCCCCTGTGCTGTATACCTCAGGCTCCATGTACCCCCCATGTGCTGTATACCTCAGGCACCATGTACCCCCCATGTGCTGTATACCTCAGGCTCCATGTACCACCCATGTGCTGTATACCTCAGTCTCCATGTACCTCCCATGTGCTGTATTCCTCAGGCTCCATGTACCCCCCCATGTGCTGTATACCTCAGTCTCCATGTACCTCCCATGTGCTGTATTCCTCAGGCTCCATGTACCCCCCCATGTGCTGTATACCTCAGGCTCCATTTACCACCCATGTGCTGTATACCTCAGGCTCCATGTACCCCCCATGTGCTATATACCTCAGGCTCCATGTATCCCCCATGTGCTGTATACCTCAGGCTCCATGTACCACCCATGTGCTGTATACCTCAGGCTCCATGTACCCCCATGTGCTGTATACATCAGGCTCCATGTACCCCCTGTGCTGTATATCTCAGGCTCCATGTACCCCCCATGTGCTGTATACCTCAGGCTCCATGTACCACCCATGTGCTGTATACCTCAGTCTCCATGTACCCCCCATGTGCTGTATACCTCAGGCTCCATGTACCACCCATGTGCTGTATACCTCAGGCTCCATGTACCACCCATGTGCTGTATACCTCAGGCTCCATGTACCACCCATGTGCTGTATACCTCAGGCTCCATGTACCCCCCATGTGCTGTATACCTCAGGCTCCATGTACCCCCCATGTGCTGTATACCTCAGGCTCCATGTACCACCCATGTGCTGTATACCCCAGGCTCCATGTACCCCCCTGTGCTGTATACCTCAGGCTCCATTTACCACCCATGTGCTGTATACCTCAGGCTCCATGTACCCCCCATGTGCTGTATACCTCAGGCTCCATGTACCCCCCTGTGCTGTATACCTCAGGCTCCATGTACCCCCCTGTGCTGTATACCTCAGGCTCCATTTACCACCCATGTGCTGTATACCTCAGGCTCCATGTACCCCCCATGTGCTGTATACCTCAGGCTCCATGTACCCACCTGTGCTGTATACCTCAGGCTCCATTTACCACCCATGTGCTGTATACCTCAGGCTCCATGTACCACCCATGTGCTGTATACCTCAGTCTCCATGTACCCCCCCATGTGCTGTATACCTCAGGCTCAATGTACCCTCCATGTGCTGTATACCTCAGGCTCCATGTACCCCCATGTGCTGTATACGTCAGGCTCCATGTACCACCCATGTGCTGTATACCTCAGGCTCCATGTACCCCCCATGAGCTGTATACCTCAGGCTCCATGTACCCCCATGTGCTGTATACGTCAGGCTCCATGTACCCCCCATGTGCTGTATACCTCAGGCTCCATGTACCCCCCATGTGCTGTATAACTCATGCTCCATGTGCTGTATACCCCAGGCTCCATGTACCCCCCTGTGCTGTATACCTCAGGCTCCATTTACCACCCATGTGCTGTATACCTCAGGCTCCATGTACCCCCCATGTGCTGTATACCTCAGGCTCCATGTACCCCCTGTGCTGTATACCTCAGGCTCCATGTACCCCCCTGTGCTGTATACCTCAGGCTCCATTTACCACCCATGTGCTGTATACCTCAGGCTCCATGTACCCCCCATGTGCTGTATACCTCAGGCTCCATGTACCCCCCTGTGCTGTATACCTCAGGCTCCATGTACCCCCCTGTGCTGTATACCTCAGGCTCCATTTACCACCCATGTGCTGTATACCTCAGGCTCCATGTACCCCCCATGTGCTGTATACCTCAGGCTCCATGTACCCCCCTGTGCTGTATACCTCAGGCTCCATTTACCACCCATGTGCTGTATACCTCAGGCTCCATGTACCACCCATGTGCTGTATACCTCAGGCTCAATGTACCCCCCCATGTGCTGTATACCTCAGGCACCATGTACCCTCCATGTGCTGTATACTTCAGGCTCCATTTACCACCCATGTGCTGTATACCTCAGGCTCCATGTACCCCCCATGTGCTGTATACCCCAGGCCCCATGTACCACCCATGTTCTGTATACCTCAAGCCCCATAAATGGGGTTACCGTAATGAGCAGGTTAGTAGCGCTCTGAACCTGCCTGGCTCCTGCATATAAAACCCCACTGCTGGGAGGAAATGAACTCTAAAGGCCCCGTCACACTCAGCGAGATCGCTGATTTTGTGACGCCACAGAGATCTCGCCAGCGACATCGCTGTGTGTGACATGCATCAGCGACCAGCCCCCCCGCCGGGTATCGCTGATTGTGCTCGAATGTCCTGGGCCATTTTTTGATCATTGGTCTCCCACTGGCCAGCGCGCATCGCTGCATGTGACAGCGAGAGACCAACGATCAACGACGCTGGGAGCTGGTATCCAAGATATATAGATACCCGCTGTTTACCTTGGATACCAGCTTACTAATGTTTAAGACAGTTATTAATGAGTGATGAGCGAGTATAGTCGTTGCTCGGGCTTTCCTGAGCATGCTCGGGTGTCCGAGTATTTTGACATGCTCGGAGATTTTAGTTTTCGTCGCCTCAGCTGCATGATTTATGGCTGCTGGACAGCCTGAATACATGTGAGGAATGCCTGTTTGTTAAGGAATCCCCACATGTATTCAGCCTGTCCAGCAGCCGCAAATCATGCAAATGTGTCGACAGAAACTAAATTTCCGAGCACGCCAAAAAACTCAGAGGACACCCGAGCATGCTCGGGAAAACCCAAGCAACAAGTATACTCGCTCATCATTATTAATGAATTTATACGACCCCGAACGCTATTATAAAATTCCAAATGGCCCTTGGCACAAAAAAGGTTCCCCACCCCGATCTACAGGAAGAACAAACGGATTATCCTCTGAAATTCAGGATGCCGGATCCTTCTCTGCCCTGACATCACCTGTCGGGAGGCCCCCAAATACATTTTATTGTCGGTCAAACGCTCCGAAATCAGTGCTTTCATGGAACTTTAGTCTAATGTGTATGTGTCAGGGGTGCTTCAGTGGCACCGCCACCTCAAGTAACAAGGACACAGATAGCGTGCACGTGAAGGACTCTTACCCGCAGCCACAGGAGTCCTGGCGTCTAACGTGGGTAGGAGCAGAGTAGCTTGAGGACCTGTGGGAGGTGGAGCAACGATGAAGAGCTAGGTTGTGACCGCAGGGAGCGGGGCTTAGCGTCCTACTGCTGCAGATGATGTAGTATACTCGCTACAGGAATACTGAAGTAGAGGAGAGGGGAACTCAGGTCAGGCAAGCCAGGAGGTCATACACAGGGCGGGCAGCGAGGTACAGGAGGGATAATCACAGAAAGGTCAATACGTAGCCGGGGTCATACACAGAGCGGGCAGCGAGGTACAGGAGGGATAATCACAGAAAGGTCAATACGTAGCCGGGGTCATACACAAAGCGGGCAGCGAGGTACAGGAGGGATAATCACAGAAAGGTCAATACGTAGCCAGGGGTCATACACAGGGCGGGCATAGAGGTACAGGAGGGATAATCACAGAAAGGTCAATACGTAGCCAGGGGTCATACACAGGGCGGGCAGCGAGGTACAGGAGGGATAATCACAGAAAGGTCAATACGTAGCCAGGGGTCATACACAGAGCGGGCAGCGAGGTACAGGAGGGATAATCACAGAAAGGTCAATACGTAGCCGGGGTCATACACAGAGCGGGCAGCGAGGTACAGGAGGGATAATCACAGAAAGGTCAATACGTAGCCGGGGTCATACACAGAGCGGGCAGCGAGGTACAGGAGGGATAATCACAGAAAGGTCAATACGTAGCCGGGGTCATACACAGGGCGGGCAGCACGGTACAGGAGGGATAATCACAGAAAGTTCAATACGTAGCCGGGGTCATACACAGAGCGGGCAGCGAGGTACAGGAGGGATAATCACAGAAAGGTCAATACGTAGCCCGGGTCATACACAGAGCGGGCAGCGAGGTACAGGAGGGATAATCACAGAAAGGTCAATACGTAGCCGGGGTCATACACAGAGCGGGCAGCGAGGTACAGGAGGTATAATCACAGAAAGGTCAATGCGTAGCCGGGGTCATACACAGAGCGGGCAGCGAGGTACAGGAGGGATAATCACAGAAAGGTCAATACGTAGCCGGGGGTCATACACAGAGCGGGCAGCGAGGTACAGGAGGGATAATCACAGAAAGGTCAATGCGTAGCCAGGGGTCATACACAGAGCGGGCAGCGAGGTACAGGAGGGATAATCACAGAAAGGTCAATACGTAGCCAGGGGTCATACACAGAGCGGGCATAGAGGTACAGGAGGGATAATCACAGAAAGGTCAATGCGTAGCCGGGGTCATACACAGAGCGGGCAGCGAGGTACAGGAGGGATAATCACAGAAAGGTCAATACGTAGCCAGGGGTCATACACAGAGCGGGCAGCGAGGTACAGGAGGGATAATCACAGAAAGGTCAATACGTAGCCAGGGGTCATACACAGAGCGGGCAGCGAGGTACAGGAGGGATAATCACAGAAAGGTCAATACGTAGCCGGGGTCATACACAGAGCGGGCAGCGAGGTACAGGAGGGATAATCACAGAAAGGTCAATGCGTAGCCAGGGGTCATTCACAGAGCGGGCAGCGAGGTACAGGAGGGATAATCACAGAAAGGTCAATACGTAGCCAGGGGTCATACACAGAGCGGGCATAGAGGTACAGGAGGGATAATCACAGAAAGGTCAATGCGTAGCCGGGGTCATACACAGAGCGGGCAGCGAGGTACAGGAGGGATAATCACAGAAAGGTCAATACGTAGCCAGGGGTCATACACAGAGCGGGCAGCGAGGTACAGGAGGGATAATCACAGAAAGGTCAATACGTAGCCAGGGGTCATACACAGAGCGGGCATAGAGGTACAGGAGGGATAATCACAGAAAGGTCAATACGTAGCCGGGGTCATACACAGGGCGTGCAGCGAGGTACAGGAGGGATAATCACAGAAAGGTCAATACGTAGCCAGGGGTCATACACAGAGCGGGCAGCAAGGTACAGAGTCAGAATACAAGAGACGTTAACCGTGACAGGACCAAGTCAAACACCAAGCAAGCATACGAAGACAGGCATGAAGCACAGACAGAACAGGGTCAGACACACTCAGCCAGGAGTATAAAGGACAGGGGACGGCTCCTCCATGAGGCTATAAGAACCCTCCCCAGATCCGCAGTATCGGAGTAACTAGGCCGCCCCATACTATCGAGTACTTGGAGGCGGGGGGCATTCAGCCAAACTCTGTCACACCTTCTTAGATGCCATGTTTGCTTCTCACAGCAGCAAGTGGTTAAACTGTCAGGGTTTTTGTTGCAGCCTCACCTGTGCCGTCCCTGCGGTGTATATCTATGTTCTGGGGCACAAAAAGATTCATTTCTTTTTAATAAATGTTTAACATGTGAAAAAGTATAAAATGTGTCTTCTGCTTTTTTCTTAATTTTTTCTTCTTACAAGAATTGTTGGAGCCAATTTTCTTTAGAAACATTTTAATATCGGCTTTTTCTGGTGTTTTTCTTGTAATATAGGAAAGCCTAAGGCCAGAAATAATCCCCATAAATCACTGTACATGGAGACTTTGGGATCAGATCATTTCTGTCCGTTGTGTTTGTGGAAACAAAAAGTCTTTTCTAAAAGCCTCAAACTTCTGTGTGTGACTCAGAGCTGAGATCTAACGGGATAGAAGATTCCAGTGCGGGGAAGACGGGAAACCTTCATATAGACGGCCGGTGGGGATGGAGGCAGTGACCGACTCTGGCCAAATCTGTCTCTAGAGCCGTAGTAGAAGATGAAGATGTCGTCCTCATCATGAAGGAGTTATTTCTCATGTCGCGTGTAATGAATCTCTCCTGCAGTATTGCTAATGCCGATTCCAGTGTCGGTAATGAGAGGAGAATTAGCGTTATGGAAGATGAGTCTATGAGGAACGTGTTCAGCTGCCGACTCCGAGGAGGAAACTGCTTGTTGTCTGTGGCCTAAATATATAGGTTTTATTAGTAGATGTCAGGGAAGAAAACTAAACCCTGTAAGATAATAAATCTCCTCATATGTTTCCCTTATTATCTCCAGTAATTGTATTATTACACAGGATTCTTATGATGTTACATCGGATCATCTTCTTCTCATTCAGGTCTCTACAATATCGGATCCTCTCAGTGAAGATCTTCTATAGAAGAGAATTTTCCTGATTTACCCATCAAGGATGGATATGGACAGAGACAAGATGGCGGAGAGGATGTTACACCTCACCCTAGAGATCCTCTTCCGTCTCACTGGAGAGGTGAGAGATTCTGATGACGTCACATTACATCATTCTTATCTATGGGAATAACAGATGGACAGAACTGGAGAGGTGAGGACTCTGGGAATGTCTGTAGTGAGATTTATTAATGTGTCTCTCCATAACCAGGATTACACAGTGGTGAAGAAGACCTCTAGTGATCGCTGTCAGGACCCTGTGTCTGAGGGATGGGGAAGACCCCTGAGCCCAATCACGGGGCCTCCACCTCACCCCCTGATCCATGAGGACATCAATGACCAGAAGATCCTAGAACTCACCTACAAGATGATTGAGCTGCTGACTGGAGAGGTGACACTGCTGGGAATGCTGGGACATTATACAGTAACGCTATGAAGGGATCGGGGGGATGACGGTATCATTGTATGTGTCAGGTTCCTATAAGGTGTCAGGATGTCGCTGTCTATTTCTCCATGGAGGAGTGGGAGTATTTAGAAGGACACAAAGATCTGTACAAGAACGTCATAATGGAGGTTCCCCAGCCCCTCACATCACCAGGTAATAGACAGGACTAAATACACACGGCCTATAATTATCTGTATGTAGAGAATGAATTCAGTCCCTGTATGTGTTTCCTCCAGATCTATCCAGTAAGAGGACAACACCAGAGAGATGTCCCCGTCCTCTTCTTCCACAGGACTGTAACCAAGAAGATCCCAGTGCTCCTCAGGGTCATCAGGTAGATGGAGAGAAGGTGTCAGGAGATCTCCCCTATGATGTGTAGACGGCTGTGAAGGTCTTGTGCTCAGTCTTGCTTTATCCACCAGTATTATATGTTTTATACTTGTGTAATGAGAGCGGTGGAGATGGCAGAATTAGAGCTGACACCAGTTACCGGAGGTAAACTTTTTACCTCCGATCACAAGTGAGTGGTCACGCTATCTTCTGACAGCGCAGGAACCCCGACTCTGTGACCGGCGGGGATGATTTTACCGCCGATCAGAAGTGCTACGTTGGTGTTTACCACACTGTCACACAGCGTGGGAAACCCCAGCTTTTGTGCTGTGCATGGTTGGCTATGTTCTGCGATTAAATCGGTGAATATTGCAAATTCAGCAAACGTGAGCCAAACCCAACATTGAAATATTCGCTCATCTCTCGCCATAGTACTGTGTGAGGAGCTGTGGGGTCGTCATACTGTGTGGGAGACCTCATACTGAGCTACATGGCCACACAGGAGAACAATGTCCTTGTGATGAGTCAGATAGAAAGTGAGAAATCCAGGCCTTTGGTCAATCTGATTGCCGTCCTCCTGAATTGATATGGTGTTGTGTGCCAGGAGGGAGACATCGGATAGTACGTTCTGAGGGAAAGCAAAGATATAATGGCAGTAAAGGTACTGTCACACTTAGCGATGCACCAGCGATCCCAACCAGCGATATGACGCGGTCAGGATCGCTGGTACATCGCTAAGTGGTCGCTAGTGAGCTGCCACACAGGCAGATCTCACCAGCGACATCGCTAGGGACGGGGGTCGCTACTTACCTGTCAGACGCGGTGGTCCTGCGTCCTCCCGCCCGGCTCCACGCTCGTCGCTCGTCTCTCCACAGGAAGCTGACGACGAGAAACAATCCAGGACGTTCTCGCGCGATCAGCGATAACCAGCGGGGGAGCGGTCGGAGGTAAGTATCAGACACAGTGATATCGCTAGCAATATCGCTATAACGTCACAAGTTATAGCGATATTGCTAGCGATATCGCTTAGTGTGACAGTACCTTAAGAATTCGGATTCCAGGCAGGGAGCATAGCGGAGACACAGAGCAGGAAGAGGTCATTAGCTCAGTTTTGCTGCACTATTGTGGCTTATAACAAAAGTTATGTACTGCCGCATGTCACCGGAAAGTTCCTGACTGCATAATGCAGAAGAAGCATTCATAAAGTGTTGTGCCTGCCGTCTGATGTATATACTTCTCATCAAGGTCTTGTTAAGTGAAGGAAAGTCTAGTTTTGAACTTTGGTCTCCCTCATTCGTCTCCATACCATCTGGTCTGGGCCTGCAACGACAGCAGCAATCTGCGGAGTCGGGAGATTGGACTCTGCCAAATATATATATATAAGTTGAAGAGCCTGGTGTTGCCCCGCCATAGTAACTAACTATGGTTAGTTATAGCAAATTATAATGATTATCCTCCATCCCATAGTCCAGTGCCCATATACCCATCACACATCCTCCATCCCATAGTCCAGTTCCCATATACCCATCACACATCCTCCATCCCATAGTCCAGTTCCCATATACCCGTCATACATATCCTCCATCCCATAGTCCAGTGCCCATATACCCGTCATACATATCCTCCATCCCATAGTCCAGTGCCCATATACCCATCACACATCCTCCATCCCATAGTCCAGTTCCCATATACCCATCATACATATCCTCCATCCCATAGTCCAGTTCCCATATACCCATCACACATCCTCCATCCCATAGTCCAGTGCCCATATACCCATCATACATATCCTCCATCCCATAGTCCAGTGCCCATATACCCATCACACATCCTCCATCCCATAGTCCAGTTCCCATATACCCATCATACATATCCTCCATCCCATAGTCCAGTGCCCATATACCCATCACACATCCTCCATCCCATAGTCCAGTGCCCATATACCCATCACACATCCTCCATCCCATAGTCCAGTGCCCATATACCCATCACACATCCTCCATCCCATAGTCCCGTGTCCATATACCCATTACACATAGACTCCATCTCATAGTCCAGTGCCCCTATACCCATCACACATGCTCCATCTTTTAGTCCTGTGCCCATACACCGATCACACATCCTCCATCCCAGAGTCCAATGTCCATATACCCATCATACATATCATCCATCCTATAGTCCAGTGCCCAAATACCCATCACACATCCTCCATCCCATAGTCCCGTGCCCATATACCCATCATACACATCCTCCATCCCATAGTCCAATGCCCATATACCCATCATACATTTCCTCCTGCCCATAGCCCCATGCCCATATACCCATCATACATAGTCCAGTGCCCATATGCCCATCATACATATCCTCCATCCAATAGTTCAGTGCCCATATACCCATCACACATCCTCCATCCCATAGGCCCGTGCCCATATACCCATCACACATCCTCCATCCCATAGGCCCGTGCCCATATACCCATCACACATCCTCCATCCCATAGTCCCAAGCTGGGTGGCGCTGAGCAGGGAGTTCCTGGAGATGTGCTGTTGTGTAACCTGGCAGTGTTGCTCTGTGTGCGGCCGCTGATGAAACGATTTTCTACGCCGCTAACAATAGAGTGTGGCAGGAATAGAGGAGGTGTTGATTCATTTCTGTTATGTGCTCTCTGCTCCTTTCTGGGGCCAGACAATGGCTGGGAGCTCATGTTCCCGGGGATGCTAGATTTCTCCCACCCGGTCAGTGTCTGCTGAGGTGTTGTGGAGTGGGAAAATTGTTGCTCATAGCAACCAATCACAGCTCAGCTTCTTTTAAACAGCTCTGGTGAAATGAAAGATGCTTAGTGATTGGTTGCTATATGGAGTGGGCGTGGCTTGATACACACACATACATACATACATACATACACTCAGCTTTATATATAGATAAAGGTTTTTTTCTTTACGTTGGAGGACCCAATTCCAGCTATTGCTGTGGGATCTGTGATTTCTATCTACTCCACTGTGTACAGGATAATAGAGTATAATAAAGTAGTTATGGACGTGACGTAACTAACATTGTGCAGTGACTCTGCTTTCCATATAGTGACGGATATTTCTTGTTGCTGAAACTGTGATATTTTTTTCCACTTTAAACCTTTTTTAAACCCCTCTGATCAGTGCGATCATACAACATACAAGCCTCTGATGGCTCCGGTGATGCCCTGTACTACTGTAGTGCCGTGTATCATCACTGCCTGTCAGTGTAATACTAACGGCCCCATACACATGAGATCAGAGTTGGCTGAACGGTCATTTGGCAGACGGCGATCTCTCCCGACTCCCCCATACACACAAATATTCCAGCTTTCCTGTGGTCTGTATGAGAGAGTCGCCTCCAGACTCCTCTAGAGGAGGATTATCTACAGGAAGAACAAACGGATTATCCTCTGAAATTCAGGATGCCGGATCCTTCTCTGCCCTGACATCATCTGTCGGGAGGCCCCCAAATACATTATATGGTCGGCCAAACCCCCCCGAAATCAGTGCTTTCATGGAACTTTAGTCTGCTGTATATGGGGGCGTTATAAGGTAACTTATTGGACGCTGCCTCTGGCCCGGCCTAATAGACCTTCATACATTGCAGCCCAGACCCCATTATTAGGCATGTAAGTATCGGAGTAACTAGGCCGCCCCATACTATCGAGTACTTGGGGGCGGGGGGCATTCAGCCAAACTCTGTCACAGCAGCAAGTGGTGAAACTGTCAGGGTTTTTGTTGCAGCCTCATCTGTGCCGTCCCTGCGGTGTACATCTATGTTCTGGGTCCCAAAAAGATTCATTTCTTTTTAATAAATGTTCAGGGTTTTTGTTGAAGCCTCAGGCTATGTGCACACGCTGCGGTTTTTGCTGCGGTTTTTGCTGCGGTTTTGGCCGCTGCGGATCTGCAGCAGTTCTGCAGACAGTGTACAGTAGCATGTTATCCTATGGGATTTACATTCTGCTGTGCAGATGCTACGGATTTTTAACTGCGGAAAAGCTGCGGTTTTGAATCCGCAGAAAGAATTGACATGTCAATGGTTTCTGCGGACTCTGCTGCGGTTTGCCGCCTATTCCATTGTCCAGGTGGCAAAACCGCAGGTAAGAATCCGCAGACCAATCCGCAGTGTGTGCACATGTGTCTTCTGCTTTTTGCTTATTTTTTTCTTCTTACAAGAATTGTTGGAGCCAATTTTTCTTTAGAAACATTTTAACCCCTTATCCCCCAAGGGTGGTTTGCACGTTCATGACCAGGCCAATTTTTACAATTCTGACCACTGTCCCTTTATGAGGTCATAACTCTGGAACGCTTCCATGGATCCCGGTGATTCTGACACTGTTTTCTCGTGACATATTGTACTTCATATTTGTGGTAAAATTTTATTCATATAACTTGTGTTTATTTGTGAAAAAAGCGGAAATTTGGCGAAAATTTTGAAAATTTCGCAATTTTCTAACTTTGAATTTTTATGCTCTTAAATCACAGAGATACGGCACACAAAAAACTTGATAAATAACATTTCCCACATGTTTACTTTACATCAGCACAATTTGGGAATCAAAATTTTTTTTAGTTAGGAAGTTATAAGGGTTAAATTTGACCAGCGATTTCTCATTTTCTACAACACCATTTTATTTTTACGGACCACATCACATCTGAAGCCACTTTGAGGGGTCTATATGATAGAAAATACCCAAAAGTGACACCATTCTAAAAACTGCACCCCTCAAGGTGCTCAAAACCACATTCAAGAAGTTTATTAACCCTTCAGGTGTTTCACAGGAATTTATTAAATATTTTTTAAAAAAAAAGAACATTTAACTTTTTTTCACAAAAAAATTACTTCAGGTCCATTTTTTTTTTATTTTACCAAGGGTAACAGGAGAAATTGGACTGCAAAAGTTATTGTGCAATTTGTCCTGAGTACGCTGATACCTGATATGTGGGGGGTACCACTGTTTCGGCACATGGCAGAACTCAGAAGGGAAGGAGCGCCGTTTGACTTTTTCAATGCAAAATTGGCTGGAATTCAGATCGGACGCAGTGTCACGTTTGGAGAGCCCCTGATGTACCTAAACAGTGGAAACCCCCCTATTCTAACTTCATCCCTAACCCCAACACACCCCTAACCATAACCCTAGCCCTAATGGGAAAATGGAAATATTTTTTTTTTATTTTATTATTTTTCCCTAAGTAAGGTGGTGATAACGGGGGGTTTGATTTACTATTTATGGCGGTTTTTATGTTTGGCGGCTGTCACACGCTAAAAGACCCTTTTTATTGTAAAAATAGTTTTTGCATCACCACATATTGAGAGCTATAATTTTTCCATATTTTGACCCACAGAGTCATGTGAGGTCTTATGTTTTGCGGGACGAGTTGACGTTTTTATTGGTACCATTTTCGGGCATGTGACATTTTTTGATCGCTTTTTATTCCGATTTTTGGGACACAGAATGAACAAAAACCAGCGTTTCCTGAATTTCTTTTGGGGGGTGCGTTTGCACCGTTCCGCGTGCGGTAAAATTGATAAAGCAGTTTTATTCTTCGGGTCAGTACAGTTACAGCGATACCTCATTTATCTCTTTTTTTATGTTTTGGCGCTTTTATGCACTGAAAACAATTTTATATAAAAAATAATTATTCTGTGAGCTATAACTTTTATAACTTTTATATTTTTTTGCTGATGATGCTGTATGGCGGCTCGTTTTTTGCGGGACAAGATGACGTTTTCAGCGGTACCATGGTTATTTATATCCGTCTTTTTGATCGCGCGTTATTGCACTTCTTGTTCGGCGGTATGATGATAAAGCATTATTTTTTGCTTCGTTTTTTATTTTTATTTTTTAAGAGGTTCAACAAAGGGGTTAATTAGTGGGACAGTTTTATAGGGCGGGTAGTTACGGATGCAGAGCTACCAAATATGTGTACTTTTATTTATTTTTTTTTTTAAAAAATGAATTTATTAGGGAATATATATATATATATATATATATATATATATATATATATATATATATATATATATATATATATATATATATATATATATTTTTTTTTTTTTTTTTTTTTTTTTTTTTAAATTTATTTAGTGATTTTTTTATAAATTATTTTTAAACTTTTTTTTTAACTTTATTACATTGTCCCAGGGGGGACATGAATGTCATGTGACAGATCGCTGATCTGTCACATCACAGATCGTTGTGAGAGATCAGCGATCTGTCACAGACAGTGCTGCAGTCTTCCTCATGCTGGCGCTTTGCAGGCATGAGGAAGCCGCCTCCCTGCAGGCCCCGAAGGTCCCCGCCGCCATTTTGGATTCGGGGACCTGCAGGGAAGGAGGCCCCCGCAGCAGTGATGCACATCGCGCTGCTGTGGGGGTCTCAGGGAAGCACGGAGGGAGCCTCCTTGCCGATGCATCCCTAAACCCCCGTTACACTGCGAACGTGTTTGATCGCAGTGTGCCAGGAGTTAACGTGTCGGGGCAGTTCGTGACCGCCCCTGATACATAGTGTCGGGTGTCAGCTGTGATAATCAGCTGACACCCGGCCGCGATCAGCTGCATTCCCCCCGTGAGTGCAGCTGATCGCGCTAGACGTACTATCCCGTCCTTGGGACTTAGGTCCCAGGTCACATGGACGGAATAGTACGTCTAATGTAGGAAAGGTGTTAATATCGGCTTTTTCTGGAGTTTTTCATGTAATATAGGAAAGACTAAGGGAGAAATAAACCCCATAAATCACTGTACATGGAGACTTTGGGATCAGATCATTTCTGTCCGTTGTGTTTGTGGAAACTAAAAATCTTTTCTAAAAGCCTCAAACTTCTGTGTGTGACTCAGAGCTGAGATCTAACGTGATGGAAGATTCCAGTGCGGGGAAGACGGGAAACCTTCATATAGACGGCCGGTGGGGATGGAGGCAGTGACCGACTCTGGCTACATCTGTCTCTAGAGCCGCAGTAGAAGATGAAGATGTCGTCCTCATCATGAAGGAGTTATTTCTCATGTCGCGTGTAATGAATATCTCCTGCAGTATTGCTAATGCCGATTCCAGTGTCGGTAATGAGACGAGAATTAGCGTTATGGAAGATGAGTCTATGAGGAACGTGTTCAGCTGCCGACTCCGAGGAGGAAACTGCTTGTTGTCTGTGGCCTAAATATATAGGTTTTATTAGTAGATGTCAGGGAAGAAAACTAAACCCTGTAAGATAATAAATCTCCTCATATGTTTCCCTTATTATCTCCAGTAATTGTATTATTACACAGGATTCTTATGGTGTTACATCGGATCATCTTCTTCTCATTCAGGTCTCTACAATATCGGATCCTCTCAGTGAAAATCTTCTACAGAAGAGAATTTTCCTGATTTACCCATCAAGGATGGATATGGACAGAGACAAGATGGCGGAGAGGATGTTACACCTCACCCTAGAGATCCTCTTCCGTCTCACTGGAGAGGTGAGAGATTCTGATGACGTCACATTACATCATTCTTATCTATGGGAATAACAGATGGACAGAACTGGAGAGGTGAGGACTCTGGGAATGTCTGTAGTGAGATTTATTAATGTGTCTCTCCATAACCAGGATTACACAGTGGTGAAGAAGACCTCTAGTGATCGCTGTCAGGACCCTGTGTCTGAGGAATGGGGAAGACTCCTGAGCCCAATCACGGGGCCTCCACCTCACGCCCTGATCCATGAGGACATCAATGACCAGAAGATCCTAGAACTCACCTACAAGATGATTGAGCTGCTGACTGGAGAGGTGACACTGCTGAGAATGCTGGGACATTATACAGTAACACTATGAAGGGATCGGGGGGATGACGGTATCATTGTGTGTGTCAGGTTCCTATAAGGTGTCAGGATGTCGCTGTCTATTTCTCCATGGAGGAGTGGGAGTATTTAGAAGGACACAGAGATCTGTACAAGGACGTCATAATGGAGGTTCCCCAGCCCCTCACATCTCCAGGTAATAGACAGGACTAAATACACACGGCCTATAATTATCTGTATGTAGAGAATGAATTCAGTCCCTGTATGTGTTTCCTCCAGATCTATCCAGTAAGAGGACAACACCAGAGAGATGTCCCCGTCCTCTTCTTCCACAGGACTGTAACCAAGAAGATCCCAGTGCTCCTCAGGATCATCAGGTAGATGGAGAGAAGGTGTCAGGAGATCTCCCCTGTGATGTGTAGACGGCTGTGAAGGTCTTGTGCTCAGTCTTGTTTTATCCACCAGTATTATATGTTTTATACTTGTGTAATGAGAACGGTGGAGATGGCAGGATTAGAGCTGATCATAGATGGGACTTCTCCATCTGTCTGTGACTTTTACAATATTTGTTTCAGGGTGAAGATCTGACCCATATTAATACTACAGAGACAGATGTGAGAGATGATGAGTGGTGTAAAGAGGAGATTCCCACATATGACTACCCAGGTGAGTAGTAACCATTGAATGCAGAGAAGTCACAGATTCCTCTCAGTCACCGGCTGTGGCTGCTTTATCGGTGGTGTAGTCCGGCCGTATTACCATGATCACCATTTTGCCTCTAGACCACAACATTCTCCTCCACCCAAAACTGTTCAAATGACTTTGGGCATTGAAAGCCCTTTTCTATAGAACTTACAACCAATTACATTGTTTTTGGTCCTAAGGAATTCAGATTACTGCACAATCTCTCCTGAAATGGGGAGCAATATTATTTCCTCTAATCTTCTGCTCAGGATTCATAGTAGCTCCAATGGTCCACCATAAATGAGGGCAACTCTGGTTTACTGTTGTGTAATCTGTATTTGTAGTTTTCAGTTAATGAGATTCTCATTCTCTGGGGCGGGGCTGTGGGCGGGGCTTTATGTGGTGCTCTGATTACATACTCATCTGTATTGGCTTATGACAGGTCGCTGACCCCTCACTGACCTGCCCCCATTATTACATAATGCATATAATAGCATTGATATTATTGGTGATAATGCCTATAATATTGTGGCTATTGTGAGGCTTAGAAAAAAATTACATCCAGCAAAATGTCACCGGCGATGGCGGCACCTGCGCAGTAGCATCTATATCAACTATATCAATTTTTATTGTTAGGAAGTTATAAGGGTTAAAAGTTGACCAGCGATTTCTCATTTTTACAACAAAATTTACAAAACCATTTTTTAGGGACCACCTCACATTTGATGTGAGTTTGGGGGGTCAATATGACAGAAAATACCTAAAAGTGACACCATTCTAAAGAGTGCACCCCTCAAGGGGCTCAAAACCACATTCAAGAAGTTTATTAACCCTTCAGGTGCTTCACAGGAATGAATGGAATGTGGAAGGAAAAAATAAACATTTACTTTTCTTTCACGCAAATTTTCCTTTACACCTAATTTTTTTTACTTTCACAAGGGTAACAGGAGAAAATGGACAATACATTTTGTTTTGCAATTTCTCCTGAGCATGCCGATACCCCATATGTGGGGGAAATCTACTGTTTGGGCGCACGGCAGGGCTCGGAAGGGAAGGCGCAGCATTTGACTTTTTGAATGTAAAATATGCTGTAATAATTAGCAGTTGCCATGTCGTGTTTGGAGAGCCCCTGATGTGCCTAAACAGTGGAAACTCCCAAAAAGGGACCCCATTTTTTAAACTAGACCCCTTAGGGAACTTATCCAGATGTGTATTGAGCACCTTGAACCCACAGGTGCTTCACAGACGTTTATAACATGGCGCCATGCAAATAAAAGAAAAAAAAAAAAAGATTTTTCACAAATCTTTTTGGCTCCATATTTTGCATTTTCATAAGGGTAACAGGAGAAATTGCTCCATACAGTTTGTTGTGCAATTTCTCCTGAGCACGCCGATACCCCATATGTGGGGGTAAACCACTGCTTGGGCGCATGGCAGAGCTTGGAAGGGAAGGAGCGCCATATTGGAGAGCAGATTTTGCTGGAATTGTTTGTGGGTGACATGTCACATTGTCAGAGCCCCTGAGGTGCCAGAACAGCATAAGCCCCCAAAAGTGACTGCATTTTACCAAATACTTCCCTGAATGAATTCTTCTAGTGGTGCAGTGAGCATACTGACACCACAGCTGTTCCATAGAAAATTATACCATTGGGCAGTGAAGAAGAAATAATTACATTTTTACCACTAAAATGTTGTTTTAACCCCAGATTTTACATTGGAAAATAGGTAGATAGGTAAAGGGTCACTACACCCAGAGATGAATTCCCTCCTGAAGTGACCCCATTTTGGAAATGACACCCCTCTGGGAATTCATCTATGGATATAGTGACCATTTTCCCTACATGGATGATTTCCAGAAACTCATAGTAGAAGTTTCACAGCAAAAATGTCATTGTAGTGCCCAATATATTGTGCCCAGCTTGTGTCTCTGGAGACCTCCCCCCACCTACCCCCGGAAATTGTTACGTCAGCTCTACTCAAATGTGTCTGTCACTAAATAAACCAAATGCTTGAATGTCAAAACAGTTCAAAAACGTGGTTCTGTGTGGAAGATTGTAAAGCCGTCATGGAGGCATAAGGCTGGCAATGATGGGCATTGTGGGTAATAATAGCGGGGATCATGCCTCATTCCTCTCTAGGAACATACACGACATCTTCTCTGGGGGTTCTTTCTTGTTTCAGTTACTGGGATGAGTGCAATAAAATGTCGCTCAGTGAGTCTTCTGACATCTTCACATTCTAAAGGACTGGCGGGGACAAAATTATCAAAAACAAGATTTTCAGTGACCTTTTCCTGATAATGAAGGAAAGTATCTGCATTTCCGGCTTTTTTGTATAACACAAAAGAATTATATGTGGCCACCTGAAACAAATACATGACTAACTTTTTATACCAGATATATGATTTTCTTGATACCTGGTATGGCTGTAGAACCTGATCTGCAAGGTCCACACCCCCATATATTTGTTGTAGTCAGTGACAGACACAGGTTTTGGAGTAGTGGATCCCTGTTGGTCTGCAGTGGCCCTTGTGGCATCTGTGTGGATCGAGCTCAGGATAAAAATATCTTTATCCTTATACTTAAGGACAAGCAGCTCTCCATTGTGTAAAGCCCCTGACTGCCCCTTTCAGAACTTTTTGCTGACCAATGATTGTGGAAACCCCTGACGGTCTTTGTGAATGGTCCCACAAGCCCCTATGTTATGTTCAACCAGACTTTTAAATAGGGGTATGCTGGTGTAGTAGTTGTCAACATACAGATTGTAGCCTTTTTGTAAAAATGGAGTTATCAGCTCCCCAACCATTTTTCCAGATGTCCCCAGATAAGTAGGGCATCCTGGTGGGTTTACTTGGCTATCTTTCCCCTCATAAATGTGAAAAGCTGATGTGTATCCGGTTGAACTCTCGCACATTTTATAGAGCTTTATTCCGAACCTTGCCCTCTTAGAAGGAATAAATTGCTTGAGGTGCAGTCTTCCTTTCAATTTTACAAGGGACTCATCAATGGAAATGTTTTCTGTTGGGGTGTAGAGCTTTAAGAACTTTTCTGTCAAGTCTTTGATGATGGGTCTGATTTTGAATAGTCTGTCATGTTCTGGGGCATCTCTGGGCAGGCATTGACTATTGTCATTAAAATGCCAAAATCTCATGAGCATTTCATAATGGGTCCTAGGAGAACGGCAGGAAACATAAGGGTGGCTTGAACAGGGCGGTTGGACCAATAGGACCGAATGCTCGTTTTTTTAACAAGCCTCATAATGAATGTAAGTCCTAAAAATGTTTTCATTTCTAGGACATTAGTTGGTGTCCATAAATTTGACCTAGCATAATCGGATCGTGGATTCTGGCTGATGAATTTGGACGCATATAAATTTGTAGGACAATATGCTCTAGCAAGCTATCTGTCAGAAAGAAATTTAAAAAAATAATTGGTCCAAAATTTTCCACCTCCACATTTATACCAAGAATGGCATTAAAATTAGGGATGAATGGAGTAGCCGAATCTGAAGCCTCCCATCTGGGAAATGCTACATCAAGAGGCAAAGCCCCTTGGACATTGGTGTGCGGCAATTCCCGAGCACTAGGGACAGCGCTAGTACTGGGCATTGTTCCCTGAGTTGGAGACATTTCTCCAGAAGCGCTATTTGTCCTTCTTGTTGTACTGGTCCTTGTGTGTGAGGATGGACCAGAATCACTGCTCATTTCTGAGCTATCACTGTCGCTGCTACTAAAGCCCTTGAAATCCACATCGCCATCTGACACTGCACTTTCTTCACTGTCAGAACATAAAAGTGCATAAGCCTCCTCTGTACTATAATACTGACGGACCATTTTATTCATTTTTATTTTTTTACCGAAAATTGAAAACTACGACGTGACCAAATAATTGGGGAAGCATTTGAGTAAAGCCTAATTCTTTAGCCTAACCCTAACTTTAGAAGAAACCCTAGCTTTAGTCCCAACACTAACCCTAACTATAGCACTAACCCTAACCTGCCTTATCTGTTTTTTACTTTATAGCACAATCGCTGACTGACACAGCTGTTGGCAGCAGCACTTGTAACACTGCTTCTCCTCTAATCTCTCACTGACAGGAGATCTGAGGAGAAACAGCGTTTTTGTGGGGCAGATCGCTCGGGAAAGTTGATTGCTGCAACAAACTTTCCTAGTGATTTGACTCATTGGCTGGTGTGACGCTGACGTCATCAGGACCTGAACAAATCAGGTCTCGATGAGGTCATGGATCACAAGAAGCGTTGTGCGGTGAAATCCCCTAGTTATAAGGTACGTGGGGTCCCGATGAGCACAAAACTGCCGACCGTAGACAAACGTCCACGCTGCACAAAGTCCTGCTAGCGCCGATGTTTATCTAACGTTGGTGGTCATGAAGCGGTTAAGTTAAGGGTACCATCATTTCTGTCCAGGCCTATTTCATGATTTTTATTTTTTTTTTAATTCTGTGGAAGCATGGTTGAAAAGCAATGTCTGACTTTCATTTGCTCATTTTCATTTTTATTTATTATTACTTTTGTCAGATTCAAGTTATTTCTGTGACCATTGTGGGTTTTTCTGTCATTAAACGAGGGGTACCAACAATTTTGACCAGTTGTGTAGGAGGAGTGAATATTTTGACTCCACAGCCACTTTCTGGAAATTAACACACAGTGGATGTTGGAGAGTGAATTACACATTTGCCATTTTATTATCCAGCACATAGTGCCCAGATTGTGCTCCAGGAGACACACACCACAAATTAAGTGGATTCTTCTCACTATAATATTGCTAAATACAGGGATCCTAAATGTTGTTTGCGCACACTGCAAGACTCCGAAGTGAGAGCGGATTTTGCCGGATTGGTTTATAGAAACCTTGCTGCTTTTCAACAGCCTTTGAGCCACTAATAGTGCGGGAACCTCTGTTTTTCCATTGACAGATGATGGACCTGAGTGGGGACTTGTTTTTTGTGAGATGAGAATTGGTATTATTTTCACCTACATAACATTGATTGGTTTCTTTATATTTGATATTTGGGAGGCAGAATGAACAAACAGTTGAACACCACACACTACTGGCTCATCCAGCAAGGTTTTCTATTAGACTGTGAACTGTCATTGTCTTGGTAAATAATTAAAGTTTTTACATAGCTTGCCGTTTTTATGGACAGTTTAAGTAGAAATGTTCAAAAATATTAAACTCAAGGATATTTTATTAAAAATAATTGATTTTTTTATCTTAGCAGATGACTGTACCAGGAGATCAGAGGGACAGCTGACATCTTCAAGTTTTAAATCTGATGATCTTGAGATCCTACAAGATACAACTGAAGTGAATGCCATTACTCCAGATATACCATCATCCATTCACAGCAAAGATCTGTCATCTGATCCTATGAAACAGGTCCCATCTTCTGATTCATTACTGACTACTAAGGAGAATCAAAGTCACAAAAGAGGCAATGAAAAACAAACTGCTCCTAAGGCAAAGAAGCTTTTTTCATGTTCAGAATGTGGGAAATGTTTTGCACGTAAATCACTGCTTGTTGCTCACCATAGAACTCACACAGGGGAGAAGCCTTTTTCATGTTCAGAATGTGGGAAGTATTTTGCACGTAAATCACTGCTTGTTACTCACCATAGAACTCACACAGGTGAGAAGCCTTTTTCATGTTCAGAATGTGGGAAATGTTTTGCACGTAAATCAAATTTTGTTATTCACCATAGAACGCACACAGGGGAGAAGCCTTTTTCCTGTTCAGAATGTGGGAAATGTTTTAATGAGAAATCTAATTTTGTTACACACCACAGAATGCACACAGGGGAGAAGCCTTTTTCCTGTTCAGAATGTGGGAAATGTTTTGCACGTAAATCGCTGCTTGTTGCTCACCATAGAACTCACACAGGGGAGAAGCCTTTTTCCTGTTCAGAATGTGGGAAATGTTTTAATCAGAAATCGGTTCTTGATAGACACCGGAGAGCTCACACAGGAAAGAAGCCTTTTTCCTGTTCAGAATGTGGGAAATGTTTTACACATAAATCAGATTTTGTTACACACCATAGAACGCACACAGGAGAGAAGCCTTTTTCATGTTCAGAATGTGGGAAATGTTTTCACAAAAAATCACTTTTTCTTATTCACCATAGAACTCACACAGGAGAGAAGCCTTTTTCCTGTTCAGAATGTGGGAAATGTTTTAACAAGAAATGGCATCTTGTTAGTCACCAGAGAACTCACACGGGGGAGAAGCCATTTTCCTGTTCAGAATGTGGGAAATGTTTTAACCAGAAAAGGAATCTTAATGAACACCAAAGAACTCACACAGGAGAGAAGCCTTTTTCCTGTTCAGAATGTGGGAAATGTTTTAACCAGAAATGGCATCTTGTTAGTCACCATAGAACTCACACGGGGGAGAAGCCATTTTCCTGTTCAGAATGTGAGAAATGTTTTAACCAGAAATGGCATCTTGATCGCCATCAGAGCAGTCACACAGGGGAGAAACCTTTTTCCTGTTCAAAATGTGGGAAATGTTTTAACCAGAAAGGTAATCTTAATGAACACCAAAGAACTCACACAGGAGAGAAGACTTTTTCATGTTCAGAATGTGGGAAATGTTTTAACCAGAAAGGGAATCTTGATATACACCAAAGAACTCACACAGGGGAGAAGCCTTTTTCCTGTTCAAAATGTGGGAAATGTTTTAACTAGAAAGGGAATCTTAATGAACACCAAAGAACTCACACAGGAGAGAAACCTTTTTCCTGTTCAGAATGTGGGAAATGTTTTAACAAGAAATGGCATCTTGTTAGTCACCAGAGAACTCACACGGGGGAGAAGCCATTTTCCTGTTCAGAATGTGGGAAATGTTTTAACCAGAAAAGGAATCTTAATGAACACCAAAGAACTCACACAGGAGAGAAGCCTTTTTCCTGTTCAGAATGTGGGAAATGTTTTAACCAGAAATGGCATCTTGTTAGTCACCAAAGAACTCACACGGGGGAGAAGCCATTTTCCTGTTCAGAATGTGGGAAATGTTTTAACCAGAAATGGCATCTTGATAGCCATCAGAGCAGTCACACAGGGGAGAAACCTTTTTCCTGTTCAAAATGTGGGAAATGTTTTAACCAGAAAGGGAACCTTAATGAACACCAAAGAAGTCACACAGGAGAGAAGACTTTTTCATGTTCAGAATGTGGGAAATGTTTTGCACATAAATCACTGCTTGTTACTCACCATAGAACTCACACAGGAGAGAAGCCTTTTTCCTGTTCAGATTGAGGGAAATATTTTATCCGGAAAGAGAATCTTGTTAGACATCAGAGCAGTCACACAGGGGAGAAGCCTTTTTCCTGTTCAGAATGTGGGAAATGTTTTGCACGTAAATCACTGCTTGTTACTCACCATAGAACTCACACAGGGGAGAAGCCTTTTTCCTGTTCAGATTGTGGGAAATATTTTAACCGGAAAGGGAATCTTGTTAGACATCAGAGCAGTCACACAGAGAAGCCTTTTTCATTTTCTTATTGTGGGAAATATTTTACTTGGAAATCAACTGTTAATAAACATCAGAGATGTCACATAAGGGAGAAGCCTTTTTTATGTTCATAATGGTGAAATAGTTTTAACGGCGAGTACTCCAGCAGCTGTGCTCTGCTTGTGAGCAACGCATTATGTCCCTGCCATGTGCTGCTTCCAAGCATAAAGCAGTTGCTGGTATCAGAGCAGGATTCAGCAAGGGAGCGCCGGGTAGGTAAGTGTAATGCTTTTTTCTTAATGTTTTGTGATGGGGCCATGGATACCAGGATGGGGGCCAATTATAAGGATTGGGCTATGCATAGCAGGACTGGAATGGGGTGCCAGTCATACCCCAAATAGTGATGGTGCCCTGCATACTAGGAAGAGATGGGGGCCCTGCATACCAGGATAAGGATGGGGGCCATGCATACTACGATGAGATGGGGCACTGCATACCAGGAGCGGGATGGGGCCAATCATGCCACAATAGGATGGGACCCTGCATACTAGGATAAGGATGGGGCCATGCATACTACGATGAGATGGGGCACTGCATACCATGAGTGGGATGGGGCCAATCATGCCACAATAGGATGGGACCCTGCATACTAGGATAAGGATGGGCCCATGCATACTAGGATAGGGATGAGGGATCTATGTATACCAGGGTAGGGATGAGGGGGCCATGTGTATCAGAATAGGGATGAGGGGACCATATATACCAGGATAAGGGATATTAAGTACAGAATTAACCACATTTTTTGCTTCAATTTTTTTTTTCCTAATTTCCTCAAAACCTAGGTGTGTCTTATAGTCCAAAAAACACGGTATATATATTTTTTTTTCTCAGTGAACTCATTCCTTATGTTTGGCCTCATTAAAATAAAAACACTCATACTCCGCTGGCGTGCCGGCTCCACTTCAGCGGTGTTGAGACTCACTGTCCCGGGGCTTATGTGAGGTTCTCACATCACACGAGCCCTGCACCCAATCAGCGGCAGCTTCACTGCTCCTTCCTTCGGACATATTGAACATCAACATGAAGCCAGGGCTGCGGCTGCTCTCTGACGGCTTCATGATGCTTGATTTGTCCGAAGGTGGGGACAGTGACATCAGCGCTGATTGGGCACAGGGCTCACATGATGTAAAAATCTCAAGAGACCCAAGAAAGCAGGTACCGACAACCTTTTTAAACATCAAAAATCCCACACAGGGAAAAGTCATTATTATACCTAGAGTGTGAGAAATGAATTACAGGAAAATCGTATTTTGTTGACCTTCAAAAATAACTCAGACGAGGAGAACCTATATATATTATTCACAAATTGTACAAAAACATGATGCACGCGGCGTGCGTTCAAGATGGAATATTATATGGGAGTTTTATAGAATAAATTCAAGGTGAGATCATTATATGGGAGTTTTATAGAATAAATTCAAGGTGAGAATATTATATGGGAGTTTTATAGAATAAATTCAAGGTGAGATTATTATATGGGAGTTTTATAGAATAAATTCAAGGTGAGAATATTATATGGGAGTTTTATAGGATAAATTCAAGGTGAGAATATTATATGGGAGTTTTATAGGATAAATTCAAGGTGAGAATATTATATGGGAGTTTTATAGGATAAATTCAAGGTGAGAATATTATATGGGAGTTTGTTAGGATAAATTCAAGGTGAGAATATTATATGGGAGTTTTATAGGATAAATTCAAGGTGAGAATATTATATGGGAGTTTTATAGGATAAATTCAAGGTGAGAATATTATATGGGAGTTTTATAGGATAAACCAAATACCAACAGAAAATAAACGACCCAAAACAAATATCAGTAAAAATAACTCCTCTTCATTAGGTAAAGTATGAAAGAATTGCTCCATATTCCGATACCCGTCGCATCTTCATTTTTCATGATCTTGCGTTGGGTGAAGGCTTATTTTTTTGTGGGCCGAGCTGACGTTTTTAATGATACCATTTTGGTGCAGATACGATCTTCTGATCGCCTGTTATTGTATTTTAATGCAATAGTGTGGCAACCAAAAAAACTTAATTCTGGCATTTTTTTACGTTTTTTCTCATTACGTCGTTTAGTGATCGGGTTAATTCATTTTTTATG
The DNA here is from genome assembly GCF_039654945.1 of Dendrobates tinctorius. NCBI lineage: Eukaryota > Metazoa > Chordata > Amphibia > Anura > Dendrobatidae > Dendrobates > Dendrobates tinctorius. The sequence goes on from NW_027361685.1 coordinate 822,890, forward strand.
TTGATAGATCGGGTGATTCTGAATGCAGCAATACCAAATATGTATATTTTTTTATTGTTTTATTTTAAATGGGGCAAAAGGGTGAATTTGAACTTTTATATTTTTTTTACATTTTTTAATATTTTTAAAAACATTTTTTTTTTACTTTTGGCATGCAGCATTGTTCCTTAATTAACCAGACAACTATTTTTTAGCAAACGAAGAATAATAGAATGTTATCTGTATATTGGCTTTAAATTTAAGTGTTGATTTCTGGTTGGTCAAGAAAACAGACTTTTGTGTGTGTAAGCCGGTGATATTGACTTTTATTGTGCGCTTATCCTTGATCACTAGTGATGTTTGCTGATATGCTAATTATGCCTTGTGTTATGGAGCCAGTTTGTTGACTTCTGTAGCAGAGAGGGAAAACTGATGCAAATAGTTTAAGTAATTAAGTAATCCTACTTGTTCTCATCTCCATTCTTACCCTTTATGTAAATACTGAATGAGGGACACTTGTTAAGTGTGCAAATAGGTTACATGCCTCTGTATAAAGAGACAAAGAGAGAAACAGCCAGAGAGATTCTGCCAAGACATCCATACATCCCAAAAGGACCAGAGACAGGACAGCAGCCATTTACATCATGGCTCCATCACGAAGGTCACGGATCTATCATTCCATAGGAAACAACCTAGGGGTTTTCAGCCTTGGTTGGAAGAATACAGATCTGCTCCATTGACCATCGCTGAACCATGGATATGTTTGGAGAAGCCAGGTTGTGTTCCTCAGATCAACTGGCCTTGCACCTTGTATGGACTCAATGGACTGTCATCTTCCTACACTTGTTGTTACCCCGTCTCTGTGTTCGTGCCACAGGTGGAGTAGTTGACAGCTGACATGTGCCGAAAAAGATGTGGGCTCAGCGACGGAGCCCACATCAATGGAAGGGAGTCCGACATTGGCGTACATTTATGCCCAATGTCGGAAAGGGATTAAAGGGGATTGTTTTTACAGAGACAGAAGTGGTAATCAATCATGTATACATACAGATAATTACAAAACTACACAGCTTCTAATGGTAAATAGTATAGAGTTAAGACAAGAAAATATCATTTGTGTAAACCATGTGTAGATATAAAAATTCAGGCAAATGTCAAATGTTGTAGCTCCACAAATAATTAAGAGTGGTGTAAGGTATGAAAGTGTGGTGTACTTAATTATTTGTACCAACTGGGGGTCTGTATGTGGGAGAGACAGGGCAAAAACTTAGAACAAGGATGAATTCTCACAACTACACAATAAGAGAAAAAAGAATAGATCTACCTGTGGCAAAATATTTTTGTAGCCCTGATCACAGCACCATGGACATGAAATTACTTGTATTAAAAAGGTAACTTCAATTCTCAGAGAAACAGAAGGATCTGGGAGTATAAACTCATGACAGCCTTTGACACTCTCAATGCAGGAATGAATGTGTCGCATGGATTCATGTCTTTTTATATCAATTAAGGAATTTTCTCCTCAGACCTTGTTGGGTATCACAACACAGAACCAGACCCCTATCAGGGGACAATAAAACTTTCACACTCCTAATATATGAACTGTTCAAATATTTATGGCCACCACTGTTTATCCCTCTCCCATAATGATAGTTCTACTTCACGTCATTTGTCTTACCTATTGCATTATGTCTGTGCTATGTGATTCTTCAGATTTTGTATTATTCTATGCCTGAAGAGACCTGAGTAGTCTGGAAAGCTTGCAATGTGTTACCATCTTTTCAGTTAGCCATTAACCCCTTTACCCCCAAGGGTGGTTTGCACGTTAATGCCCGGGCCAATTTTTACAATTCTGACCACTGTCCCTTTATGGGGTAATAACTCTGGAACGCTTCCATGGATCCCGGTGATTCTGACATTGTTTTCTCATTATATATTTTACTTCATGTTAGTGGTAAAATTTCTTTGACATGACTTGCATTTATTTGTGAAAAAAATGGAAATTTGGTGGAAAATTTTAGCGTTTTCCAATTTTGAATTTTCATGCCCATTAACCCCTTCACGACCAATGATGCCACATAGGCGTCATGAAACCTGGTTCAAATCTGACCAGTGATGCCTATGTGGCGTCATGACTTCAAAGCCCCCCTGCGGGTCGGGTGACCGGGGTCACTGAAAGGTCACCCGACCCGCAGATACAGGGGGCTTTGTAATTCACCACAGGGGGCGTGGCTTCGCCCCCACGTGGCTACGATCGCTCTGATTGGCTGTTAAAAGTGAAACAGCCAATCAGAGCGATAGTAATATTTCATCAATGAAAATTGATGAAATATTACAATCCAGCCATGTCCGACGCTGCTGTAGCATCGGACATGGCTGGAGACACCGATTCCACCCCCCCCACTGGCGATCGCCCCCCCGCAACTGAATGACTGCGGCGATCTGCCGCCGCTGTCATCATCTGCCCCCCTCCCATTCCCTCTGCTCCCCGCCAGCCTCTGATCCCTCCTCACCCCCCCGGTACCTCCTGAGTCCCCCCGTCCCTCCCGGTGTCCCTCGGGTCCGGATGATGGGCGCCGCCATCTTTGAAAATGGCGGGCGCATGCGCAGTGCGCCCCCCCGAATCTGCCGGCTGCAGATTCCATTCTTTCATTTTGATCACTCTCACAGTGATCAAAATGAAAGAAAAAGTAAATAAACCCCCTGATTATCACCCCCATAGGTAGGCAGAACTAATAAAATAAAGAAAATATTTTTATTTTTATTTTTCCATTAGGGTTAGGGTTAGGGTTGAAAAGAGGGTTAGGGTTAGGGTTGAAAAGAGGGTTAGGGTTAGGGTTAAAAAGAGGGTTAGGGTTAAAAAGAGGGTTAGGGTTAGGGTTGGAAAGAGGGCTGGGTTGGAAAGAGGGTTAGGGTTGGAAAGAGGGTTAGGGTTAGGATTGGAAAGAGGGTTAGGGTTGGAAAGAGGGTTAGGGTTGGAAAGGGTTAGGGTTGGAATTAGGGTTAGGGTTGGAATTAGGGTTAGGGTTGTGGTTAGGGTTATGGTTAGGGTTGGGATTAGGGTTCGGGGTCTGTTGGGGTTAGGGTTATGGTTAGGGTTGGAATTAGGGTTAGGGATGTGTTGGGGTTAGGGCTGTGTTTAGGGGTGTGTTGGGGTTAGGGCTGGAGTTAGAATTGAGGGGTTTCCACTGTTTAGGCACATCAGGGGGTCACCAAACGCGACATGGTGCAACCATTGATTCCAGCCAATTTTGCGTTCAAAAAGTTAAACGGTGCTTCCTCCCTTCCAAGCCCCGATGTGTGCCCAAACAGTGGTTTACCCCAACATATGGGGTATCAGCGTACTCAGGAAAAATTGCACAACAACTTTGGGTGTCTAATTTCTCCTGGTACCCTTGGGAAAATAAAAAATTGGGGGCTAAAAAAATATTTTTGTGGAAAAAATTTTTTTTTTAATTTTCACGTATCTGCGTTATAAACTTCTGTGAAGCACTTGGGGGTCCAAAGTTCTCACCAGGCATCTAGATAAGTTACTTGGGAGGTCTAGTTTCCAAAATGGGGTCACTTGTGGGGGGTTTCTATTGTTTAGGCACATCAGGGGCTCTGCAAACATAATGACGACCGCAGACCATTCCATCAAAGTCTGCATTTCAAAACGCCACTATTTCCATTCCGAGCCCTTACGTGTGCCCAAACAATAGTTCCCCCCCATATATGGGGCACCAGCGTACTCAGGACAAACTGTACAACAACTTTTGGGGTCCAATTTATCCTGCTACCCTTGTGGAAAAAAAAATTGCTGGCTAAAAATCATTTTTTTTGAGGAAAAAAAAATATTTTTTATTTTCACGGCTCTGCGTTATAAACTTCTGTGAAGCGCTTGGGGGTTCAAGGTGCTCACCACACATCTAGATAAGTTCCTTGGGGGGTCTAGTCTCCAAAATGGGGTCACTTGTGGGGGGGGTTCCACAGTTTAGGTACATCTGTTAGGTGGATTCATAACTGGCTTAGTGATCAGACCCAAAGAGTGGTCGTAAATGGCTGCACATCCAGTTGGAAGAATGTCTCAAGTGGGGTACCACAGGGCTCTGTCCTGGGCCCTGTATTGTTCAACATCTTTATCAACGATTTAGATGAAGGAATTGAGGGTAAACTGATTAAATTTGCTGATGACACAAAGCTAGGAGGGATAGCTAATACTAGAGAAGAGAGAGAGAGGATTCAAAAAGATTTAAATAAACTGGAGAAGTGGGCAGCAACTAACAGAATGGTTTTTAACAGGGAGAAATGCAAAGTACTACATCTGGGCAATAAAAATGGAAAAAGCATATATAGAATGGGAGGAATAGGGCTAAGTGACAGCACATGTGAAAAAGACTTGGGTATACTAATAGATCACAGACTGAATATGAGTCAACAGTGTGATGCAGCAGCAAAAAAGGCAAATGCAATTCTAGGATGTATTAACAGAAGCATACAGTCTAGATCACGTGAAGTCATTATTGCCCTCTACTCCTCTTTGGTCAGACCTCATCTGGAATATTGTGTCCAGTTTTGGGCACCACATTTTAAAAAAGACATCAACAAACTGGAGCAAGTTCAGAAAAGAGCGACCAGAATGGTGACCGGTCTGCAAACCCTGTCTTATGAGGAAAGGTTGCAGGATTTGGGAATGTTTAGTTTGCAAAAGAGAAGACTGAGAGGAGACTTAATAGCTGTCTACAAATATCTAAAGGGCTGTCACATTGTAGAAGGATCAACTTTATTCTCATTTGCACAAGGAAAGACTAGAAGCAATGGGATGAAACTGAATGGGAGGAGACACAGATTAGATATTAGAAAAAACTTTTTGACAGTTAGAGTGATCAATGAGTGGAACAGGCTGCCACGAGAAGTGGTGAGTTCTCCTTCAATGGAAGTCTTCAAACAGAGGCTGGACAGACATCTGACTGGGATGATTTAGCGAATCCTGCTTTGAACAGGGGGTTGGACCAGATGGCCCAGGAGGTCCCTTCCAACTCTACGATTCTATGATTCTATGATCAGGGGCTCTGCAAATGTAACATGACACCCGCAGACCATTCTATCAAAGTCAGCATTTCAAAATGTCACTACTTCCCTTCCGAGCCCCGACGTGTGCCCAAACAGTGGTTCCCCCCACATGTGGGGTACCAGCGTACTCAGGACAAACTGGACAACAAATTTTGGGGTCTAATTTATCCTGGTACCCTTGTGAAAATAAAAAATTGCGCACTAAAAAATAATTTTTTGAGGGAAAATTTTTTTTTTTTATTTTCACGGCTCTGCGTCATAAACTTTTGTGAAGCACTTGAGGGTTCCAGGTGCTCACTACACATCTAGATAAGTTCCTTAGGGGGTCTAGTTTCCAAAATGGGGTCATTTGTGGGGGAGCTCCAATGTTTAGGCACACAGGGGCTCTCCAAACACAACATGGTGTCCGCTAACGATTGGAAGTAATTTGCATTTCAAAAAGTCAAATGGCGCTCCTTCCCTTCTGAGCCCTGCCGTGTGCCCAAACAGTGGTTTCCCCCCACATATGGGGTACCAGCGTACTCAGGACAATCTGGACAACAACTTTTGTGGTCCAATTTCTCCTGTTAGCCTTGTGAAAATTAAAAATAGTGTGCTAAAAATCATTTTTGAGGAAAAAAAATTATTTTTTATTTTCACTGCTCTGTGTTATAAACTTTTGTGAAGCACTTGGGGGTTCAAAGTGCTCCCTACATGTCTACATAAGTTCCTTAGGGGGTCTAGTTTCCAAAATGGGGTCACTTGTGGGGGAGCTCCAATGTTTAGGTGCACAGGGGCTCTCCAAATGCGACATGGTGTCCGATAACGATTGGAGCTAATTTTCCATTCAAAAAGTCAAATGGTGCTCCTTGCCTTCCTGGCCATGCCGTGCACCCAAACAGTGGTTTATGACCACATATGAGGTATCGGTGTACTCAGGAGAAATTGCTCAACAAATTTTAGGATCCATTTTATCCTGTTGCCCATGCGAAAATGAAAAAACTGAGGCTAAAAGAAAATTTTTGTGAAAAAAAAGTATTTTTTTTTTTTTACAGATCAATTTGTGAAGTACCTGGGTGTTCAAAGTGATCAGTATGCATCTAGATAAGTTCCTTGGGGGGTCTAGTTTCCAAAATGGGGTCACTTGTGGAGGAGCTCCAATGTTTATGCACACAGGGGCTCTCCAAACACGACATGGCAACCGCTAAATATTCCAGCATATTTTCCATTCAAAAAGTCAAATGGCGCTCCTTCCCTTCTGAGCCGTGCCGTGCACCCAAACAGTGGTTTATGACCACATATGAGGTATCGTTGTACTCAGGAGTAATTGCCCAACAAATTTTAGGATCCATTTTATCCTGTTTCCCATGTGAAAATGAAAAAATTGATGCTAAAAGAAAATTTTTGTTGGAAAAATTAAAATGTCCATTTTTTCTTTCCACATTGCTTTAGTTCCTGTGAAACACCTGAAGGGTTAATAATCTTCTTGAATGTAGTTTTGAGTAGCTTGAGGGGTGCAGTTTTTAGAATGGTGTAACTTTTGGGTATTTTCTGCCATATAGACCCCTCAAAGTGACTTCAAATGTGAGGTGGTCCCTAAAAAAAATGGTTTTGTAAATTTTATTGTAAAAATGAGAAATCGCTGGTCAACTTTTAACCCTTATAACTTCCTAACAAAAAAATATTTTGTTTCCAAAATTGTGCTGATGTAAAGTAGACATATGGGAAATGTTTTTTAATAACTATTTTGTGTCACATAACTCTCTGGTTTAACAGAATTAAAATTCAAATTTTGAAAATTGCAAAATTTTCTAAATTTTCACCAAATTTCTGATTTTTTGACAAATAAACGCAAAAATTATCAACCTAAATTTACCACTAACATAAAGCCCAATATGTCACGAAAAAACAATCTCAGAATCGCTAGGATCCATTGAAGCGTTCCTGAGTTATTACCTCATAAAGGGACACTGGTCAGAATTGCAAAAAATGGCCTGGTCATTAAGGTCAAAATAGGCTTGGTCATGAAGGGGTTAATCACACAGATATGTCACACAAAAGACTTAATAACATTTCCCACATATCTACTTTCCATCAACACAAATTTGGAACCAAATTTTTTTTGTTAGGAAGTTATAAGAGTTAGAAGTTGACCAGCGATTTCTCATTTCTACAACACCATTTTTTTTAAGGGACCACATCACATTTGAAGTCACTTTGAGGGGTCTATATGATAGAAAATACCCAAAATTGGTACCATTTTGAAAACTGCACCCCTCAAGGTGCTCAAAACCACATGTCAGAAGTTTATTAACCCTTCTGGTGCTTCACAGGAATTTTTGGAATGTTTTAAAAAAAATTAACATTTAACTTTTTTTCATAAAAACATTACTTCAGATCCAATTATTTTTTTTCCCCAAGGGTAACAGGAAAATTTGGACTGCAAAAGTTATTGTGCAATTTATTCTGAGTACGCTGATACCTGATATGTGGGTGTAAACCACTGTTTGGGCGCATGGTTGAGCTTGGAAGGGAAGGAGCGCCATTTGACTTTTTCAACACAAAATTGGCTGGAATTGAGATTGGACGCCATGTTGCATTTGGATAGCCCCTGATGTGCCTAAACAGTGGAAACCCCCACAAGTGACCCCTTTTTGGAAAATACACCCCCCAAGGAACTTATCTAGATGTGTGATATGAACTTTGAACCTCCAGGTGTTTCACTAAAGTTTATAGCGTGTGGGCGTGAAAATATGAAAATCATTTTTTCCACAAACATGATTTTTAGTCCCCAATATTTTATTTTCCCAAGGGTAACAGTAGAAATTGGACCCCAAAAGTTGTTGTCCAATTTGTCCTGAGTACACTGATGCACCATATGTGGCAGAAAACTACTGTATGGGTGCACAGTGGGGCTCAGAAGGGAAGTAGTGACGTTTTAGAATGCTGACTTTGATGGAATGGTCTGCCGGTGTCATGTCGCGTTTGGAGAGCCCCTGATGTGCCTAAACAGTGGAAACCCCCCACAAGTGACCCCATTTTGGAAACTAGACCCCCCCCAGGAAACTTATCTAGATGTGTGGTGAGCACTTTGAACCTCAAGTGCTTCACAGAAGTTTATAATGTAGAGCCATAAAAGTAAAAAAATATTTTTTTCCACAAAAATGTTTTCTAAGCCAAATTTTTATTTTCTCAAGGGTAACAGAAGACATTAGACCCCAAGAGTTATTGTGCAAATTGTCCTGAGAATGCTGATACCCCATATGTGGGGGTAAACTACTGTTTAGGTGCATGGCAGAGCTCAGAAGGGAAGGAGCGCTAGATTTTACTGTTATGGTTTGCAGGTGCCATGACACACTGGGAGAGCCCATGAAGTGCCAGAACAGCAGAACCCCCTATAAGTGACCCCATCTTATTAATTACACCTCTCAATGAATTCATCTAGGGTTTGCAGTGATCATATAGACATCATAGGTGTGTCACAGAATTTTATACCATTGGGCAGCCATGCGGAGAGACTCGGGAGAAACGGAGCGCTATTTGCCTATTCAAGTGAATGGGTCTGTGCACATGTCAGTGTGTTTCCACGGACCGTGTGTCCATGAGCAAAACACGCTGACGTCGATTTTTAATGTCAGCGTGGGCCACAAAACAGCCAGCATACGTGCACACATAAAACACATGGATGTCATCCATGTGACATGCATTGGCATCGGGGAAGAAGCGTTACAGTAAGCACTGTTCCCCAGCGCCAGGTGCTGAACACAACTCATCATTCTCCCCTGCTTGTGCCGATCGCCAGCACAGTACCAGTACCAGAAATATCAGGACATGTGAATGAGGTGTTATAGCGGGTTTTTACGTTTGGCAGCTGTCACACACTAAAAGATGCTTTTCATTGTAAAAATAGTTTTTGCATCACCACATTTTGAGAGCTATAATTTTTTGACATTTTTTTATCGCTTTTTATTCTGATTTTTGGATGCAGAATGAACAAAAACCATCAATTCATGAATTTCTTTTGGGGGGGGGGCGTTTATACCGTTCCAGGTGTGGTAAAATTGATAAAGCAGTTTTATTCTTCGGGTCAGTACGATTACAGCAATACCTCATTTATATCATTTTTCATGTTTATACAATAAAAACTATTTTATATAAAAAAATAATTATTTTTTCATCGCTTTTTTCTGAGAGCTATAACTTTTTTATTTTTCCGCTGATGACACTGTATGGGGGCTTTTTTTTGCGGGACAAGATGACGTTTTCAGCGGTACCATGTTTATTTATTGATCACGTGTTTTTCCACTTTTCGTTTGGCGGTATGATGACAAAGCGTTGTTTCTTGTCTTTGCTTTTATGGTGTTCACTAAAGGGGTTACCTAGTGGAACAGTTTTATAGGTTGGGTCGTTATGGACGTGGCAATACCAAATATGTGTACTTTTACTGGTTAGAGTTTTTTTTAATTCAAATATTTATTTAATGTTAGAATAAATATTGACATTTTTATTATTATTTTTTATTTATTTTTTTTTATATTTTTACAATTAGTTACATGTTTTTTTATTTCATTCTATCTTTTACACTTTGTCCCACTATGGGACAGTCATTTTTTGCAGGCTGATCGCTTCTATGGCAGGCAGATGAAGCAGCATCCCCATGCTATAGAACAGGGGTGGGGAATCTTTTTTTCTTCCAAGGGCCATTTGGATATTTATACCATCCTTCGGGGGCCGTACAAGCTCCGCCCACAAAGTACATCCTGACTCTGGCACTGGTTTCATGACTTAATCTTTCATTGTATGCCCTTCAATGTTCAGTAGTGAACACTGCGTGTGTGTGCAATCAAAATACAGCTCCCTGCCCAAGAATGCGGTCCCTGAGAATCTGCTCGGGGGCCTGATAAAAGGTCATCGAGGGCCGTAAATGGCCCTGGGGCCTGAGGTTCCCCACCCCTGCTATAGAAGCTGTCAGCGCTGCACTCAGTGCCCAGACACTGAGAGACTGCCTGACTTGCACTGCGCATGACCAAGAAGTTTCTTAGCTCTGGTCGTGACAACATCGGGTTACCATGGCAGTGATCGCGACCTCGCATCACGTTGTAGGGTCTCCGATCCAAAGGCAGAGGGACTGTCAGCCCTCTGCCTGCTCCTGGAATGCTGTGATCATGTTCAATTGCAGTATTTCGGGGGTTAAAATGGCAGGAGTGGTCTGTGACTGCTCCTGGCACTTAGTGCTGGGTGTCAGCTGTGAGAATCAGCTGACACCCGGCCGCGATCGGCCGTACACCACCTGTGTGTGCGGCCGATCCCCGAGACATTCTATTCCGTCAATGGTCAAATTGGCCCAGGGCACATGGACGGAATAGTACGTCTGATGTCAGAAAGGGGTTAAACACAATACCACCCCTCTTATTTATTGTATTATGCTGCATTAGAAACTAAATAATTACGGCATGATGAAAATCAGCTTAAAGTTTCATGGAGCAATGTCTACCTTTCCCTCTTACCCCCCTTAGTTCGTATGATCCCTATTTTTTGTGCTTCAGTTTTCCTTGGTTTTTCTTTTTCTCTAGGAGCCAAGTCATATGTGACGCCCCTATCACCGACTCTATGGTCTCTGCGCTGACTGTAGGACTTGTAGCTGTTTAACATTTAATAACAATTCATTGGTTATAAAGAAGCTGTCCGGTTGAGTTATGAAACGAGCCGTGTCCTCCTGATTCTCCCCTTCTGAATTCAGATCTGACAATGACAATTTTACTTGTCCCTTGTTTCTACGATATCTACAAGTTTTCCTTTTACCGCTACATGTTATTGATACATAAAAGTTTCAGGACTCGGAAACATTATTTCTGCAAATATAAAGATGCGTGATATTTTGTTAGGCCAATTGTCTGATACTTAGAGGAAGCTTAGCAGCAATTTCAATATCTAAGACATATCTAAACACTATTACGGATTACACACAGTCACAGAAATTGCATTATGAACTGTGGCCCTCATTCAGTGACAGCTCTTTTTTCTTGTCTCTTGTACTCCTGCACCGGGTCATCTCTTACAATGGTCCAACGTTATCTACAAGCATTGATGGATTCCATTGTCCTTGATCTCTTGTTTCCATAGGTGCAATATCTTGGTGGAATCTCTCACCGTGCTCATCGCTCACGACTTCACAGTTTGGTTGAAAAATGTCTTGATGCGAATGTAAGAAATGAATCTTTAAGGACATGTACAGCCAAGATCCTGACACAGTGCGGAAAATAAGTATTTGATACGCTGCCGATTTTGCAAGTTTTCCGTCCTACAAAGAATGGAGAAGTCTGTAATATTTATCACAGGTACAATTCAACGGTGAGAGAAAATCCAAAAATAAAAAAAAAACAGAAAATCACATTGTATGATTTTAAAATAATGAAATTGCATTTTATTGCATGAAATAAGTGTATGATCACCGACCAACCACCAAGAATTCAGATTCTCACAGACCTGTTAGTTTTTCTTTAAAAAGCCCTTCTACTCTGCTCTCACCTGTATTAATTGCAACCAGTTTGAACTTGTTATCTGTATAAAAGACACCTTTCCAGATAATCAGTCACAAGCCAATCTCTCCACCATGGCCAAGACCAAAGAGCTGTCTAAGGACACCAGGGACAATATTGTAGATCTGCACAAGGCTGGGGTGGGCTGCAGCACAATAGGCAAGCAGCTTGGTGAGAAGGCAACAATTGTTGACAAAATTATTAGAAAATGGAAGAAACACAAGTTGACTGTCAGTCTTCTTCGGTCTGGGGCTACATGCAAGATCTCATCTCGTGGGGTAAGGAAGATTCTGAGAAAGGTCAGAAAGCCCAGAACTACATGGTAAGACTTGGTCAATGACCTGAAGAGAGCTGGGATCACAGGACCGGGCCTGTGCATAGCTAATCAGCTACCTAGTGTTCACTGGTGGATACAGACTGACCTGCAGGTAGCCGCCAGGTACCACTCCTGGGCAGAACCCAATATTGCAGCTGCAGACCCCAGGGGTCAGGTTCGCTGACATTGAATAGGGATATGTCTCTGTTCAGACTAGTAAGTTCTGGTACCTCTACAGAACGGTTACTGACACTGATTAGGGCAAGGTTAAGACACTCTGGTCTATGATACTGGAACAGGGTTTGGCCGAACACAGACCAGATGACAATGTTCAGGCACTGGCCACTCATGGACAAGCTTCAAGCACTGGTCGCTCCGGGAATGAGATTCAGGCCATGGCCTTTCTGGATCCAGGGGACTACGGATACAGGACGTGCTACACCAGAATGAGTTTCAGACACTGGCTGCTCTGGGACCAGGGGATGACGGATTCAGGACTGGCCACACTGAGGCAAGGAATACAGGTTTAGGACACTGGCCAAACCAGGACCAGGGGACCTCATAACTCACTAGTAGTACACCTTACTGACTAATGATTCTACACGTTGCATGGCGAATCCCTAAGGGAGAGGGAGTCTTTTATATAGGATGACTCCCAGCAATTAGCTGGAAGCCATCTTCCAGGTGTAGTAATTATACTAAACATCTCTGAGCAACAAGCTAAGAGTATTTAGTATATACTTGCCATGCCCCTTTAAGAATGGGGGAGTGCGCGCATGGGTGTACTAGGTGCATCGCTTAGAGCTGCGGCGCTCACACAACCAGGAAGCAGGAGAACGCTGAGGATTGTGCCGAGGGTCTGAGGCAGTGAGTAAGCTGGCATCCCACCATGCAGGGGTGCCAGTAATAGAGCTACAGGCACACTATGCCATCATGGATTAAAATCTTTCCGGGCACGCAAGGTCCTGCTACTCACACCAGCATATGTCAAGGCCCATTAGAAGTTTGCCAATGGCCATCTGGATGATCCAGAGGAGGCAAGGGAGAATGTCACTTGGTCAGATAAGACCAAAATAGAAATTTTTGCTATCATCACCACCCGCCATGTTTGGAGGAAGAAGAAGGATGAGTGCAAATCCAAGAACACCGTTCCAACCATGAAGCACAGTGGGGGGGAAACATCATACTTTAGGGGTGTCTTTCTGCAAAACAGACAAGATGACTTCACCGTATTTAAGGGAGCATGGATGGGTCAAGGATCGAGAGATTTTAGCCAAACACCTCCTTCCCTCAGTTGGAACATTGAAAATGGGTCGTGGCTGGGTCTTCCAGCATGGCAATGACCCAAAACACAGCAAGAGGAACTAAGGAGCATTTCAAGGTCCTGGAGTGGCCTAGCCAGTCTCAAATCCTGAACCCAACAGAAAATCTTTGGAGGGAGCTTAAAATCAATGTTGCCCAGCGACAGCCCTGAAACCTGAAGGATTAGGAGAAGATCTGTATGGAAGTATGGGCCAAAATCCCTGCTGCAGTGTGTGCAAACTTGGTCAAGAACTACAGGAAACGTCTGACCTCTGTAATTACAAACAAAGGTTTCTGTACCAAATATTAAAACAGTTATCCACTACCCTAATTCGTTTAATTTTGTATTCATTAATCTTACTATTATGTGCCAGTAATGGATCCATACTCTTATTATAGTAATATATACCTTTATGAGGCAGATAGCATCACTTGGTGTCTGCTCGATGTAACTCTGATGTTTATCAATCACTTCTTGTTCCCCGGCGTACTGCGCTCTAATACTACAAGCTCCATTATGCGTTGCAGTGGCCTGTGAGCCAGCACTTAGCACGCCTTCTCCATTTTCCACACAAACTCCTCCCTGCCTCCTCACCATCACCATATGTATATACACACATACTGTATATATGTATACATAGACATATGCATACACATTTCCTATTCTTTGTCATGTTTGTCACACTTACATGTATCAGATCACCAAACAAATGTAAATATTAGCCAAAGTTAACACAAAATGCAGTTTTTTAATGAAGATCTTTATTATATAGGGAAAAAGAAATCCAAACCTCCAGGGCCCTGTGTGAAAAAGTGATTGCCCCTAAATCTCATAACTGGTTGGGCCACTCTTAGCAGCAACAACTGCTTGCAATAACTGGCAGTGAGTTTCTGGAGGAATTTTGACTACTCATCTTAGTAGAATTTCCGAGCATGGACCGCCTTTTTAAGGTAATGACACAACAGCATCTCAATTGCATAGCTCCCAACCATCCCAGATTCAGCTGGACTGTCATGTCCCATCTCAGCTGTTCTCCCAACCTCTATATTCCTCTCTTCGACATTTTCATTGCTCCTGTAGCTCCTCCTGCTCAGAGGGATTGGCTGCTTCTCTGCTAAGTGCATAAATTAGATTATATATATTCACTTCCTCTCCCTTCAGTGATTGGTCTCCCCAGGAGTATCAGCTTCCATCTCAATCTCCACAGGCTGCTGCTTTACCAGTGAGCCACAGCTCACAACGCTGGAGATGGGAGAATTTGGTCATATTGACCGCTATATTGCCGGCAATGAACTCAGAAGCAGAGTATACATATCCATAGCAATACATTGTGTATAAGAATGCTTTTTATGGTGCCTGTATACTGAGGGGAAGAAAAATATATATTTTTATTCTTATAAAAGTATTTAAAATAATAAGCAATTACAAAAATGTATTTTTTAATGTTAGACTCCCAGATCCTGAACCCACAGCCTCAACATTACTGACAGGCACTGTAAGCTGCTGAGCCACAAGCTCCGGTGAAGTGGCTGCAGGATTGTGTGCACTTGATCCATATTCCAGGCTCTGACTACAGGCAGATTATTCCGATAGAAATACACTGCTGTGTACAATGGATATTTCTGTATTCTAGAGGAGAATAAGAGATTTTTTTCATCCTATAAAATTACTAATAATAATGAAAAACACTTGATAATGAAAAAAATGTCATTTTTAATGCGTTTTTTTAAAAATAAGAAGCATCACAAATCAGTGAATTACCCGGACATAGTTGTGCCAATATAACTGTAATGACCCGCAGAACACAGCGATCAGATTATTTACAGGAATCGGTAAATTACGGGAGAAACAAAATGGCGTAATTTATATTTTTCTCTATAAAACCCATAAAATAATGTGATAAAGCTGTAATGCGGAGGACGTGTTCACACGTAGCGTAAATGCTGCGTTCTTTCTTCTGTAAATGTCTGACCCAGATGACGTAGTGACAATCTTCTCTGATTATTGCGCGTTTGCTGCGCTTCTTCTTTTTTGCATTTTCCCCCATATTTGATGTTATTTGGCAGATATGAAGCCGCATTTAACACTTGTTTAATAGTACAGAAAAGCTTTGATTCTGCGCTTATAAATGTGACGGCGGTTTTCTCTTCATACATTTTTTTTCTTAATACGTTTTTTTCAGAAGAAGCCTATAAAGGGAAAACGCATCAAAGCCCCGGAGGTCGGCAGGGTCTTCAGACCACAGAGAGCGCAGATTTCATGAGAACTGTGGCGCTATCAGACTCCAACAGTCAGTATCCTCCATGGTGTAACAGTCAGGATTCCTCTAGATTCTCGTCTCTCCGCCTGGTTACAGCTGTTCTTCCTTTCTCCCCTTTTCTATCCTCGCCTTTCCCATTCCTTCTCTTCCCCTCCCGCCTCTTAAATGTTTTATATATAAGGTATTACATGTGTCCCGTAACCCCTATCCCGGCCTATCCGGTGCAGACCAATCTTTTTCATTTTCTTTCTATCCCTTTAATTTTTCCCTTTTCCCCATTTTCCTTAACCCCTTCACGACTAGTACGGTGCAGGTAGCTTCTCTCCCTTTGATGTTGGCTCAAGTGGTGAGCCGGCATCTTTCCCAGGTTTTGACTTTCTGACTATTAATTAACATCTGTGTATACCAGTGTCTGTTCACATTGGACCAAAGTACCGATGAAACAGGGACTAAAGGCTCTAATCTTTTGACTATATATAAAATCTATGTATACTAGTGCTTGCTCATATTGGTATAATAGGGTCTATAGGTTTTGACCTTTCAACTATATACAAAACCTGTGCATATTAGTGCCTGTTCACATTGGTCCATAATACCGATATAATAGGGTCCATAGGTTTTGACCGTTGATTAGATATAAAACCTGTGTATACCTGCGCCTGTTCACATTGGACCAAAATATCGGTATAATTTGAAATCTTGTGGATTAGATATATAAAATCTGGGTTCATGAGTGCCTGTTCACATTGGACCAAAACATCGGTACAATTTTATTGACATTGGCTATGCAATGTTTAACCTTTTTATGACATCTGGGTTTTGTGTGTTAGGCCGGGGTCACACTAACCGACGCAAAATACGGTCAGTATTTTACATGCGTAATACGGATGAATGGCCCCTAAACAGTGCTCCGTATGTCATCCGTAATCAAGGTGTGGTCGCGTATTTTGCGCATGTAAGCATCCGTATGGTGAGATTTTCTCGCAGGCTTGCAAAATGGACATGTAATGGAGCCCTATGACAGGGTTTATAACATAAACCAAAGAATAGATATAGACACACAGAATGCATATACATGTATATATATGTATTCTATGTGTATATATCTATTCTTTCGTTTCTTTATTAAACCTGTCAGTGTGAGTTTACTGTATAGCGCACTGAATTGCCGGCTTTTCTAAAAGACACTGGGTGCGTATTTCTCGCAAGTCACATGTGTGGTCCGTGTGTAATCCGTATTTTTTGCGCGCCCATAGACTTGCATTGGTGTATTACGGCCGTAGTACGCTGACAGTCCCAGCATGCTGCGAGTGGCACGGAGCGTAGAATACGGATGAGAAATATACGGCTGGTGCGAGGGACCCCATAGAGAATTATTGGTCCGTGTGTAATGCATGCTTCTAGCGCCTCTCACTCGCCTGTATTCCTCGCCAGTGTGACCCCGGCCTTATCGTTCCACTATTTCAACACCGGTATATTGACACCTTTTTTTTTTTTCTTTGTGGTCATTAGATGTGTAGCTGTGTTGTAAATGCAGACGCAGCAGAGAGATCTCTAAGTCTCTGGAATGAGCTGTGAATAGCGGTTATCCTGCGTAAGCGCAATCAGTCAGACAGTCTTAGATCTTATACCGTGCCAGTCACTTTCGGGGTACGTACGCTGGCACCTGCGCTCTGGATGGAATTCAGCCCTGACAGGGGTTATACAATGCAATCATTGGCCGCCTATGTGTCCTACAGCCTCTTTGGTAGGTGTTAGCGCAGCTGCGCTCGATTACTAATCTAATTGATGTGTAAAAGACACAACTAACAGTCAGTACCCCTGATGAAGCCACAACTGGTGGCGACACGCGGCGGGGCTCAGGACGCTCAGGCTCCGCGCCACCTCTGACTCGTAATTTTTATATGACTAATTTAAAGCTGAGCTCAGTATTGTTTGCAGGCGGCTATTGTTAGCCTGTGCTATCTAATTTCAGCATGCCTGATGAATCGTGACAATTTGAGTTATTCTTAGGGAAGTATGCATACCTCTTAGGATGTTGCTAATATCATTGTATTAGGGGGCTACTCAAGCCGGATAGTGTTTTTGGGCTTGTTAGCACGTTTTTTACAGGCGTATTATATTCTCTGCTACCTGGTTCAAATCATCTTTATCTGTATGGACAATACATGCTGTTTAACTCCTTTGTGACCACTTGTATTTATGGTATGTGCTTCATTCATTCTTATGAACTAGTCTTTGTACATAGCCTTTATATTGTGGTCTGCTGTCTATATACACACTTGGTTCTCTATTGAGTTACTGAATGTGGAGCCATGAGGGTCTGGCTCTATTTTGAGCCTAGATTTTCATGTCACACGTGTGACCAATTTTAATGTTTTTAATGATTGGGTGTTTTGGTTTGTGTGTCTAAATAAAGATTGTTACAATTTTTGCTAAATCCTATGTTGGGTGATCCCCAGTGTGTGGCCTATATCTTCTCTCTTCTTTGTACATTGGCATCAATCTTGTATAGGTCTGGTTGGATCCCCTTTTATATCTCAGTGGTGCCCCCTTGTGTGTAATTTTAATTTGCATCTTTCGCAACACACGTCAGCTCAAGTGAGGTATTCTGCTACATACAGGAGATCTGCTCATCGCCTGCATGTAGCAGTGCCGACCGAGTTATGGCCGCTTCTAGTCTCCCATGGAAACTAATGAAGCAGGCCAAAAGTTACAAAAAAAGTTTTTAAAAATATTAAAAAAATATAAAAGTTCAAATTCCCCCCCCCCTTTCGCCCTATTCAAAATAGAACAATAGAAAAATCAAACATACTTAAATTTGGTATTGCCGAGTTCACAATCGCCCGATCTATCAATAAAAAAAGGAATAACCCGATCAGTTGACGGTGTAGTGAGAAAAAGAGTCAAAATGCCAGAATTAAGGTTTTTTGGTCGCCGCGAAATTGAATTAAAATGCAATAACGGATGATCAAAAGATCGTATCTGCACCAACATGGGATCAATAAAAACATCAGCTGGGCGCACAAACAATAAGCCCTCACCCAACCCAAGATCATGAAAATGGCGCAATGTTTTTTCCCAAAAAATTTTGGATTTTTTTTCACCACTTAAATACAAAAGAACTGAGACATGTTTGGTGTCTATGACCTTGTAATGACCTGGAGAATCATAATGGCAGGGCAGTCTTAGCATTTGGGGAATATGGTAGAAAGTAAATCCAAAAAAAGTTGTGGAGTTGCACTTTTTTTTGCAATGTCACCGCACTTGGAATTTTTTCCCCATTTTTGAGTACACGATATGGTGAAACCAATGATGTCGTTCCAAAGCACAACTTGTTCCGCAAAAAACAAGCCCTAACATGGCCATACTGACGGAAACATAAAAAAGTTATGGCTGTGGGAAGAAGGGGGGCGAAAAACAGAAACGCAAAAATGAAAAAAGGCAAGGTCTGTAAGGGGTTAAAAAAAACCCCTATTTTTCCTTCCCCATTCTCCCCTTTATTCTGCCTCTCTCTTTCATGACTTTACATTTCTCTTTTTTGCTGTTGTTTTGTTCTCGTCTGTATTACTGGGTATTTATAATCTGTCTCTCCCCTTTTTCTTTACCCCATTTATGTAAATAAATCCTTAATAAAAACTACTTTACCATAAAAGGCGCCCGCTGTGCACCCAAGGCACGCGGCTGATCTGTGCCGATTTGGGGCTTTTCTCTCTCTAATAAAATCGCAGGTAAAAAACTGCAGAAACTTTATTAAGTGCAGAATCAAAGCTTTTCTGTCCTCTAAAAAGCGCAATAAAACCGCGGCTTCACATCTGCACCAAGAACGCATCAAATAAGGGAGAGAAGATCGTTATTGTAGATGGTGCGGATCCTGCAGAAAACAAAAAACACCGTATTTCTGCAATGTGTGAACACGGCCTTACAGACACAAATAAGCCGGGTGTCGTATAGTGACGCTACATAATGAGAACGTTCTGGAGGCTCCGACTGTGAATGACGGCACAAAAAATAATCCCCAGGTCCCACGCACGCAGGACCAGAGACCCAGGAATCCACCTGCTCATCTCTAGTCCCAACTGTCCCGGATACAGCAGACAGTCCCGGATTTGGGTCTACGCCCTGCAGTCTCAGGCGTCTGCTGAATTTCCCTCACTACCAGTGTCCCTCTGACAACTCCTCCTGCCGGGGGAGAAAGCAGTGGTAAATGGCCGTGGATTAGGGTGAGGCCAAAATTTGCAGCAATGCGTGCTGCATGCTCTGTGCCTCTTTTTGTGTTTCAAAAGTTGTGAGGTGTGCACAGTTACTTGGTGTAACACTGGTGGATGTGGACCCACTGCACCATCAACCAGGCTCCGTACACCTCGTACACACCTGGCTCTGCTCCGTACACCTCGTACACACCCGGATCTGCTCCGTACACCTCGTACACACTCGGCTCTGCTCCGTACACCTCGTACTCAAAAGACTCCGCTCCGTACACCTCGTACTCAAAAGACTCCGCTCCGTACACCTCGTACACACCCGGCTCCGCTCCGTACACCTCGTACACACCCGGCTCCGCTCCGTACACCTCGTACACATGCGGCTCCGCTCCGTACACCTCGTACACACGCGGCTCCGCTCCGTACACACGCGGCTCCGCTCCGTACACCTCGTACACACGCGGCTCCGCTCCGTACACCTCGTACACACACGGCTCTGCTCCGTACACCTCGTACTCAAAAGACTCCGCTCCGTACACCTCGAACACACACGGCTCCGCTCCGTACACCTTGTACACACACGGCTCCGCTCCGTACACCTCGTACACACACGGCTCCGCTCCGTACACCTTGTACACACACGGCTCCGCTCCGTACACCTTGTACACACACGGCTCTGCTCCGTACACCTCGTGCACACACGGCTCCGCTCCGTACACCTTGTACACACACGGCTCCACTCCGCACACCTTGTACACACACTGCTCTGCTCCGTACACCTCGTACTCAAAAGACTCCGCTCCGTACACCTCGTACACACACGGCTCCGTACACCTCGTACACACACGGCTCCGCTCCGTACACCTTGTTCACACGGCTCCGCTCTGTACACCTCGCACATACACGGCTCCGCTCCGCACACCTTGTACACACACGGTAATATGGAAAAAAATTCCAGCATCCAGATCAGTAATTAGATTAAAAAATTTTTTATTCCTTTATTCCAAAATTTAAAAAAATCATAAGATTCTCCATCATGATAAGAGACGCATCAGGACGTGTAGTTGGACGCGTTTCGGACAAAAAAACAGTCCTTATTCTAAGACAACACATAATACATCTGAACACATGCTTATAAAGGGAAACAAAGGAAGTCAAGGAACAATCAAGACTAAACATAGCCAGCTGATTAATAGAGGGTAGCAAGTCACACACGGCTCTGCTCCGTACACCTCGTACTCAAAAGACTCCGCTCCGTACACCTCGTACACACACGGCTCCGCTCCGTACACCTCGTACACACGCGGCTCCGCTCCGTACACCTTGTACACACACAGCTCCGCTCCGTACACCTTGTACACACACAGCTCCGCTCCGTACACCTCGTACACACACGGCTCCGCTCCGTATACCTCATATACACACAGCTCCGCTCCGTACACCTCGTACACACACGGCTCCGCTCCGTACACCTTGTACACACACGGCTCCGCTCCGTACACCTCGTACACACACGGCACCGCTCCGTACACTTCGTACACACACGGCTCCGCTCCGTACACCTCGTACACACACGGCTCCGCTCCGTACACCTTGTACACACACGGCTCTGCTACATCCACCCTGTAAACCCCTTCTGACCCCACACAGAAACTTCCCCTCATCCAGCACCATGACAACCAGCACAGCAGAGTCCTGCACACTGAGGCCCCTGATCATGTGACTCCTCCCCTCCTGTGACCTCATCACAGGTCCTGTGTGCACAGAGTGGTCATATATGTGGCAGACGCTCCTGGACCTTCCGCTTTCTGGGCTGGTTCCTCCTGTGAGTCCTATTAACCCTTTCGCCCCCTGTCTTCTCCTTTCTGACAGGACAATCTCTGAATTCGGACAGTGTGACAGGAATTTCAACAATGTGGAAGGAAGAAATGACAATTTTCCTGTTTTCCTCACAGAAATGTGACTTTTCCCCCCAATGTATCATTGTCCTAAAGGTGACAGGAGCGCTGAGGCCGCACAGTGCGCCGTGTCTCCTGAGTGCCGATACCCCACAGGCTCGGGAGGGAAGGGACGCCATTGTGGCTGGGATAGACGGTGGACGCCGTGTGACGTGTGAAGAGCTCTGACACCAGAACAGCAGAGACCCCACAAGTGGCCCCATGTTACCCCCTCCACCTCTGGGGGGCTCATCTAGGGGGCAGGGAGGATTATTAACCCTCAGGGGGTCACAGAATTGTGTAACATTGAGCGGAGGAATGAAATGTTCCCAGTAAAATGTCGCTCTGTCCCCAAGTCTGTAATTATCAAACGGGAGAAGAGGAGAAAACAGAAACCACTTGTTCCACAATTTCCCCTGAGTGCCGATACCCCATAAGGGGCCGGACACTCCTCAGGAGGGAAGGAGCGCCGTCTGACAGGGCAGAGTCTGCTCTTATGGTGTTAGGGGCCATGTCACATTATCAGAGCCCCCAATAAGAGGCGCCATGTTACACCCCCCACCTCTCAATTACTCATCTTTCTCCCAGAATTTTATACCATTGGGCGATGAGGAAAAAATAATTACATTTTACCACAAAAAATAGTTTTCTCCCCAGAGCAGCCATAGAAGCTGTCAGTGCTGAGAGAGACTGGATTGTTACAGGAGCCTGAAGAAGGAGCCGCTGTGCTCTGCAAGCTGCAAACATACTATCATCTGGTTATAAAGGCGTCACTCCGAGAATAGTCATATCATCATTGGGCAGAAAAGTCTTCACATCCATCTTGTAATATAGGAAAGTCTAAGGCCAGAAATAATCCCCATAAATCACTGTACATGGAGACTTTGGGATCAGATCATTTCTGTCCGTTGTGTTTGTGGAAACAAAAAATCTTTTCTAAAAGCCTCAAACTTCTGTGTGTGACTCAGAGCTGAGATCTAACGTGAGAGAAGATTCCAGTGCGGGGAAGACGGGAAACCTTCATATAGACGGCCGGTGGGGATGGAGGCAGTGACCGACTCTGGCCACATCTGTCTCTAGAGCCGCAGTAGAAGATGAAGATGTCGTCCTCATCATGAAGGAGTTATTTCTCATGTCGCGTGTAATGAATATCTCCTGCAGTATTGCTAATGCCGATTCCAGTGTCGGTAATGAGACGAGAATTAGCGTTATGGAAGATGAGTCTATGAGGAACGTGTTCAGCTGCCGACTCCGAGGAGGAAACTGCTTGTTGTCTGGGGCCTAAATATATAGGTTTTACATAAGTTCCCTTCATCCAGCAGGATGACAACCAGCACAGCAGAGTCCTGCACACACTGAGGCCCCTGATCATGTGACCCCTGACTCCTCCCCTCCTGTGACCTCATCACAGGTCCTGTGCACATAGCAGCCATATATGTGGAGTGCGGCTCTGCAGGTTAGTGATGGGCAGTCCGGCTTTTCTTGCTCCTTTCCCCATTTTTCTCACTCCTGTCCCTTCACTATAAAGCCTGGGCCTCATTATACAGCTGTACAGGGGTCTAGTGAAGGCTTTTTAGCCCTTTCCTCAGTCTGTAGCTCCTGGGCACAGGCCCTCACTCCTGTCCCTTCACTATAAAGCCTGGACCTCATTATACAGCTGTACAGGGGTCTAGTGAAGGCTTTTTAGCCCTTTCCTCAATCTGTAGCTCCTGGGCACAGGCCCTCACTCCTGTCCCTTCACTATAAAGCCTGGACCTCATTATACAGCTGTACGGGGGTCTAGTGAAGGCTTTTTAGCCCTTTCCTCAGTCTAGCTCCTGGGAACAGGCCCTCACTCCTGTCCCTTCACTATAAAGCCTGGGCCTCATTATACAGCTGTACAGGGGTCTAGTGAAGGCTTTTTAGCCCTTTCCTCAGTCTGTAGCTCCTGGGCACAGGCCCTCACTCCTGTCCCTTCACTATAAAGCCTGGGCCTCATTATACAGCTGTACGGGGGTCTAGTGAAGGCTTTTTAGCCCTTTCCTCAGTCTGTAGCTCCTGGGCACAGGCCCTCACTCCTGTCCCTTCACTATAAAGCCTGGGCCTCATTATACAGCTGTACAGGGGTCTAGTGAAGGCTTTTTAGCCCTTTCCTCAGACTGTAGCTCCTGGGAACAGGCCCTCACTCCTGTCCCTTCACTATAAAGCCTGGGCCTCATTATACAGCTGTACAGGGGTCTAGTGAAGGCTTTTTAGCTCTTTCCTCAGACTGTAGCTCCTGGGAACAGGCCCTCACTCCTGTCCCTTCACTATAAAGCCTGGGCCTCATTATACAGCTGTACAGGGGTCTAGTGAAGGCTTTTTAGCCCTTTCCTCAGACTGTAGCTCCTGGGAACAGACCCTCACTCCTGTCCCTTCACTATAAAGCCTGGGCCTCATTATACAGCTGTACAGGGGTCTAGTGAAGGCTTTTTAGCTCTTTCCTCAGACTGTAGCTCCTGGGAACAGGCCCTCACTCCTGTCCCTTCACTATAAAGCCTAGGCCTCATTATACAGCTGTACAGGGGTCTAGTGAAGGCTTTTTAGCCCTTTCCTCAGTCTGTAGCTCCTGGGCACAGGCCCTCACTCCTGTCCCTTCACTATAAAGCCTGGGCCTCATTATACAGCTGTACGGGGGTCTAGTGAAGGCTTTTTATCCCTTTCCTCAGTCTGTAGCTCCTGGGCACAGGCCCTCACTCCTGTCCCTTCACTATAAAGCCTGGGCCTCATTATACAGCTGTACAGGGGTCTAGTGAAGGCTTTTTAGCCCTTTCCTCAGTCTGTAGCTCCTGGGCACAGGCCCTCACTCCTGTCCCTTCACTATAAAGCCTGGGCCTCATTATACAGCTGTACGGGGGTCTAGTGAAGGCTTTTTATCCCTTTCCTCAGACTGTAGCTCCTGGGAACAGGCCCTCACTCCTGTCCCTTCACTATAAAGCCTGGGCCTCATTATACAGCTGTACAGGGGTCTAGTGAAGGCTTTTTAGCCCTTTCCTCAGTCTGTAGCTCCTGGGCACAGGCCCTCACTCCTGTCCCTTCACTATAAAGCCTGGACCTCATTATACAGCTGTACGGGGGTCTAGTGAAGGCTTTTTAGCCCTTTCCTCAGTCTAGCTCCTGGGAACAGGCCCTCACTCCTGTCCCTTCACTATAAAGCCTGGGCCTCATTATACAGCTGTACAGGGGTCTAGTGAAGGCTTTTTAGCCCTTTCCTCAGTCTGTAGCTCCTGGGCACAGGCCCTCACTCCAGTCCCTTCACTATAAAGCCTGGACCTCATTATACAGCTGTACAGGGGTCTAGTGAAGGCTTTTTAGCCCTTTCCTCAGTCTGTAGCTCCTGGGCACAGGCCCTCACTCCTGTCCCTTCACTATAAAGCCTGGGCCTCATTATACAGCTGTACGGGGGTCTAGTGAAGGCTTTTTAGCCCTTTCCTCAGTCTGTAGCTCCTGGGCACAGGCCCTCACTCCTGTCCCTTCACTATAAAGCCTGGGCCTCATTATACAGCTGTACAGGGGTCTAGTGAAGGCTTTTTAGCCCTTTCCTCAGACTGTAGCTCCTGGGAACAGGCCCTCACTCCTGTCCCTTCACTATAAAGCCTGGGCCTCATTATACAGCTGTACAGGGGTCTAGTGAAGGCTTTTTAGCCCTTTCCTCAGTCTGTAGCTCCTGGGCACAGGCCCTCACTCCTGTCCCTTCACTATAAAGCCTGGGCCTCATTATACAGCTGTACGGGGGTCTAGTGAAGGCTTTTTATCCCTTTCCTCAGTCTGTAGCTCCTGGGCACAGGCCCTCACTCCTGTCCCTTCACTATAAAGCCTGGGCCTCATTATACAGCTGTACAGGGGTCTAGTGAAGGCTTTTTAGCCCTTTCCTCAGTCTGTAGCTCCTGGGCACAGGCCCTCACTCCTGTCCCTTCACTATAAAGCCTGGGCCTCATTATACAGCTGTACGGGGGTCTAGTGAAGGCTTTTTAGCCCTTTCCTCAGTCTGTAGCTGCTGGGCACAGGCCCTCACTCCTGTCCCTTCACTATAAAGCCTGGGCCTCATTATACAGCTGTACAGGGGTCTAGTGAAGGCTTTTTAGCCCTTTCCTCAGTCTGTAGCTCCTGGGCACAGGCCCTCACTCCTGTCCCTTCACTATAAAGCCTGGGCCTCATTATACAGCTGTACGGGGGTCTAGTGAAGGCTTTTTATCCCTTTCCTCAGACTGTAGCTCCTGGGATCAGGCCCTCACTCCTGTCCCTTCACTATAAAGCCTGGGCCTCATTATACAGCTGCACAGGGGTCTAGTGAAGGCTTTTTAGCCCTTTCCTCAGACTGTAGCTCCTGGTAACAGACCCTCACTCCTGTCACTTCACTATAAAGCCTGGGCCTCATTATACAGCTGTACAGGGGTCTAGTGAAGGCTTTTTAGCCCTTTCCTCAGTCTCTAGCTCCTGGGCACAGGCCCTCACTCCTGTCCCTCCACTATAAAGCCTGGGCCTCATTATACAGCTTACAGTGTTCTAGTGAAGGCTTTTTAGCCCTTTCCTCAGTCTCTAGCTCCTGGGATCAGGCCCTCACTCCTGTCCCTTCACTATAAAGCCTGGGCCTCATTATACAGCCGTACAGGGGTCTAGTGAAGGCTTTTTAGCCCTTTCCTCAGACTAGCTCCTGGGCACAGGCCCTCACTCCTGTCCCTTCACTATAAAGCCTGGGCCTCATTATACGGCTGTACAGGGGTCTAGTGAAGGCTTTTTAGCCCTTTCCTCAGACTGTAGCTCCTGGAAACAGGCCCTCACTCCTGTCCCTTCACTATAAAGCCTGGGCCTCATTATACAGCTGTACAGGGGTCTAGTGAAGGCTTTTTAGCCCTTTCCTCAGACTGTAGCTCCTGGGAACAGGCCCTCACTCCTGTCCCTTCACTATAAAGCCTGGGCCTCATTATACGGCTGTACAGGGGTCTAGTGAAGGCTTTTTAGCCCTTTCCTCAGTCTCTAGCTCCTGGGCACAGGCCCTCACTCCTGTCCCTTCACTATAAAGCCTGGGTCTCATTATACAGCTGTACAGGGGTCTAGTGAAGGCTTTTTAGCCCTTTCCTCAGACTGTAGCTCCTGGGATCAGGCCTTCACTCCTGTCCCTTCACTATAAAGCCTTGGTCTCATTATACAGCTGTACAGGGGTCTAGTGAAGGCTTCATAGCCCTTTCCTCAGACTGTAGCTCCTGGGATCAGGCCTTCACTCCTGTCCCTTCACTATAAAGCCTTGGCCTCATTATACAGCTGTACAGGGGTCTAGTGAAGGCTTTTTAGCCCTTTCCTCAGACTGTAGCTCCTGGGCTCAGGCCCTCACTCCTGTCCCTTCAATATAAAGCCTGGGCCTCATTATACAGCTGTACAGTGGTCTAGTGAAGGCTTTTTAGCCCTTTCCTCAGACTGTAACTCCTGGGAACAGGCCCTCTCCCGTACCTTCACTATAAAGTGTGGGGTGCAGCACGCAAGCATCCCATAAGCAAAGCATCACAGAAGCTAAGCATCCAGCAAAACGGCAGTTATACATGGCAGTTAGTCAGGGCAGGAGTCAGGTAACCCACACTTTGCTCTCCCCTTTAACCATGTGCTTTATTTTTATCTTCCTGTGTTCCCTTGCCATCCACATTCACCACCCTATCCCCCCTCCATCATGACTCGTACACATCATCCCCTCTATACTTCCCTTTCCCATGTACAGCTCACATGTGCTCCTCACCTTCCTGAGAAACCTCAGCCCATCTTTCCCAAACACATCGCAGAAAAAAACTACTTACAATTCCAACAACTATTTGCTCTTTATCTTCCTACTCCTACTGATTTCAGGGGACATCTCCCCCAACCCTGGTCCACCATCCCCCAACCTCAACCCCTACCACATATCGAAACCATAATAATCTTATTAACATTACTTGCACTCCCTCATCTCCATCTTTTAATTGTGCCCTCTGGAATCCACGGTCTGCTTGTAACAAGCTTCCTTTCCTACACAACTACTTTTTGAACAACTCTCTTAATCTGTTGGCCCTCACTGAAACCTGGATTCAGGATTCTGACACTGTCTCTCCTGCTGCCATTTCCTACGGTGGCTTACAATTCTCTCACTCCCCGAGACCCACAAACAGACATGGTGGTGGAGTCAGCATACTCCTGTCCCCACAATGCACTTTCCAGGTCATCCCCCCCGTTCCATCACTCATTCCCTTTTGAGGTCCACACCATCAGGCTCTTCCGTCCCCTCTCCCTCCGGGTAGCGGTCATATACCGGCCCCCAGGCTCACCCACCCACTTCCTTGACCACTTTTCAGCCGGGCTGCCGCACTTCATGTCCTCAGAACTTCCAACCCTCATCCTAGGAGACTTCAACATCCCCATTAACAGCCCTACTTCCACATCTGCATCCCAGCTTCTATCACTAACCACCTCTCTAGG
This sequence comes from Dendrobates tinctorius, assembly GCF_039654945.1. Taxonomy (NCBI): domain Eukaryota; kingdom Metazoa; phylum Chordata; class Amphibia; order Anura; family Dendrobatidae; genus Dendrobates; species Dendrobates tinctorius. The sequence continues at coordinate 850,919 of NW_027361685.1, forward strand.
CCTCTCGCAGCTTTCAACCTCTGAGACACACAAGGACAGTAACACCCTTGATCTGGTCTTTGTCCGGCTCTGCTCAATCTCCCACCTAAATAACTCACCGCTTCCACTCTCTGACCACAACATTCTCTCCTTCACACTCACAAATCCTCGCCCACCCCAGCTCACTCCTACCTCCCACACAGTCAGAAATCTACAAGCCATTAACCCTCAGACACTTTCAGATTCCCTACACTCATCACTGTCCCCTATCTCCTCTTTTTCCTGTCCTAATCTGGCTGTTCATCACTACAATGACACGCTTAGAAGCACCCTTGACCAAGTAGCTCCCCTCACCCTCAGAACCTCCAAACACTGAGTAAAACAGCCCTGGCTCACATCACAAACTCATCTTCTCCAGCGATGCTCTAGGAGTGCTGAACGCCTATGGAGAAAAACCCTCACACCAGAAGACTTCATCCACTTCAAATTTATGTTAAGAACCTATAACGCTGCCCTTCACCTCGCCAAACAGACCTACTTCACCACCCTGATCTCCTCACTAGTCAACAACCCCAAGAAACTTTTTGACACTTTTCACTCCCTCCTCAGGCCAAAAGCACAAGCCCCTATCACAGACATTTGTGCTGATGACCTGGCCTCCCACTTTACAGAAAAAATAGATAATATCCGTCAGGAAATCTGCTCCCAACCACCAAGTCCTGTGACTCCCATCCCTTCCTGCATCTTCCCTGGCTCACTTTCCACATTTGATCCCATCACAGAAGAAGAAGTCTCCAGACTCCTCTCTTCTTCTCGTCCGACTACATGCACTACCGACCCCATGCCCTCACATCTCCTCCAGTCTCTCTCTCCAGTCGTCACAACCCACCTAACTACAATCTTTAATCTCTCCCTCTCCTCGGGCATTTTCCCATCCTCCTTCAAACACGCCATTGTTACTCCATTACTAAAGAAACCTGCTCTTGACCCATCCTGCACAAACAACTACAGACCAGTCTCCAATCTCCCCTTCATCTCTAAACTTTTGGAGCGCCTAGTTTACTCTCGCCTTACCCGTTACCTCTCCACTCACTCCCTTCTAGACCCTTCACAGTCCGGCTTCTGCCCCCTACATTCGACTGAAACTGCACTTATCAAAGTGACCAATGACCTTCTGACAGAAAAACGTAACGGTGACCACTCTCTGCTCATTCTTCTCGATCTATCTGCAGCTTTCGACACTGTTGACCACCATCTCCTACTCTCTAGGCTCCAGTCACTAGGCATTAAGGACACTGCACTCTCCTGGTTCTCTTCTTATCTCTCTGACCACTCCTTCAGTGTTTTGTTCTCTGGCTCCACGTCATCTCCTCTTCCTCTTGCTGTCGGGGTACCTCAGGGCTCAGTCCTTGGCCCCCTTCTTTTCTCTCTCTACACGGCCCCAATTGGACAGACCATCAGCAGATTTGGCTTTCAGTACCATCTTTATGCTGATGACACACAACTATGTACGTATTCCCCCGACCTTACCCCCTCTGTACTACAGAACGCCAGTGACTGTCTGTCCGCAGTCTCCAACGTCATGTCCACTCTCTATCTGAAACTCAACCTCTCTAAAACTGAACTTCTTCTGCTCCCGCCGTCTACTAACCTCCCTTAAATCTGACATTTCCCTCTCCTTGGGTAGAACCACAATAACAACCCTGCAGAAGGCGCGCTGTCTGGGTGTTATGTTTGACACCAATCTCTACTTCACATCCCATGTACAATCTCTTGGCCGCTCTTGCCGCTTACACCTAAAGAACATCTCTAGAATTCGCCCTTTTCTCACCATGGAAACAACAAAAACCCTCACTGTAGCATTGATCCACTCCCGCCTGGATTACTGCAATGCTCTATTAATTGTCCTCCCCGTCACTCGACTATCCCCTCTCCAGTCCATAATGCAGCAGCCAGTGTCATCCATCTGGCTAAGCGGTACTCGGACGTGTCCGCTCTTCGTCAGTCATTACACTGGCTGCCCATTCATTATAGGATCCGATTCAAAGTACTTATTCTCACCCACAAAGCTCTCCATGGTGCGGCACCCCCCTACATCTCCTCCCTCATTTCTTTCTATCGGCCTAGCCAATCGCTGCGCTCTGCAAACGACTTTCGACTAACCTCTGCACTAATCCGTACCTCCCACTCCCGACTCCAAGACTTCTCCCGTGCTGCTCCTATACTCTGGAATGCTCTACCCCAAGAAATTAGGACTAACCACAGTTTTAGGCGCTCCTTCAAAACACATTTGTTCAGAGTGGCTTATCACGTTCGCTAATCAAAGTCATTCTATGTGTAAGTGTGTGTGTGTAGCCCATTCACTATCTTCATCCATCCTTCACTCCGTCAAGATGGCTGGACCATCATTGTAAATATACAATTGTAAATTCACACCTGTACTTTGTATCTCCCCCACCTCATTGTAGATTGTAAGCTCTCACGAGCAGGGTCATCTTATTTCGTCCTATTTTGCTTTAATTATTGTATTGTTGTTGTTACTTATGACTTGTGTTTTGAAACTGTTAAACTGTAAAGCGCTGCAGAATATGTTGGCGCTATATAAATAAAGATTATTATTATTATTGAAGATTACAGTGCGGGGAAGCCGGGAAACCTTCATATAGACGGCCGGTGGGGATGGAGGCAGTGACCGACTCTGGCCAAATCTGTTTCTAGAGCCGTAGTAGAAGATGAAGATGTCATCCTCATCATGAAGGAGTTATTTCTCATGTCGCGTGTAATGAATATCTCCTGCAGTATTGCTGATGCCGATTCCAGTGTCGGTAATGAGACGAGAATTAGCGTTATGGAAGATGAGTCTATGAGGAACGTGTTCAGCTGCCGACTCCGAGGAGGAAACTGCTTGTTGTCTGGGGCCTAAATATATAGGTTTTATTAGTAGATGTCAGGGAAGAAAACTAAACCCTGTAAGATAATAAATCTCCTCATATGTTTCCCTTATTATCTCCAGTAATTGTATTATTACACAGGATTCTTATGATGTTACATCGGATCATCTTCTTCTCATTCAGGTCTCTACAATATCGGATCCTCTCAGTGAAGATCTTCTACAGAAGAGAATTTTCCTGATTTACCCATCAAGGATGGATATGGACAGAGACAAGATGGCGGAGAGGATATTGCACCTCACCCTAGAGATCCTCTTCCGTCTCACTGGAGAGGTGAGAGATTCTGATGACGTCACATTACATCATTCTTATCTATGGGAGTAACAGATGGACAGAACTGGAGAGGTGAGGACTCTGGAAATGTCTGTAGTGAGATTTATTAATGTGTCTCTCCATAACCAGGATTACACAGTGGTGAAGAAGACCTCTAGTGATTGCTGTCAGGACCCTGTGTCTGAGGGATGGGGAAGACCCCTGAGCCCAATCACGGGGCCTCCACCTCACCTCCTGATCCATGAGGACATCAATGACCAGAAGATCCTAGAACTCATCTACAAGATGATTGAGCTGCTGACTGGAGAGGTGACACTGCTGGGAATGCTGGGACATTATACAGTAACACTATGAAGGGATCGGGGGGATGACAGTATCATTGTATGTGTCAGGTTCCTATAAGGTGTCAGGATGTCGCTGTCTATTTCTCCATGGAGGAGTGGGAGTATTTAGAAGGACACAGAGATCTGTACAAGGACATCATAATGGAGGTTCCCCAGCCCCTCACATCACCAGGTAATAGACAGGACTAATTACACACGGCCTATAATTATCTGTATGTAGAGAATGAATTCAGTCCCTGTATGTGTTTCCTCCAGATCTGTCCAGTGAGAGGACAACACCAGAGAGATGTCCCCATCCTCTTCTTCCACAGGACTGTAACCAAGAAGATCCCAGTGCTCCTCAGGATCATCAGGTAGATGGAGAGAAGGTGTCAGGAGATCTCCCCTATGATGTGTAGACGGCTGTGAAGGTCTTGTGCTCAGTCTTGTTTTATCCACCAGTATTATATGTTTTATACTTGTGTAATGAGAATGGTGGAGATGGCAGGATTAGAGCTGATCATAGATGGGACTTCTCCATCTGTCTGTGACTTTTACAATATTTGTTTCAGGGTGAAGATCTGACCCATATTAATACTACAGAGACATATGTGAGGGGTGATGAGCGGTGTAATGAGGAGATTCCCACATATGACTACCCAGGTGAGTAGTAACCACTGAATGCAGAGAAGTCACAGATTCCTCTCAGTCACCGGCTGTGGCTGCTTTATCGGTGGTGTAGTCCGGCCGTATTACCATGATCACCATTTTGCCTCTAGACCACAACATTCTCCTCCACCCTAAACTGTTCAAATGACTTTGGGCATTGAAAGCCCTTTTCTATAGAACTTACAACCTATTACATTGTTTTTGACCCTAAGGAATTTAGATTACTGCACAATCTCTCCTGAAATGGGGAGCAATATTATTTTCTTTGTGCAGTGGATGATTTTGCAAACTCCCCTCTCCCGCTCTCTGACCACAATCTTCTTTCATTCTCTATCAAGAACTGCCAGGCCGCTCAGGTCACCCCCACTGTCCATACTTATAGAGACATACAGGCCATTAACACCCAGAAACTTATGAAGAACTTGCATTCTTCATTGGCCCCTATCTCCTCCCTCTCCTGTCCTGATTCTGCATTGAAGCATTACAATGAAACACTTCAAACTGCCCTGGATGAATTTGCACCCCCTATAAATAGAACACCACAACACAGATGGCGACAACCCTGGCACACGGTGCAAACACGTTTCCTGCAGCGGCTCCAGGTGCGCCGAACGTCTGTGGAGAAAATCCAATCTACACGAAGATTTCATCCATTATAAGTTTATGCTTAGAACATACAACACTGCCCTTCACCTCTCCAAACAAACCTATTTCAACACCCTCATCACCTCACTGTCCAATAACCCGAAACGTCTCTTTGACACTTATCATTCTATACTCAACCCAAGAGTACAGGCCCCAACCACGGAGCTCTGAGCTGACGATCTGGCCAATTACTTCAAAGAAAAAATTGACCAGATTCGACAGGAAATTATCTCCCAATCACCTCATACCATGCACTGTCCTCCCTCCCCCACTGCATCTAGCTCACTCTCTGATTTTGAACCAGTAACAGAAGAAGAAGTAAGCAGGCTCCTTGAATCTTCTCGCCCAACCTTTTGCATCAGTGACCCATTTCCGTCACATCTCCTCCAGTCCCTTTCCCCTGCTGTCACCCCTCACCTAACTAAAATATTTAACCTCTCTCTTTCTCTTCTGGTATCTTTCCCTCATTTAAGCATGCCATCATACATCCACTACTTAAAAAACCATCCCTCGACCAAAACTGTGCCGCTAACTATAGACCTGTCTCTAATCTTCCCTTCATCTCTAAACTCCTGGAACGCATGGTCCACTCCCGTCTTATCCGCTATCTCTCTGATAACTCTCTTCTCGACCCTCTCCAATCCGGTTTACGCTCCTTACACTCTACTGAAACTGCCCTCAATAAAGTCTCTAATGATCTACTAACAGCTAAACCAAATGGTCATTACTCCATGCTAATTCTCTTGGATCTCTCTGCAGCATTCGACACTGTGGATCATCAGCTCCTCCTCCTCACTATGCTCCGTTCCATTGGCCTCAAGGACACCGTTCTCTCCTGGTTCTCCTCCTATCTCTCTGACCGCTCCTTTACTGTATCTTTTGCCGGTTCCTCCTCCTCTCACCTTCCCCTTACTGTTGGGGTTCCTCAAGGATCGGTTCTAGGCCCCCTCCTCTTCTCCTTGTACACTGCCCCTATTGGTCAAACAATCAGTAGATTTGGTTTCCAGTACCATCTCTATGCTGATGACACACAATTATACACTTCTTCTCCTGACATCACACCAGTCTTTCTAGAAAACACCGGCGATTGTCTAAACGCTGCGTCTAACATCATGTCCTCACTATATCTGACACTGAACCTGTCAAAGACTGAACTCCTTGTATTTCCTCCCTCTACTAATGTACCTATACCCGACATTGCCATTTCTGTGTGTGGCTCCGTTATTACTCCCCAGCAACATGCCCGCTGTCTTGGGGTCATACTTGATTCCGAGCTTTCCTTTGCCCTCCACATTCGATCACTGGCTCGCTCTTGTCATCTGCACCTCAAAAACATTTCTAGAATTCGACCTTTTCTTTTGCAAAAACTCTTACTGTTTCTCTTATTCATTCTCGTCTCGACTATTGTAACTCTCTTCTAATCGGTCTCCCTCTTACCAAACTCTCCCCTCTCCAATCTGTCTTGAATGCTGCAGCCAGGATCATATTCCTCCCCAATCGTTACACCGATGCCTCTACCTTGTGACAGTCATTACACTGGCTACCCATCCACTCCAGAATCCAGTACAAACTTATTACCCTCACCCTCAAAGCCCTCCATGGCTCAGCACCACCCTACATCTCCTCCCTTGTTTCAGTATACCACCCTACCCGCGCCCTCCGTTCTGCTGATGACCTGAGGTTAGCATCCTCAATAATCAGAACCTCCCACTCCCGTCTCCAAGACTTTACACGTGCCGCGCCAATTCTTTGGAATGCACTTCCCAGGTCAATACGATTAGTCCCCAGTCCCCACAATTTTAAGCGTGCTCTAAAAACGCATTTATTCAGACTGGCCTATCACCTCAACACATTAATCTAATCTATCCCTGTGTGGCACAGCCAAAAGTTTTACCATAACCAGGTTCCCCGCATCATGTTCCCACATGCTTTATGCATTCATTAGCCCTCTGTGTCTGTACTGTTACACACTTAACATTATGGCTGGTCCATACAATCAGGGCAACTGTTACCACCCACCTTTCGTGTCTACCTCTTTCCTCATAGATTGTAAGCTTGCGAGCAGGGCCCTCATTCCTCTTGGCATTTGTTATAATCTATGTGATTATTGTTATGCTGTAATGTGCTGCAGAATATGTCGGCGCTATAGAAATAAAATGTATTATTATTATTATTTTCTCTGATCTTCTGGTCAGGATTCATAGTAGCTCCAATGGTCCACCATAAATGAATTCAACTCTGGTTTACTGTTGTGTAATCTGTATTTGTAGTTTTCAGTAATGAGATTCTCGTGCTCTGGGGCGGGGCTGTGGGCGGGGCTTTATGCGGTGCTCTGATTACATATTCATCTGTATTGGCTTATGACAGGTCGCTGATCCCTCACTGACCTGCCCCCATTATTACATAATGCATATAATAGCATTGATGTTATTGTTGATAATGCCTATAATATTGTGGCTATTGTGAGGCTTAGAAAACAATTATATCCAGCACAATGTCACCGGCGATGGCGGCGTCATTTGACTTTTTGAATGTAAAATATGCTGGAATAATTAGCGGTTGCCATGTCGTGTTTGGAGAGCCCCTGATGTGCCTAAACAGTGGAAACCCCCAACAAGTGACCCCATTTTGAAACTAGACCCTTTAGGCAACTTATCCAGATGTGTATTGAGCACCTTGAACCCACAGGTGCTTTACAGAAGTTTATTGCGTAGAGCCATGGAAATAAAAAAAAATAAAATTTTTCCTAAATCTTTTTACCTCGATATATATTTTAGTTTGTCCTGAGTATGCTGACACCCCCATATGTGGGGGTAAACCACTGTTTGGGTGCATGGCAGAGCTCGGAAGGGAAGGAGCGCCATATTGGAGAGCAGATTTTGCTGGAAGTGTTTGTGGGTGACATGTCACATTGTCAGAGCCCCTGAGGTGCCAGAACAGCATAAGCCCCCAAAAGTGACTGCATTTTACCAAATACTTCCCTGAATGAATTCTTCTAGTGGTGCAGTGAGCATACTGACCCCACAGCTGTTCCATAGAAAATTATACCATTGGGCAGTGAAGAAAAAATAATTACATTTTAACCACTAAAATATTGTTTTAACCCCAGATTTTACATTGGAAAATAGGTAGATAGGTAAATGGTCATCATAGGTAAACCTATGGGTGTACATAGATGAATTTGCAAGGGGTGTCATTTCCAATTCCCAGAGGGGTGTCATTTCCAAAATGGGGTCACTTCAGGAGAGATTCTGCTTTTATGACACTTTGGAGAGCCGCTAAGTGCCAAAACAACAGAATTCCCCCTGAAGTGACCCCATTTTGCAAATGACACCCCTCTGGGAATTCATCTATGGATATAGTGACCATTTTCACTACATGGATGATTTCCAGAAACTCATAGTGGAAGATTCAGAGCAAAAATTGCAAAAATGTCATTGTAGTGCCCAATATATTGTGCCCAGCTTGTGTCTCTGGAGACCTCCCCCCACCTACCCCCGGAAATTGTTAAGTCAGCTCTACTCAAATGTGTCTGTCACTAAGTAAACCAAATGCTTGAATGTCAAAACAGTTCAAAAACGTGGTTCTGTGTGGAAGATTGTAAAGCCGTCATGGAGGCATAAGGCTGGCAGTGATGGGCATTGTGGGTAATAATAGCGGGGATCATGCCTCATTCCTCTCTAGGAACATACACGACATCTTCTCTGGGGGTTCTTTCTTGTTTCAGTTACTGGGATGAGTGCAATAAAATGTCGCTCAGTGAGTCTTCTGACATCTTCAGATTCTAAAGGATTGGCGCGGACAAAATTTTCAAAAACAAGATTTACATGACCTTTTCCTGATAATCAAGGAAAGTATCTGCATTTCCGGCTTTTTTGTGTAACACAAAAGAATTATATGTGGCCACCTGAAACAAATACATGACTAACTTTTTATACCAGGTATATGATTTTCTTGATACCTGGTATGGCTGTAGAACCTGATCTGCAAGGTCCACACCCCATATATTTGTTGTAGTCAATGACAGACACAGGTTTTGGAGTGGTGGATCCCTGTTGGTCTGCAGTGGCCCTTGTGGCATCTGTGTGGATCGAGCTCAGGATAAAAATATCTTTTTCATCCTTATACTTAAGGACAAGCAGCTCTCCATTGCATAAAGCCCCTGACTGCCCCATTCGAAAATGTTCTTTGACCAATGATTGTGGAAACCCCTGATGGTTTTTGAGAATGGTCCCACAAGCCCCTATGTTATGTTCAACCAGACTTTTAAATAGAGGTATGCTGGTGTAGTAGTTGTCAACATACAGATTGTAGCCTTTTTGTAAAAAAAGGCTCAAAATGATTTTTCCAGATGTCCCCAGATAAGTAGGGCATCCTGGTGGGTTTAGTTGGCTGTCTTTCCCCTCATAAATGTGAAAAGCTGATGTGTATCCGGTTGAACTCACGCACATTTTATAGAGCTTTATTCCGAACTTTGCCCTCTTAGAAGGAATAAATTGCTTGAGGTGCAGTCTTCCTTTGAATTTTACAAGGGACTCATCAATGGAAATGTTTTCTGTTGGGGTGTAGAGCTTTAAGAACTTTTCTGTCAAGTCTTCGATGATGGGTCTGATTTTGTATATTCTGTCATGTTCTGGGGCATTTCTGGGCAGGCATTGACTATTGTCATTATAATGCCAAAATCTCATGAGCATTTCATAACGGGTCCTAGGAAGAACGGCAAAAACATAGGGGTGGCTTGAACAGGGCTTTTTTAACAAGACACATAGCGAATGTAAGTCCTAAAAAAAATTTCATTTCTAGTTGGTGTCCTTAAATTTGATCTATGAATTGGGACGCATATAAATTTGTAGGACAATATGCTCTAGCAAGCTATCTGTCATAAATAAATTAAAAAAATAATTGGTCCAAAATTTTCCACCTCCACATTTATACCAGGAATGGCATTAAAATTAGGGATGAATGGAGTAGCCGAATCTGAAGCCTCCCATCTGGGAAATGCTACATCAAGAGGCAAAGCCCCTTGGACATTGGTGTGCGCCAATTCACGAGCACTAGGGACAGCGCTAGTACTGGGCATTGTTCCCTGAGTTGGAGACATTTCTCCAGAAGCGCTATTTGTCCTTCTTGTTGTACTGGTCCTTGTGTGTGAGGATGGACCAGAATCACTGCTCATTTCTGAGCTATCACTGTCGCTGCTACTAAAGCCCTCGAAATCCACATCACCATCTGACACTGCACTTTCTTCGCTGTCAGAACATAAAAGTGCATAAGCCTCCTCTGCAGTATACTACTGACTGGCCATTTTATTTATTTATTTTTTTTTTCGTAAATAGAAAACTACGACATGACGTGACCAAATTATTGGGCAGGCAATTGAGAAAAGTCTAATTCTTTACCCTATCCCTAACTTTAGAATAAACCCTAACAGTAACCCTAACTTTAGTCCCAACACTAACCCTAACTATAGCACTAACCCTAACCTGCCTTATCTGTTTTTTACTTTATAGCAAAATCGCTGACTGACACAGCTCTTGGCAGCAGCACTTGTAAGGCTACTTTCACACTAGCGTTTCCTGGAGCTGTGGAGGGATGCGCATGGCCGCCCCTCCTCCGGTCAGCTCCGCCTATGGGCGCATGACGCTGCATGCGACCTGCGTATCCTATCTTTAGCATTGGGTACGCAGGCCGTGCGCAGGTATGTATTTGCTGGCGCATGCGTCCTGTTGACGGTGCGCCGAGCGCACCAAAATGCAACACGGTTAAAGTTTTTTGCATAGCTTGCCATTTTTATGGACAATTTAAAGAGGTTGTCCACTACTTTTTAGTAACCCCCCTATTGTATCCCCCGGGGCCCATAATGATTTTTGTAATTACCTTGCGTTGCCAATTCTGCCTGTGAGCGGCGCTATGCGGGCGGCTGAGTCCGAGTCATGTGACCGCCAGGCTACAGCCGCCGCTAACATCCGCTGTCACGTCAATTTCCTGACTATGGAAATTGATGTGACATCATCAGCAGGCGTGACCCAGTATCAACACACTGCTGTCACTCATCAAGAGTCACAGTAGTGTGTGGGCGGTGCTGCATCACACATCACAGCCCCGTCACTCTGCAGCGTCTGTCTCCTCACCCATCAAGAGTGACGGGGCTGTGTAGGGGTTGGACAGGCTGTCTGCCAGCTGTGCGAGGGGTGGACAGGCCATGCAGGGGTCTGCGGGCTGCTGTGCGGGGGGCCACCGTGCAGGGGTCTGCAGGCTGTCTGCTGGCTGTACGGGAGGTGAAGGAGCTGAGCGGGGTCTGCGGCCTGTCTGCCAGCTGTGCGGGGGGTGGGCGGGCTGTGTGGGGGTATGCAGGCTGTCTGCTGGTGCCGGCTCTGCGGGGGGTGGAAGGGTCGTGCGGGGGTCTGTGGGCTGCTGTGCGGGGGGTGGTGGGCGTTCTGTGCTGGGGTCTGCAGGCTGTCTGCTGGCTGTGCAGGGGGTGGACGGGCCGTGCGGTGGTCTGCCGGCTTTGCGGGAGGGTGGGCGGGCTGTTTGGGTGTTGCCAGGGCTGTGCGGGGGAGTCTGCGAGCTGTGCTGGCGGTGTCGGGGCTGTGCGGGGGGGTGTGTGCGCGTGCGTGTGTATGCAGGCAAGCATCATCCAGTGGGACTACAAGTCCCATCAGGTGATGCTTGCTACACTGTCAGTGAGTGACACATTAGCCAATGATGGGACAGAAGTAGTCCCATCATCCGGCTAATGTGTTGAAAGTGAAAAAAAAAAAAACCACATACTGAACATACAACATATAGAATATACATATAACATACAACACATAACATAGAGTATATACTTACCAATCACCTAGTTCCCCGAAGCCATCAATCTTCTGTAATAAAAATAAAATAATAAAGCAACCTATACTCACCTTTCCGCTGTAGTCCAGATAATAACGAGGGTCCCACGACGATCTCCCGTGTAGAGCAGCCGCATCAGCTGATGCGACCGCTCTCCAGGGGCCCCAGCAATGAAATGATAGACGGAGGTAATCCTCCGCTGTGTATCCCTCCGCCGCCGGGAAAGTGGGCCCGTAACCCTAACCCAAGCCCTAACCCTAATTCTCATGCCGCATTGCTAAAAAGTGAGAGCCTGAACTCATGTAACCTCAGTGATGCACTGCAGGAGCCATTGTCTCCTGTCAGTTCACCACTGGGAGGCACTATAGAGCGGCCACATCACCTGATGTCACTGTTCTATAGGGGAGATCGTCGTGGGACACTCGTTATTAATTGGACTGTGCCGGACAGGGAGTATACGGTTTGTTTATTTTTTTACTTTTTATTAGAGGAGACCGAGGGTGTCGCTTGGATCTGGGCGTGCAATAAAAATATGATATCCATGTTGTGTTTTATTTAATTAAAATACTTTATTCTTATGTGTGTGGTTTTTTTTAACCCTTTATTTCTATAAGATTAATAATGGAAAGGCTGACGCCACTCCATTATTAACCGGGCTTAATGTCATTTTCCAATAGCAAGGTGACATTAACCCCTTATTACCCCTTATTACCCCATATCCCACCGCTACACGGGAGTGGGAAGAGAGGAGGGGCTAAGTGCCAGAATTGGCGCATCTTATATATGCGCCATTTCTGGGGCGGCTGCAGGCTGGTATTTGTAGCTGGGGGGGTCCAATATCCATGGCTCCTTCCTAGGCTATGAATATCAGCCCGCAGTATAAAATTTAGGGGGACCCCCACGTCATTTTCTTGGGGGGTCCCCTATTTTAATAGCCAGTAAAGGCTATGAAGACAGCTGCGGGCTGATATTCATAGCCTGGGAAAAGGCCATGGGTATTGTCCCATTCCCAGGCAAAAAATATTGGCCCCCGGCAGTCGGCTTTCCTCCTCTGGTGCAGAAAATTGCGCTGGAGCCCACGCCATTTTTTTTTTTACTTTCTAAAATGAAACATAGTTCATTAATAAACATGGATATGGAAATATCTATGGATATCTATGGAAAAATCTATGGAAATATCTATGGAAATAAAGTATCTATGGAAAAATCTATATATAAATCCATATATCTATCCCATATCTATCTTTCTATCTAGCTATCTATCCCATATCTATCTATCTATCTACGTGTGTAATGAAGTGTGGGTTGGACAAGTGTAAATGAGGAGGTTGGACAGAAATGACAACACAAATCTTTCTTTTTTTGTTAAATAACATCTTTATTTAGGTTACAAAAACACATACAATCCACATGTAAAAAAGCACATGAAAAACCGCATGACAAACGCATCAATAACGCACCTGCATTTTCTGCCAACAGCTGTGGATTCTGTGTGGAATAATCCGCCCTGGAATCCGCCCGGTGTGCACACAGCCTTATAGCTCTCAGCACTATAACGGTGTGTACATGGGGACTTATTATTAAGAACGCCTGTGTCTGTGCACGCTCCTGTGTGTGCGCTCATGATGCTTGCAATGTGTTTTATGTGAACATGTGGCGGATTGTGCTGTGGATTTTTCTGTGTGGATTTTGCTATATCCACAGGTACAATGACCGGCGTTTTATCTGCAGATTTATAGCGGATTTTGTGCGGCTTCCACCTGCATTTTGACACCTGCGGATTCTTATAATGGAACAGGTGAAAAACGCTGCGGAATCCGACATTCTACAGAAATGAACCCTCAGCGTTTATGCTGCTGATTTTCTGCACCATGTGCACAGCAGTTTTTGTTTTACATTGACTATAATGGTACTGTACAATGCAGGAGAATCTGCTGCTGATCCACAGGGCCAAATCCGCTGCAGATCCACAGTAGAATCCACAACGTGTGCACAGACCCTTACAATAAGATGCTTCAGATTGAAGAGAGAGGAGGGAGAGGTTTGGGTGTGTTTTGGAGTGGGTGTGCAAGGTGCTGGCTTAGGCCTCTCTCACACTACAGTTTTTTGTGTCAGTTAAAATCCGCCAAAAAGGCGGACAAGCGGATCCGTTCTTAACTGATGTGAACGGATGCCACAGGATCCGTTTTTTGACAGATCCGCAAAATGAGGAAATTTAAAGGAACCGCTGGTCAGAGAGAGAGAGAATTTTTTTTTTTGTCCGGCACCCAGACAGAATTTTGGGTTAAATCAGTGTCTGGAGGATCCGCCGCCCAAAAAAACGTTGCAAGCTCCGTTTGGAAATCTTTGAGGATGTTGACGGACACCAACATTGTGGCGGATCCTCATAAAAACAGATGCAACGGACGGCAATCTGTCAAGATCCGCCAATAATGAAAGTCAATGGGGAAAAAAACGTATCCGCAAAGAAAAATGGCGGATCCGTTTTTTTTCCAAATCGGCGGATCTTGACTGATTGTCAAAAATGGAAGTGTGAAAGAGGCCTTACAGGCCAGTGCAATGCATCATGGAACTTGTAGTATTAGAGCACAGTAAGTCGGGAGAAAGAAAGTTGTCAATTAACCCCATGAGAGCTGGAACCAGCACTGAAAATGTGCTGCGAGAGGATGATAAAAGGTAATATTGCTAAAATAAACACAGTGGATGTTTTTAGTGGCACATAATAGCAAGATTTATGAAAAAAAAGTTACAGTAGTGGACAACTTCTTTAAGTAGAAATGTTCAAAAATATAAAACTCAATGATATTTTATGAAAGAAAATTGTTTTTTGTCTTGGTAGATGACTGTACCAGGATATCAGAGGGACAGCTGACAGCTTCAATTTTTAAATCTGATGATCTTGAGATCCTACAAAATACGACTGAAGTGATTGCTGTTACTCCAGATATATCATCATCCATTCACAGCAAAGATCGGTCATCTGATCCTATGAAACAGGTCCCATCTTCTGATTCATTACCGACTACTAAGGAAAATCAAAGTCACAAAAAAGGCATTAAAAAACAAACTGCTCCTAAAGCAAAAAATTCATTTTCATGTTCAGAATGTGGGAAATGTTTTCACAAGAAATCTCATTTTGTTACACACCAGAGAACTCACACAGGGGAGAAGCCTTTTTCATGTTCAGAATGTGGGAAATGTTTTAACCAGAAAGGGAATCTTGATGAACACCATAGAACTCACACAGGAGAGAAGCCTTTTTCATGTTCAGAATGTGGGAAATGTTTTAACCGGAAATCAAGTTTGGTTGATCACCATAGAACTCACATGGGGGAGAAGCCTTTTTCCTGTTCAGATTGTGGGAAATGTTTTAACCAGAAATCACATTTTGTTAACCACCAGAGAATTCACACAGGGGAGAAGCCTTTTTCCTGTTCAGAATGTGGGAAATGTTTTAACCGGAAATCAAGTTTGGTTGATCACCATAGAACTCACACTGGGGAGAATCCTTTTTCCTGTTCAGATTGTGGGAAATGTTTTAACCAGAAATCACATTTTGTTAACCACCAGAGAATTCACACAGGGGAGAAGCCTTTTTCCTGTTCAGAATGTGGGAAATGTTTTAACCAGAAAGGGGATCTTGTTAAGCACCAAAGAACTCACACAGGGGAGAAGCCTTTTTCCTGTTCAGAATGTGGGAAATGTTTTAACCAGAAAGGGGATCTTGTTAAGCACCAAAGAACTCACACAGGAGAAAAGCCTTTTTGATGTTCAGAATGTGGGAAATGTTTTACTCAGATTTTAAGTCTTGTTACACATGAGAGAATTCACACAGCAGAGAAGCCATATTCATGTTCAGAATGTGGGAAATGTTTTAAATGGAAAATACAGTTGTGGCCAAAAGTATTGACCCCCCCTGCAATTCTGTCAGATAACACTCAGTTTCTTCCTGAAAATGATTGCAAACACAAATTCTTTGGTATTATCTTCATTTAATTTGTCTTAAATGAAAAAACACAAAAGAGAATGAAGCAAAAAGCGAAACATTGATCATTTCACACAAAACTCCAAAAATGGGCCAGACAAAAGTATTGGCACCCTCAGCCTAATACTTGGTTGCACAACCTTTAGCCAAAATAACTGCGACCAACCGCTTCCGGTAACCATAAATGAGTTTCTTACAATGCTCTGCTGGAATTTTAGACCATTCTTCTTTGGCAAACTGCTCCAGGTCCCTGATATTTGAAGGGTGCCTTCTCCAAACTGCCATTTTTAGATCTCTCCACAGGTGTTCTATGGGATTCAGGTCTGGACTCATTGCTGGCCACCTTAGAAGTCTCCAGTGCTTTCTCTCAAACCATTTTCTAGTGCTTTTTGAAGTGTGTTTTGGGTCATTGTCCTGCTGGAAGACCCATGACCTCTGAGGGAGACCCAGCTTTCTCACACTGGACCCTACATTATGCTGAAAAATTTGTTGGTAGTCTTCTGACTTCATAATGCCATGCACACTGTCAAGCAGTCCAGTGCCAGAGGCAGCAAAGCAACCCCAAAACATCAGGGAACCTCCGCCATGTTTGACTGTAGGGACCGTGTTCTTTTCTTTGAATGCCTCTTTTTTCTCCTGTAAACTCTATGTTGATGCCTTTGCCCAAAAAGCTCTACTTTTGTCTCATCTGACCAGAGAACATTCTTCTAAATCGTTTTAGGCTTTTTCAGGTAAGTTTTGGCAAACTCCAGCCTGGCTTTTTTATGTCTCGGGGTAAGAAGTGGGGTCTTCCTGGGTCTCCTACCATACAGTCCCTTTTCATTCAGATGCCGACGGATAGTACAGGTTTACACTGTTGTACCCTCAGACTCCAGGGCAGCTTGAACTTGTTTGGATGTTAGTCGAGGTTCTTTAACATCCGCACAATCTTGCGTTGAAATCTCTTGTCAATTTTTCTTTTCTGTCCACATCTAGAGAGGTTAGCCACAGTGCCATGGGCTTTAAACTTCTTAATGACACTGCGCACGGTAGACACAGGAACATTCAGGTCTTTGGAGATGGACTTGTAGCCTAGAGATTGCTCATGCTTCCTCTTTGGTCTTCTATCTTTTCTCCATGCTCAATGTGGTACACACAAGGACACAGGACAGAGGTTGAGTCAACTTTAATCCATGTCAACTGGCTGTGAGTGTGATTTAGTTATTGCCAAAACCTGTTAGGTGCCACAGGTAAGTTACATGTGCTGTTAATTACACAAATTAGAGAAGCATCACATGATTTTTCGAACAGTGTCAATACTTTTGTCCACCCTCTTTTATGTATGGTGTGGAATTATATCCAATTTGGCTTTAGGACAATTCTTTTTGTGTTTTTTCATTTAAGACAAATTAAATGAAGATAATAATACCAAAGAATTTGTGTTTGCAATCATTTTCAGGAAGAAACTGAGTATTATCTGACAGAATTGCAGGGGTGTCAATACTTTTGGCCACAACTGTAGATCTTGAACGCCATCAAAGAACACACACAGGGGAGAAGCCTTTTTTGCTGTTCAGAATGTGGGAAATGTTTTAACCGGAAAGCTATTCTTGTTAGACATCAGAGCAGTCACACAGAGGAGAAGCAATTTTCATTTTCTTAATGTGGGAAATATTTTACTTGGAAATCAACTGTTAATAAACATCAGAGACGTCACATAGGGGAGAAGCCTTTTTTATGTTCATAATGTTGGAATAGTTTTAACCAAAATAGAATTTTCTTAAATGGGTTGTCTCTTGTCATTCCTCATGTTTTCTGATAAAAGGATAAAACTAAACTTTATTAATTCAAAATGTAAAACTATACCCATAATTCACCCCCTTAAGGTTAGTCAGTAGGTGACTAATAGAAAAAACATGTACCCCAAAGTTCAGTATATAAGGTGAGGTGACGTATACTGTGACGGAGTCAGCTTCAGCTGAACTGATTTCTAGAGTGGACCCTCTGGGTCGTGGCACCCACCCACCTAGGGCGAGCTGACCTTGTGAGGGACCACCACCTATACAGGGAGTGTCAGGGCAAGACCAAGGGGGTGAGCCACCGCGACTGCTGGAACCAGACGGCCGGCTCAAGAAAGATACGTGTTAGTGTCTGGCAACAGGGAACGTGCAGGGTACAAGACATATCAAAGCGTGGTCACAGGGTTTCTTCAATAAAGCATGGTCTCAGGGTTTAATCAGGAACAAGACATACTTACAAGGACAAAGTGAAACATAGCAAGGTGCGTGCATTGGCACGACAAGGTCCAAGGCATGATACGTGCTAGGTGGCACTCCAGGGTTCCCGCAAGGGCTAGATGGCATTGGACATCTGGCAACGATCGACAGGCTCCGGACATTAGTCTGCAGTCATCAGGTTCCGGACCTCTGGCAGCGATCGGCAGGCTCCGGACATCCGCCAGGCAAGCCAGGGTTCAGGCAAGGAGGGACGCCAGAGTTCAAGACATGGTGCATGTTAGGAGACACGCCAAGGTCCAAGGCAGGGGTCCAGACAGCATGAGTGCTGGGAGAAACCAGGGTCCAAGGCAAAGTTCAAGGCAGGGCGCGTGCTAGGGGGCACACCAGGGTCCAAGGCAGGGTGCAAGGCAAGGTGCGTGTTAGGGGCTATGCCAGGTTCAGACTAGGGCAAGGGCCTGCATGTGCTAGGAGGCATGCCAGGATTCAGGCTAGGGCCTGTGCATGCTAGGAGGCACGCCAGGGTTCATGGCAGGACCTGCGGGTGCTTTAGAGATGCACGGCGAGGTATGTCAAGGAGCAACCTAGGGCCTGCGCGTGCCAAGATGGCACACAGTGCAGCGACAGCGTGAGTGCAAGGAAGCACAGAGCACGGCTGGGGCACTGGCTAGCTGGTCAGGCTGAGGCTCAGACTGGCGAGCACGGCTGAGGCACAACAGTGGACACAGCTAAGTCACTAACCGACATGCACGACAGGCACAAGCAGGCGGGCACAGCTAAGGCAGGCATGGCTGAGGCACAAACAGGAGGGAGAGGGAAGGCCAGGTGCGTGCAGAGGGCTCACGAAGAAGCAAGGCAAGGCAAAGTACAAATCAAGGAGCAGAACGTAGGCTGAAGCACAGAGCCGGGTACAAGAAAGGGAAGCAGAGCGTATGCTAGAGCCCAGAGCCAAGTCAGAGACATAGAGCAGTGTACAGATAGGTAGTGGAATGTATGCTGAGGCACAGAGCCAGGTACAAGGGAAAAGCGGAGCATATGCCAAAGCACAGAGCCGGGTATATGGCAAAGCACAGAGTACAAGATAAGACTTGTGCTAAAGGAGTACAGAAGGTCAGAATGAAAAGATAGAGCTCAAGACAGATTGGATTGGAGAAGCAGGAAGCTCATCTGCATATTTCCGGTGTATTCTGGGAAGAGGAGAAGAGTCGCCTTAAGCTGATCGATCGCTGGGACTTGCCGCGTCTCGCTATTTGAGGACATCGCAAAACCGGGGATTGGAGAAGCAGGAAGCTCATCTGCATATTTCCGGTGCATTCTGGGAAGAGAAGAAGAGTCGCCTTAAGCTGATCGATCGCTGGGACTTGCCGGGTCTCGCTGTTTGAGGACATCGCAAAAGCAGGGATTGGAGAAGCAGGAAGCTCATCTGCATATTTCCGGTGTATTCTGGGAAGAGGAGAAGAGTCGCCTTAAGCTGATCGATCGTTGGGACTTGCCGCGTCTCGCTGTTTGAGGACATCGCAAAACCAGGGATTGGAGAAGCAGGAAGCTCATCTACATATTTCCGATGCATTTTGGGAAGAGGAAAAGAGTCGCCTTAAGCTGATCGATCGCTGGGACTTGCCGGGTCTCGCTGTTTGAGGACATCGCAAAACCATGGATTGGAGAAACAGGAAGCTCATCTGCATATTTACGGTGCATTCTGGGAAGAGGAGAAGAGTCGCCTTAAGCTGATCGATCGCTGGGACTTGCCGAGTCTCGCTGTTTGAGGACATCGCAAAACCACCCATCATAGACTGCATCGGCAATAGCAATATGGAAGAGAAGAAAATCCACATGGTCACCTGCAACACATGCTACATGTTTATGGATCTGCCGGCCCAAAAACTCAACTTTACCTGTCAGAAGTGCAAACTTGTTGCCCTCTTAGAGGAAAAGGTGCAGGGACTGGAAGAAAGAATAGCAACATTGAAGGTAATTTAAGAACATGAGGACTTCTTGGATGAAGCAGAAGCAATCATTCAGGATACGGAAAGTGAGAAAAGCTTCAGAGCACATACAGAGGCTGAAAAGTGGAGCCATGTGACGAAAAGAAGCAAACGGATCAAGTGGTCACCCACACAGCTTAGCAACCAATATGAAGCCCTCATGCTGGAGAACAAAAATAGCACAGCTCAGGATGATACCGTATCTCCAAGAGAAGACACACTATCAACAAAAGAAGTTACTCTGTCAACAAAAGCGGAAACAAAAGACACTCAAAAACACTCACGAGCAACAAGCAGTGCGTCCGGAAAGAAAAGAAGAGTGGTAGTTATGGGCGACTCACTACTAAGAGGCACGGGGGCAACTATCTGCAGACCGGACATAACCGCAAGAGAAGTATGCTACCTCCCAGGAGCAAAAATCAAGGATGTGGCCAACAGGATACCAACTATCCTCAAATCCAAGGATGATGACCCTTTCCTACTGATACATGTAGGCACAAATGACACAGCAATAAATGACCTACCAACTATCTGCGTGAATTACCTCTACGATGGACTTCTCGCAAGAGATGGAATACACCTCACAAAACCTGGGAATCACACATTCGCCAGAAAACTTGCAACACTCATCAGGAGGGATTTAAACTAGAAGAAGAGGGGATGGGAGGAAAAACAGCAGACAAGAACATGCAGAAGGACAAACTAATCAAGGATACTAGATGTGGTAAAGAGGACCCAAGACAGGGTACTCAGAAGGAAGCTAAGAAAAAGGAAGCAAAACTTCTTTCCTGCATGCTGACCAACGCACAGAGCCTGACCAATGAGATTGAAGATCTGGAGTTGGTAATGTATGAGGAAAAATACGACATAGTAGGAATAACTGAGACATGGTTAGACGACAGCTATGACTGGGCGGCTAACTTGCAAGGATATGATTTGTTTAGGAGGGATCATAGAAAAAGGAAAGGGGGTGGAGTCTGTCCATATATAAAGTCCACTTTAAAGCCCACACTAAGAAGATATTCAAGAGGGAAATGAAGAGGTGGAGTCTCTATGGGTGGAGATACAAGGAGGGAAAAGTAATAAAATCCTCATAGGGGTTTGTTATAAGCCACCAAATATAACAGAAGCCACTGAAAATGTATTATTGAAACAAATAGACAAAGCAGCAAATCCCAATGAGGTGATTATTATGGGGGACTTCAACTACCCCGACATAGACCGGGAAACTGAAACCTGCGGATCTCAGAAAGGAAACCAATTTCTGTCGGTGACCAAGGATAATTCTCTGTCACCACTTGTGCAGGGCCCAACTAGAGGGACAGCCCTTCTGGACTTAATGTTAAGCCACAGGCCAGATAGAATAACAGAAGTCCGAGTCGATGGCACCGAGGGAACAGTGACCACAATATAACACAATTCCACTTGTCCTTCAGTAAGGTGCCCTGGAAGGGGGTTACCAAAACGCTGAATTTCAGGAAAGCAAAGTTTGATCAGCTTAGAGAGGAGCTTCGCCGAATTGATTGGGACAATGTCCTCAAAAATAGGAGCACAGAAAATAAATGGGAAATATTTAAATCAGTTTTACACACCCACTGCGAGCTAGCCATACCGTACAGAAATAAAAGGGCTAGGAACAGGAGAACACCAATGTGGCTAAATAAGGATGTAAAAAGGGCAATAAAGAACAAGAACAAGGCATTTAGGAAGCTAAACAAGAAGGCAATGAAGAAGCATTAAAAAGTTATAGAGAAAAAAATAAAATGTGTAAAAAACAAATACATTTAGCAAAAGTGGAAACTGATAGACTCATTGCTAAGGAAAGTAAAACAAACCCCAAACTATTCTTTAATTATATAAACAGTAAAAAGATTCAAATTGATGGTGCCGGGCCTTTAAAGAACAACAAGGGTGAAATCATAGAGCGCGATGTGGGAAAAGCAAATGTTTTAAATACTTTTTTCTCAACAGTGTTCACACAGGAAAAGGATTTGCCAGGCGAAATGCAGAGTGATAATGTAAACTCCCCATTAAGTATTACCTGCCTAACCCAGGAAGAAGTGCAGAACCGCCTTAGTAAGATGAAAATGGACAAATCACCAGGCCCTGATGGCATTCACCCTCGGGTAATGAGGGAGTTAAGTAATGTGATAGACAGGCCTCTATTCCTTATATTTAAAGACTCTATAGAAACAGGGTCTGTTCCTTTTTATTGGCGGCAAGCAAATGTGGTACCAATATTAAAAAAGGGGTGTAAAAGGGAACCTGGAAACTATAGGCCGGTAAGCTTAACATCTGTTGTGGGTAAAATTTTTGAAGGGTTTCTAAGGGATACCATTATGGGATATCTCAATGTTAATAAATGTTTAACTCCATATCAACATGGATTTTGAAGGATCGCTCCTGTCAGACTAACCTGATCAGCTTCTATGAGGATGTAAGCTCTCAAATGGACCAAGGAGAATCATTGGATGTCATTTATCTCGACTTCTCTAAAGCATTTGACACTGTCCCACATAAAAGATTGGTCAGTAAGATGAGAAAGCTTGGGCTAGGGGAAAATGTGTGTAGATGGGTAGGTAGCTGGCTTAGTGATAGAAAACAAAGAGTGGTTATTAATGGGGCATCCTCAGATTGGGCCAGGGTTACTAGTGGGGCACCACAGGGGTCTGTATTGGGCCCCCTACTATGTAATATATTTATTAATGATCTAGTGGATGGCTTACACAGTAAAATATCAGTATTTGCAGATGATACAAAACTATGTAAGGTAGTTAAAACAAAGGAGGACAGTTTGCAACTACAGACAGATTTGAGTAAATTGGAGAATTGGGCTGAAAAATGGCAAATGAGGTTTAACACAGATAAGTGTAAGGTTATGCACATGGGAAGGAGAAACAGATGCTACAATTACTTACTAAATGGGAAACTGCTGGGGAAATCAGACATGGAAAAAGACTTAGGCATCTTAGTCAATAAGAAGCTAAATTGGAGTGCCCAGTGTCAGGCAGCTGCCACCAAAGCAAATAGGGTCATGGGATGCATCAGAAGAGGTCTGGGGACACAAGATGAAAACATAATTCTCCCTCTGTACAAAATCACTCGTCAGACCACACTTGGAGTATTGTGTGCAATTTTGGACGCCGGTGCTCAAGAAAGACATTACTGAACTTGAAAGGGTTCAAAGGCGGGCTACTAGAATGATAAATGGAGTTGGTTCACTACAATACCCAGAAAGGTTATCAAAATTAGGTCTATTTACTCTAGAAAAGAGAAGACTTAGGGGAGACCTAATATATATGTGCAAGTATATCAGAGGGCAATGCAGAGATCTCTCCAATGAACTGTTTGTACCAAGGACTGTGACAAGAACAAGGGGGCATTCTCTTCGTTTGGAGGAAAGACAATTTCTGCACCAGCATAGAAGAGGGTTCTTCACGGTAAGAGCAGTGAGGCTCTGGAATTCTCTTCCTGAGGAAGTGGTGATGGCCAACTCACTGAATGAATTTAAGAAAGGAATGGATGCTTTTCTTGTGAGTAACAGTATAGAAGGTTATGAATAACAGAATATTATAGGTAGATGGTTGACCCAGCTTAGGAGTCGGGAAGGAATTTTTTTCCCTACTGAGAAAATTGGCTTCTACTCTGTGGGTTTTTTGCCTTCCCCAGGATCAACAATGCAGAACAGCTGCACTAAAAATAGGCTGAACTAGATGGACATAAGGTCTTCCTTCAGCCTTCAAAACTATGTTACTATGTAACTATATGCCAGCTCACCCCTGTATATGCCATGCACAACCTTCATATGCCAGCTCTCCCCTGTATGTGCCACACACAACATCCATATGCCAGCTCACCCCTGTATATGCAACGCGCAACCTCCATATGCTACTTCCCCCTGACACATACCATCAACCACCTCTCATATTTTTGCCTCTGTGCAAAAAGCAGTATTCCTGGCCCTTCACCTCTGCAGATCTGATAGTTACCAATGAATGATGTCGCCACCCACTCCTGTCATCGCTGCAGCACCCCTGGTATACAGCAGGTCTTCATCTTCAGCAGCTCATCGGGTCTCCAGCAGACAGCAATTCGTCAGGTCTACAGCAGGCAGCAGCTCATCGGGTCTACAGCAGGCAGCAGCTCATCGGGTCTACAGCAGGCAGCAGCTCATTGGGTCTACAGCAGGCAGCAGCTCATCGGGTCTACAGCAGGCAGCAGCTCATTGGGTCTACAGTAGGCAGCAGCTCGTCGGGTCTACAGTAGGCAGCAGCTCATTGGGTCTACAGCAGGCAGCAGCTCATCAGGTCTACAGCAGGCAGCAGCTCATCGGGTCTACAGCAGGCAGCAGCTCATCAGGCCTCCAGGAGCATGTCCGGTATCCTGTCCTGATCTCCTGCAGCTCCTCTTGTATGCACAGTGTAACCATCCGAGACCTGTTATGCCGGAAGTGAACAGTACAGCATCCGACATAATAGGGCTAGCGATAGTGTAAATGGAGCTCAGCGAATAGCCCTGGCCTCTAATAAAATGGCGCCTGGCCACAACTACAGCTGTAAATTGAGCAGCCCACAGAGGCGTACCTGGTTCACAGCTCATGTGGCTGCAATGTTAGAGATATGGTCGGCGTCCGATCGCTGTCTCCTATGCCCATGGACTTCATAGAATCATAGAATCGTCGAGTTGGAAGGGACCTCCTGGGCCATCTGGTCCAACCCCCTGCTCAAAGCAGGATTCGCTAAATCATCCCAGTCATATGTCTGTCCAGCCTCTGTTTGAAGACTTCCATTGAAGGAGAACTCACCACTTCTCGTGGCAGCCTGTTCCACTCATTGATCACTCTAACTGTCAAAAAGTTTTTTCTAATATCTAATCTGTGTCTCTTCCCATTCAGTTTCATCCCATTGCTTCTAGTCTTTCCTTGTGCAAATGAGAATAAAGTTGATCCTTCTACAATGTGACAGCCCTTTAGATATTTGTAGACAGCTATTAAGTCTCCTCTCAGTCTTCTCTTTTGCAAACTAAACATTCCCAAATCCTGCAACCTTTCCTCATAAGACAGGGTTTGCAGACCGGTCACCATTCTGGTCGCTCTTTTCTGAACTTGCTCCAGTTTGTTGATGTCTTTTTTAAAATGTGGTGCCCAAAACTGGACACACTATTCCAGATGAGGTCTGACCAAAGAGGAGTAGAGGGAAATAATGACTTCACGTGATCTAGACTGTATGCTTCTGTTAATACATCCTAGAATTGCATTTGCCTTTTTTGCTGCTGCATCACACTGTTGACTCATATTCAGTCTGTGATCTATTAGTATACCCAAGTCTTTTTCACATGTGCTGTCACTTAGCCCTATTCCTCCCATTCTATATATGCTTTTTTCATTTTTATTGCCCAGATGTAGTACTTTGCATTTCTCCCTGTTAAAAACCATTCTGTTAGTTGCTGCCCACTTCTCCAGTTTATTTAAATCTTTTTGAATCCTCTCTCTCTCTTCTCTAGTATTTGCTATCCCTCCTAGCTTTGTGTCATCAGCAAATTTAATCAGTTTACCCTCAATTCCTTCATCTAAATCGTTGATAAAGATGTTGAACAATACAGGGCCCAGGACAGAGCCCTGTGGTACCCCACTTGAGACATTCTTCCAACTGGATGTGCAGCCATTTACGACCACTCTTTGGGTCCGATCACTAAGCCAGTTATGAATCCACCTAACAGTTGCCTTGTCCATTCCATACTTAGTTATTTTATCAATAAGGATTGTATGAGAGACTTTGTCAAATGCTTTGCTGAAGTCAAGATATACTATATCTACAGCATTTCCTTGATCCACCCAATCAGTGATACCGTCATAGAAGGAAATTAAGTTAGTCTGACATGACTTATTAGTTAGAAACCCATGCTGACTCTGTTTAATCACTTCATTCTTATCCAGGTATTGACATACATGTTGTTTAATAATTTGTTCAAAGATCTTTCCTGGTATAGAAGTCAGACTCACCGGCCTATAGTTGCCTGGGTCCACCTTCTTCCCCTTTTTGAAGATAGGAACAACATTTGCTCTTCTCCAGTCTTCTGGCACTTCTCCTGTTCTCCAAGAATTTTCAAAGATTATGGAGAGGGGTTCAAAAATTTCTTCTGCTATCTCCTTCAGTACTCTGGGGTGTAATTCATCTGGACCTGGAGATTTGAATTCATTTAGGTTAGCTAAGTGTTTCCTCACTATCTTTCTGTTTATAGATATCCTGGATTCTTCTATTCCCTTAATAGGACAGTGAATAACAGTTGATGTTGCATTTCCTTTCTGAGAGAAAACAGATGCAAAATAGGAATTTAAAAGTTCAGCCTTCTCAACATCCTGTCTTACCATTTCATCATTTTCATCCTGTAAAAATCCTATAGCATCTTTGACTTTTCTTTTACTTTTGACATATCCCCAAAATCCTTTATTATTGCTTTTGACATCTCTTGCAAGCCTCAGTTCATTTTCAGCTTTAGCTAATCTGATTTGTGCCCTGCAGGTTCTGCAGACAGCATTATATTCTTCTTTCGATATGCCTCCCTCTTTCCATTTTATAAACATTTTTTTCTTCCTTTTTAGCATGTGCTTAAGTTCTGTGTTCATCCATCCTGGTTTCCTTAAATGCTTCCTATTCTTCCCTCTTTTCGGAATTGTTAACAACTGTGCTTTGAGAATTTCATTTTTCAAGATTTCCCATCCTTCCTGGACATTTTTGTCTTTAAGGATATCCAGCCATTGGATCCCTCCAATTCTCTTTCTGAATCCCTTAAAATCTGCCTTTCTGAAATCTAACCTTGACGTCTGAGTCTTCACAGGTCTTCCACCTCTAGTAATCCAAAATTCTAAAATAGCATGGTCGCTACCTCCTAGGGTCCCAGCCACTTTTACCTCCTCAACCATTTCCTCCCTGTTTATAAGGATTAGATCCAAGGTAGCAGTTCCCCTTGTTTTCTCCCTTACCTTTTGGAAGATAAAGTTGTCAGCAAGAGAGGATAAGAATTTCCTTGACCTGTTAGTTTTGCCCGAGAGAGATTCCCAACAAATGTCTGGATAGTTGAAATCTCCCATGACAACTAAGTCATATTTTTTGGAGAACTTGGCCATCTGATGCATAAAGAGTTCATCTATATCTTCGGCTTGCACAGGCGGCCTGTAGTAAATGCCTACAATGGTGTCCTTTCCATTGTTCTGTCCTTGTATTCTTACCCAAACAGTTTCCACAGAACTCCCAGTCTCTGAAGCTTCAATCTCTGTGCAGATATACGCGTTTCGAACATACAATGCGACACCCCCTCCTCGTTTATCAAGTCTGTTTCTTGCAAATAAGTTGTATCCTTCTAGTCTTGTATTCCAATCATGTGTATTGTCCCACCAAGTTTCAGTGATTCCAATTACATCATATTTCTGTTCCTGTGTTAGTAGTTCCAATTCTCCTTGTTTGTTGCCCATGCTTTGTGCATTAGTATAGAAACATTTTAGTTTGTGATTGGTTTCTCTTTCTCCAATATTTTTATTAATTAGATTCTTTCGTCTTTGTTCTTCCTTTCCACTTCTAATAGCAGAGTTCTCAATAGCATTTGTCAGGTGTATGGCTTTTTCTGGTCTTTTGCTTCCCTTCCCATGTTGTTCTAGTTTAAAGCTCTCCTTACAAGTGTAGCAAGGCGACTTCCAAATACATGCTTTCCAGTCTTCGTAAGGTGCACCCCATCTCTAGCAAGTAGTCCATCGTATAAGTAGTTCACTCCGTGATCCAGAAATCCAAATCGTTGCTGACGGCACCATCGACGTAGCCAGTTGTTCACCTGCAGAATCTTATTCCACCTCCTTGTTCCATGGCCATCCACTGGGAGGATGGAAGAGAAGACCACCTGCGCTCCCAGTTCTTTCACTTTCTTACCTAAGTCTTCAAAGTCTCTGCAGATGAATTCCAGGTCGTTTCTTGCGGTGTCATTTGTCCCCACATGTAGTAGCAGGAATGGGTAGTCATCTGTAGGTCTGAAGAGTCCTGATATCCTGTCAGACACATCTTTAATTTTTGCACCTGGAAGACAGCACATTTCTCTTGTAGTTATATCCGGTCTGCAGATAGCGTCCTCTGTTCCTCTCAGCAGGGAATCCCCCATGACCACCACTCTCCGTTTCTTCTTCACAACATTTTTCTTTCTCCATCCAGGAGGACTCTGAAGGCGTACAAGGTTGCTGTTTGTTGGCAAAGTCTTATCCTGATGTATTTCTTCATCGTTTTCCTGCGTGAGAGCCTGGTACTGGTTTCTGAGCAGTATGGGTGCTGACTGCCTCCTGATCCTCCTGCTTCTCTGGGTCACATGTCTCCATTCCTCTGTTTCTTCAGGTGCACTTCGAATTTCTTCTCTTTCTGTAACATGAAGAGATAATTCTGCTCTGTCCAAGAACTCTTCACCTTCCTTAATGATCTTCAACGTAGCTAACCTCTCTTCGAGATTTTGCAACTTTTCCTCCAACAGGGACACAAGCTTGCATTTGTGGCATGTGAAGTTTGGCTTTTCCACTGGTAAATCTGTGAACATGTAGCAAGAAATGCAGCTCACCAAATGGCTCCTGGCCTCTTCCATCTTGAGATTTCTTAAAAACGATGAAAGATGAGCCAAATTTCGCGCGCCGATTTCCTCTTTTCAGCTGCAACCGCCAAAACCCAGTGATCGTTGAGCTCGCGGAGACTCTTCACTTATCCCAGAAGGCACTGGGAATATGCAAATGATCTCCTCAAGACTCTTCCCCTGGACTTCCGTATCTGAGGACCGAAAGTGACGTCCAGCAGCCATTACAGACCTGCATGGTAAACTGGCAGCGCCCAGTGGCTGCACTAAAACAGTAAAAAAAAATAAACATAACAGTCAAGCTTAGGTGAAAACATCTTTTCACATAATTTTCATTTTTATAATAAATTATCAAAAATCACGGCACCTTCCCATTAATCTCATTTCAACCTTGATAGTGACACTCTCTTAGGATACATTTTACTCTATGATGGCACTTTTGCACATAGCCACTAGATGGAGCTACATTTGACTGCATTTTTATATCTACACATGATTTACAAAAATTATATTTTCTTGTATTAACTCTATACTATTTAACATTAGAAGCTGTGTATTTCTGTAATCATTTGTACGTATACATGATTGATTACCACTTCTGTCTCTGTAAAAACAAACCCCTTTAACCCCTTTCTGACATCAGACGTAAATGTATGTGGATGTTGAACTCCCTCCCTTTGATAAGGGCTCCAGCACTGATCCCACATCTTTTCTGGCACATGTCAGCAAGCGCATCGGAAATCCCGCCCATCAGTGACCCCGTCACGATTGTGGGTCACCGATGCGTTGGCCTCCAGCAGAAGTCTATGGTTGTCACTGCCGGATTGCTATGAGCGCCACCGACTAGCCGAAAATGCATGGACCAGGGATCGTCCTGCCAAACTCCCGCTCTCCTTATAACATGGGCAAAACGCTATTCAGGCAACATAGGGTGAGGGTAAAACAGTGTGGCAATGCTTTACTGAGCCACAAAACAGGCAGATAACACATAGAACAGTCCCAGGAAAATACCCAAGATGGGGCACATTGCAGAGTGTCACCCTTCTACTGACCCGCCAGGGTGATATCAGCTGTGACTCTAGATCTTCCAAGGTCACTACCGCACCTGTGGCACGCACACAAAGAGTAGGTAATGACAAGCGTAGGAAGATGACAGTCCATACAAGGCCAGTTGATTTGAGGATCACAATCTGGCTTCTCCAAATGTATCCAAGGTTCAATGGAGCAGATCTGTATTCTTCCAACCGAGGCTGAAAACCCCTAGGTTGTTTCCTATAGAATGATAGATCCGTGTCCCTCGTAATGGAGTCATGATGTAAAATGGCTGCTGTCCTGTCTCTGGTCCTTTTAAGATGTATGGATGTCTTGGCAGAATCTCTGCCTGTTTCTCTCTCAGTCTCTTTATACAGAGGCAAGTAACCTATTTTTAGACTTAACAAGTGTCCCTCATTCATTATTTACATGAAGGGTAAGAATGGAGATGAGATCAAGTAGCATTACTTGATTATTTAAACTATTTGCATAGTTTTTCCCTCTCTGCTTTAGAAGTCAACAAACTGGCTCCATAATACAATGTATAATTAGCATATCAGCAAACATCACTAGTGATCAAGTATAAGCACACAATAAAAGTCAATATTATCAGCTTACACAAACAAAAGTCTGTTTTCTTGACTAACTAGAAAATAACACTTAAATTTGAAAGCCAACATACAGATAACATTCTATTATTCTTCTTTTGCTAAAAAATAGTCATCTGGTTAATTAAGATACAATGCTGTATGTCTTCACAATGCCAAAAGTAGAAAAAAGTTTAAAAAATATAGAAAAAATATATAAAAGTTCAAATCACCCCTCTTTCACCCATTCAAAATAAAACAATACAAAGAAAATAAAACATATTTGGTATCGCCGCTTTCAGAATTGGCCGATCTATCAATATAAAAAAAGAATTAAATGATCGCTAAATAGTATAATGAGAAAAAGCCAAAACGCCAGAATTACGTTTTTTTGCTCGCCTCAACATTACATTAAAATGCAATTACAGCCGATCAAAAGATCATATCTGCACCAAAATGGTATTCATTAAAAGCGTCAGCTCGGCACACAAAAAGTAAGCCCAAACCCAGCCCAAAATCATGAAAAATGGAGATGCAACAAGTATCGGAAAATGGCGCAATTGTTTTATACTTTACCTAATAAAGATGAGATATTTTTACTGATAAATGTTTATTTTCTGTTGATATTTGGTTTATCCTATAAAACTCCCATATAATATTCTCACCTTGAATTTATCCTATAAAACTCCCAAATAATATTCTCACCTTGAATTTATCCTATAAAACTCCCATATAATATTCTCACCTTGAATTTATCCTATAAAACTCCCATATAATATTCCATCCTTGAACGCACGCCGCGTGCATAATGTTTTTGTACAATCTGTGAATAATATATACAGGTTCTCCTCGTCTGAGTTATTTTTGAAGGTCAACAAAATACGATTTTCCTGTAATTCATTTCTCGCACTCTCGGTATAATAATGACTTTTCCCTGTGTGGGATTTTTGATAAAAAGGTTGACAACTAGTTGGACAACCCCGTCTCATTCCTCATGTTTGGTCCTGTTAAAATAAAAACACTTATACAAACCTCCCATGCTGGCTCCGTTTCAGTGGTGTCGGTACTTGCGTTCTTCGGTCTCTTTTGAGGTTTTTACGTCATGTGAGCCCTGTGCCCAATCAGCGCTGACGTCACTGTCCCCACCTTCAGACAAATCAAGCATCATGAGGCCGTCAGAGAGCAGCCGCAGCCCTGGCTTCCTGTTGATGTTCAGTCCAAAGGAAGGAACAGTGAAGCTGCCGCTGATTGGGTGCAGGGCTCGTGTGATATGACAACCTCACATAAGCCCCGGGACAGTGAGTCTCGACACCGCTGAAGTGGAGCCGGCACGCCAGCAGAGTATGAGTGGTTTTATTTTAATGAGGCCAAACATGAGGAATGAGTTCACTGAGAAAAAATCCCCATCCCTATTGCCCCCATCTCATCCTGGTATGCAGGGCCCCATCCCTATTCTGGTATGCATGGCCCCATCAAATAGCATAAAAAAAAATTACAGTTACCTACCCGGTGCTCCTTCACAGCATCCTGCTCCGGTGCCAGCAACTGCTTTATGTTTGTAAGCAGCACATGGCAGGGACGTCATGCGTTGCTCACAAGCAGAGCACAGCTGCCGGAGTACTCACCGAGACTGTGCGCACAGAGAGCAGTGAGTATTCATTCCTCTTCAGTAGCGCGCAGTGTCAGCCACCGACTTCCTGCTGCTGCCGGAAGTCACATGTGCCACTAGTCAAGAGAAATGAATATTCATTGGATTCATCAATTATTCATCGGGAGACTATTTAATATTGAACTATATTCAAGCGGAACTAGACGAAGAAAAACCTAAAATCATGTATCATGTTATCCGAAACAGTCAGAAAACTAGCGAGATATTGGCAGATCCCAGACCTCAAACTATATACTTTGTAAGATTATAAGCCACTCCAGTGTCAGGAATAGATAGTATGTGAAAATACCGTATATACCGCTCAGGGAACACTTACCTGTCAGAGATAATTTCCATATTCATACTAAATAATGGCACAGATCTCCCAGAAATTATGATTGCACATACCTCTAGTCTTTATAACGATATTGCACTCATTCCCTGACAGACCGCAGCATGGCCATTAGGTAGAAGCTGCTAATGATCCTTGGAGCAGGTAAGTTTTCCCTGAGTGGTACATATTGGGCTGACTGAAAACTGAGTTTAGTCTAGGACAATTTGTCTGCAATACTAATTACAATTTATACTTGTGTATAAGCCGACCTGAGTATAAGCTGACCCGCCTAATTTTGACACAAAAACCTCGGAAAACTTATTGACTCGAGTATAAGCCTAGGGTGGAAAATGTAGTTGCTACTGGTAAATTTCAAAAATAAAAATAGATACCAATTAAAGTAAAATTAATTGAGACATCAGTAGGTTAAATGTTTTTGAATATCCATATTGAATCAGGAGCCCCATATAATGCTCCATACAGTTCATGATGGCCCCATAAGATGTTCCATACAAAATACGCCCCATATAATGCTGCACAAAGGTTAATAAAGGCTCCATAAGATGCTCTATAGAATAATATGCCCCATATGCTGCTCCATAAAAGTTATGGCCCCATAAGATGCTCCATTGATTATGCCCCATATGCTGCTCCATAAAGGTTATGGCCCTATAAGATGCTCCATAAAGGTTATGGCCCCATAAGACGTTCCATAGATTATGCCCCATATGCTGCTCCATAGATTATGCCCCATATGCTGCCCCTGTCACGGTCCAATTCTTGGATCCGTGTCAGATTATGCATTCCTTCCCGTAAACCTTTTTTTTCCTTTTCAGGCTTCTGGGGCTTAATATGGGTTTCTGCCCCCGGTGGCCACAAGTGTCACTACAGCCTGATAGGTTCTATTGGTTGCCTTTTGCTCCCGGTGGTCACTGGGGTTATTGCATGTTTTTGGTCCCTGCTCATGTGACCGCTCCTCCTTTGCTATATGAGGTCAGCTGGTCTATCAGCAGGTGTTGGTGATAGCAGCTTTTCCTTAGTTGGATTCCAACCACGGTGAAGGGAGCAGCTGGCTGAGGTGTTAAGCCACTGCTGAAACCTGGTGAAGTGGGCAGCTGGCTCTGAGGTGTAGAGCCACTGCTGAAACTGGTGTTGAACTCTGTCTGCCCGGTGTCTGCAGCAGAGTGAGATGGTGAAGGTGGCAGCTGGCTGAGGTGTCGAGCCACTGCGAAAAGTTAATCCGGTGATGCACTCTGCTGCCCGGTGCTGCAGCAGAGCAAGATAAGTGTTTTTGGTGTTTTCCCATTTGTATATTTTCCTTGGTGTGTATTAGTACAGCGGTGGGGACCAGTGTCCGCATCACCCAGTTCCCTAGAAAGGGATAGGTGCAGGGTGAGTTAGGGACACAGGTATCCTGCTCGGCGACAGGTGAAGAGCCTATATAGGGAACGCTAGGAGTGTTCAGGGACACTGCCTCAGGGGAGTGAGGGAGGTCTCCACATCCCCGTTTCCTATTGCAGGGCCCACCATTGTAACTGTTTTCCCTTCCCCTTTGTCTTGTTGTTTGTTACCGGCCTGTGGGTCGTGTCACACAGGACAGTTACACGTGTTGGTCTTGTTGTTTTAGTTACCGACCTGCGGGTCGTGTCACACAGGACAGGTACATGTGACAGCCCCATAAGTCGCTCCATAGAATAGGCCCCACATGCTGCCCCATAAGATGCTCCATAGATTATGCCCCAATATGCTGCCCCATAAGATGCTGCATAGATTATGCCCCCATATGCTGCCCCATAAGATGCTCCATAGATTATGCCCCCATATGCTGCCCCATAAGATGCTCCATAGAATAAGCCCCATATGCTGGTGCAAATAAAAAAAATGACATACTCACCTCTCGTCGCTGGGGGCCAGGTGCCGGTGTCCTGAGCAGGTGGGGACACCGGCGATCTATGTGGGACGGATGCTGGTGTCAACGCTGGGTCAGGACCCGGCACCTGAGATATTCATCTGTCCCCATTCCAATTCTGCTCGCCGCTATCTGCCGGGTCCTCTGTCAGTGACCTTCAGGCAGCAGAGGGCGCACACTAACTACATCATCGCACCCTCTGCTGCCTGAATGTCACTGACAGAGGACCCAGCAAACAGCGGCAAGCAGCGTTGGAACGGGGACAGGTGAATATCGCATATAGTTACCCCCTCCTGGCGCGGTCTCTGCAGCCCTGTTCTCACGCCTGCCTTCAGCGGTCACGTGGTATTGCTCATTAAAGTCATGAATATGCACATATTCATGACTTTAATGAGCGGTACCACGTGACCGCTGAAGGAAGGTGCCTGAGAGCATGGGACAAGCAGGGGGGCTGCAGAGACACGCCAGGGGTGGGTCAGTATGATCTGACACCCCCCGCTCCCTCTCCTCCGCCAACCTTCTGGCATTTATGACTCATGTATAAGCAGAGAGGGGGACTTTTAGCCCAAAAAAATGGGATGAAAATCTCGGCTTATACGCGAGTATATACAGTAACAGCAGTTACAATACCAAACTAGGGCAGTCCCTATAGGAGAAAAAACACAAGCATCTGTACTGTATTTTCACATACTATCTATTCCTGACACTTGAGTGGCTTATAAACTTACCAAGTATATAGTTTGAGGTCTGGGATCTGCCAATATGTGGCTAGTTTTCTGACTGTTTTGGATAACATGATACATGATTTTAGTTTTTTTGTATAGTCTCGCTTGAATATAGGTCAATATTAAATAGTCTCCTGATGAGTCGCCTTTGGCGAGGACGATGAAACCCATAGAAATGAGAGGCTTGGAGAGTGAGTGTGTACACGTCACCTCACCCTATATACTGAACTGTGGGATATATGTTTTTCTATTAGTCATCTATTGACTAACCTTCAGGGGTGAATTATGGGTATAGTTTTAGATTTGGAATTAATAAAGTTTAGTTTTATCCTTTTGTCAGCAAACATGAGGAATGACAAGAGACAACCCATTTAAGAAGATTTAATTTTGGTTAAAACTATTCCAACATTATGAACATAAAAAAGGCTTCTCCCCTATGTGACGTCTCTGATGTTTATTAACACTTGATTTCCAAGTATATTTCCCACATTAAGAAAATGAAAAAGGCTTCTCCTCTGTGTGACTGCTCTGATGGCGATCAAGAAGCACTTTCTGGTTAAAATATTTCCCACAATCTGAACAGGAAAAAGGCTTCTCCCCTGTGTGAGTTCTATGGTGAATAACCAAATTTGATTTCCGGTTAAAACATTTCCTACATTCTGAACATGAAAAAGGTTTCTCCCCTGTGTGAATTCTCTGGTGATTAACCACTTGTGATTTCCGGATAAAACATTTCTTACATTCTGAACATGAAAAAGGTTTCTCCCCTCTGTGAGTTCTTTGGTGCCTAACCAATTCTGATTTGTTGACAAAACATTTCCCACATTCTGAACAGGAAAAAGGCTTCTCCCCTGTGTGAATTCTCTGGTGATTAACCAATTGTGATTTCCGGTTAAAACATTTCCCACATTCTGAACAGGAAAAAGGCTTCTCTCCTGTGTGGATTCTCTGGTGCTTAACACAATCTGATTTACTGTTAAAACATTTCCCACATTCTGAACAGGAAACAGGCTTCTCCCCTGTGTGAGTTCTAAGGTGACTAATAAGATGCTCTTTCTTGTTAAAACATTTCCCACATTCCAAACAGGAAAAAGGCTTCTCCCCTGTGTGAGTTCTATGGTGATTAACCAAATCTGATTTCCGGTTAAAACATTTCCCACATAATGAACAGGAAAAAGGCTTCTCCCCTGTGTGAGTTTTTTGGTGCCTAACCACTTCTGATCTATTGATAAAACATTTCCCACATTCTGAACAGGAAAAAGGCTTCTCCCCGGTGTGAGTTCTATGGTGATTAACCAATTGTGATTTCCAGTTGAAACATTTCCCACATTCTGAACAGGAAAAAGGCTTCTCCCCTGTGTGAGTTCTTTGGTGCCCAACCAATTCTGATTTATCGATAAAACATTTCCCACATTGAGAACATGAAAAAGGCTTCTCTCCTGTGTGAGTTCTCTGGTGAGTAACAAAATGAGATTTCTTGTTAAAACATTTCCCACATTCTGAACATGAAAATGACTTTTTTGCTTTAGGAGCAGTTTGTTTTTTACTGCCTCTTTTGTGACTTTTATTTTCCTTAGTAGTCAGTAATGAATCAGAAGATGGGACCTGTTTCATAGGATAAGATGACAGATCTTTGCTGTAAATGGATGATGGTATATCTGGAGTAATGGCATTCACTTCAGTTGTATCTTGTAGGATCTCAAGATCATCAGATTTAAAAATTGAAGATGTCAGCTGTCCCTCTGATCTCCTGGTACAGTCATCTGCTAAGATAAAAAACATCCTTGAGTTTTATATTTTTAAACATTTCTACTTAAACTGTCCATAAAAATGGCAAGCTATGTAAAAAACTTTAATTATTTACCAAGACAATAACTGTTCACAGTCTAATAGAAAACCTTGTTGGATGAACCAGTAGTGTGCGGTGTTCAACTGTTTGTTCATTCTGCCTCCCAAATATCAAATAAAAAGAAACCAATCAATGTTATGTAGGTGAAAATAATACCAATTCTTATCTCACAAAAAATAAGTCCCCACTCAGGTCCATAATTTGTCAATAGAAAAACAGATAAGGCAGGCTACAGTTAGTGCTATAGTTAGGGTTAGTGTTGGGGTAAAGTTAGGGTTAGTGTCATGCTAAAGTTAGTTACTGTTAGGCTAAAGAATTAGGCTTTTCTCAATTGTCTCCCCAATAATTTGGTCACGTCAGTCATGTCAGAGATTTCTATTTCCGGAAAAAGAAAAACAAATAAAATGTCCCGTCAGTATTATAGTGCAGAGGAGGCTTATGCACTTTTTATGTTCTGACAGTGAAGAAAGTGCAGTGTCAGATGGCGATGTGGATTTCGAGGGCTTTAGTAGCAGCGACAGTGATAGCTCAGAAATGAGCAGTGATTCTGGTCCATCCTCACACACAAGGACCAGTACAACAAGAAGGACAAATAGCGCTTCTGGAGAAATGTCTCCAACTCAGGGAACAATGCCCAGTACTAGCGCTGTCCCTAGTGCTCGTGAATTGGTGCACACCGATGTCCAAGGGGCTTTGCCTCTTGATGTAGCATTTCCCAGATGGGAGGCTTCGGATTCAGCTACTCCATTCATCCCTAATTTTAATGCCATTCCTGGTATAAATGTGGAGGTGGAAAATTTGGGACCAATTATTTTTTTAGTTTGTTTCTGACCGATAGCTTGCTAGCGCATATTGTCCTACAGATTTATATGTGTCCCAATTCATCAGCCAGAATCCACGATCCTATTATGCTAGGTCAAATTTATGGAAGCAACTAATGTCCTAGAAATTAAAACATTTTTAGGACTTACATTCGCTATGGGGCTTGTTAAAGAAATGAGCATTCAGTCCTATTGGTCCAACTGCCCTGTTCAAGTCACACCCTACTTATCTGCGGACATCCAGAAAAATCGTTTGGGAGCTGATAACTCCTTTTTTACAAAAAGGCTGCAATCTGTATGTTGACAACTACTACACCAGCATACCTCTATTTAAAAGTCTGGTTGAACATAACATAGGGGCTTGTGGGACCATTTGGAAAAACCGTCAGGGGTTTCCACAATCATTGGTCAGAAAAAAGTTCTGAAAGGGGCAGTCAGGGGCTTTACCCAATGGAGAGCTGCTTGCCCTTAAGTATAAGGATAAAAATGATATTTTTATCCTGAGCTCGATCCACACAGATGCCACAAGGGCCACTGCAGACCAACAGGGATCCACTACTCCAAAACCTGTGTCTGTCATTGACTACAACAAATATATGGGGTCAGCGTCGGACTGGAACACCTTGGGCCCACCAGAGAAAATCATTCTTGGGGCCCACTATGTAGCTGCATAGAGTTAAATACCAGACCACCAATTGTGCGGTAAAACACGCTAATATCTATAATAATCTATATCTATAATATAAGGTTGTACATGTCTTAATTATGTAGCAGGAGTTGGGGTAGCCCCCTCATAGAATATAAAGCAGCCCCCTCATAGAATATAATGTAGACCCCTCATAGAATATAATGCAGCCATCTCATAGAATATAATGCAGCCATCTCATAGAATATAATGCAGCCATCTCATAGAATATAATACTGCCCCCCTCATAGGGTATAATGCACCCCCTCATAGGGTATAATGCACCCCCTCATAGGGTATAATACTGCCCCCTCATAGGGTATAATACTGCCCCCCTCATAGGGTATAATGCACCCCCTCATAGGGTATAATGCACCCCCTCATAGGGTATAATGCACCCCCTCATAGGGTATAATACTGCCCCCTCATAGGGTATAATACTGCCCCCCTCATAGGGAATAATGCACCCCCTCATAGGGTATAATACTGCCCCCCTCATAGGGTATAATACTGCCCCCCTCATAGGGTATAATACTGCCCCCCTCATAGGGTATAATACTGCCCCCCTCATAGGGAATAATGCACCCCCTCATAGGGTATAATACTGCCCCCCTCATAGGGTATAATACTGCCCCCCTCATAGGGTATAATACTGCCCCCCTCATAGGGTATAATGCACCCCCTCATAGGGTATAATACTGCCCCCCTCATAGGGAATAATGCACCCCCTCATAGGGTATAATACTGCCCCCCTCATAGGGTATAATACTGCCCCCCTCATAGGGTATAATGCACCCCCTCATAGGGTATAATACTGCCCCCCTCATAGGGTATAATACTGCCCCCCTCATAGGGTATAATGCACCCCCTCATAGGGTATAATGCACCCCCTCATAGGGTATAATACTGCCCCCCTCATAGGGTATAATACTGCCCCCCTCATAGGGAATAATGCACCCCCTCATAGGGAATAATACTGCCCCCTCATAGGGAATACTGCTATATAGATATATAGATATAGAGTTAGATAGATATAGATAGAAAGATAGATGTAGAAATAGATAGATATAGAGATAGATAGTAGATAATGGATAGAAAGTAGATAATGGATAGATATAGATAGAAAGATTCATAGAGATAGATAGAGATAGATAGAGATAGATAGAGATAGATATAAAGATAGATATAGAAAGAAATATAGATAGATAGATCGATAGGTAGATAGATATAGAGATAGATAGAAAATAGATAATGGATAGATAGATATAGAGATAGATAGCTATAGATAGAAAGATATAGAGATAGATAGATATATAGATAGAGATAGATAATAGATAGAGATAGATAATAGATAGAGATATACAGATATAATAATAATATAGACATATATAGATAGATATAGAGATAAATATATATAGATGGCTATAAATAAAAATAGATATAGAGATATATATAGAGATAGATATAGAGATAGATAGATATAGAGATAGATATAGAGACAGATAGATATAGAGAGATAGATATAGAGATAATAGCTAGATATAGAGATATGTATAGAGATAGATATAGAGTTAGAAAGATAGATAGATATAGAGAGAGAGATATAGAGATAGATAGCGATAGCTAGATAGATAGATGGATAGATAGATATAGATGATAGATATAATAGATAGATATAGAGATAGATGGATAGATCAATAGATAGATAGATAAAGAGAGATAGAGATAGATAGATAATGAGATATAGAGATAGATATAGAGATATAGTGTTAGATAGAAAGATAGATATAGAGATAGATAGATATGGATATAGAGATAACAGATAGATATAGAGATAGATAGATATAGAGATAGATAGATAGATAGATATATAGATAGCTATAGAGAGAGAGATATAGAGATAGATATAGAGAGAAACAGATATAGATATAGAGATAGATATAGAGATAGATATAGAGATACAGTAGGTAGATAGATATAGAGATAATAGATATAGAGATAGATAGATATAGATATAAAGATAGATAGAGAGCGGTAGATAGAGAGAGATAGATATAGAGAGAGATAGATACAGAGATCGATAAATAGATAGAGAGATAGATATAGATAATAGATAGAGATAGATAGATAAAGATAGATAATAAATATAGAGATAACAGATAGATAGAAAGATATAGAGATAGGTAGATATAGATAATAGAGATAGCTAGATAGATAGACATAATAGATAGATATAGATATAGATAGATATAGAGATAGATAGAAAGATAGATATAGAGATAGAAAGATAGATATAGAGATAGAGCGATAGATAGATAGAGATAGAGAAAGATAGATAGATATAGAGATAGAAAGATAGATAGAAAAACAGAGAGATAGATATAGAGATAGAGATAAATAAATAGATAGATATAGAGAGAAATAGATATAGATATAGAGATAATAGATATATATATAGAGATAGATAGATATAGATATAGAGAGAG
Source organism: Dendrobates tinctorius (assembly GCF_039654945.1). Taxonomy (NCBI): domain Eukaryota; kingdom Metazoa; phylum Chordata; class Amphibia; order Anura; family Dendrobatidae; genus Dendrobates; species Dendrobates tinctorius. Next base: position 891,450 of record NW_027361685.1, read on the forward strand.
ATAGATACAGAGAAAAGATATAGAGATAAATAGATAGAGAAAGATAGATATATAGATATAGAGATAGAAAGATAGATATAGAGATAGAGCGATAGATAGATATACAGAGAGAGATATAGAGATAGATATAGAGAGAACTAGATATAGAGATAGAGATAGATATAGGGATAGATAGAGATAGATATATAGATATAGATATAGAGATAGATATAGAGATAGAGCGATAGATAGCGAGAGATATAGATATAGAGATAGATACAGAGAAAAGATATAGAGATAGATAACGGATAGATAAATAGATAGATAGGTATAGAGATAGATATAGATATTAGATAGAGATATATATATATAGATAAAGATAGATAGATATAGATGGTAGCTAGATAGATAATAAATATAGAGATAATAGATATAGAGATAGATAGAGTAAGATAGATAGATATAGAGATAGATAGATAGACATAATAGATAGATATAGAGATAGATAGATAGACATAATAGATAGATATAGAGATATATAGAAAGATATAGAGATAGATAGATATAGAGATAGATGTAGAGATAGAAAGATAGATATAAAGATAGAGCGATAGATAGAGATAGATATAGAAATAGATAGATATAGATAATAGATAGAGATATAGAGATAGATATAGATAATAGATAGAGATAGAAAGATAGATAGATATAAGAGAGATATATAGATAGATAGATAGATAGAGACAGATAGAGAGAGCGAGAGAGATATATAAAAAAAAAAACAAAACACAATACTCACCTCTCCTCCTCGCTCCCACGCTGATCCCGGCTTCAGTGTCAGGAGCTGTCCCCTCTGCCAGACACACAGCGGGTGTGTGATGTAGTGACGTCATCGCCCACTGGTTGTGAGTCAGGAGCAGAGAGGACTGAGGGCGGCGCCGGCCCTGATGCAGAGCGGCTTACTGGGCTGGGGGCGGGGCCTCTGGGGGTGGAGACCTGAAATGATATGCTTCGCGGTGAATATTCATTTCTCTTTAGCAGCGGGGACAGGGGCTCCTGCCTCCTGACACCCGCTGCTGCTCCGCTGGCAGGGGCCCCCATAGCAGCTGCATGGTGTGCGACACACCACTGGCTGGGGGCCCCTGGAACAGCGGGGGCCCTAGGCAACTGCTGGCCCTGTATGCCAGCAGGTGCCAGGGCCCACCAGATGCCAGGGCCCACCGGAGAATCCACCGGTTCTCCGGTGGGCCAGTCCGACGCTGTATGGGCTGTGGACCTTGCAGATCAGGTTCTACAGCCATACCAGGTATCAAGAAAATCATAGATCTGGTATAAAAGTTAGTCATGTATTTGTTTCAGGTGGCCACATATAATTCTTTTGTGTTATACAAAAAAGCCGGAAATGCAGATACTTTTCTTGATTATCAGGAAAAGGTCACTGAATATCTTGTTTTTGATAATTTTGTCCCCGCCAATCCTTTAGAATGTGAAGATGTGAGAAGACTCACTGAGCGACATTTTATTGCACTCATCCCAGTAACTGAAACAAGAAAGAACCCCCAGAGAAGATGTCGTGTATGTTCCTAGAGAGGAATGAGGCATGATCCCCGCTATTATTACCCACAATGCCCATCACTGCCAGCCTTATGCCTCCATGACGGCTTTACAATCTTCCACACAGAACCACGTTTTTGAACTGTTTTGACATTCAAGCATTTGGTTTATTTAGTGACAGACACATTTGAGTAGAGCTGACTTAACAATTTCCGGGGGTAGGTGGGGGGAGGTCTCCAGAGACACAAGCTGGGCACAATATGTTATTGTGAGGCTTAGAAAAAAAACTACTTCCAGCAAAATGTCACCAGTCATGGCGGCGCCTGCACAGTAGCATCTATAAGTAAGAGATAGAGGCTACTGGACAGGGGCCGGTGGTGTCATTTTGCTGGATGTAATTTTTTTGCAAGCCTCACAATAGCCACAATATTATAGGCATTATCACCAATAATATCAATGCTATTATATGCATTATGTAATAATGGGGGCAGGTCAGTGAGGGGTCAGCGACCTGTCATAAGCCAATACAGATGAATATGTAATCAGAGCACCACATAAAGCCCCGCCCACAGCCCCGCCCCAGAGCACGAGAATTTCATTAACTGAAAACTACAAATACAGATTAAACAACAGTAAACCAGAGTTGCCCTCATTTATGGTGGACCATTGGAGCTACTATGGATCCTGAGCAGAAGATTAGAGATAATAATATTGCTCCCCATTTCAGGAGAGATTGTGCAGTAATCTGAATTCCTTAGGATCAGAAACAATGTAATTTATGACGTGGAGTGACTCCATGACACCAGGGCTGGAGCCAACACATCTCCTGCAGGCGGGAATAAATGTATATTACAGCCATCAGCCACGCACAGCTTAGAGATCTATCAGGGCACAGGTGGAATGTTTGCCCTGTAGATTATCACAATCCTCCCTGAAGTTAGTTGGTTTTAATACAAATTGAAAAGTCAGGATAAAGGGAAACTCTGCTGTTATTGGACAGAAATCCACACTTGGCCTCACTGCACATTTACTGGTGTCGCTCATAAAAGGGAAGTTTGGCCAGAAAGACTGGACCTGGTCTTGTAGGGACCATGAGACATTCAGCAGCACAGAAGGGAGAGAAGATTCATCCGATAAGATCTCAGGGATCTAGGAAGCCAACAGCATCATTACCCTCCGCTTTCTCTTACAGGCCCAGCATAAGATTTTTCTTCAAGTGATTTTCTATCTTGTCAGCACATTCTACGTACGCTGTCATTTGGCTTTATAGTTACAGATCTGGGCAGGTAACGGTCAGCGTCTCCTAATGTGAAGGACAGAATGGCTAATGAAATCAATTATTAAACCTTATATACAGTAAGTCAGTTCACATATGGTGTACCAAGATGGCGTCTGTGTCTTCAGACAACACCCTGCAATGAATCCTTGGAATGCAGAAGCTGAGATACTGGATACCATATATGGAAGTGAAGGTGAAATGGACCTATCATAGACTGACACTGGCTACTCAGAAGATTGTGTGACACCCATTTCCTGTCTCTCTGTCATAAGAATAAACTTCAGTTGTGTGCAAGCCTTTCCTGAGAAAGGAGTAGACATCTAACTCTGCGTTCGGTGTGACTCTTTAAGCGCGCACTCGGCCTATATTAGGTCAGGTACAAGCAATCATATAGATCTTGCTTTAAGGGATCACCCTCACATTAATCCCAGGGGGTATGTGGATACTCCAGGTTATAAGTTCTATAAAAAAGGGCTTTCAATGCCCAAAGTCATTTGAACAGTTTTGGGTGGAGGAGAATGTTGTGGTCTAGAGGCAAAATGGTGATCATGGTAATACGGCCGGACTACACCACCGATAAAGCAGCCACAGCCGGTGACTGAGAGGAATCTGTGACTTCTCTGCATTCAGTGGTTACTACTCACCTGGGTAGTCATATGTGGGAATCTCCTCTTTACACCACTCATCATCTCTCACATATGTCTCTGTAGTATTAATATGGGTCAGATCTTCACCCTGAAACAAATATTGTAAAAGTGACAGACAGATGGAGAAGTCCCATCTATGATCAGCTCTAATCCTGCCATCTCCACCGTTCTCATTACACAAGTATAAAACATGTAATACTGGTGGATAAAACAAGACTGAGCACAAGACCTTCACAGCCGTCTACACATCACAGGGGAGATCTCCTGACACCTTCTCTCCATCTACCTGATGATCCTGAGGAGCACTGGGATCTTCTTGTTTACAGTCCTGTGGAAGAAGAGGACGGGGACATCTCTCTGGTGTTGTCCTCTTACTGGACAGATCTGGAGGAAACACATACAGGGACTGAATTCATTCTCTACATACAGATAATTATAGGCCGTGTGTATTTAGTCCTGTCTATTACCTGGTGATGTGAGGGGCTGGGGAACCTCCATTATGACGTCCTTGTACAGATCTCTGTGTCCTTCTAAATACTCCCACTCCTCCATGGAGAAATAGACAGCGACATCCTGACACCTTATAGGAACCTGATACATAGAATGATACCGTCATCCCCTCGATCCCTTCATAGTGTTACTGTATAATGTCCCAGCATTCCCAGCAGTGTCACCTCTACAGTCAGCAGCTCAATCATCTTGTAGATGAGTTCTAGGATCTTCTGGTCATTGATGTCCTCATGGATCAGGGGGTGAGGTGGAGGCCCCGTGATTGGGCTCAGGGGTCTTCCACATCCCTCAGACACAGGGTCCTGACAGCGATCACTAGAGGTCTTCTTCACCACTGTGTAATCCTGGTTATGGAGAGACACATTAATAAATCTCACTCCAGACATTTCCAGAGTCCTCACCTCTCCAGTTCTGTCCATCTCTTATTCCCATAGATAAGAATGATGTAATGTGACGTCATCAGAATCTCTCACCTCTCCAGTGAGACGGAAGAGGATCTCTAGGGTGAGGTGTAACATCCTCTCCGCCATCTTGTCTCTGTCCATATCCATCCTTGATGGGGAAATCAGGAAAATTCTCTTCTGTAGAAGATCTTCACTGAGAGGATCCGATATTGTAGAGACCTGAATGAGAAGAAGATGATCCGATGTAACATCATAAGAATCCTGTGTAATAATACAATTACTGGAGATAATAAGGGAAACATATGAGGAGATTTATTATCTTACAGGGTTTAGTTTTCTCCCCTGACATCTACTAATAAAACCTATATATTTAGACCACAGACAACAAGCAGTTTCCTCCTCGGAGTCGGCAGCTGAACACGTTCCTCATAGACTCATCTTCCATAACGCTAATTCTCGTCTCATTACCAACACTGGAATCGGCATTAGCAATACTGCAGGAGATATTCATCACACGCGACATGAGAAATAACTCCTTCATGATGAGGACGACATCTTCATCTCCTACTACGGCTCTAGAGACAGATGTGGCCAGAGTCGGTCACTGCCTCCATCCCCACCGGCCGTCTATATGAAGGTTCCCCGTCTTCCCCGCACTGGAATCTTCTCTCCCGTTAGATCTCAGCTCTGAGTCACACACAGAAGTTTGAGGCTTTTAGAAAAGATTTTTAGTTTCCACAAACACAGCGGACAGAAATGATCTGATCCCAAAGTCTCCATGTGCAGTGATTTATGGGGTTTATTTCTGGCCTTAGGCTTTCCTATATTACAAGAAAAACTCCAGAAAAAGCCGATATTAAAATGTTTCTAAAGAAAATTGGCTCCAACAATTCTTGTAAGAAGAAAAAAATATGTAAAAAGCAGAAGACACATTTTATAATTTTTAACATGTTAAACATTTATTAAAAGGAAATGAATCTTTTTGGGCCCCAGAACATAGATGTACACCGCAGGGACGACACAGATGAGGCTTTAACAAAAACCCTGACAGTTTCACCACTTGCTGCTGTGAAAAGCAAACATGGCATCTAAGAAGGTGTGACAGAGTTCGGCTGAATGCCCCCCGCCTCCAAGTACTCGATAGTATGGGGCGGCCTAGTTACTCCGATACTTACATGCCTAATAATGGGGTCTGGGCTGCAATGTATGAAGGTCTATTAGGCCGGGCCAGAGGCAGCGTCCAATAAGTTACCTTATAACGCCCCCATACACATTACACTAAAGTTCCATGAAAGCACTGATTTCGGGGGGTTTGGCCGACCATATAATGTATTTGGGGGCCTCCCGACAGATGATGTCAGGGCAGAGAAGGATCCGGCATCCTGAATTTCAGAGGATAATCCGTTTGTTCTTCCTGTAGATAATCCTCCTCTAGAGGAGTCTGGAGGCGACTCTCTCATACAGACCACAGGAAAGCTGGAATATTTGTGTGTATGGGGGAGTCGGGAGAGATCGCCATCTGCCAAATGACCGTTCAGCCAACTCTGATCTCATGTGTATGGGGCCGTTAGTATTACACTGACAGGCAGTGATGATACACGGCACTACAGTAGTACAGGGCATCACCGGAGCCATCAGAGGCTTGTATGTTGTGTGATCGCACTGATCAGAGGGGTTTAAAAAAGGTTTAAAGTGGAAAAAATATCACAGTTTCACCAACAAGAAATATCCATCACTATATGGAAAGCAGAGTCACTGCACAATGTTAGTTACGTCACGTCCATAACTACTTTATTATACTCTATTATCCTGTACACAGTGGAGTAGATAGAAATCACAGATCCCACAGCAATAGCTGGAATTGGACCATCCAACGTAAAGAACAAAAAATCTCTCTATCTATATACACTGTTCAAAAAAATAAAGGGAACACTTAAACAACAGAATATAACTCCAAGTAAATCAAACTTCTGTGAAATCAAACTGTCCACTTAGGAAGCAACACTGATTGACAATCAATTTCACATGCTGTTGTGCAAATGGAATAGACAACAGATGGAAATTATTGGCAATTATCAAGACACACTCAGTAAAGGAGTGGTTCTGCAGGTGGGGACCACAGACCACATCTCAGTACCAATGCTTTCTGGCTGATGTTTTGGTCACTTTTGAATGTTGGTTGTGCTTTCACACTCGTGGTAGCATGAGACGGACTCTACAACCCACACAAGTGGCTCAGGTAGTGCAGCTCATCCAGGATGGCACATCAATGCGAGCTGTGGCAAGAAGGTTTGTTGTGTCTGTCAGCGTAGTGTCCAGAGGCTGGAGGCACTAACAGGAGACAGGCCAGTACACCAGGAGATGTGGAGGGGGTCGTAGGAGGGCATCAACCCAGCAGCAGGACCGCTACCTCCACCTTTATGCAAGGAGGAACAGGAGGAACACTGCCAGAGCCCTGCAAAATGATCTCCAGCAGGCCACAAATGTGCATGTGTCTGCACAAACGGTTAGAAACTGACTCCATTAGGATGGTCTGAGGGCCCGACGTCCACAGATGGGGGTTGTGCTCACAGCCCAACACCGTACAGGACACTTGGCATTTGCCACAGAACACCAGGATTGGCAAATTCACCACTGGCGCCCTGTGCTCTTCACAGATAAAAGCAGGTTCACACTGAGCACATGTGACAGACGTGACAGAGTCTGGAGACGCCGTGGAGAGCGATCTGCTGCCTGCAACATCCTTCAGCATGACCGGTTTGGCAGTGGTCAGTAATGGTGCGGGGTGGCATTTCTTTGGAGGCCACACGATGTTGGGCTGTGAGCACAACCCCCATGGAGACACAATTGTGCCTTTACCTGGAGATAAATTCCCAGTGGGGGCAATTTCCAAAATGCAATAACTTAAGTGGGGAATTCAACTCTTTTCGTACTTAAGGGATCTGTATATGGAGTCTACAAACTACAGTGGGGAAATAAGGATTTGTTACGCTGACAATTTTGGGGTAAAGTCACATTTTTGTGAGGAAATAAAGCAAAATTGTCATTTTTTCCTTCCACATTGCTTATATTCCTGTCACACTATCCGAATTCAGATATTGTCCTGTCAGAAAGGAGAATACAGGGAGCGAAAGGGTTAATAGGACTCACAGGAGGAACCGGCCCAGAAAGCAGAAGATCCAGGAGTGTCCGCCACATATATGACCGCTCTGTGCACAGGACCTGTGATGAGGTCACAGGAGGGGAGGAGTCAGGGGTCACATGATCAGGGGCCTCAGTGTGTGCAGGACTCAGTGTGCTGGAGCGCTCCCGATAATCAGCTGCGTGTGTCGCGCTGTGTGATAGTCACAGCACCTGCATGGAGGGCGACACATGCAGCTGATTATCGGGAGCGCTCCAGGGATCCGGGGTCCCGATGCAGCTATTCGGTAAGGCATGTTTCACACATCAGTTTTTTGTTCAGTCAAAATCCGCTAAAATGGCGGATAGCGGATCCGTTCCTGTACTGACCACAACGTTTGTCACCGGACCGTTATTTTAACGGATCCGTCAAAGGAAGAATTTTAAAGGAACCGCTGCACGGGGAAGGGGGGAAGGAGAGAGAGAGCGAGAGAAATTTTTCAGCCGCCAGAACAGAGTTTAGGGTTAAATTTCCGGCTGAGTGAAGTCTTTCGGGCATGCGCAGTGAGAAGTGCAGATCCTGCCGCCCGAAAAAACGTTGCATGGTCCGTTCGGGCTTTATTCTCATTTGCACAAGGAAAGACTAGAAGCAATGGGATGAAACTGAATGGGAGGAGACACAGATTAGATATTAGAAAAAACTTTTTGACAGTTAGAGTGATCAATGAGTGGAACAGGCTGCCACGAGAAGTGGTGAGTTCTCCTTCAATGGAAGTCTTCAAACAGAGGCTGGACAAACATCTGACTGGGATGATTTAGTGAATCCTGCTTTGAGCAGGGGGTTGGACCAGATGGCCCAGGAGGTCCCTTCCAGCTCTACCATTCTATGATTCTATGTCGGCGGACTTCAAAATTTTGGTGGATCCGCAAAAAGACGGATCCATCGGATGGCCATCTGTCAAGATCCACCAGTAATGCAACTCAATGGGAAGAAAAACGGATCTGTCAAGAAAAATGACGTATCCGGTTTTTTTTGCAAAACAGCGGACTTTGACTGATGGACACAAACGGATGTGTGAAAACAGGCCTAAGTGATATTAGCCAATAACAACTTCTCCGACGATATTCGCTCATCTCTAGTAATAACAGCTCAAAGGAATTCACCGAACTTTTCATTAAGTTTAATAGCGAGACCCTATTAAATATTGAGCACCAGCGGGATGAAGCATTGACAGCGGCATGTAAAAGTGTGGGCGCCCCGGGTCAAAATGACTGTTATTGTGAGCAGTAGTAAGAAGAAGATGAAATGATCTCTAAAAGGCCGAACCTCTAAGATAACACATGGCCTTTGTATTTTAGGCAAAAATAATAATAAAACATATACAGTATATATATATATATATATATAGACTTTTTTACAATTTCATAATTGCAAAAAGGAAAAAAGGGCGATGCAAAACTTTGGGCACCCTTGGAGATTTGTGTACTGAGATAATTTTGACCAAGGTTTCACATCTTAATTAGCTTGTTAGGGTTATGTGAGATCACATGGTGACCAAGAGCTACAGTCTGAGGAAAGGGCTAAAAAGCCTTCACTAGACCCCTGTACAGCTGTATAATGAGGCCCAGGCTTTATAGTGAAGGGACAGGAGTGAGGGCCTGTTCCCAGGTGCTACAGTCTGAGGAAAGGGCTAAAAAGCCTTCACTAGACCCCTGTACAGCTGTATAATGAGGCCCAGGCTTTATAGTGAAGGGACAGGAGTGAGGATCTGTGCCCAGGAGCTACAGTCTGAGGAAAGGGCTAAAAAGCCTTCACTAGACCCCTGTACAGCTGTATAATGAGGTCCAGGCTTTATAGTGAAGGGACAGGAGTGAGGGTCTGTGCCCAGGAGCTACAGTCTGAGGAAAGGGCTAAAAAGCCTTCACTAGACCCCTGTACAGCTGTATAATGAGGTCCAGGCTTTATAGTGAAGGGACAGGAGTGAGGGTCTGTGCCCAGGAGCTACAGTCTGAGGAAAGGGCTAAAAAGCCTTCACTAGACCCCTGTACAACTGTATAATGAGGCCCAGGCTTTATAGTGAAGGGACAGGAGTGAGGGCCTGATCCCAGGAGCTACAGTCTGAGGAAAGGGCTAAAAAGCATTCACTAGACCCCTGTACAGCTGTATAATGAGGCCCAGGCTTTATAGTGAAGGGACAGGAGTGAGGGCCTGTTCCCAGGAGCTACAGTCTGAGGAAAGGGCTAAAAAGCGTTCACTAGACCCCTGTACAGCTGTATAATGAGGCCCAGGCTTTATAGTGAAGGGACAGGAGTGAGGGCCTGTTCCCAGGAGCTACAGTCTGAGGAAAGGGCTAAAAAGCCTTCACTAGACCCCTGTACAGCTGTATAATGAGGCCCAGGCTTTATAGTGAAGGGACAGGAGTGAGGGCCTGTTCCCAGGAGCTACAGTCTGAGGAAAGGGCTAAAAAGCCTTCACTAGACCCCTGTACAGCTGTATAATGAGACCTAGGCTTTATAGTGAAGGGACAAGAGTGAGGGCCTGTTCCCAGGAGCTACAGTCTGAGGAAAGGGCTGAAAAGCCTTCACTAGACCTCTGTACAGCTGTATAATGAGGCCCAGGCTTTATAGTGAAGGGACAGGAGTGAGGGTCTGTGCCCAGGAGCTACAGTCTGAGGAAAGGGCTAAAAAGCCTTCACTAGACCCCTGTACAGCTGTATAATGAGGTCCAGGCTTTATAGTGAAGGGACAGGAGTGAGGGTCTGTGCCCAGGAGCTACAGTCTGAGGAAAGGGCTAAAAAGCCTTCACTAGACCCCTGTACAGCTGTATAATGAGGTCCAGGCTTTATAGTGAAGGGACAGGAGTGAGGGTCTGTGCCCAGGAGCTACAGTCTGAGGAAAGGGCTAAAAAGCCTTCACTAGACCCCTGTACAGCTGTATAATGAGGCCCAGGCTTTATAGTGAAGGTACAGGAGTGAGGGCCTGTTCCCAGGAGCTACAGTCTGAGGAAAGGGCTAAAAAGCCTTCACTAGACCCCTGTACAACTGTATAATGAGGCCCAGGCTTTATAGTGAAGGGACAGGAGTGAGGGCCTGTTCCCAGGAGCTACAGTCTGAGGAAAGGGCTAAAAAGCCTTCACTAGACCCCTGTACAGCTGTATAATGAGGTCCAGGCTTTATAGTGAAGGGACAGGAGTGAGGGTCTGTGCCCAGGAGCTACAGTCTGAGGAAAGGGCTAAAAAGCCTTCACTAGACCCCTGTACAGCTGTATAATGAGGCCCAGGCTTTATAGTGAAGGGACAGGAGTGAGGACCTGTTCCCAGGAGCTACAGTCTGAGGAAAGGGCTAAAAAGCCTTCACTAGACCCCTGTAAAGCTGTATAATAAAGCCCAGGCTTTATAGTGAAGGGACAGGAGTGAGGGCCTGTTCCCAGGAGCTACAGTCTGAGGAAAGGGGCTAAAAAGCCTTCACTAGACCCCTATACAGCTGTATAATGAGGCCCAGGCTTTATAGTGAAGGGACAGGAGGGAGAAAACTGGGGAAAGGAGCCAGAAGAGCCGGACTGCCCATCACTAACCTGCAGAGCCGCACTCCACATATATGGCTGCTCTGTGCACAGGACCTGTGATGAGGTCACAGGAGGGGAGGAGTCAGGGGTCACATGATCTCCGGAGTGCAGACCTCCATGGAGCCTTCTCCTCAGTCAGTGACATTCCCGCCATTATTTGCCCCTCACTACTGGCACAATTACTCCGCGCCGCCTTCTCTACACAGTGTTATGTGTGGAATGTAACGTGTGAATTCTCTGGAGGGAAATAGACCCCACACATGAGGGAATTATCACCAGTTACCGGCCGTCTACTATATGGCGGCATATGATTGTGCTATCGACTCCACACCAGGAGCTAAAATGCCCAAATCTCTAATGTAACCGCTATAAGAGAAGATATAACAAATTTCCCCTAAACTCACACAGCGGAGGAGGCCTCACTTGGAGCAATGTGACTCGCGCACAGAAAATCTATTCCCGGTTCTGTGATTAGTTATCGGCCGACAGGAAGAAGAAAGGTCTGAATTACAGCCCAGACTGGAGGAGAAACTGCAGGAGTGAGAATTGGCCAATCAGCGCTCTTCACCCCTATACTTATCTACACAAATACAAGATATGAAATGACAATTAGACGCCATTCTCACCACCAGAACGGAGAGGCGCTAACTTGGAGTAAAGCCGCGTTTTATCACCATGCCAATAAGCCTAATAAGATGCCGCTCGTAAGCTCAGAATGAGAGAGTCACTGCATATAATCTCCTCTATAAAAGACCCTAAGGGTCAGACCTCAGCCCACCCCGATGTCATGTATAGCACTTATAATGAATACCCCCAGAGTTTGTATTCGCCCCCACAATCACCCCCCTCACTACTGGAGTCATTCCTTCACACACTACATCTACCTAACCTGACTGAGTCCGCGGCACAACAACTCCATTTACACATCTCTGAGGAGGAAATAGTTTCAACAATCAAAAAACTAAAAAGAGGAAAGGCCCCGGGGCCGGATGGTCTTACAGCAATATATTATAAAAAATGCAGCGATGTGCTGACACCACATATAAAAACCTCTGTAATTCACTACTAAATGGCTCACAGCTGCCCCCTGAGCTCTACGTGGCGCATGTAACCGTAATCCCTAATCCTAAGAAAGATCATCTCACAACAAATTATAGACCTATATCCCTCTTATACATTGACTTCAAAATCTTTACATCCGTTGTGACTAACAGGACCAATAAAATCCTCCCTCACCTCATCCATCGGGATCAGGTTGGTTTTATACCAGCGCGACAGGCCCCAGATAATATTAGGAGAGCGTTAAATATTATTCATACAACTAACCTACAGCGAAAGCGACTTCTCCTGCTTGCATTAGATACTGAGAGGGCTTTCGATTCGGTGTCCTGGACATATCTCTTTACGGTTCTATCTGAAGTCGGATTCTCCCCTAAACTTATAAAGTGCCTCCAATTGTTATATGATAGCCCTATCGCTTATGTAAAACTCCCGTCACCACACCCCCCTCCAATTAATATTCAGAGGGTACCAGGCAGGGCTGTCCTCTATCTCCGGATCTTTTTGCACTTACAATGGAACCCATTGTGGAAGCAATAAGGAGAGATCAGAATATCCTGGGCCCTGAGAATATGGGACACCAATATAAAGTCAGCCTCTTTGCGGATGATCTCCTGCTAACATTAATACGTCCCCACACTACACTCCCTCACTTGTTTTCTCTCCTTCACGAATTTGAGAAGATCTCAGGGTTAAAGTTTAACATTGATAAATCCAAAGCATTATTTGTACATTTTCCTAAGACAGAGCAAACTAATATAGCCTCCCATTTTGGGTTTATAGACAAAGAACATTATCTAACATATCTGGGTATGAACTTAACAGCCAACAGGTCACCTCTGTTTAGGTGGAATTACACTCCACTGATCCAAAACTTCCAGAGGGACCTGGATAGATGGGCTTCCTCAAAGTTATCCTGACCCGGCAGAACACATGCATTAAAAATGGTGTCACGGCCTCGCTTCTTATATCTATTTAGGTCCCTCCCAATTATGGTACCAGCCAGAATGTTCACTCATTTACACTCTACGATGTCTAAGTTTCTTTGGCTCAGAAAACAACCCAGAATTGTGCAAAAACTGATGTTCCATCACAGAAAAGAAGGGGGTTTATCCCTCCCTAATTTTACACTTTATTACAAGTCGGCACAAATAAGTGCGTGTTCATATCCCAATAGTCCGAGATGGGTTATTCTGGAATCATTTCTCTCCAAACCATTCTTTTTATCAGGCCTAATGTGGACCACAGACCGACTTCCACAGGGGTTAATGAATGTGGCTCCTTTTACAGTCCTCTCGTTGCTTCTTTGGAGGTAAGTCCGGTTAAATATAACTTACAATCAAGCCCTTCTCCCCTGACAGCTATATTACAAAACCCCATGTTCCCGCCAGGCCTTGAGCCACAAATTTTTTTCTTGGTGGAAGCTGAAAGGTATTCATATACTTAAACATTTGTGTTCCCCATTTAATATCTTACTTGACAGACAGGAATTTGTTCAAAAATTTGAACCTCCAGTTAGGGAGGTAATGCGACTGAACCAGATCTTCCACGTTGCAAAGCAGATCCTCCCGAGCGGTACTACTCTCAGGGCAACGAGTTTTGAAAATAAATGTTTAAATGACCCTTTGGGCAGGGGAACGATCTCATTGATCTACTATGCTATAAATTCTTCACAAAATGATAAAAAATTGAAGTATACAGTATGTTACAGTGGGAGGAGGATTTGAGGTTTGAACAGTCAATTGATGAATGGTATCGTAGCTGTGACACCCTATCAAGAGGTAGTCACCAGACTTCCCTTCTTGAGACGTATGTGGTACAGTAAAGGGTTTTTTTACTGGATGTGAGATACATTTCTCCAAGCAGGTTAATGTTTGGCTGGGTTTTTCCCTAAAGACAGGACCTGCAATGATGTCATGGTCACGTGATCAGCCCATGTGATATTTACCTCACTTGTAGGAGGGGTTATGGGCTATGTAATGGAGGTTGGTGTTTGGCACATGGTGAGTGTGTGTCTGGAAGTTACAGGAGCTTGGCTAGACTTAGCATGAACTTGTATACAGGATCCCCATGCTGCAGGACTATAGCAGGAAGACTCTCAACAACCCTGGGAATGGCACCTGGCGGATGCCGCAAACCTGGAAGCCACTTAGTTAAGCCCATCCCGTGCAAGGGGTGAGTCTGGGACCAGTGGTTCTCCAAGCTGGAGTATATTTATGTTTTTCCTTACTTTCTGTTAATCTCCTGTTTGCAATGTGACATTAAACTTGGACTTTAAGCCTGTGTGTTGCCTCGTTACTGCAGCCCTGCCATTACCTACAAGAGTGATTCCCTACAATCGGTGGAGAATGCGGGCAAACGCAGTGAGGCCAGGCTGTTTTTCTTATTTTTGATTTGTACCCCAGCCTATGTCCTGGGTGAAACGAATGGCACAGACCCAGGCGGGGAACTTTCCAGAAATGGAGGCCACGGTAAAATCGCTCATAGAGGCCATGCGACAGCAGCAGCAGGTTATGCAGCAGCAGGCTACACAGCAGAAGCAGGCTATGCAGCAGCAGCAGGAGGTCATGCGGCAACAGCAGCAGGAGGCCATGCGACAGCAGGCTATTCAGCAGCAGGCTATGCAGCAGCAGCAGGAAACCAATCAGACATTGATACAGCATATCACGACAGCGCAGACAAAAGGAACTAACCGGGGAATCTATGATGTCCGGAAAGTGGTTCGTACAGCGGTTTTCAAAATGGAGAAGTCAGACGATGTGGAGGCGTACCTGGAGATGTTCGAAGGAGTCGCTGAGAGAGAAGCTACCCCGGACCAGTGGGCAGAAATCTTCACTCCGTTTCTAGCCCCAGGACCTTTGAAAGTGTATCAGGACCTACCCACGCAGCAAAGAGCGGACTACACGGTCGTCAAGGGTCGTCAAGGTACGTCTTGGGGTAAATGTGTTAGTTCAGGCGCAGCGGGTACACCAGTGGGAGTTTACCCCCTCCAAGCTGGCTCGGTCCCAGTATTACGACCTGATGCACCTGTTGCGAAAGTGGTTGCAGCCTGAGGTGTTGTCCCCCACGGCCATGCTGGACCACATAGTGACTGATAAGTTTTGGAGGGCATTGCCCCCCCCTCCAGACATGGGTCAGACAGGCATCCCCTACTAATGCCATGCAGATGATAGACCTCACAGAAAGAGCTACAGGGAGGGACTCCCCAGAAGGTAACAGGAAGATTCCCTAAGTCTCCACCCTTTGTTCGGTGAACGGAGCCCAGGAAGGCAGCTCAGGACTTATCTGGGGAAGTAAGGAAGGAGCCTCATAATCATATGAGAGCTTATTGCCCCCACCTGGCTGAGCCCATGGACACAAACTTTGGGTACCGCCAATCTCACTATGCCGAACCGATGTGTGCAATGGGCACCCCGAAAGGTCCCAATATGGAACATTTGTGTCGGGTTGAAATGGAAGGCACCCCGGCTGTGGCCCTATTGGACTCAGGGAGTCTTATAACCCTGGTACGAGCCAGCTGGATACAAACCAGAGAGTATACGGGTCGGAAAATAGGGGTGTTGTGTATATGGGGACTTAAAAGACTATCCCACCACACTAGTGGTGATAAACACACCAGCGGGAAGGCAGTGCCACAAGGTGAGGGTTGTGACTAATCTGCACTATGAAGTGATAATTGGAAGAGACTTTCCTTTAGTATCTGTGATGTGTTCATCTGTTGTCCCACCCATGGAGCAACTGCCAGCACCAGAGGCAACCAGGTTACATTCTCCAGAAGTAGGGCATGAACCTGGTGGCCCGGAGGAAGAAGTGCTGGCGGTAGGGGTAACCTTCCCTTCGGTGGAGGAGTGGAAGAATTCTCCCATAGAAGTATTGGCTGGAGAGGTGGAAGACTTCCCGCCAGGACCCGAGTTGTCAGACTTGAATGTAACAGGTGATAATTTTGGTACGGTGCAACTCCGAGACCCTACTTTGGCCCGGGCCAGAGAAAATTAACTGTTTGTTAATGGGGAACCTCAACAATCTGGGGCAGCTACAGTGTTGCCACGCTTTGAGCTGAACCAAGATTTGTTGTACCAAGTGGAGAAAATACGTGGGGAAATGGTAGAACAGTTACTGGTACCTCAGGCATATCGTAGGCTGGTAATGGACTTAGCGCATGCACATGTACTTGGGGGCATTTGGGCCAAAAGAAAACCCTAGACCAAATTCTGCAGCGGTTCTACTGGCTAGGGGTCCTTGAAGAAGTTAAACGGTACTGTAATTCCTGTCCAGTGTGCCAGGTAAGCAGTCCCCAGCCTCACTTTCGGAGTCCCTTTCGGAGTCCCTTGGTGCCTTTACCAATCATAGAGGTACCCTTCGAAAGAGTGGCAATGGATCTGGTCGGGCCTCTCAATAAGTCGGCAAAGGGACACCAACACATCTTGGTAGTTCTAGATTATGCTACCTGATATCCTGAGGCCATTCCTCTGCGCCACACATCAGCTAAGCTTATAACAAAGTAACTCATGGGTATGTTTTCGTGGGTGGGAATTCCTCAATAAATTAATAACAGAACAAGGAACCCCCTTTATTTAAAAAATTATGAAGGAACTCTGCCGTTTGCTAAATGTTAAACAGTTGCGCACATCGGTCTATCATCTCCAAACAGATGGTCTGGTAGAAAGAGTCAATAAGACGCTGAAGAACATGTTAAAAAAAGCAGTTTCCAAAGATGGGAAGGACTGGGATCTCTTATTGCCATATTTGTTGTTTGCAGTGCGGGAGGTGCCTCAGGCATCTACGGGGTTCTCGCCCTATGAACACTTGTACGGCAGACATCCACGGGGCTTACTCGATATAGCCAAAGAGGCCTGGGAGAACCAACCTACCCGCCACAAAAGTGTGATAGAACATGTTGCAAAAATGCAAGACAGAATGGAGACAGTCCTATACTTAGTCCGGGAACATATAGAGGCAGCACAACAGTCACAGAGTCGGGTCTATAACCGGGAGGCTCGGGTAAGAACCTTTAGCCCTGGGGATCGGGTGTAGGTACTTGTGGCTACTGTAGATAGCAAATTTCTTGCAAGGTGGCAGGGACCCTACGAGATCATTGAAAGGGTGGGGCCAATAGAAAACAAGGTACACCAGCCAGGACGGAGAAAGCCAGAACAGGTTTACCATGTAAATTTGCTTAAACCATGGAAAGATAGGGAAAGCCTTGGTGGGGATAGTCTGCTGCCTGCGTTTCAGATGGAGAAGGCTCCATCACCTCGGGGCAAGGCAGGAGAAGCCAAACCCGCAGTCAAAATTGCAGACTCTTTGTCTCCTAGACAATTTCAGGAGGTCCGGGAGGTCATTAGCCTAAATACAGATGTCTTTTCGGAGCTCCCCAGACGCACCTCCCTAATCCAACATGACATTGTCACGGAGCCACAGGTCAAAGTCCGACTAAAGCCATATCGGGTGCCTGATGCCCAGCGACAAGCCATCTCGGAAGAGGTAAAAACTATGCTACAGTTAGGGGTCATAGAAGAGTCCCAAAGTGAGTGGGCCAGTCCAATAGTCCTAATATCCAAGCCTGATGGGTCGCTAAGATTCTGTAATGATGTTAGAAAACTTAATGACATTTCAAAGTTTGTCGCCTACCCTATGCCTTGGGTTGACGAGTTGATAGAGCGATTTTGGCAGGCACGGTATTTTACAACTCTGGACCTCACAAATGGTTATTGGCAGGTACCTCTAACAGAGGCGGCGAAGGAAAAAACGGCTTTTGTAACACCCGAGGGGCTGTTCCAGTATAAGGTGTTACCCTTTGGATTGCATGGCGCACCAGCAACGTTCCAGCGATTAATGGATATTGTTCTCTGTCCCCATCGCCGTTATGCCTCAGCCTATCTAGACGATATTATTGTGTACGGCACTGACTGGGAAAGTCACTTAGACTCTCTGCGACAAGCAAGGCTAACTGCCAACCCAAAGAAGTGTTCCATAGGGTTGGAGGAAGCTCGGTACTTGGGTTACGTCATTGGGAGAGTTCTCAAGCCTCAAGTAAACAAAGTGGAGGCAATTCAGAACTGGCCCCGTCCCCTCACAACAAAACAGGTAAAAGCCTTTTTAGGTTTGGTGGGATATTACAGGCGGTTCATTCCCAACTTTGCAACCCTGTCTGCGCCTTTAACAGACTGCTTAAAAGGGAGGAAATCTGTGATGGTCCACTGGAATGATCAGTTAGAGGAGGCCTTTACAAAGTTAAAAGGGATACTGTGTGGTACACCAGTCCTGATCACTCCAAATT
This sequence comes from Dendrobates tinctorius, assembly GCF_039654945.1. NCBI lineage: Eukaryota > Metazoa > Chordata > Amphibia > Anura > Dendrobatidae > Dendrobates > Dendrobates tinctorius. The sequence goes on from NW_027361685.1 coordinate 909,846, forward strand.
TCAAAAAAGAGTTTGTTGTGCAGACGGATGCCTCTGAGATAGGGCTCGGGGCCGTCCTGTCCCAGTAGGAAGAGCATCCCGTTAGTTTCCTAAGCCGGAAGCTTACCCCAGCTGAAACTAGGTACAGTATTGTGGAGAGAGAGTGACTGGCCATTAAGTGGGCACTGGAGTCATTGTGCTACTATTTGCTGGGGAGAACATTTCGGTTGGTGACAGATCATTCACCTCTTACGTGGATGAGTCAAGCTAATGAGAGGAATGCCCGAGTCACCAGGTGGTTCTTGTCCCTGCAGAATTTTAAATTTTCAGTAGAACATCGGACAGGCAGACTACAGGGGAATGCAGATGCCGTGTCCAGAGTTCACTGTATGTCATGTGTCCACCCCCTTAGGGTTGAACATAGGAGGGAGGTATGTGGTACAGTAAAGGGTGTTTTATTGGATGGGAGATACATTTCTCCCAGCAGATTAATGTTTGGCTGGGATTTTCCCTAAAGACAGGACCTGCGATGATGTCATGGTCACGTGATCATCAGCCCATGTGATGTTTACCTCACTTGTAGGAGGGGTTATGGGCTATGTAATGGAGGTTGGTGTTTGGCACAAGGTGAGTGTGTGTCTGGAAGTGACAGGACCTTGGCTGGACTTAGCCTGAACACGTACACAGGATTCCCGTGCTGCAGGACCAGAGCAGCAAGACTCTCAACAACCCTGGGAATGGCACCTGGCGGTTGCCACGGACCTGTCAGCCACTTAGTTAAGCCCGTCTCGTGCAAGTGGTGAGTCTGGGACCAGTGGTTCTCCCAGCTGGAGTATATTTCTGTTTTTCCTTACTTTCTGTTAATCTGCTGTTTACAACGTGACATTAAAACACTGAAATTGGACTTTAAGCCTGTGTGTTGCCTCGTTACTGCAGCCCTGCCACTACCTACAAGAGCGAATCCCTACACCTCCTTAAAACTATTGCACAGAGTCTATTATGTACCGGAAAAAATTCACAGCATTTTTCCTAGAATCTCGGGAGACTGTTTTAGGGGCTGTGGAATATCTGGTGACATGAGACATATTTGGTGGTCTTCTATGGTGGTTTCTGGGCTTTGGGAGAAGGTGAAGCGTCTGATAGCACAGATGTATGGTGGACCGGTTGATCTGGAACCTCCTACCCTTTTACTGGGAACCAGGCCTTCCCAGCTTCTAAAAAGCTTTCAGAAGCTAGTAAACTACTTATGTATGGCCACTAAAATCCACATTGCGGCGAAGTGGAAGTCGCCCTCACTGCCAATATCTATGGTGAAAGAGAAGATGAACGACATTATGTTATTCTCATTTGTGGCCCCAGCGTTTCTTGTAGAATAAATCCCTTTCTCACACAGTCCTGTAGTAATGACTTTGTTCTCACGTTTTGTAGGAGGGTTCGTCTGACTCCATCTTATGTTATCAGTATAAGTGCGAGAGATGAGAGACCGACGACCGCAGTTTTACCGTGTGTGTCCGGCGTCAGTTCTACAGTGTGAGAGATGCAGGGTCTGTGACCGAAGCTGGGGGTATACGGGTGTATACAGCATACACAGAGGGTCTGTGACCGAGGCTGGGGGTATACGGGTGTATACAGCATACACAGGGGTCTGCGACCAAAGCTGGGGGTATACGGGTGTATACAGCGTACACAGGGGGGTCCGTGACCGAAGCTGGGGGTATACAGGTGTATACAGCGTACACAGGGGTGTGTGACCAAAACTGGGAATATACGAGTGTATACAGAGTAAACAGGAGTCTGCGACCGAAGCTGGGGGTATATGGGTATATACAGTGTACACAGGGGTCTGTTACCGAAGCTGGAGATATACGGGTGTATACAGCATACACTGAGGGGTCTGCGACCGAAGCTGGGGGTATACGGGTGTATACAGCATACACAGGGGGGTCTGTGACCGAGGCTGGGGGTATACGGGTGTATACAGCATACACAGGGGTCTGCGACCAAAGCTGGGGGTATACGGGTGTATACAGCGTACACAGGGGGGTCCGTGACCGAAGCTGGGGGTATACAGGTGTATACAGCGTACACAGGGGTGTGTGACCAAAACTGGGAATATACGAGTGTATACAGAGTAAACAGGAGTCTGCGACCGAAGCTGGGGGTATATGGGTATATACAGTGTACACAGGGGTCTGTTACCGAAGCTGGAGATATACGGGTGTATACAGCATACACTGAGGGGTCTGCGACCGAAGCTGGGGGTGTACAGAGTAGACAGAGAGGTCCACACAAACGCGGTTTCGCTCCGTACACCTCGTACACACGCGGCTCCGCTCCGTACACCTCGTACACACACGGCTCCGCTCCGTACACCTCGTACACACACGGCTCCGCTCCGTACACCTCGTACACACACGGCTCCGCTCCGTACACCTCGTACACACACGGCTCTGCTCCGTACACCTCGTACACACGCAGCTCTGCTACATCCACCCTGTAAACCCCTCCTGACCCCACACATAAACTTCCCCTCATCCAGCACCATGACAACCAGCACAGCAGAGTCCTGCACCCACTGAGGCCCCTGATCATGTGACCCCTGACTCCTCCCCTCCTGTGACCTCATCACAGGTCCTGTGCGCACAGAGCAGCTGTAGAAATCTCCGGCCTCGGGGGTCTCACCAGACTTCGCTCTTTTCTTGCAGGGACCGCAGTGGATTTCATCCTGGATCCATAGAGCTGAATAGAGGAGCGATGTTCCTTCACTCTGATGGGAATTGATGGTGACGTTTGTCCAACATCCACGTTACTGAGTAAATCCCCCCAGGACTGCAGCCGGTAAAGACCCCGATATCCACAGGTGTCCCCTCTAATTGGGGGAAAGGGATAGAAAAGCCTCTTATCCCGAGGGGAAACCCTGTACATGGAGACATCGGCCTCAGATCTCTCCTGTCCTGTTCTTCCAGAAAAGCCTCAAACTTCTGTGTGTGACTCAGAGCTGAGATCTAACGTGAGAGAAGATTCCAGTGCGGGGAAGACGGGAAACCTTCATATAGACGGCCGGTGGGGATGGAGGCAGTGACCGACTCTGGCCACATCTGTCTCTAGAGCCGCAGTAGAAGATGAAGATGTCGTCCTCATCATGAAGGAGTTATTTCTCATGTCGCGTGTAATGAATCTCTCCTGCAGTATTGCTAATGCCGATTCCAGTGTCGGTAATGAGACGAGAATTAGCGTTATGGAAGAGGAGTCTATGAGGAACGTGTTCAGCTGCCGACTCCGAGGAGGAAACTGCTTGTTGTCTGTGGCCTAAATATATAGGTTTTATTAGTAGATGTCAGGGAAGAAAACTAAACCCTGTAAGATAATAAATCTCCTCATATGTTTCCCTTATTATCTCCAGTAATTGTATTATTACACAGGATTCTTATGATGTTACATCGGATCATCTTCTTCTCATTCAGGTCTCTACAATATCGGATCCTCTCAGTGAAGATCTTCTACAGAAGAGAATTTTCCTGATTTACCCATCAAGGATGGATATGGACAGAGACAAGATGGCGGAGAGGATGTTACACCTCACCCTAGAGATCCTCTTCCATCTCACTGGAGAGGTGAGAGATTCTGATGACGTCACATTACATCATTCTTATCTATGGGAATAACAGATGGACAGAACTGGAGAGGTGAGGACTCTGGGAATGTCTGTAGTGAGATTTATTACTGTGTCTCTCCATAACCAGGATTACACAGTGGTGAAGAAGACCTCCAGTGATCGCTGTCAGGACCCTGTGTCTGAGGGATGGGGAAGACCCCTGAGCCCAATCACGGGGCCTCCACTTCACCCCCTGATCCATGAGGACATCAATGACCAGAAGATCCTAGAACTCACCTACAAGATGACTGAGCTGCTGACTGGAGAGGTGACACTGCTGGGAATGCTGGGACATTATACAGTAACACTATGAAGGGATCGGGGGGATGACGGTATCATTGTATGTGTCAGGTTCCTATAAGGTGTCAGGATGTCGCTGTCTATTTCTCCATGGAGGAGTGGGAGTATTTAGAAGGACACAGAGATCTCTACAAGGACATCATAATGGAGGTTCCCCAGCCCCTCACATCACCAGGTAATAGACAGGACTAAATACACACGGCCTATAATTATCTGTATGTAGAGAATGAATTCAGTCCCTGTATGTGTTTCTTCCAGATCTATCCAGTAAGAGGACAACACCAGAGAGATGTCCCCGTCCTCTTCTTCCACAGGACTGGAAACAAGAAGATCCCAGTGCTCCTCAGGATCATCAGGTAGATGGAGAGAAGGTGTCAGGAGAACTCCCCTATGATGTGTAGACGGCTGTGAAGGTCTTGTGCTCAGTCTTGTTTTATCCACCAGTATTATATGTTTTATACTTGTGTAATGAGAACGGTGGAGATGGCAGGATTAGAACTGATCATAGATGGGACTTCTCCATCTGTCGGTGACTTTTACAATATTTGTTTCAGGGTGAAGATCTGACCCATATTAATACTACAGAGACATATGTGAGAGATGATGAGCGGTGTAAAGAGGAGATTCCCACATATGACTACCCAGGTGAGTAGTAACCACTGAATGCAGAGAAGTCACAGATTCCTCTCAGTCACCGGCTGTGGCTGCTTTATCGGTGGTGTAGTCCGGCCGTATTACCATGATCACCATTTTGTCTCTAGACCACAACATTCTCCTCCACCCAAAACTGTTCACATGACTTTGGGCAGTGAAAGCCCTTTTCTATAGAACTTACAACCAATTACGTTGTTTCTGATCCTAAGGAATTCAGATTACTGCACAATCTCTCCTGAAATGGGGAGCAATATTATTTTCTCTAATCTTCTGCTCAGGATTCATAGTAGCTCCAATGGTCCACCATAAATGAGGGCAACTCTGGTTTACTGTTGTGTAATCTGTATTTGTAGTTTTCAGTGAATGAGATTCTCGTGCTCTGGGGCGGGGCTGTGGGTGGGGCTGTGGGCGGGGCTTTATGTGGTGCTCTGATTACATATTCATCTGTATTGGCCTATGACAGGTCGCTGACCCCTCACTGACCTGCCCCCATTATTACATAATGCATATAATAGCATTGATATTATTGGTGATAATGCCTATAATATTGTGGCTATTGTGAGGCTTAGAAAGAAATTACATCCAGTAAAATGTCACCGGTGATGGCGGTGCCTGCGCAGTAGCCTCTATATCAACTATATCAATTTTTTTTTTCATTAGGAAGTTATAAGGGTTAAAAGTTGACCAGCGATTTCTGATTTTTACAACAAAATTTACAAAACCATTTTTTAGGGACCACCTCACATTTGAAGTGAGTTTGGGGGTCAATATGACAGAAAATACCCAAAAGTGACACCATTCTAAAAACTGCACCCCTCCAGGTGCTCAAAACCACATTCAAGAAGCTAATTAACCCTTCCGGTGCTTCACAGGAATGAATGGAATATGGAAGGAAAAAATAAATATTTACTTTACTTTTCCATTAGACCTATTTTTTTTTTTTCACTTTCGCCAGGGTAAAAAGAGAAAATGGACTATACATTTTGTTTTGCAATTTCTCCTGAGAATGCTGATACCTCATATGTGGGGGAAATCTACTGTTTGGGCGCGCGGCAGGGCTCAGAAGGGAAGGCGCGCCATTTGATTTTTTGAATGTAAAATCTACTGTAATAATTAGCGGTTGCCATGTTGCGTTTGAAGAGCCCCTGATGTGTGTAACCAGTGGAAACCCCCAACAAGTGACCCCATTTTGGAAACTAGACCCTTTAGGGAACTTATCCAGATGTGTGTTGAGCACCTTGAACCCATAGGTGCTTCACAGAAGTTTATAACATGGCGCCATGCAAATAAAAAAAAATAATATTTTTCACAAATCTTTAGCTCCATATTTTGCATTTTCATAAGGGGAACAGGAGAAATTGCTCCATACAATTTGTTGTGCAATTTCTCCTGAGCTCGCCGATACCCCATATGTGGGAGAATACTACTGTTTGGGCGCATGGCAGAGCTTGGAAGGGAAGGAGCGACATATTGGAGAGCAGATTTTGCTGGAAGTGTTTGTGGGTGACATGTCACATTGTCAGAGCCCCTGAGGTGCCAGAACAGCATAAGCCCCCAAAAGTGACTGCATTTTACCAAATACTTCCCTGAATGAATTCTTCTAGTGGTGCAGTGAGCATACTGACCCCACAGCTGTTCCATAGAAAATTATACCTTTGGACAGTGAAGAAAAAATAATTACTGTATTTTTCGGACTATAAGACGCACCCCAAATTTTCAAAAGGAAAATAGGGGAGAAAAATGTGCAAAATGGGGGTCCGTCTTACATCCGAATTCAGCTTACCGGTGGTCCAGGCTGGTGCGGTGGCCTCCAGAAACTCCCATTCCAGGCTGGTGTGGCAGCAGTGCTCTGTGCTTGGGTGGAAGTGCTCTGCGCTGGGTCGGCAGCGCTGCACCTGTGGCGGCGGCAGCGCTCTGTGCTGGGGCAGCGGCACTCTGTGCTGCGTGGGGGGCTTTTCAGCCATTTTGTCAAAGCCTTAGGCCCCTGCAGCTCCATTGATGTGATGGCCTCCGGGAGAATGGCAGCTGGGGGCGGCACATGCTCAGATTTAGATCTCGGCAACGAGATCTCGGGGCAAGATCTGAATCTGAGCATTCGCCGTTCACAGCGGCCATTTTTCTGGAGACCACCGCATCACAGCAATGGAACTGTGTGGGTCTCTGGACTTTGACAAAATTCCAGTGGAGCCCTCCAGGAAGCACAGAGCGCCGCCGCCACAGCATTTGTAAGTATATTCCTACTATAAGACGCATCCCCATTTCCCCACAAAATTTTTTGGCAAAAAGTGCGTCTTATAGTCCTAAAAATATGGTACATTTTTATCACTAAAATGTTGTTTTAACCCCAGATATTACATTGGAAATTAGGTAGATAGGTAAATGGTCACTACACCCTTAGATGAATTCACAGAGGAGTGTCATTTCTAATTCCCAGAGGGGTGTCATTTCTAAAATGGGGTCACTTCAGGAGGATTCTGCTGTTGTGGCACTTTGGAGAGCCGCTAAGTGCCAGAACAAGAGAATCCCCCTGAAGTGACCCCATTTTGGAAATGACACCCCTCTGGGAATTCATCTATGGATATAGTGACCATTTTCACTACATGGATGATTTCCAGAAACACGTAGTGGAAGTTTCAGAGCAAAAATTGCAAAAATGTCATTGTAGTGCCCAATATATTGTGCCCAGCTTGTGTCTCTGGAGACCTCCCCCCACCTACCCCCGGAAATTGTTAAGTCAGCTCTACTCAAATGTGTCTGTCACTAAATAAACCAAATGCTTGAATGGCAAAACAGTTCAAAAATGTGGTTCTGTGTGGAAGATTGTAAAGCCGTCATGGAGGCATAAGGCTGGCAGTGATGGGCATTGTGGGTAATAATAGCGGGGATCATGCCTCATTCCTCTCTAGGAACATACACTACATCTTCTCTGGGGGTTCTTTCTTGTTTCAGTTACTGGGATGAGTGCAATAAAATGTCGCTCAGTGAGTCTTCTCACATCTTCAGATTCTAAAGGATTGTCAGGGACAAAATTTTCAAAAACAAGATTTTCAGTGACCTTTTCCTGATAATCAAGGAAAGTATCTGCATTTCCAGCTTTTTTGTATAACACAAAAGAATTATATGTGGCCACCTGAAACAAATACATGACTAACTTTTTATACCAGATCTATGATTTTCTTGATACCTGGTATGGCTGTAGAACCTGATCTGCAAGGTCCACACCCCCATATATTTGTTGTAGTCAATGACAGACACAGGTTTTGGAGTATTGGATCCCTGTTGGTCTGCAGTGGTCCTTGTGGCATCTGTGTGGATCGAGCTCAGGATAAAAATATTTTTTTTATCCTTATACTTAATGGCAAGCAGCTCTCCATTGTGTAAAGCCCCTGACTGCCCCTTTCGGAAATTTTCTTTGACCAATCATTGTGGAACCCCCTGATGGTTTTTGCGACTGGTCCCACAAGCCCCTATGTTATGTTCAACCAGACTTTTAAATAGGGGTATGCTGGTGTAGTAGTTGTCAACATACAGATTGTAGCCGTTTTGTAAAAAAAAAAGGCTCAAAACCATTTTCCAGACGTACCCCAATAAGTAGGGCCTCCTGGTGGGTTTAGTTCGCTGTCTTTCCCCTCATAAATGTGAAAAGCTGATGTGTATCCGGTTGAACTCTCGCACATTTTATAGAGCTTTATTCCGAACCTTGCCCTCTTAAAAGGAATAAATTGCTTGAGGTGTAGTCTTCCCTTGAATTTTACAAGGGACTCATCAATGGAAATGTTTTCTGTTCGGGTGTAGAGCTTTAAGAACTTTTCTGTCAAGTTTCCGATGATGGGTCTGACTTTGAATAGTCTGTCGTGTTCTGGGGCATTTCTGGGCAGGCACTGACTATTGTGATTAAAATGCCAAAACCTCATGAGCATTTCATAACGGGTCCTAGGAAGAACAGCAGAAAACATAGGGGTGGCTTGGACAGGCCGGTTGGACAAATAGGACCGAATGCTCGTTTTTTAACAAGCCCCATAGTGAATGTAAGACCTAAAAATGTTTTCATTTCTAGGATATTAGTTGGTGTCCATAAATTTGACCTAGCATAATAGGATTGTGGATTCTGGCTGATGAATTGGGACACATCTGGGAAATGCTACATCAAGAGGCAAAACCCTTGGACATTGGTGTGCGCCAATTCACGAGCACTAGGGACAGCGCTAGTACTGGGCATTGTTCCCTGAGTTGGAGACATTTCTCCAGAAGCGCTATTTGTCCTTCTTGTTGTACTGGTCCTTGTGTGTGAGGATGGACCAGAATCACTGCTCATTTCTGAGTTATCACTGTCGCTGCTACTAAAGCCCTCGAAATCCACATCGTCATCTGACACTGCACTTTCTTCACTGTCAGAACATAAAAGTGTATAAGCCTCCTCTGCGCTATAATACTGACGGGCCATTTCATTCATTTTTTTTTTTTTCCTGGAAATAGAAAACATTGACGTGACCAAATTATTGGGGAGACAATTGAGAAATGCCTAATTCTTTAGCATAACCCTAACTTTAGAATAAACACTAACTTTAGTCCCAACACTAACCCTAACTATAGCACTAACCCTAACCTGCCTTATCTGTATTGTTACTTTATAGCACAATCGCTGACTGACACAGCTGTTGGCAGCAGCACTTGTAACACTGTTTCTCCTTTAATCTCTCACTGACAGGAGATCTGAAGAGAAACAGCGTTTTTATGGGGCAGATCGCCCGGGAAAGTTCACTGCTACAACAAACTTTCCTAGTGATTTGTCTCATTGGCTGATGTGATACTGATGTCATAAGGACCTGTACCGATCAGGTCTCAATGAAGTAGGAGGTCACAGGAAGCATTTTGGGGTGGAATCCCCTAGTTATAAGGTACGTGGGGTCCCGATGAGCACAAAACTGCCGACCGTAGACAAACGACTGCGCTGCACAAAGTCCTGCTAGCGCCGGCGTTTATCTACCATTGGCGGTCATGAACCGATTACGTTAAGGCCTATTTCATGAGTTTTAATTGTTTAAAAATTCTGTGGAAGCATGGCTGAAAAGCAATGTCAGACTTTCATTTGTTCATTGTCATAGATTTTTGATTTATTTCTACTTTTGTCAGATTAAAGTTCTGTGACCATTGTGGGTTTATCTGTCATTAAACGAGGGGTACCAACAATTTAGACCACGTGTGTAGGAGGAGTGAGTATTTTGACTCCACAGCCACTTTCTGGAAATTAACACGCAGTGGATGTTGGAGTGAAAATTACACATCTGCCATTTTATTACCCAGCACATAGTGCCCAGATTGTGCTCCAGGAGACACCGCAAATTAAGTGGGTTCTTCTCACTATAATATTGCTAAATACAGGGATCCTAAATGTTGTTTGCGCACACTGCAAGACTCCGAAGTGAGAGCGGATTTTGCTGGATTGGTTTATAGAAACTCTGTTGCTTTTCAGCAGCCTTTGAGCCACTAATAGTGTGGGAACCTCTGTTTTTCCATTGACAGATGATGGACCTGAGTGGGGACTTGTTTTTTTTGAGATGAGAATTGGTATTATTTTCGCCTACGTAACACTGATTGGTTTCTTTTTATTTGATATTTGGGAGGCAGAATGAACAAACAGTTGAACACTACACACTACTGGTTCATCCAACAAGGTTTTCTATTAGACTGTGAACTGTCATTGTCTTGGTAATTAATTAAAGTTTTTTACATAGCTTGCCATTTTTATGGACAGTTTAAGTAGAAACGTTCAAAGATATAAAACTCAAGGATATTTTATTAAAAATAATTGTTTTATTTTATTTTAGCAAATGACTGCATCAGGAGATCAGAGGGACAGCTGACATCTTCAACTTTTAAATCTGATGATCTTGAGATCCTACAAGATACAACTGAAGTGATTGCCATTACTCCAGATATATCATCATCCATTCACAGCAAAGATCTGTCATCTGATCCTATGAAACAGGTCCCATCTTGTGATTCATTACTGACTACTAAGAAAAATCAAAGTCACAAAAGAGGCAATATAAAACAAACTGCTCCTAAAGCAAAGAAGTCTTTTTCCTGTTCAGAATGTGGGAAATGTTTTAAACAGAAATGGAATCTTGATATACACCAAAGAACTCACACAGGAGTGAAGCCTTTTTCCTGTTCAGAATGTGGGAAATGTTTTAACCGGAAAGGGAATCTTAATGAACACCAAAGAACTCACACAGGAGAGAATCCTTTTTCCTGTTCTAAATGTGGGAAATGTTTTGCACATAAATCACTGCTTGTTACTCACCATAGAGCTCACACAGGGGAGAAGCCTTTTTCCTGTTCAGAATGTGGGAAATGTTTTGCACGTAAATCACTGCTTGTTACTCACCATAGAACTCACACAGGGGAGAAGCCTTTTTCCTGTTCAGATTGTGAGAAATGTTTTAAACAGAAATGGGATCTTGATATACACCAAAGAACTCACACAGGAAAGAAGCCTTTTTCCTGTTCAGAATGTGGGAAATCTTTTAACCAGAAAGGGAATCTTAATGAACACCAAAGAACTCACACAGGAGAGAAACCTTTTTCCTGTTCTAAATGTGGGAAATGTTTTGCACATAAATCAGTGCTTGTTACTCACCATAGAGCTCACACAGGTGAGAAGCCTTTTTCCTGTTCAGAATGTGGGAAATGTTTTGCACGTAAATCACTGCTTGTTACTCACCATAGAACTCACACAGGGGAGAAGCCTTTTTCCTGTTCAGATTGTGGGAAATATTTTAACTGGAAAGCGCTTCTTGTTAGACATCAGAGCAGTCACACAGAGGAGAAGCCTTTTTCATTTTCTTAATGTGGGAAATATTTTACTTGGAAATCAACTGTTAATAAACATCAGAGACGTCACATAAAGAAGAAGCCTTTTTTATGTTCATAATGTTGATATAGTTTTAACGGCGAGTACTCTGGCAGCTGTGCTCTGCTTGTGAGCAACGCATTATGTCCCTGCCATGTGCTGCTTACAAGCATAAAGCAGTTGCTGGTATCAGAGCAGGATTCAGCAAGGGAGTGCCGGGTAGGTAAGTGTAATGCTTTTTTTTAAAGTTTTGTGATGGGGCCATGGATACCAGGATGGGGGCCAATTATAAGGATTGAGCTATGCATTCCAGGACTGGAATGGGGGGCCAGTCATACCCGAATAGTGATGGTGCCCTGCATACCAGGATAAGGATGGGGGCCATGCATACTACGATGAGATGGGGCACTGCATACCAGGAGCGGGATGGGGCCAATCATGCCAGAATAGGGATGGGACCCTGCATACTAGGACAAGATGGGGGCCCTGCATACCAGGATAAGGATGAGGACCATGCATACTATGACAAAATGGGAGCTCTGCATACCAGGATAAGGATGGGGCCATGCATACTAGGATAGGGATGAGGGATCTATGTATACCAAGGTAGGGATGAGGGGGCCATGTGTTATGAATGAGTCACCGGAGGAGGAAAAAACAAAACTGCAAGCTAAGTCCAGAAAACCGGAGAGGTTGGTAGCTAGCGGATTGCAGACCCCTGAGCCTATTCACAACAACTAACAGTAGCCGTGGAGCGTTCCTACGGTGGTCCTAGACGCCTCTTCATAGCTGGAGAACTAAATAAGCCTAAAGAAAGAAAGGGGAAATCTAAACTGCCCCAGAGCAGACCCCAAAGCAATAGCCCCCAACATGTATTGTCAGTGAAAACAGATGAAAACACAAACACAGACAGAAAGACAGGCAGAGCAAACAATGGGGCCCAACTAACTAGATAGGAAAGCACAGAAAAGATGCTGGCTGCAATCCGCAAAAACCCTACCAAAAATGTCTCAACACGTCTGATAGGAAAAACGGCCCTGAAGTCACTAGACTTCAAAATCCCTATATCAGCACTCCGATATATTCTGAAGACAGAGCAAAAGAGATTTGACCGATCAGGGACAAAAATGGAAATTCAGCAGAGCCCCAGCCGGGGCTGGCAGAACACAAAACTAAGCAAATCAGACAAAATCTCATGGAACAATAGCAGAGCAAAACTTAGCTTTTGGAGACAGGAACTGAACTGGAGGCCAGAGCTCAGAGCAGAGAAATCACCAGCAACCCTACAAGGCTGCCTTATATCCACTCAGAGATTCCGGATGTCCAATCGCAATCCACCTATTCAGGTGACAGGTTTCTCCCATCCAAATCAGTTTCACCACCTCCTTTCACCAGTAGAGGGAGTTCATCGGACATCAAAGGTGAACGAGAAAATGAGCTCACAACAGTACCTCCCCCTTGAGGAGGGGTCACCGAACCCTCATCCACGCCACCAGGCCAATCAGGATGGGCCTGATGAAAAGCACAAACCAATCTTTCGGCATGAATATCAGATGCAGAGACCCAAGAATTATCCTCCTGGCCATAACCCTTCCACTTAACCAAATACTGGAGTCTCCATCTAGTCAGACGAGAATCCAGTATCTTCTCAACCTCATATTCCACATTACCTTCAACCAATACAGGGTCAGGAGGTGCCACCACAGGAACTACTGGCTCGACAAACCTCTTCAACAGAGACTTATGAAACACGTTATGGATCTTAAATGTAACAGGAAGAGCCAATCGAAAAGAGACCGGATTAAGAATCTCCAAAATCTTGTAAGGTCCAATAAATCTAGGTTTCAACTTTGGAGAAGCCACCTTCATAGAGATATTCTTTGATGACAACCAAACCATATCACCCACCTTAAACCGTGGTCCAATGGTCCTATGCCGGTTGGAAAACCGCTGGGCCTTTTCCTGGGAGAGAGACAACTTATCCACCACTTGGTCCCAAATCTGGTGCATTCTCTCAACCACAGTGTCAACACCTGGACAGGCAGAAGACTCCACCTGCCCTGAAGAGAATAGAGGATGAAACCCAAAGTTACAAAAAAAAAGGTGACATCAAAGTTGCAGAACTATCTCTATTATTTAAAGCAAATTCGGCCAAGGTCAAAAATGAGACCCAATCATCCTGATCAGCAGAGATAAAACATCTCAAATAAGACTCCAAAGTCTGGTTTGTTCTCTCTGTCTGCCCATTGGTCTGAGGGTGAAACGCAGTGGAGAAGGACAACTGAATTCCCAGCTTGGATCAAAAAGTCCTCCAAAATCTAGAGACAAACTAAACTCCTCTGTCAGATATAATGTTTTCAGGAATCCCATGCACGCGATCCACCTGTTGCAAAAACAAGGGCACCTACTCTGAGGAAGATGGCAACTTAGGGAGTGGTACAAGATGGACCATCTTAGGGAATCTATCACAAATCACCCAGATAACAGTCATTCTCTGAGAGACAGGCAAATCAGAAATAAAATCCATTGAAATATGGGTCCATGGCCTCCTGGGCACTGGCAAAGGCATCAACAACCCACTAGAGCGAGAGCAAGGTTTAGACCGGGACTAAGTCCCACAGGACTGCACAAAATTCCTGATATCAAGAGATAATGCGGGCCACCAAAAAGACCGACTCACCAGATCTCTAGTACCAAAAATACCTGGTTGACCAGCCAATGCGGAGCAATGAACTTCAGACATTACTCTCTTCCTCCACTGGTCAGGAACATACAATTTTCCAATGGGACAACGCTCAGGTTTGTCCTCCTGAAACTCTTCCAGAGCACGTCTCAAATCGGGCGAGATGGCAGTAAGAACTACCCCCTCACCTAAGTTGGTAGCAGGCCTGGTCACAATAGGAGAATCAGCAAAGAAACTCCTAGAGAGGGCGTCTGCCTTGACATTCTTAGCGCCCAGAAGAAAAGAGACCACAGAATCAAAACGTGTGAAAAACAAGGCCCACCTAGCCTGTCTAGGATTCAAGCGTTTGGCTGACTCAAGGTAAATCAAATTCTTGTGGTCAGTGAGGACCACGACTTGATGTCTAGCTCCCTCCAACCAATGTCTCCACTCCTCAAATGCCCATTTCATGGCTAACAGTTCCCGATTCCCCACATCATAGTTGCGTTCAGATGGGGAGAACTTTCGGGAAAAGAAAGCACAGGGATTCATTTTAGATGTTACCGGATCTTTTTGGGACAAAACAGCTCCTGCACCAATCTCAGAAGCGTCCACTGTTATGATTGAGTCACCGTAGGAGGCAGACACAAAAATAGAAGCTACGTCCAGAAAACCAGAGAAGTTGGCAACTATCAGATTGCAGACCCCTGAACCTATCAACACAACTAGCAGTAGCCATGGGGGGTTCCTACGATGCCCTAGACCCCTCGATCACAGCCGGAGCGCTAAATAGCCTAAAGACCGAAAAGGAAATCCAAACTGCCCCAGAGCAGACCCCAAAGTAAAAGGCAGCCCCCAACATATAATGACGGTGAAGCAAGATGAAAAAACACTCACACAGTTAGAAAGATAGGCTGAGCAAACGATGGGGCCCAAGCTAGCTAAACAGAACAGGAAAGGAAGGTTGCTGTCTGCAATCTGCCAAAACCCTATCAAAGACATAAGCCAACAAGCTGATATGAAAAAGACCCTGAAGCAGCTAGGCTTCAAAAACTAAATCAGCACTCAGGTATTTTCAGAAGACAGAGCTAAAGGAATTCAGCACACCCCAGCAGGGAAAGGCAGAAATCCAGAAAAACAAAGCAAAACAAAGTCTAAGCACAAATGCAAAAAGCCGAGCAGAAAACTTAGCTTTAGAGGAGCAGGAATTCAGACTGGTCTCCAAGGATCCCACAGAGAAATCACCCGCAGGGCAGAAGGGCGTCGGCAGCCTTATATCCAGTCAGTAACTCCACTCAGCCAGTCATCATCATCAGACTCAGGTGTTTGATAATCAGGCTCACTACCTTTCTTTACCAGAAGAGGGAGTTCCTCGGGCCTCAGTAGTGAAGGGGAAAATGAACTCACAACAGTACCTCCCCCTTGAGGAGGGGTCACCGAACCCTCAACCATGCCACCAGGGCGATCAGGGTGAGCCCGATGAAAGGCACGCACCAATCTTTTGGCATGAATATCAGAGGCAGAGACCCAGGAATTATCCTCCTGACCATAACCCTTCCACTTAACCAAATACTGGAGTCTCCGTCTAGCCAGACGGGAATCCAGTACTTTCTCTACCTCATATTCCATGTTACCTTCAACCAATACAGGGTCTGGAGGTGCCACCCCCGGAACAACAGGTTCAACAAACCTCTTCAAAAAAGATTTATGGAACACATTATGGATTTTAAATGTGACAGGAAGAGCCGAACGAAAAGAGACCGGATTAATAATCTCCAAAATCTTGTAAGGTCCAATAAATCTAGGCTTAAACTTATGAGAAGCCACCTTCATAGCAATATTTTTTGATGATAACCACACCATATCACCAACCTTAAACGGGGGACCAATGGTCCTATGTTGGTTGGAAAACCGCTGGGCCTTTTCCTGGGAGAGAGATAACTTATCCACCACTTGGTCCCAGATCTGGTGCATTCTCTCCAGCACAGTATCAACACCTGGGCAGGCAGAGGGCTCCACCTGCCCTGAAGAAAATCGAGGATGAAACCCAAAGTTACAAAAAAAAGGTGACATCAAAGGGGCAGAACTAGCTCTATTATTTAAAGCAAATTCGGCCAAGGGCAAAAATGAAACCCAATCATCCTGATCAGCAGAAATAAAACATCTCAAATATGACTCCAAGGTCTGGTTTGTTTTCTCTGTCTGCCCATTGGTCTGAGGGTGAAAAGCAGAGGAGAAGGACAACTGAATTCCCAGCTTGGAACAGAAAGTTCTCCAAAATCTAGACACAAACTGGACTCCTCTGTCAGATACAATGTTCTCAGGAATCCCGTGCAAGCGAACCACCTGTTGTAAAAACAGGGGCACCAACTCAGAGGAAGACGGAAACTTAGGGAGTGGTACAAGATGAACCATCTTAGAGAACCTATCACAAATCACCCAAATAACAGTCATCCTTTGAGAGACAGGCATATCAGAGATGAAATCCATTGAAATATGGGTCCATGGCCTCTTGGGGACAGGCAAAGGCATCAACAACCCACTAGAGCGAGAACATGATTTAGACCGGGAGCACGTCCCACAGGACTGCACAAAATTCCTGACATCACGAGACAAGGAGGGCCACCAAAAAGACCGACTCACCAGATCTCTAGTACCAAAAATACCTGGATGACCAGCCAAAGCAGAGCAATGAACTTCAGACATCACTCTCTTCTTCCACTGGTCAGGAACATACAACTTTCCACTGGGACAACGCTCAGGTTTGTCCTCCTGGAACTCTTCCAGAGCACGTCTCAAATCGGGCGAGATGGCAGAAAGAACTACCCCTTCGCCTAAGATGGTAGCAGGCTTGGTCACCACAGGAGAATCAGCAAAGAAGCTCCTAGAGAGCGCGTCTGCCTTGACATTCTTAGTTCCAGGAAGAAAAGAAACCACAAAATCAAAACGTGTAAAAAACAAGGCCCACCTAGCCTGTCTAGGTTTCAAGTGCTTAGCCGACTCTAGGTAAATCAAATTCTTGTGGTCAGTGAGGACCACGACTTGATGCTTAGCTCCCTCCAACCAATGTCTCCACTCCTCAAATGCCCATTTCATGGCCAACAGTTCCCGATTCCCCACATCATAGTTACGTTCAGATGGAGAGAACTTTCGGGAAAAGAAAGCACAGGGATTCATTTTAGATGTTACAGGATCCTTTTGGGACAAAACAGCTCCTGCACCAATCTCAGAAGCATCCACCTCTACCTGGAACGGAAGTGAGACATCAGGTTGCCGCAAAACCAGGGCGGAGGTGAATCTTCGCTTCAGCTCCTGAAAGGAAGAAACAGCCTCCGGAGACCAATTTAACACATCAGAACCCTTCTTAGTCAAATCAGTCAATGGCTTGGCAATACTAGAAAATTTTGCTATAAATTTCCGATAAAAATTAGCAAAACCCAAAACTTCTGGAGGGCCTTCAAAGAAGTGGGCTGAACCCAATCGTAAATGGCCTGTACCTTGGCCGGGTCCATTTCAATAGTTGACGGGGACAAAATAAATCCCAAAAAAAAAATCCTCTGTACTCCAAAAAGGCAATTAGATCCTTTGACATACAGGGAATTCTCCCTCAAGATCCGGAACACAGTCCGAATATGTTCCACATGAGAATCCCAATCCTTGGAGAAGATCAAAATATCATCCAGATAGATAATCAAAAATTTATAGACAAAATCTCGGAAAATATCGTTCATGAAGCACTGGAAGACAGAAGGGGCATTAGTGAGCCCAAAAGGCATCACCAGGTACTCAAAATGTCCCTCCGGAGTATTAAACGCCGCCTTCCATTCATCCCCATGCTTAATGCGAATAAGATTATACGCCCCCCTGAGGTCAAGCTTGGTAAACCAGCAAGCACCTTTAACTCTGGAGAATAGATCAGAAATCAGGGGTAACGGATACTGATATTTAACAGTAATTTTGTTGAGGGCACGATAATCAATACAAGGTCTTAATGATCCATCCTTTTTGGCTACAAAAAAAAACCCGGCACCTAAGGGTGACGAGGATGGTCTAATATGACCCTTCTCCAACGCCTCCTTAATATAGGATCGCATAGCCTCGTGCTCGGGTACAGATAAATTGAAGAGCCGACCCTTGGGAAATTTACACCCCGGGCTCAGTTCAATTGCACAGTCATAACTCCTATGAGGAGGCAGAGACGCAGACTCATTCTCACTAAATACATCATAAAAGTCCGCCAAATAATCAGGAACATCATGCGACTGAGGAGAGGTGGAAAACACCGGAGCCTGACTAAAGGCACACCGACAACCCCAACTCACCACAGACACAGATTTCCAATTCAAAACTGGATTATGAATTTGTAACCAGGGAAACCCCAGAACAATAGTATCATGCAGATTATGCAACACCAAAAATCTGCAATTTTCTTGATGGTCTGGGGCGACCCGCATTACCACCTGGGTCCAAAACTGAGGTTTATTTTTAGCCAAAGGAGTAGCATCAATCCCCCTCAAAGGGATAGGCGTCTGCAGAGGTGTCATCGGAAATCCACAACGTTTAGCAAAATGCAAGTCCATTAGGTTTAGGGCTGCTCCCGAATCCACAAAAGCCTTGGCGGAAAATGTGGACAGGGAGCAGATCAGAGTATTAGCCAGAAGAAACTTAGGTTGAACACCACCAACAGAAAACGTGTGTGCCAAGCGTTTCTCTCGTTTAGGACAGACAGAAATAATATGCGAGGCATCTCCACAGAAAAAACACAACTTATTACGCCTTCTGAACTCCTGACGCTGCTCTCTGGAAAAAACTCTATCACATTGCATAGGTTCAGACATTTGTTCAACAGGTGGCAACACCTCTCGTGCAGCTTTGCGTTCGCGCAAACGCCGATCAACCTGAATGGCTAATGACATAGAATCGTCAAGACCAGAGGGAACAGGAAATCCCACCATAGTATCTTTTACGGCTTCTGACAACCCCTTAAGAGAGCAGCCAAGGCATTATCATTCCAGGTAGTAAGTACTGCCCACTTTCGGAATTTTTGACAGTACAATTCTGCAGAATCACGACCCTGGTTCAATGCCAGCAGGGTCTTTTCAACCTGATCAATGGCATTAGGTTCATCATACAACAACCCCAAGGCCTGAAAAAATGCGTTCACATTAGTCAGAATAGGATCATCTGGTTTCAAAGAAAATGCCCAATCCTGGGGATCGCCACGCAGCAAAGAGATGACAATTTTAACCTGCTGCACGGAGCTCCCTGACGAGTTAGGCTTCAAGGCAAAAAATAATTTACAATTATTTTTGAAATTCAAAAATTTAGACCGATCCCCAAAAAATACATCAGGTGTAGGAATCTTTGGTTCAGCAGCATGTGAACGAGCAAGGTAGGCGGAAATTCCCCGCACTTCCGCAGCGAGCTGCTCCACACGATCAGACAATTGCTTTATCTCCATTGAGAGAAAAAAAATTCCCCCTACGGCCTCAGAGATATAGAGGAAAAAATATACACACTTTTTTTTTTTTTTTTATACAATTCTTTCCTGCTATTGAGTACCCTGGATCTGCGGTATGGCGGGTGATTCTGTTATGATTGAGTCACCGTAGGAGGCAGACACAAAAATAGAAGCTACGTCCAGAAAACCAGAGAAGTTGGCAACTATCAGATTGCAGACCCCTGAACCTATCAACACAACTAGCAGTAGCCGTGGGGGGTTCCTACGATGCCCTAGACCCCTCGATCACAGCCGGAGCGCTAAATAGCCTAAAGACAGAAAAGGAAATCTAAACTGCCCCAGAGCAGGCCCCAAAGTAAAAGGCAGCCCCCAACATATAATGACGGTGAAGCAAGATGAAAAAACACTCACACAGATAGAAAGATAGGCTGAGCAAACGATGGGGCCCAAGCTAGCTAAACAGAACAGGAAAGGAAGGTTGCTGTCTGCAATCTGCCAAAACCCTATCAAAGACATAAGCCAACAAGCTGATATGAAAAAGACCCTGAAGCAGCTAGGCTTCAAAAACTAAATCAGCACTCAGGTATTTTCAGAAGACAGAGCTAAAGGAATTCAGCACACCCCAGCAGGGAAAGGCAGAAATCCAGAAAAACAAAGCAAAACAAAGTCTAAGCACAAATGCAAAAAGCCGAGCAGAAAACAGCTTTAGAGGAGCAGGAATTCAGACTGGTCTCCAAGGATCCCACAGAGAAATCACCCGCAGGGCAGAAGGGCGTCAGCAGCCTTATATCCAGTCAGTAACTCCACTCAGCCAGTCATCATCATCAGACTCAGGTGTTTGATAATCAGGCTCACTACCTTTCTTTACCAGAAGAGGGAGTTCCTCGGGCCTCAGTAGTGAAGGGGAAAATGAACTCACAACAGTCCACCTCTACCTGAAACGGGAGTGAGACATCAGGTTGCCGCAAAACCGGAGCAGAAGTGAACCTCCGCTTCAGCTCCTGAAAGGAAGAAACAACCTCTGGAGACCAATTCAGCACATCAGCACCCTTCTTAGTCAAATCAGTCAATGGTTTGGCAATACCTGAAAAATTAGCTATAAATTTACGATAAAAATTAGCAAAACCCAAAAACTTCTGGAGGGCCTTCAAAGAAGTGGGCTGAACCCAATCATAAATGGCCTGTACCTTGGCCGGGTCCATTTCAGTAGTTGAAGGAGACAAAATAAATCCCAAAAATGAAATCCTCTGTACACCAAAAAGGCATTTCGACACCTTAACATACAGGGAATTCTCCCTCAAAATCCGGAACACAGTCCAAACATGTTCCACATGAGAATCCCAATCCCTGGAAAAGATCAAAATATCATCCAGATAGATGATCAAAAATTTATCCACAAAGTCCCGGAAAATATCATTCATGAAGCACTGGAAGACAGAAGGGGCATTAGTGAGCCCAAAAGTGATCACCAGGTACTCAAAATGTCCCTCCGGAGTATTAAACGCCGTCTTCCATTCATCCCCATGCTTAATGCGAATAAGATTATATGCCCCCCTGAGGTCAAGCTTGGTAAACCAGCAAGCACCTTTAACTCTGGAGAATAGATCAGAAATCAGGGGTAACGGATACTGATATTTAACAGTAATTTTGTTGAGGGAACGATAGTCAATACAAGGCCTTATTGAACCATCTTTCTTGGCCACGAAAAAAAACCCAGCACCCAAGGGTGAAGAGGATGGTCTAATATGACCCTTCTCCAACGACTCCTTAATATAAGATCGCATAGCCTCATGCTCGGGTACAGATAAATTGAAAAGTCGACCCTTGGGAAATTTAAACCCAGGGCTCAGCTCAATTGCACAGTCATAACTCCTATGAGGAGGCAAAGACGCAGACTTATTCTCACTAAATACGTCATAAAAATCAGCCAAATAGTCAGGAACATCATGCGACTGGGGAGAGGTGGAGAAAACAGGACACTGACAACCCCAACTCACCACAGACACAGATTTCCAATCCAAAACTGGATTATGGATTTGCAACCAGGGAAACCCCAGAACAATGGTATCATGCAAATTATGCAACACCAAAAATCTGCAATTTTCTTGATGGTCTGGGGCGACCCGCATTACCACCTGGGTCCAAGACTGAGGTTTATTCTTCGCCAAAGGAGTAGCATCAATACCCCTCAAAGGGATAGGTGTATGCAGAGGTGTCATAGGAAACCCACAATGTTTAGCAAAATCCAAGTCCATCAGGTTCAGAGCCGCTCCTGAATCCACAAAAGCCTTAGCGGAAAATGTGGACAGGGAGCAGATCAGAGTAATTGCCAGAAGAAACTTAGGTTGTACAACACCCACAGCAAATGTGTGTGCAAAACGTTTCTCTCCTTTAGGGCAGACAGAAATATTATGAGAGGCATCTCCACAGAAAAAACACAGCTTATTACGCCTTCTGAACTCCTGACGTTGCGCCCTAGACAAAACTCTATCACATTGCATAGGTTCAGACATTTGTTCAACAGGTGGCAACATTTCTCGTGTAATTTTACATTCACGTAAACGCCGATCAACCTGAATGGCTAATGACTAGAGTTGAGCGACTTTTGGTTTTTTAGGGTCGAGTTTCGTTTCGTGAAACCCGACTTTTCCAAAAGTCGGGTCGAGCAAGATCGTCCGATTATAGGGAAAAGTCGGGGTCGTCCCGAAACACGAAACCCAATGTAAGTCAATGGGGAATAAAAGTCGGCAGTGAGAGGAGGACAGGAAACACACCTACAGTGCCCATTTGAATGCCAAAAGCATCAATTCTTCTTACTTAAGCTTGTCAACCTTAATTAACTTCATAATACAAGTTACGCACTGAAAAATGGGGGTTATTTGGCTAAAGTTGTGGGGGGGGAGGACTGGCTGCAGGTTTTCATGTGCCCTGGGCGAAAGAGCGCCCCTGTCATGGTCACGTGTGTCGGGACGCAGATGATACCGCAAGGCGGACCCATAACACACGTGACCCTGGATACACCGCCTCCAGTGGGGCGCATTTAAATAATAAAACGTGCAGGTGGATACGCCGCCTCCACCCGGCGAATTTAGGTATTACACGTTATACATACAATAATCAAATAACGGGGGAACCTGGGAAACTTTAACAATGGTGGGCCCTGCGATAGGGAATGGGGACATGGAGACCTCCTAAGCTCCCCTGAGCCAGTGTCCCTGCACTCCTTACATTCCCTAAACAGGCTCCGCACCTGTCGCCGCACGCGTACCTTAACGCCCTTGCTCACCCTGACCCTAAACCCTCACTAGGGAATGGGTCGGTGCGGAGACTAATCCCACCACTGCACTAATAACACACATGAGGAAAGAGACAATACAGGGAAACACCACTTAGCTTTGCTCTGTTGCGTGCGCTCCTAGCAACAGAGCCCTCCACCTGAGTGCATCTTCTCCTCCACCCGGATCCATCACCATAACAGGATCCTTCACCTTAGTGCAACCTTGGAGCAGAGTCCAACACCAGTTGCAGCTGCTTAGTACCAGAGTCCCAAGGAAGTGTTCAGCTTCTGCCACGAAGTCAAGCATGCTTGAGTCCAGCTCAGCGGCCAAGTCCCACATGGTGAGTGCCACTCTCCATAGTAGCCACTCCACCAGACCATGCAGACACTTCCCGCTGACTCCATCACTGCGACCCCACCACGCCATGCGAGCCCTTCGTCCAGACACCATAGCTGCAACACGTCCCCCCTGGCTAAGCTGCGCAGGACTCCTCACCAGCTCCATCCTTCCTCCAGGCCCTCCAAACCAGAGTGAAACACAAACTCACAATATCACAGGCAGTGATTACACACCCCTAGCACACCTTTATAGGGTGTCACACCTGATCCCTAATTAAGTGCACAAAAACCTAAAGTGCGATACCGCTAACCACCACCGGGGACAGTCAAGACACCTTGTAACTTTCCAAAGTAAAAAAAGTTCACCCAGTGCAATCTAAAACTGTCAGATCATGACAGCCCCTTTAACACATACCACAACTCATCATGCTCCGATACGGCAGAGAAATAGCGGTATAGTACAATGAAAAATACCTCACTTTTTACATCTCATGACGAGGCCCATCTATTTCTCCATACAGAATCATTGGTACAATATAATGTTTGAAACAGTATATGATGAGCTCCACATAATGCTACAGTATATGTTGGTCCCCATGGATGAAGCTCCACTGTCTTATGGGCCCAAATAATGCTCCAAACATAATGGGCCCCATTTCTAATGCTCTAGTGTATAATGGGCCCTGTAAATGCTGCTCCAGTGTCTGATGTCCACCTTTGGAATGTTCCAGTGTATGGTGGGCCCCATCTATCATTCTCCAGAGTATAGTGCTCCCCAAAAATTGCTGTCCCAACATTTAAAACAATCAAATAAGTCTCCTCGCTAGGGAATCCCTGTACTTGTCTGGACTCCTCGTCGTCCCCATCTTCCATCTCACTGCACAGTATTTCAACTTTGCAAGTGCTATGATCCTGAGCAAGCAGGGGGGGCCCACTCGTTGGCGACGGCACTGGCACAGGGCCCCTGATAGTATGGTGGTGTGTCTGATGGCGGGTGGGCCGAACCTGCACTTTCATCTGCAGCTTCCTCTTTGTCACCGTGTAAGATGGAACTGTATATGGGAAGGGTAACCTGAGTTTCATCAGTGTCAGATTCAGGTCGTGTAGCATGCGAGGGGAATGTAGTGGTCTGGGTCAATGTACCAGCAGATTCATCGAGCAGTGGCTGGGCATCAGTGCACTTGTGTCGCCCCCAGGAGTACGGTCGCCACAGTGGCATTACCTTCTTCCTAGGGAGTGTGATGTCATGCTTGGGAGCAACGAAGGATCTTTCTAGCAGGTTAACTGATTGGGCGGCGTTATTCCCACGAGTCATGACCCTCCAAACAGCGTTCATGAAGGCAAAGTGTTTGTTTTACGTGGGCAGTATGGTTGCAAAGCTGAACCTTAAAGGAATGTCCAGAAGGGCACCACCTGGAGTGGAGCCTACGGTTAAATTCGACTCCACCTGGGAAACCTCAACCATGCCAGCTACAGAACAGATGCACACATTGCAAGCTTAATTCCGTTAACGAACGAGACTCCGTCATGCCCCGCGGTCCGAGTCCGGCTTACTAGAGGGACACGTGAGGCTCTGGCACATGAGATTGGCCAATAACTGGTGTGTCATGCCCTTACATGTCCGTGGCTGCATGTGCGCTACACTGAAAAGGCCAGCGTTTGTCGCTTACAGGTGCAGATAACCCGCTGAACAACGTTAGTGATGGGGATCACTGATTACAATTAGGGATGGGCGAATCCTGAAATACTTGGAATCGCTAGACTGTAACGAGTCCGAGTCGGAAACTCGCTATTCGTTGCGAGTCTAGCGAGTCCAATGTTAATGAATGGGGATACGAGTATTGCAGCGATTCCTGTGCTGGGGAGAGAGAGAGATTGATATTACTACAAGCAATCCTAGTTTCTTAGCGATTTTGTGTCCCCCTGCTGACACAAAATCGCTAAGAAACTAGAATTGCTTGTATTAAACTCTGAAAAAAAAAAAAATAGGAGTCTTAGCGATTTTGTGTCCCCCTGCTGACTAGTGTTTAGCTTTCCGATTGGCTGCCGAAATGACGTCATCATGATGCGCTGTCTGTGCGCATCATGATGCGCCATCAGTTCGGGCCTTCGAGGGGGCTGTGCCGACTGTCCGGGGGTCTGTACCGGCCTGCCGGTGGTCTGTGCCGGCCTGCCGGTGGTCTGTGCAGGCTCCGGTGGTCTGTGCCGGCCTGCCGGGGGGCTGTGCAGGCTCCGGTGGTCTGTGCCGGCCTGCCGGGGGGCTGTGCAGGCTCCGGTGGTCTGTGCCGGCCTGCCGGAGGGCTGTGCCGGCCTGCCGGGGGGCTGTGCCGGCCTGCCGGTGGTCTGTGCAGGCTCCGGGGGGCTGTGCCGGCCTGCCGGGGGGCTGTGCCGGCCTGCCGGTGGTCTGTGCAGGCTTCGGGGGTCTGTGCAGGCATCGTCCGATGGGACTACAAGTCCCATCGGGCGATGCCTGCTACCATGACAGTGATTGACACATTAGCCAATGATGGGACAGTAGTAGTCCCATCATCCGGCTAATGTGTTGAATGTAAAAAAAAAAAAAAAAAAAAAATTACATGCTACATACATGCTACATACATACAACATGCATACTACATATATACTACATGCAACATACATACTACATATATACTACATGCAACATACATACTACATATATACTACATGTAACATACATACTACATATATACTACATGCTACATACATGCAACATACATACTACATACATGCTGCATACTACATGCATACTACATACATACTGCATACAACATATATACTACATATACTACATGTAACATACATACACTCTACATGCTACATACATGCAACATACTACATACATGCTACATACATGCAACATACATACTACATACATGCTACATACATACAACATATATACTACATATATACTATATATACTACATGCTACATACATACACACTACATGCTACATACATGCAACATACATACTACATACATGCAACATACATACTACATACATACTACATACTATATGCATACTACATACATACTACATACATACAACATATATACTATATATACTACATGTAACATACATACTACATATATACTACATGCAACATACATACTACATACATGCTACATACATACTACATACATGCTGCATACTACATGCATACTACATACATACTACATACAACATATATACTACATATACTACATGTAACATACATACATGCTACATACATGCAACATACTACATACATGCTACATACATGCAACATACATACTACATACATGCTACATACATACAACATATATACTACATATATACTATATATACTACATGCTACATACATACACACTACATGCTACATACATGCAACATACATACTACATACATGCAACATACATACTACATACATACTACATACTATATGCATACTACATACATACTACATACATACAACATATATACTATATATACTACATGCAACATACATACTACATATATACTACATGCAACATACATACTACATACATGCTACATGCATACTACATACATAAACTACATGCATGCAACATGCATCCTACATATATACTGCATATATACTACATGCATGCAACATACATATATACTACATACAATACATACATATAGACATACAGTACATATAACATAGAGTACATACTCACCGTCACTTGTCACTTTGATCCCCGAAGCCATGGTCACCTGAGGGTTAAATATCAAAATAAAAAAACACCAATATACTTACCCCGATCCGCAGAAGTCCACGAGGGTCCCACGTCGATCTTGCGTGGAGAACAGCAGCATCAGCTGATGCTACCGTTCTCTACCAGCTCCAGGAATACAATGACGGAAGGTAGGTATCCTTCCGCACTGTATTCCTCCACCACTTTAAAAAAAAAAAAGTCCCTAGTCTCACTTTATGCCATTGCTGCGTGGGAATTTCCCATGCAGCAATGGCATAAAGTGAGACTAGGGACTTTTTTTTTACAGTGGTGGAGGAATACAGTGCGGAAGGATACCTACCTTCCGTCATTGTATTCCTGGAGCTGGTAGAGAACGGTAGCATCAGCTGATGCTGCTGTTCTCCACGCAAGATCGACGTGGGACCCTCGTGGACTTCTGCGGATCGGGGTAAGTATATTGGTGTTTTTTTATTTTGATTTTTAACCCTCAGTTGACCATGGCTTCGGGGATCAAAGTGACAAGTGACGGTGAGTATGTACTCTATGTTATATGTACTGTATGTCTATATGTATGTATTGTATGTAGTATATATGTATGTTGCATGCATGTAGTATATATGCAGTATATATGTAGTATGCATGTTGCATGCATGTAGTGTATGTATGTAGTATGCATGTAGCATGTATGTAGTATGTATGTTGCATGTAGTATATATGTAGTATGTATGTTGCATGTAGTATATATGTAGTATGTATGTTACATGTAGTATATATAGTATATATGTAGTATATATGTTGTATGTATGTAGTATGTATGTAGTATGCATGTAGTATGTAGCATGTATGTTGCATGTATGTAGCATGTAGTATATATGTAGTATGTATGTTACATGTAGTATATGTAGTATGTATGTAGTATGTATGTAGTATGTATGTAGCATGTAGTATATATGTAGTATGTATGTTACATGTAGTATATGTATGTATGTAGTATGTATGTAGCATGTAGTATATATGTAGTATGTATGTTACATGTAGTATACTGTATGTAGTATGTATGTAGTATGTATGTAGCATGTAGTATATATGTAGTATGTATGTTACATGTAGTATGTTTGTAGTATGTATGTAGCATGTAGTATATATGTAGTATGTATGTTACATGTAGTATATGTAGTATGTATGTAGTATGTATGTTGCATGCATGTAGTATGTAGTATGTATGTTGCATGTAGTATATATGTAGTATGCATGTTGTATGTATGTAGCATGTATGTAGCATGTAATTTTTTTTTAATTTTTTTTTTACATTCAACACATTAGCCGGATGATGGGACTACTACTGTCCCATCATTGGCTAATGTGTCAATCACTGTCATGGTAGCAGGCATCGCCCGATGGGACTTGTAGTCCCATCGGACGATGCCTGCACAGACCCCCGGAGCCTGCACAGCCCCCCGGCAGGCCGGCACAGCCCCCCGGAGCCTGCACAGCCCCGGCAGGCCGGCACAGCCCCCCGGCAGGCCGGCACAGACCACCGGAGCCTGCATAGACCACCGGCAGGCCGGCACAGCCCCCCGGCAGGCCGGCACAGACCACCGGAGCCTGCATAGACCACCGGCAGGTGGGCACAGCCCCCCCGAAGGCCCGAACTGACGGCGCATCATGATGCGCACAGACAGCGCATCATGATGACGTCATTTCGGCAGCCAATCGGAAAGCTCAACACTAGTCAGCAGGGGGACACAAAATCGCTAAGACTCCTATTTTTTTTCAGAGTTTAATACAAGCAATCTAGTTTCTTAGCGATTTTGTGTCAGCAGGGGGACACAAAATCGCTAAGAAACTAGGATTGCTTGAATTAAACTCTGAAAAAACTAGGATTGCCATTGATTTGTATTGGACTCGTTACTGTGCGAGTAATCGCTTGGAAACTCGCAGAGTACCGACTCCTGCGAGTCCCCTACTACTCGCAGAGTAACGAGTCCTAACGAGTAGATTCGCCCATCCCTAATTACAATTATTACCCGCGAACAATGATTTCCCAGTAAGTGCAGGTCAACCGCAGTTCCGGAATTAGGCCTAACCGTCATTCCTGAAAAAATGAAAAACTTACGTGTGCAAACCACAGGTGCTGTAGCTTGCTTAACAGCTCGCCAGCCATTCTCACGCCCAGTATGGATTACACGTGATTGCACAAAGGTGAGAAAGGGTACCGTATCCCCAGATAACATGTATGGATAGCGTACACATTCAAAATATATGTCTATACATCAGGAGGCAGGCTCAGACGGTGTTAGGCCCAGTATGGATTGCACGTGATTGCACAAAGGTTAGAAAGGGTACCGTTTCCCCGGATAACATGTATGGATAGCGTACACATTCAAAATATATGTCTATACATCAGGAGGCAGGCTCAGACGGTGTTAGGCCCAGTATGGATTGCACATGATTGCACAAAGGTTAGAAAGGGTACCGTATCCCCAGATAACATGTATGGATAGCGTACACATTCAAAATATATGTCTATACATCAGGAGGCAGGCTCAGACGGTGTTAGGCCCAGTATGGATTGCACGTGATTGCACAAAGGTTAGAAAGGGTACCGTATCCCCAGATAACATGTATGGATAGCGTACACATTCAAAATATATGTCTATACATCAGGAGGCAGGCTCAGACGGTGTTAGGCCCAGTATGGATTGCACGTGATTGCACAAAGGTTAGAAAGGGTACTGTATCCCCAGATAACATGTATGGATAGCATACACATTCAAAATATATGTCTATACATCAGGAGGCAGGCTCAGACGGTGTTAGGCCCAGTATGGATTGCACGTGATTGCACAAAGGTTAGAAAGGGTACCGTATCCCCGGATAACATGTATGGATAGCGTACACATTCAAAATATATGTCTATACATCAGGAGGCAGGCTCAGACGGTGTTAGGCCCAGTATGGATTGCACGTGATTGCACAAAGGTTAGAAAGGGTACCGTTTCCCCGGATAACATGTATGGATAGCGTACACATTCAAAATATATGTCTATACATCAGGAGGCAGGCTCAGACGGTGTTAGGCCCAGTATGGATTGCACATGATTGCACAAAGGTTAGAAAGGGTACCGTATCCCCAGATAACATGTATGGATAGCGTACACATTCAAAATATATGTCTATACATCAGGAGGCAGGCTCAGACGGTGTTAGGCCCAGTATGGATTGCACGTGATTGCACAAAGGTTAGAAAGGGTACCGTATCCCCAGATAACATGTATGGATAGCGTACACATTCAAAATATATGTCTATACATCAGGAGGCAGGCTCAGACGGTGTTAGGCCCAGTATGGATTGCACGTGATTGCACAAAGGTTAGAAAGGGTACTGTATCCCCAGATAACATGTATGGATAGCATACACATTCAAAATATATGTCTATACATCAGGAGGCAGGCTCAGACGGTGTTAGGCCCAGTATGGATTGCACGTGATTGCACAAAGGTTAGAAAGGGTACCGTATCCCCGGATAACATGTATGGATAGCGTACACATTCAAAATATATGTCTTTACATCAGGAGGCAGGCTCAGACGGTGTTAGGCCCAGTATGGATTGCACGTGATTGCACAAAGGTTAGAAAGGGTACCGTATCCCCGGATAACATGTATGGATAGCGTACACATTCAAAATATATGTCTATACATCAGGAGGCAGGCTCAGACGGTGTTAGGCCCAGTATGGATTGCACGTGATTGCACAAAGGTTAGAAAGGGTTCCGTATCCCCAGATAACATGTATGGATAGCGTACACATTCAAAATATATGTCTGTACATCAGGAGGCAGGCTCAGACGGTGTCAGGCACAGTATGGATTGCACGTGATTGCACAAAGGTTAGAAAGGGTACCGTATCCCCAGATAACATGTATGGATAGCGTACACATTCAAAATATATGTCTATACATCAGGAGGCAGGCTCAGACAGTGTCAGGCACAGTATGGATTTGACGGCCCAGACTACACAGCGGAGGAGCAGGGAGAGGTAAAGATTGCAAATGCTGGGTCCCTGCCCAAGCAAGGGGGGCCCACTCGTGGGCGTCGGTACTGGCACTGGGCCCCTCATAGTACGGCGGTGTGTCTGACGGCGGGTGTGCACCACCACCGTCAGAGACACTTGATTGCACTATGAAGGACCCTGTGCCAGTGCCCGCGCCCAAGAGTCGGCCTACCCACCTGTCCAGGGCAACGGCACTCGCACGGTGTCGTGCGCTAGGTGGTGACCCCGGCCATGGGGGGGGGAGGCAGCACAGTTAGGGAGTTTTAGAAAGTGGCATATGTTGATGTTGGACATTCAGCTGATGCAAAATGTGAAATAGGTCAAGTCCCAGGAAGAGGTGGACCAAAGCAAGCCATTTTTCTGTCACCCTATGTGTCATCAGGGGAAGGTGGGACAAAATCCTTGGAAACCCATGCGTGGTTCATTTTAATGAAGGTTAGATCATCCACATTTTGGGTTGACAGACAGGTCCTTTTTTCTGTCAGGATTGATCCAGCTGCACTGAAGACTCTTTCCGATAGCACACTTGCAGCTGGGCAAGCGAGCTCCTGTAAGGCATATTGTGCCAATTCAGGCCAGTTGTCCAGTTTAGCGGCCCAATAGTCAAAGGGGAATGACCTGTGTGGGAGAACATCGATATGGGAGGAAAAGTAGTTTGTAACCATAGTTGACAACTGCTGTCTCCTGTCACTTTCCATCGATGCAGTATTACCAGTTGTGTGAGCGGTACTTGAAAAATCAGTCCACAACATTGTCATGAAACCCCTGTCTCCAACGCCACTTCTGCTGTGTGCACCACGAACACCTCTGCCAAGCTGCCCCCGGCCCGTACGGCTCGTGTGAGAACCATCACCGCTGCTGTGTGCTGGAAATGCCTCAAGCAACCGATTTACCAGAGTTGCTTGTTTATTAGCCAATATTAGTTCAAGGTTCTCCTGTGGCATGATGTTTTGTAATTTGCCTTTATAGCGTGGATCCAGGATGCTGGCCAACCAGTAGTCGTCATCGTTCATCATTTTGGCAATGCGGGGGTCCCTTTTTAGGATCTGCAAGGCATAATCTGACATGTGGGCCAATGTTCCCGGTGTCAATGATGCACTGCGAGTGCTGGTTGGAGGAGCACTTTCTGGCAAATCCACATCCCTCCAGTCACGCACAAACCCTGTACCAGACCTTGCCACGCCAACATTTTCACTTGCCCCACGAGATGCATCCTCCTCCCCTAAGTAATCATCCCCATCATCATCCTCCTCCTCCTCTTCTTCCTCCACCTCGTCCAGGAGAGGTCCTTGAGCAGACAATGGCTGAATGTCATCAAGGATTCCCTCCTCCTCTTCCTCCTCATCAACATTGGCTGCAGACGCCTGCTCCTTAAGGTGCGTCAAAGTTTGCATGAGCAGACGCATAAGTGGGATGCTCATGCTTAGGATGGCGTCGTCTGCGCTTACCAGCCGTGTGCATTCCTCAAAACACTGAAGGACTTTACAGAGGTCTTTCAGCTTCGACCACTGCACACCTGTCAACTCCATGTCTGCTCTCAAAGTGCCTGGCCGTGTATCCTCCCACAAATGCATTATGGCCTGCCTCTGCTCGCACAGCCGCTCCACCATGTGCAGGGTGGAGTTCTACCTTGTTACAATGTCGATAATGAGGCGGTGGTTGGGAAGGTGGAGCAATCGCTGCAGCTTCTGCATACGAACGGAGTGTACAGGCGACCGGCGGATGTGCGCGCACAGTCTTCGCACCTTCTGGAGCAGGGCTGTTAATTCCGGATAATTTTTGAGGAAGCACTGCACCACCAGGTTCAAGGTGTGAGCCAAGCAAGGTATATGGCTGAGTTTTGAAAGGGCTATGGCTGCCACAAAATTACGGCCGTTATCACTAACTACCTTGCCTGCCTCAAGATGTACACTGCCCAGCCATGACTCAGTTTGTCGCTTCAAGTACTCGGCCAGCACCTCCGCGGTGTGTCTGTTGCCCAAACACATCATCTGCAACACAGCCTGCTGACGCTTTCCACTAGCTGCTCGATAGGGGGACACATCGTGTGCAACAGTGGCAGCTGCAGATGGAGTGCTCGTACGACTGCGCTCTGTGGACGAGCTTTCGCTTCTGGAGGAGGAGGAGGAGGAGGGTCGAACGCCTACAGCCAACTGTTTCCTATACCGTGGGCTAGGCAGCACTGTCCCACCACCGCTGTCCCCTGTGGACCCTGCATCCACCACATTAACCCAGTGCGCAGTGATGGACACGTAACGGCCCTGGCCATGCCGACTGGACCATGCATCAGTTGTGAGGTGCACCTTTCCGCTCACTGACTGCTTGAGTGCATGGACAATGCGGTCTTTCACATGATGGTGGAGGGCTGGGATGGCTTTGCGAGAGAAGAAGTGGCGACTGGGTAGGTCATAGCGTGGTACTGCATAGGCCATGACTTCGCGGAAAGCTGTGCTTTCCACCAACCGAAAGGGCATCATCTCAAACGAGATTAGTTTGGCAATGTGGGCGTTCAAACCCAGTGTACGCGGATGAGAGACTGAGTACTTTCTTGACCTACTCATAGTGTCTGGGAGGGTGAGCTGGACTTGAGAGCTGCATATGGTGGAAGTAGCGGTGGACAGGGCGGACTGAGAGAGGGTTGATGATGGTGATGGAGTTGGTGTTCTTTCTGATGGCCTAGAATAAGTCTTTCGTTGATATAACAGTGGGATTCCCTGACTGCTGTGGCCTTGCAACGACACCTCAACATTTGCTGCTGTGCTAACCGGTGGGCTTACAGTGGGGGAAGCAATGTAGCATTGCTGACTACCTTCGTTGTGATCAGTTGCACATGTGGCACTTGAGGTTTGGTGTTGTGTCCACGCTTGCAAGTGCATGCTGGTTAAATGTCTAAGCATGCAACTGGTATTCAAATTTTTCAGATTTTTCCCTCGGCTAAAGGTCTTTGCGCACTTCTTACAGATAACCTTGGCCTGATCATGAGGATTTTGGTCAAAAAAGTGCCACACTGCACTCTTCCTACTTTGGCAGACATTTTGCGGCCTAGCACGCTGTGATCTTTTGACCCTCTGGACAAGCTGTCCAGCAACTCTTTTGATGTTTGGAACCTGTCTTTGGAGTGCTCCGGGCCTGCCAGATAACAGCTGTTGCGATGTCGATGTCTGCTGTGGATGCTCCTCATCTGAGCTATTGGAAGCAGCACCCTCTTCCCCCAATGGATGCCAATCTGGGTCAACAACTGGGTCATCCATCACCTCCTCTTCTATGTCATGTGCACCTTCCTCTGTGTCACCGTGTATGGTGGTATTGTGTGCGGGAAGGGGCACCTGAGTCTCATCAGGGTCAGAATCTGGCTCTGTACACTGCGAGGACAATGTAGTGCTCTGAGTGAATGTACCAGCAGAATCATCCATCAGCGACTGTGCATCAGTGCACTCCATGTCAGATTCATCTTGGCCTGGGTAATTCACCATTTGACTTGATAATCCAGGCATAGTATGTGAAAACAGCTCCATGGAGTAATCAGTAGTATGGCCTGCGTCATCCTTCAATCTTGGTTGGGGTGAAGGACACAAGGAAAGGTGTGGTTCATGAACATGAGCCTCCAATGACGACTCAGTGCTTTTACTTTTTACAACTGAAGAAGAGGAGGCGATAGAGCTGGAGGCTGAGTCAGCAATGTAAGACAAAACTTTTTCCTGATGCTCTGGCTTTAAAAGCGGTTTGCCAACTCCTAGAAAACTAAGCGTTCGAGGCCTTATGTAGCCAGACGATGACGCAGGCTCAACACCTCCTGGATTCGGTCCTATTTTGCTCTTGCCACTACCATCAGATCCACCACCAACACCATCATTACCAGCTGCCAACCCCCGCCCAATTCCACGGCCTCTTCCACCAGCCTTCCTCATTTTTGGTAGAAATGTAGACAAATCCAACAAACTATATAGTAATGTAAAACAAGGTACAAGGTGTCTATAGGACAGGGGAGATTTTGAATTTCTGCAGACACTTGTGGACACTGGACACTTTTGGATTGTGTGAGGCCCACTGATATCTGAGCGCTATGTCACAGGCTCGATGGCACAGCTGTGACAAAAGTGACTAGAGGATAAGGGAGATTTTGAATTTCTGCAGACACTTGTGGACACTGGACACTTTTGGATTGTGTGAGGGCCACTGATATCTGAGCGCTATGTCACAGGCTCGATGGCACAGCTGTGACAAAAGTGACGAGAGGATAAGGGAGATTTTGAATTTCTGCACACACTTGTGGACACTGGACACTTTTGGATTGTGTGAGGCCCAATGAATATCTGAGCGCTATGTGACAGGCTCGATGGCACAGCTGTGACAAAAGTGACGTGAGGATAAGGGAGATTTTGAATTTCTGCACACGCTTGTGGACACTGGACACTTTTGGATTGTGTGAGACCCAATGAATATCTGAGCGCTATGTGACAGGCTCGATGGCACAGCTGTGACCAAAGTGACTAGAGGATAAGGGAGATTTTGAATTTCTGCACACACTTGTGGACACTGGACACTTTTGGATTGTGTGAGGCCCAATGAATATCTGAGCGCTATGTGACAGGCTCGATGGCACAGCTGTGACCAAAGTGACTAGAGGATAAGGGAGATTTTGAATTTCTGCACACACTTGTGGACACTGGACACTTTTGGATTGTGTGAGGCCCAATGAATATCTGAGCGCTATGTGACAGGCTCGATGGCACAGCTGTGACCAAAGTGACTAGAGGATAAGGGAGATTTTGAATTTCTGCAGACACTTGTGGACACTGGACACTTTTGGATTGTGTGAGGGCCACTGATATCTGAGCGCTATGTCACAGGCTCGATGGCACAGCTGTGACAAAAGTGACGAGAGGATAAGGGAGATTTTGAATTTCTGCAGACACTTGTGGACACTGGACACTTTTGGATTGTGTGAGGCCCACTGATATCTGAGCGCTATATCACAGGCTCGATGGCACAGCTGTGACAAAAGTGACTAGAGGATAAGGGAGATTGGATTGCTTTTAAAAAAGCAGTTTGCAGAGCAGTGGGTAAACAGCAATGCCAGCCTGTCAGGAAGCCTTAAAAGGCAGCCCAACAACCAACACCACTGATACACCACAATATAGCCTCCCCTTGCACTGCACACACAGTGACTGGTGTGTTGTGCAGGCCAAATCGCTAGCAGCAGAAGCAGTTTTTTTGTCTTCTTCCCTGCCTAACGCTCTCCCTACAGAATCAGCAGCAACCTCTCCCTATACTGAGATCGGCAGAAGTAAGATGGCGGTCGGCGTGCACGCCCTTTTATATCCCCTGTGACGCCCACCAAAGCAAGCCAATCACTTGCATGCCCTTCTGAAAGATGGTGGTGACCCCTGCCTATGTCATCACGTTGCCCACAGTGTCCGTGGATCCTGATTGGCTGAAAAAGAGCGCAAAACAAACTTTTGAAACGCGACTTTGGCGCGTAAGTCGCCGACCTCGTGGCCGACCTCATCCTAGGGTCGGGTTTCGTTTCATGAAACCTGACTTTGCCAAAAGTCGGCGACTTTTGAAATTTTTCGACCCGTTTCGCTCAACTCTACTAATGACATAGAATTGCCAAGACCAGAGGGAACAGGAAATCCCACCATAGTATCTTTTACGGTTTCTGACAAACCCTTCCGAAAGAGAGCTGCCAAGGCACCATCATTCCAGGTAGTAAGGACCGCCCACGTTCGGAATTTTTGACAGTACAACTCTGCAGAATCCCGACCCTGGCTCAGTGCCAACAGGGCTTTTTCAGCTTGATCAATAGCATTAGGTTCATCATACAACCCCAAGGATTGAAAAAATGTGTCCACATTAGTTAGAATAGGATCATCAGGTGTCAAAGAAAACGCACAATCCTGGGGATCGCCGCGCAGCAAAGAGATGATAATTTTAACCTGCTGCGCAGAGCTCCCCGATGAACTAGGCTTCAAGGCAAGAAATAATTTACAATTATTCTTAAAATTCAAAAATTTAGACCGATCCCCAAAAAACACATCAGGAGTAGGAATCTTTGGTTCAGCAGCATGTGAATGAGCAAGATAGGCAGAAATTCCCCGCACTTCAGCAGCGAGCTGCTCCACACGATCAGACAATTGCTTAATCTCCATTAAGAAAAAATTCCTCCTACAGCCCCAGAGAAAAAGAGGAAAAAATATACATTAAAAAAAAAAAATTCTGACACTTTTTTTTTTTTTTTACAATTCCGTCCTGCAATTGAGTACCCTAGAATCTGCGGTATGGCTGGTGATTCTGTTATGAATGAGTCACCGGAGGAGGAAAAAACAAAAATGCAAGCTAAGTCCAGAAAACCGGAGAGGTTGGTAGCTAGCGGATTGCAGACCCCTGATCCTATTCACAACAACTAACCGTAGCCGTGGAGCATTCCTACGGTGGTCCTAGACGCCTCTTCACATCCAGAGAACTAAATAAGCCTAAAGAAAGAAAGGGGCAATCTAAACTGCCCCAGAGCAGACCCCAAAGCAATAGACAGCCCCCAACATGTATTGTCGGTGAAAACAGATGAAAACACAAACACAGACAGAAAGACAGGCAGAGCAAACGATGGGGCCTGACTAACTAGATAGGAAAGGACAGAAAAGATGCTGGCTGCAATCCGCAAAAACCCTACCAAAAATGTCCCAACACGTCTGATAGGAAAAACGGCCCTGAAGTCACTAGACTTCAAAATCCCTATCTCAGCACTCCGATATATTCTGAAGACAGAGCAAAAGAGATTTAACGGATCAGGGACAAAAATGGAAATTCAGCAGAGCCCCAGCCGGGGCTGGCAGAACACAAAACTAAGCAAATCAAACGAAATCTCATGGAACAATAAGAGCAAAACTTAGCTTTAGAAGACAGTAACTGAACTGGAGGCCAGAGCTCAGATCAGAGAAATCACCAGCAACCCTACAGGGCGTCGGCTGCCTTATATCCACTCAGAGATTCCAGATGTCCAATCGCAATCCACCTGTTCAGGTGACAGGTTTCTCCCATTCAAATCAGTTTCACCACCTCCTTTCACCAGCAGAGGGAGTTCATCGGACATCAAAGGTGAACGAGAAAATGAGCTCACAACAGCCATGTGTATCAGAATAGGGATGAGGGGACCATATATACCAGGATAGGGGATATTAAGTACAGAATTAACCACATTTTTTGCTTCAATTTTTTTTTCCTAATTTCCTGTAAAACCTAGGTGTGTCTTATAGTGCAAAAAATATGGTATATATATATATTTTTTTCTCAGTGAGCTCATTCCTCACGTTTAGAAAGAACACCGTGAGCACAACTCAAGATGGTGCTAAGGTTAGGTTCCCAAACCGTTAAAGCAACAAATATGAACCTAGCACTCAACTTAAAGGTATTTGTAAGGCGGTTTATTGTAGTACACGAAAAAAGACGTTTCGGTCAATTTGACCTTCTTCAGTAACGTGTGGTATATAGATTGTGTAGAGCTTATAGGCATCTATCAGAAAGGACGATGGTGCTTTAGGCATTGAGGAGAATGATCTCTCTAAGGTAATGAGCTTGTCAGTATATAGGAGAGGGGCAAATGTGCCTCCAGATGCGGTGTCCACCGCATTCCTCACGTTTGGCCTCATTAAAATAAAAACACTCCTACTCCGCTGGCGTGCCGGCTCCACTTCAGCGGTGTTGAGACTCACTGTCCCGGGGCTTATGTGATGTTGTCACATCACACGAGCCCTGCACCCAATCAGCGGCAGCTTCACTGTTCCTTCCTTCGGACATATTGAACATGAACAGGAAGCCAGGGCTGCGGCTGCTCTCTGATGGCCTCATGATGCTTGATTTGTCCGAAGGTGGGGACAGTGATGCAAGCGCCGATTGGGCACAGGGATCACATGACGTAAAAACCTCAAGAGACCCCAGAAAGCAAGTACCAACAACCTTTTTTAACATCAAAAATCCCACACAGGGAAAAGTCATTATTATACCTAGAGTGTGAGAAATGAATTACAGGAAAATCGTATTTTGTTGACCTTCAAAAATAACTCAGACGGGGAGAACCTATATATATTATTCACAGATTGTACAAAAACATGATGCACGTGGCGTGCGTTCAAGGGAGGAATATTATATGGGAGTTTTATAGGATAAATTCAAGGTGAGAATATTATATGGGAGTTTTATAGGATAAATTCAAGGTGAGAATATTATATGGGAGTTTTATAGGATAAATTCAAGGTGAGAATATTATATGGGAGTTTTATAGGATAAATTCAAGGTGAGAATATTATATGGGAGTTTTATAGGATAAACCAAATACCAACAGAAAATAAACGACCCAAAACAAACATTTATCAGTAAAAATGACTCCTCTTTATTAGGTAAAGTATGAAAGAATTGCGCCATTTTCCGATACCAGTCGCATCTTCATTTTTCATGATCTTGGGTTGGGTGAAGGCTTATTTTTTGTGTGCCGAGCTGACGCTTTTAATGATACCATTTTGGTGCAGATATGATCTTCTGATCGCCTGTTATTGTATTTTAATGCAATAGTGTGGCGACCAAAAAAACTTAATTCTGGCATTTTTTTTACGTTTTTTCTCATTACGCCGTTTAATGATTGGGTTAATTCTTTTTTTATGTTGATAGATCGGGTGATTCTGAATGCAGCAATACCAAATATGTATATTTTTTTATTGTTTTATTTTAAATGGGGCAAAAGGGGGAATTTGAACTTTCATATTTTGTTTTAACTTTTTTAATATTTTTAAAAACATTTTTTTTTTACTTTTGGCATTGTGAAGACATACAGCATTGTTCCTTAATTAACCAGACGACTATTTTTTAGCAAACGAAGAATAATAGAATGTTATCTGTATGTTGGCTTTAAATTTAAGTGTTTAATTTCTAGTTGGTCAAGAAAACAGACTTTTGTGTGTGTAAGCCGGTAATATTGACTTTTATTGTGCGCTTATCCTTGATCACTAGTGATGATTGCTGATATGCTAATTATGCATTGTGTTATGGAGCCAGTTTGTTGACTTCTAAAGCAGAGAGGGAAAAACTATGTAAATAGTTTAAATAATCAAGTAATGCTACTTGATCTCATCTCCATTCTTACCCTTTATGTAAATACTGAATGAGGGACACTTGTTAAGTCTAAAAATAGGTTACAGGCCTCTGTTTAAAGAGACTGAGAGAGAGAAACAGCCAGAGAGATTCTGCCAAGACATCCATACATCCCAAAAGGACCAGAGACAGGACGGCAGCCATTTACATCATGGCTCCATTACGAGGGACACGGGTCTATCATTCTATAGGAAATAACCTAGGGATTTTCAGCCTCGGTTGGAACAATACAGATCTGCTCCATTGACCATTGCTGAACCATGGATATGTTTAGAGAAGCCAGGTTGTGATCCTCGGATCAACTGGCCTTGCACCTTGTATGGACTCAATGGACTGTCATCTTCCTACACTTGTTGTTACCCCATCTCTGTGTGCGTGCCACAGGTGGAGTAGTTGACAGCTGACATGTGCCTGAAAAGATGTGGGCTCAGCGACGGAGCCCACATCAAAGGAAGGGAGTCCGACATTGGCGTACATTTATGCCCAATATCAGGAAGGGATTAAAGGGGATTGTTTTTACAGAGACAGAAGTGGTAATCAATCATGTATACATACAGATAGTTGCAAAAATACACAGCTTCTAATGGTAAATAGTATAGAGTTACCACAAGAAAATATAATTTGTGTAAACCATGTGTAGATATAAAAATGCAGGCAAATGTCAAATGTTTTAGCTCCACAAATAATTAAGAGTGGTGTAAGGTATGAAAGTGTGGTGTACTTAATTATTTGTACCAACTGTCCAACTGGGGGTCTGTATGTGGGAGAGACAGGGCAAAAACTTAGAACAGGGATGAATTCTGACAACTACACAATAAGAGAAAAAAGAATAGATCTACCTGTGGCAAAACATTTTTGCAGCCCTGATCACAGCACCATGGACATGAAATTACTTGTATTAAAAAGGTAACTTCAAATCTCAGAGAAACAGAAGGATCTGGGAGTATAAACTCATGAAAGCCTTTGACACTCTCAATGCAGAAATGAATGTGTCACATGGATTTATGTCTTTTTATATAAATTAAGGAATTTTCTTCTCAGACCTTGTTGGGTATCACAACACAGAACCAGACCCCTACCAGGGGACAATAAAACTTTCACACTCATAATCTATGAACTGTTCCAATATTTATGGCCACCACTGTTTATCCCTCTCCCATAATGATAGTTCTACTTCACGTCATTTGTCTTACCTATTGTATTATGTCTGTGCTATGTGATTCTTCAGATTTTGTATTATTCTATGCCTGAAGAGACCTGAGTAGTCTGGAAAGCTTGCAATGTGTTACCATATTTTCAGTTAGCCATTAACCCCTTTACCCCCAAGGGTGGTTTGCACGTTAATGCCCGAGCCAATTTTTACAATTCTGACCACTGTCCCTTTATGAGATAATAACTCTGGAACGCTTCCATGGATCCCGGTGATTCTGACATTGTTTTCTCATGACATATTTTACTTCATGTTAGTGGTAAAATTTCTTTGACATGATTTGCGTTTATTTGTGAAAAAAATGGAAATTTGGTGGAAAATTTAGCAATTTTCCAATTTTGAATTTTCATGCCCATTAATCACACAGATATGTCACACAAAAGACTTAATAACATTTCCCACATGTCTACTTTACATCATCACAATTTTGGTAACCATAAGGTTTAGGAAGTTATAAGGGTTAGAAGTTGACCAGCGATTTCTCATTTCTACAACACCATTTTTTTTAGGGACCACATCACATTTGAAGTCACTTTGAGGGGACTATATGATAGAAAATACCCAAAAGTGATACCATTTTGAAAACTGCACCCCTCAAGGTGCTCAAAACCACATGTCAGAAGTTTATTAACCCTTCTGGTGCTTCACAGGAATTTTTGGAATGTTTTAAAAAAAAAAATGAACATTTAACTTTTATTCATAAAAACATTACTTCAGATCCAATTATGTTTTTTCCCCAAGGGTAACAGGAAAATTTGGACTGCAAAAGTTATTGTGCAATTTGTCCTGAGTACACTGATATCTGATATGTGGGGGTAAACCACTGTTTGGGCGCATGGTAGAGCTCGGAAGGGAAGGAGTGCCGTTTGACTTTTTCAACACAAAATTGGCTGGAATTGAGATTGGACCCTATGTTGTGTTTGGATAGCCCCTGATGTGCCTAAACAGTGGAAACCCCTACAAGTGACCCCTTTTTGGAAAATACACCCCCAAGGAACTTATCTAAATGTGTGATATGAACTTTGAACGCCCAGGTGTTTCACTAAAGTTTATAGCGTCTGGGCGTGAAAATATAAAAATAATTTTTTCTAAAAACATGATTTTTAGTCTCCAATATTTTATTTTCCCAAGGGCAACAGTAGAAATTGGACCCCAAAAGTTGTCCAATTTCTCCTGAGTACACTGATGCACCATATGTGGCAGAAAAGTACTGTATGGGTGCACATTGGGGCTCAGAAGGGAAGTAGTGATGTTTTAGAATGCAGACTTTGATGGAATGGTCTGCCCGTGTCATGTCGCGTTTGGAGAGCCCCTGATGTGCCTAAACAGTGGAAACCCCCCACAAGTGACCCCATTTGGGAAACTAGACCCCCCCAGGGAACTTATCTAGATGTGTGGTGAGCACTTTGAACCTCAAATGCTTCACAGAAGTTTATAACATAGAGCCATAAAAGTAAAAAATATTTTTTTCCACAAAAATGATCTTTTCTAAGCCAATTTTTTATTTTCTCAAGGGTAACAGAAGAAATTGGACCCCAAGAGTTATTGTGCAAATTGTCCTGAGTATGCTGATACCCCATATGTGGGGGTAAACCACTGTTTAGGTGCATGGCAGAGCTCAGAAGGGAATGAGCGCTAGATTTTACTGTTATGGTTTGCAGGTGCCAGAACAGCAGAACCCCCTATAAGTGACCCCATTTTATGAATTACACCTCTCAATGAATTCATTTAGGGTTTGCAGTGATCATATAGACATCATAGGTGTGTCACAGAATTTTATACCATTGGGCAGCCATGCGGAGAGACTCGGGAGGAACGGAGCGCTATTTGCCTATTCAAGTGAATGGGTCTGTGCACATGTCAGTGTGTTTCCACGGACCATGTGTCCATGAGCAAAACACGCTGACGTCGATTTTGAATGTCAGCGTGGGCCAGCATACGTGCACACATAAAACACATGGATGTCATTCATGTGACACGCATTGGCACCGGGGAAGAAGCGTTACAGTAAGCGCTGTTCCCCCGTGCCAGGTGCTGAACATGACTCTCATCATTCTCCCCTTGTGCCGATCGCCAGCA
Organism: Dendrobates tinctorius; assembly: GCF_039654945.1. Taxonomy (NCBI): domain Eukaryota; kingdom Metazoa; phylum Chordata; class Amphibia; order Anura; family Dendrobatidae; genus Dendrobates; species Dendrobates tinctorius. Next base: position 953,235 of record NW_027361685.1, read on the forward strand.
CAGCACCAGTACCAGAAATATCAGGACATGTGAATGAGGTGTTATAGCTGGTTTTTACGTTTGGCAACTGTCACAAATTAAAAGATGCTTTTCATTGTAAAAATAGTTTTTGCATCACCACATTTTGAGAGCTATAATTTTTTGACATTTTTTTATCGCTTTTTATTCTGATTTTTGGATGCAGAATGAACAAAAACCATCAATTCATGAATTTCTTTTGGGGGGGGGGGCGTTTATACCGTTCCAGGTGTGGTAAAATTGATAAAGCAGTTTTATTCTTCGGGTCAGTACGATTACAGCAATACCTCATTTATATCATTTTTCATGTTTATACAATAAAAACTATTTTATATAAAAAAAATAATTATTTTTTCATCGCTTTTTTCTGAGAGCTATAACTTTTTTATTTTTCCACTGATGACACTGTATGGGGGCTTTTTTTTGCGGGACAAGATGACGTTTTCAGCGGTACCATGTTTATTTATTGTTCACGTGTTTTTCCACTTTTTGCTTGGCGGTATGATGACAAAGCATTGTTTTTTGCCTTTGCTTTTATGTTGTTCACTAAAGGGGTTACCTAGTGGAACAGTTTTATAGGTTGGGTCGTTATGGACGTGGCAATACCAAATATGTGTACTTTTACTGTTTAGATTTTTTTAAATTCAAATATTTATTTAATGTTAGAATAAATATTGACTTTATTATTATTATTATTATTATTATTATTATTATTATTTTTATATTTTTACAATTAGTTACATGTTTTTTTCATTTCATTCTATCTTTTACACTTTGTCCCACTATGGGACAGTCATTTTTTGCAGGCTGATCGCTTCTATGGCAGGCAGATGAAGCAGCATCCCCATGCTATAGAACAGGGGTGGGAACCTTCTTTCTTCCAAGGGCCATTTGGATATTTATACCATCCTTCGGGGGCTGTACAAGCTCCGCCCACAAAGTACATCCTGACTCTGGCACTGGTTTCATGACTTAATCTTTCATTGTATGCCCTTCAATGTTCAGTAGTGAACACTGCGTGTGTGTGCTCACAGAGCAAGAAGAAATTAATGAGCTTGTGGCAATCAAAATACAGCTCCCTGCCCAAGAATGCGGTCCCTGAGAATCTGCTCGGGGGCCTGATAAAAGGTCATCGAGGGCCGTAAATGGCCCTGGGGCCTGAGGTTCCCCACCCCTGCTATAGAAGCTGTCAGCGCTGCACTCAGTGCCCTGACACTGAGAGACTGCCTGACTTGCACTGCGCATGACCAGGAAGTTTTTTAGCTCTGGTCATGGCAACATCAGGTTACCATGGCAGTGATCGCGACTTCGCGTCACGTTGTAGGGTCTCCAATCCAAAGGCAGAGGGACTGTCAGCCCTCTGCCTGCTCCTGGAATGCTGTGATCGTGTTCGATTGCAGTATTTTTGGGGTTAAAATGGCGGGAGCGGTATATGACTGCTCCTGGCACTTAGTGCTGGGTGTCAGCTGTGAGAATCAGCTGACACCCGGCCGCACACCACCTGTGTGCGCGGCCGATCGCCGAGACGTACTATTCCGTCAATGGTCAAATTGGCCCAGGGCACATGGACGGAATAGTACGTCTGATGTCAGAAAGGGGTTAAACACAATACCACCCCTCTTATTTATTGTATTATGCTGCATTAGAAACTAAATAATTACGGCATGATGAAAATCAGCTTAAAGTTTCATGGAGCAATGTCTACCTTTCCCTCTTACCCCCCCTTAGTTCGTATGATCCCTATTTTTGTGCTTCAGTTTTCCTTGGTTTTTCCTTTTCTCTAGGAGACAAGTCACATGTGATGCCCCTATCACCGACTCTATGGTCTCTGCGCTGACTGTAGGACTTGTAGCTGTTTAACATTTAATAACAATTCATTGGTTATAAAGAAGCTGTCCGGTTGAGTTATGAAACGAGCCGTGTCCTCCTGATTCTCCCCTTCTGAATTCAGATCTGACAATGACAATTTTACTTGTCCCTTGTTTCTACGAGATCTACAAGTTTTCCTTTTACCGCTACATGTTATTGATACATAATAGTTTCAGGACTCGGAAACATTATTTCTGCAAATATAAAGATGCGTGATATTTTGTTAGGCCAATTGTCTGATACTTAGAGGAAGCTTAGCAGCAATTCCAATATCGAAGACATATCTAAACACTATTACAGATTACAGTCACAGAAATTGCATTATAAGCTGTGGCCCTCATTCAGTGACAGCTCTTTTTCTTGTCTCTTGTACTCCTGCACCGGGTCATCTCTTACAATGGTCCAACGTTATCTACAAGCATTGATGGATTCCATTGTCCTTGATCTCTTTTTTCCATAGGTGCAATATCTTGGTGAAATCTCTCACCGTGCTCATCGCTCACGACTTCACAGTTTGGTTGAAAAATGTCTTGATGCGAATGTAAGAAATGAATCTTTAAGGACATGTACAGCCAAGATCCTGACACAGTGCGGAAAATAAGTATTTGATACGCTGCCGATTTTGCAAGTTTTCCCTCCTACAAAGAATGGAGAAGTCTGTAATATTTATCACAGGTCCACTTCAACGGTGACAGAAAATCTAAAAATAAAAAAAAACAGAAAATCACATTATATGATTTTAAAATAATGAAATTGCATGTTATTGCATGAAATAAGTATATGATCACTGACCAACCACCAAGAATTCAGACTCTCACAGACCTGTTAGTTTTTCTTTAAAAAGCCCTTCTACTCTGCTCTCACCTGTATTAATTGCAACCAGTTTGAACTTGTTACCTGTATAAAAGACACCTTTCCAGATAATCAGTCACACGCCAATCTCTCCACCATGGCCAAGACCAAAGAGCTGTCTAAGGACACCAGGGACAAAATTGCAGACCTGCACAAGGCTGGGGTGGGCTGCAGCACAATAGGCAAGCAGCTTGGTGAAAAGGCAACGATGGGTGACAAAAATAATAAGAAAATGGAAGAAACACAAGTTGACTGTCAGTCTTCTTCGGTCTGGGGCTACATGCAAGATCTCGTCTTGTGGAGTAAGGAAGATTCGGAGAAAGGTCAGAAATCAGCCCAGAACTACATGGTAAGAGTTGGCCAATGACCTGAAGAGAGCTGGGATCGCAGGACCGGGCCTGCTCAGGAAGTGTGCATAGCTAATCAGCTAAATAATGTTCACTGGTGGATACAGACTGACCTGCAGGTAGCCGCCAGGTACCACTCCTGGGCAGAACCCAATATTGCAGCGGCAGACCCCAGGGGTCAGGTTCGCTGACACTGAATAGGGATACGTCTCTGTTCAGACTAGTAAGTTCTGGTACCTCTACAGAACGGTTACTGACACTGATTAGGGCAAGGTTAAGACACTCTGGTCTATGATACTGGAACAGGGTTTGGCCGAACACAGACCAGATGACAATGTTCAGGCACTGGCCACTCATGGACAAGCTTCAAGCACTGGTCGCTCCAGGAATGAGATTCAGGCCCTGGCCTTTCTGAATCCAGGGGACTATGGATACAGGACTTGCTACACCGGAATGAGGTTCAGACACTGGCTGCTCTGGGACCAGGGGATGACGGATTCAGGACTGGCCACACTGAGGCAAGGAATACAGGTTTAGGACACTGGCCAAACCAGGACCAGGGGACCTCATAACTCACTAGTAGTACACCTTACTGACTAATGATTCTACACGTTGCATGGCGAATCCCTAAGGGAGAGGGAGTCTTTTATATAGGATGACTCCCAGCAATTAGCTGGAAGCCATCTTCCAGGTGTAGTAATTATACTAAATATCTATGAGCAACAAGCTAAGAGTATTTAGTATATACTTGCTCTGCCCCTTTAAGAATGGGGGAGTGCGCGCATGTGTGTACTAGGTGCATCGCTTGGAGCTACGGCTCTCACACAACCAGGAAGCAGGAGAATGCTGGGGATTGTGCCGAGGGTCTGAGGCAGTGAGTAAGCTGGCATCCCACCATGCAGGGGTGCCAGTAATAGAGCTACAGGCACACTATGCCATCATGGATTAAAATCTTTCCAGGCACACAAGGTCCTGCTACTCACACCAGCACATGTCAAGGCCCATTAGAAGTTTGCCAAAGGCCATCTGGATGATCCAGAGGAGGCAAGGGAGAGTGTCACTTGGTCAGATAAGATCAAAATAGAACTTTTTGCTATCATCACCACCCGCCATGTTTGGAGGAAGAAGAAGGATGAGTGCAAATCCAAGAACACCGTCCCAACCATGAAGCACGGTGGGAGGAAACATCATAATTTAGGGCTGTCTTTCAGCAAAACAGACAAGATGACTTCACCGTATTTAAGGGAGGATGGATGGGTCAAGGATCGCAAGATTTTAGCCAAAAACCTCCTCCCTTAGTTGGAACATTGAAAATGGGTCGTGGCTGGGTCTTTCAGCATGGCAATGACCCAAAACACACAAGAGGAACTAAGAAGCATTTCAAGGTCCTGGAATGGCCTAGCCAGTCTCTAATCCTGAACCCAATAGAAAATTTTTGGAGGGAGCTTAAAATCAATGTTGCCCAGCGACAGCCCTGAAACCTGAAGGATTAGGAGAAGATCTGTATGGAAGTATGGGCCAAAATCCCTGCTGCAGTGTGTGCAAACTTGGTCAAGAACTACAGGAAACGTCTGACCTCTGTAATTACAAACAAAGGTTTCTGTACCAAATATTAAAACAGTTATCCACTACCCTAATTCGCTTAATTTTGTATTCATTAATCTTACTATTATGTGCCAGTAATGGATCCATACTCTTATTATAGGAATATATACCTTTATAAGGCAGATAGCCTCACTTGGTGTCTGCCAGATGCAGCTCTGATGTTTATCAATCACTTCTTGTCCCCCGGCGTACTGCGCTCTAATACTACAAGCTACGTTATGCGTTGCAGTGGCCTGTGAGCCAGCACTTAGCACGCCTTCTCCATTTTCCACACAAACTCCTCCCTGCCTCCTCACCATCACCATATGTATATACACACACACTGTATATATGTATACATAGACATATGCACACACATTTCCTATTCTTTGGCATGTTTGTCACACTTACATGTATCAGATCACCAAACAAATGTAAATATTAGCCAAAGATAACACAAAATGCAGTTTTTTTAATGAAGATCTTTATTATATAGGGAAAAAGAAATCCAAACCTTCAGGGCCCTGTGTGAAAAAGTGATTGCCCCTAAACCTTATAACTGGTTGGGCCACTCTTAGCAGCAACAACTGCAATCAAGCGCTTGCAATAACTGGCAGTGAGTTTCTGGAGGAATTTTGGCTATTCATCTTAGTAGAATTTCCGAGCATGGACCGCCTTTTTAAGACACAACAGCATCTCAATTGCATAGCTCCCAACCATCCCAGATTCAGCTGGACTGTCATGTCACGTCTCAGCTGTTCTCCCAACCTCTATATTCCTCTCTCCAACGTTTTCAATGCTCCTGTAGCTCCTCCTGCTCGGAGGGATTGGCCGCTTCTCTCTGCTAAGTCTCTCTTATGCTAAGTGCATAAATTAGATTATAGATTCACTTCCTCTCCTTCAGTGATTGGTCTCCCCAGGACTATGAGCTTCCATCTCAGTCTCCACAGGCTGCTGCTTTACCAGTGAGCCACAGCTCACAATGCTGGAGATGGGAGAATTTGGTCATATTGACCGCTATATTGCCGGCAATGAACTCAGAAGCAGAGTATACATATCCATAGCAATACATTGTGTATAAGAATGCTTTTTTTATGGTGCCTGTATACTGAGGTGAAGAAAAAAATATATTTTTGTTCCTATAAAAGTATTTAAAATAATAAGCAATTTACAAAAATGTATTTTTTAATGTTAGCCTCCCAGATCCTGAACCCACAGCCTCAACATTACTGACAGGCACTGTAAGCTGCTGAGCCACAAGCTCCGGTGAAGTGACTGCAGGATTGTGTGCACTTGATCCATATTCCAGGCTCTGACTACAGGCAGATTATTCTGATAGAAATACACTGCTGTGTACAATGGATGTTTCTGTATTCTAGAGGAGAATAAGAGATTTTTTCATCCTATAAAATTACTAATAATAATGAAAAACACTTGATAATGAAAAAAATGTCATTTTAATGCGTTTTTTAAATAATAAGCATCACAAATCAGTGAATAACCCGGACATAGTTGTGCCAATATAACTGTAATGACCCGCAGAACGCAGCGATCAGATTATTTACAGGAATCGGTAAATTACGGGAGAAACAAAATGGCGTAATTGATATTTTTCTCTATAAAACCCATAAAATAATGTGATAACGCTGTAATGCGGAGGACGTGTTCTCACGTAGCGTAAATGCTGCGTTCTTTCTTCTGTAAATGTCTGACCCAGATGACGTAGTGACAATCTTCCCTGATTATTGCGCGTTTGCTGCGTTTCTTCTTTTTTGCATTTTCCCCCATATTTGATGTTTTTGGCGGATATGAAGCCGCGTTTAACACTTTTTTAATAGTACAGAAAAGCTTTGATTCTGCGCTTATAAATGTGACGGCGGTTTTCTCTTCATACATTTTTTATCTTAATACGTTTTTTTCAGAAGAAGCCTATAAAGGGAAAATGCATCAAAGCCCCAGAGGTCCGCAGGGTCTTCAGACCACAGAGAGCGCAGATTTCATGAGAACTGCAGTGCTATCAGACTCCAACAATCAGTATCTTCCATGGTGTAACAGTCAGGATTCCTCTAGATTCTCGTCTCTCCGCCTGGTTACAGCTGTTCTTCCTTTCTCCCCTTTTCTTTCCTCGCCTTTCCCATTCCTTCTCTTCCCCTCCCGCCTCTTAAATGTTTTATATATAAGGTATTACATGTGTCCCGTAACCCCTTTCCCGGCCTATCCTGTGCAGACCAATCTTTTTCATTTTCTTTCTATCCCTTTCATTTTTTCCTTTTTCCCCATTTTCCTTAACCCCTTCACGACCGTCCTAGTACAGCGCAGGTAGCTTCTCTCCCTTTGATGTTGGCTCCGGTGGTGAGCCCGCATCTTTCCCAGCACACGTCAGCTCAAGTGAGGTATTCTGCTACACACAGGTGACCTGATCATCGCCTGTATGTAGCAGAGCCGATCGAGTTATGGCAGCTTCTAGTCTCCCATGGAAACTATTGAAGCAGGCCAAAAGTAAAAAAAGTTTTTAAAAATATATAAAAAATATAAAAGTTTAAATCCCCCCCCTTTCACCCCACTCAAAATAAAACAATAGAAAAACCAAACATACACATATTAGGTATCGCCGAGTTCAGAAACGCCCGATCTATCAATAAAAAAAGGAACAAACCGATCACTAGACGGTGTAGTGAGGAAAAAAAGTCAAAATGCCAGAATTAAGGTGGTTTGGTCGCCGTGACATTGAATTAAAATGCAATAATGGATGATCAAAAGATCGTATCTACACCAAAATGGGATCAATAAAAACCTCAGCTTGGCGCACAAACAATAAGCCCTCACCCAACCCGAGATCATGAAAAATGGAGATGCTACAGGCCTCAGAAAATGGCGCATTTTTTTTTCCAACAAATTTTGGATTTTTTTTCACCACTTAAATACAAAACAACTGAGACCTGTTTGGTGTCTATGAACCTGTAATGACCTGGAGAATCATAATGGCAGGGCAGTCTTAGCATTTGGGGAATATGGTAAAAAGAAAATTAAAAAAAAGATGTGGAGTTACACTTTTTTTTGCAATTTCATTGCCCTTGGAATTTTTTCCCATTTTTGAGTACACGATATGGTAAAACCAATGATGTCGTTCCAAAGCACAACTTGTCCCGCAAAAAACAAGCCCTCACATGGCCATACTGATGGAAACATAAAGAAGTTATGGCTGTGGGAAGAAGGGGAGCGAAAAACAGAAACGCAAAAACGAAAAAGGGCAAGGTCTCTAAGGGGTTAAAACACAGATTTTTCCTTCCCCATTCTCCTCCTTAACCCTTTCTCCCCTTTATTCTGCCTCTCTCTTTCATGACTTTACATTTCTCTTTTTTGCTGTTGTTTTGTTCTCGTCTGTATTACTGGGTATTTATAATCTCTCTCCCCTTTTTCTTTACCCCATTTATGTAAATAAATCCTTAATAAAAACTACTTTACCATAAAAGGCGCCCGCTGTGCGCCCAAGGCACGCGGCTGATCTGTGCGGATTTGGGGCATTTTTCTCTGTAATAAAATCGCAGATAAAAAACTGCAGAAACTTTATTAAGTGCAGACTCAAAGCTTTTCTGTCCTCTAAAAAGCGCATTAAAACTGCGGCTTCACGTCTGCACCAAGAACGCATCAAATAAGGGAGAGAAGATCGTTATTGTAGATGGTGCGGATCCTGCAGGAAACAAAAAACACCGTATTTCTGCAATGTGTGAACACGGCCTTACAGACACAAATAAGCCGGGTGTCGTATAGTGACGCTACATAAAGATGAGAACGTTCTGGAGGCTCCGACTGTGAATGACGGCACAAGAAATAATCCCCAGGTCCCACGCACGCTGGACCAGAGAGCCATGAATCCACCTGCTCATCTCTAGTCCCAACTGTCCCGGATACAGCAGACAGTCCCGGATTTGGGTCTACGCCCTGCAGTCTCAGGCGTCTGCTGAATTTCCCTCACTACCAGCGTCCCTCTGACAACTCCTCCTGCCGGGGGAGAAAGCAGTGGTAAATGGCTGTGGATTAGGGTGAGGCCAAAATTTGCTGCTATGTGCGCCGCATGCTCTGTGCCTCTTTCTGTGCTTCAAAAGTTGTGAGGTGTGTACAGTTACTTGGTGTAACACTGGTGGATGTGGACCCACTGCACCATCGGCCAGGCTTACCCTAGAGAGGTGTAACTGGGTGTCCACCAGGTCTTCACTAGAGCTACTGGTGGAGAGGATAGGCTGGACAGCTGGTAGACACCAGGAACTACTCCAGGGTAGTCCCCAAGACTACCTCAGCTGATTGGTGGGTCATAGACATAAGTGTGAGGTGCAACAGGCAAAGTGAACTGCCTAGGAACCAACATCCAGCAGATAGCGGATGGTGGAGCTGCCTAATATAGGACCTGCCGCCACAGGATAGGCTGGGGAACCTAATCTGTGAAGGACACAGCAGGGTTAAATTCCTGTAGCGACTGGCCAATCCCCCCAAGGCTAAATGGAAGCAAAATGCTGAGAAACTACAGTGACCATAGTGAGTAGGAAGGCGCTGAGAGGGCATGTGAGGTACCACCATAACACCTGGTTAGGAGCCCACTCAGATGTTTCCCCACCTGTGCTGAACCCCGTGCTGCACCTCGGAACAAATGTAATATTATCTTCACAGCAAGTGGTAAAGAAATCAGTGACACCTGTAAGATAAAAATGCCTATTACACCCTTAGATGACTTCCCTGATGGGTACAGGGTCTGAAATGGGGTCACTTTAGGGGGTCGTATGTTGTCCACAAACATCGGGGGCTTTACAATTGGCTCCCACAAGAGAGAACTGCCAAATTAGTGCTCCAAAAGCAAAATAGCGAATCTCCCCATTGGAGCCTGGCCGTGTGCAGTCATTCCTGGCCTCAGGTTTGGGAGAAATTTCTGTGTAACCTGTGGCTCCATTTTACTCTAGGAGGGAGAGAAAAAAGCACCACTGCATGATAGCGCACACTGACCCAGAGGTCCTCTTTATCTCAACCATTACAACTCTTGGATTTGGGACATTTTTTCATGTGGACTTCCTCTATTGAGAGTTCCCTGCCTCTTAGTGAGGGAATATGGAGGTGGTTTTTGCGGTGCAGGTGCAGCTGCCAAAGCCAGAGTCATTTTATCAAGAGGTGGCTTATACTTATATTCACCAGTGGCAGAATCACATTCTTCAACCCACATCTGTCTCAAAATATTATTATCCCGTAACAGTCCTTTCTTAGTAATCAACGTGCTTTTCCATTCTATCTCATCAAGTCTACCTCCTCGGGTTGTAGACCCCGTATGTTTCAGGAGGAGCTTCGCATTTTTAACATACTGTTTGCCTTCTCTTTGTGCCACTACCTCTTGAGCAGAAAAATAATTAGTCTTAGACTCACTATGACCCATGTTTATAACTTAATTTTCAACCACTGAATTTTTAGCAAAAATCTCAAACTTTTAGATTGCCGTAATTATAAATACACCTGAAGGGTTACTATGTATGTGTGTATATTATAAAACAACTTATTACACTCTATATAATATTATACCCTCCGGACAGAATACAGGTAGTTTAGCGTGATTGTTAAACACTTTGGATTCAGGAAATGCAGCTGAAGTAGCAGTCTAACCAGTATGGCAGTATACTCAGTATGAGAGCTGCGGACAGGCGTGTCTCAATAATACATCAATTCTGCAAAGATTAAAGAAAATCTGTACATAATGTAACCAAGTCATAAAAACTTTTATGAACAGCAATACAATAATCAATGTATCCCTTATCCCTTTCACTGTTCTTTGATACCAAGGCAACTAGGGCTGGTTTGTTTTTTGTCACTTTAGCTGTAGTAAATAGTGGTAATAATCAACTTTAGATGGGTGGTTGATATTTCAGCAGAGGGGGAAATAGTAATCTCCTCTTTCCTTTAAAATATATGTATATGCCGTGTCATTCACGTCACCAGGCCCAGTTTATACCGTGGGCGTATGGCCGGACGTGAGTACCTATATGTGTATATATATAATATATACATAACTTCTTCGATCGTCTAAGGTCAGTACCAGGGTGATAACCCAGTGTGAACACCCCCTTTGTACTCTGCTCTGTTTTGTTTCTAGTAGCCCTAGTGCAGTATGAAATAGCTTTTAACAGATACTAGACAGAGTCTAGATACACCCTCCGAATTGGTTAGACCGGACAATACACACAGACAATTAAGGAATTATATATCTGACCGGGTCCGTAGGCTCAGGACTTTCAAATGTGGTCAGTTAAGGGTTCAGAGAAGACAGCCAACTATCTCCTCCCAGCCGGACGTGAATACAGAGGGGTAGGTAAGATGATATATTTTCTCACCAGGTCTCGAGCTGCAGCCTCGTCCCGCTGGAAAGACGTCCGTCCTGGGGGAGATTTTGTTGTGGCTGTGATCATCTGGTATCGTCCTGAGCCCCACGTTGGGCGCCAACTGTTGATTTCTATGGATTCTGCCACACTAGGGTGTGGCCCGTCTTAGTTGTCTGTGGCCGAATTGGACCTTTGGCAGAGATTATACGTGCACGGAGAAAAGAATACACAAGACAAGACAAGGTGTATCATGTCAAAATGATTCTTCTCTACTTTTAATCCGAGATGTAGTTTTTATAACAGAAATCGAGCGGTCTCATTGTGTTACAACATGGGTTCTTTTCCAAATTACTGTTTACCCCAAATAGCAAATTAGTATTGATCTCATATGATCTCATATGTCCTATATCTGCTACATAATCATTATGCACATAAGTGTCGCTTTCTAGCCCGGTCCACCCTAGTCCACCCAGTCCACCCAGTTTCGCTGAAGCCTAGGTGGGTTATACAATACAGAAATAATTCTCAGAAAATCAGAAGTATCTTAAAGCTACATGATTCTTAAAGCTATATGATTCTAATATTTGAGCAAAGCGTCCATATAGTGGTACAATTTTTGATTCTTGTATATATTCATATGCCATATATTCTCCCCTTAACAGGCGATACGTGTGTCTTTCCTCTATTCGGATTTGATGGGGTATTCCCAGCTCAGTTTTGGCAACACTGTCCCTCAAATATGGGGTATATGTATATACTCTTTCAATAATAAATCTGTAGCTATGACTGTATTGCTCAGTTATTATCCCCCCCCTTATTGTTTCCATTGATGGCCTGGCTGTTCCTTGCATGGCAGCCCTTTCCCAGGGGGTGCTTTGCTATTCCTTGTTATTGGATTGTTGATATTGGATATATATAGGCCTTTTTGATGCACTTTTTCATAGGATTTTACCTTGAGACATTCTAATGCGTATCTTGGCCATAAATCATTGATTTCGGATATATATAGGCCTCTTGATGCACTTTTTCACAGGATTGCACCTTGAAATACTCTAGTGTGTATGTTGGCCATAAATTATTGTTATAGACATAATTTCATTTTTCCATCAATTAGATCCTGGATGTATTAGAGAGTTTTCTGTCCTGGATCATTCATTATTAAATGGTCATCATTATTATAATGGTACATATATATGTATATGTTTTGTATTTATGTGCTGTTGTCCTCCTTGTCTGTGTGTCTATGTATGTCCAGTCCGTTTATGTGTCTTTGTCTCCCGGGCGCTGCGCGCACTTTTTCATACATCAGTATGAGCTCACTACAGGTTGGCTTAGCGCATGCGCGATTCTAATGCGGCTCAGGCATCTAGGCCTGCGTTCCAATAGACGCAAGTGCTGTATGAATGTCAGCGTGATTAAAAACACATGTGACATGCACAAATGTGAACAAGTCGGTAGGACAGTGTTCACACCACCCACTAACTGAAACACAACAAGAAAGCACAGAATGACAAATTTGCAAAAATACTCTGCAGTAAAAAATATCAATAAACAGCAAGTGCTGGATAACAAATACAGGGTATTTAGTCGATACGTTTTTTGCAAAAAATGTACTCCAAGTTGCTCCACCTCGTCAAGGTAACCCTTAATGGAGCAGTCCCTATCTAATGTATTTAAAACCTGAACATATGAACAGTGTCTAAATGGACAGGATTCAGACAGGCGCTTCTAAGTATGTGCTTGTGGTGTAAGACAGCTCTTTATGTGCATGTCACACAAGAGAGGGGTGGGGTCTCCCAAACCATGCTAAGCAAGGAAAAAACGGATTAAAAACACATGTGACATGCACAAATGTGAACAAGTCGGTAGGACAGTGGTCACACCACCCACTAACTGAAACACAACAAGAAAGCACAGAATGACAAATTTGCAAAAATACTCTGCAGTAAAAAATATCAATAATCAGCAAGTGCTGGATAACAATGTCAGCGTGAGCCTACTATGGGCCGGCATGGCGCATGCGCGGCTGTAATGCGGCCTAAACGTTCGGGCCCTGCACTCATGACCGGGACGCTGTTTTTTTTCACTCCCGGTTCATTCTAATGAGGGGATGTCCCCAGCACACCGGAACATCTTTATGGACACCTGCAAGGTATTTAAGCCCTAAGGATCATCATCTCCATACTTCCCCTGACGAAGCCGTGCAGGTTACGGTGATGCGCGTGGGGTCATGGTCTAGGGCTTGGCATCCATGGATCTGCATTCTATTTGTGGCATATGATCTCTTCTGGTAATATTATTACTTTTTAGCTCCCCCTCCTTGGCTACTTGCATATTCAAGGTCGGACTCTTGCCTCTTGGTGGCCTGGACTCATTGTACTCCTGGCTAGATTGTATCAGGGGGCGCTATTCAGTTTAATGGTCTTTGAGGCAGTTTTGGTCATGATTCTATATTGGTTGACCACACTGTGCTTAGGGTCTTGTAAGTCCTCCTGAGCCATAGTAGCAGGGAGAGTGTATTATATCACCTTAAATTGGACCTATTTATATATTGTGTATGTCTTTATGCATGTTTTCTATATTGTAGACATCATGGATGCCATAGTCTTGTGATTTTACTTATGTTTAAATTTTACATAATTCCGTGTATCAATATAGATTATTTCACTATATTATAATCTATCTCTGGGTCAGTGTGCGCTATCATGCAGTGGTGCTTCTCTCTCTCCCTCCTCTACTTGTTATTTCTACTGCTGCTGCACCTGGCCATATGAATGATTTTGTGATGGTATCAAATAGTTTACTGTGCCCAGAAATCTCCTTGTTTTCCATTTTCACTCTGTGAAATTTAAAAATTTGAGTCTAAAACATTACACCTTGTACACACACGGCTCCGCTCCGTACACCTCGTACACACGCGGCTCGGCTCCGTACACCTCGTACACACGCGGCTCGGCTCCGTACACCTCGTACACACGCGGCTCGGCTCAGTACACCTCGTACACACACGGCTCCGCTCCGTACACCTCGTACACACAGGGCTCCGCTCCGTACACCTCGGACACACACGGCTCCGCTCCGTACACCTCGTACACACACGGCTCCGCTCCGTACACCTCGGACACACACGGCTCCGCTCCGTACACCTCGTACACACACGGCTCGGCTCCGTACACCTCGTACACACACGGCTCTGCTACATCCACCCTGTAAACCCCTCCTGACCCCACACAGAAACTTCCCCTCATCCAGCACCATGACAACCAGCACAGCAGAGTCCTACACACTGAGGCCTCTGATCATGTGACCCCTGACTCCTCCCCTCCTGTGACCTCATCACAGGTCCTGTGCGCACAGAGCAGCCATATATGTGGAGTGCGGCTCTGCAGGTTAGTGATGGGCAGTCTGGCTCTTCTGGCTCCTTTCCCCACTTTTCTCCCTCCTGTCCCTTCACTATAAAGCCTGGGCCTCATTATACAGCTGTACAGGGGTCTAGTGAAGGCTTTTTAGCCCTTTCCTCAGACTGTGGCTCCTGGGCACAGGCCCTCACTCCTGTCCCTTCACTATAAAGCCTGGGCCTCATTATACAGCTGTACAGGGGTCTAGTGAAGGCTTTTTAGCCCTTTCCTCAGACTGTAGCTCCTGGGATCAGGCCTTCACTCCTGTCCCTTCACTATAAAGCCTGGGCCTCATTATACAGCTGTACAGGGGTCTAGTGAAGGCTTTTTAGCCCTTTCCTCAGACTGTGGCTCCTGGGCACAGGCCCTCACTCCTGTCCCTTCACTATAAAGCCTGGGCCTCATTATACAGCTGTACAGGGGTCTAGTGAAGGCTTTTTAGCCCTTTCCTCAGACTGTGGCTCCTGGGCACAGGCCCTCACTCCTGTCCCTTCACTATAAAGCCTGGGCCTCATTATACAGCTGTACAGGGGTCTAGTGAAGGCTTTTTAGCCCTTTCCTCAGACTGTGGCTCCTGGGCACAGGCCCTCACTCCTGTCCCTTCACTATAAAGCCTGGGCCTCATTATACAGCTGTACAGGGGTCTAGTGAAGGCTTTTTAGCCCTTTCCTCAGACTGTGGCTCCTGGGCACAGGCCCTCACTCCTGTCCCTTCACTATAAAGCCTGGGCCTCATTATACAGCTGTACAGGGGTCTAGTGAAGGCTTTTTAGCCCTTTCCTCAGACTGTAGCTCCTGGGCACAGGCCCTCACTCCTGTCCCTTCACTATAAAGCCTGGGCCTCATTATACAGCTGTACAGGGGTCTAGTGAAGGCTTTTTAGCCCTTTCCTCAGACTGTAGCTCCTGGGATCAGGCCTTCACTCCTGTCCCTTCACTATAAAGCCTGGGCCTCATTATACAGCTGTACAGGGGTCTAGTGAAGGCTTTTTAGCCCTTTCCTCAGACTGTGGCTCCTGGGCACAGGCCCTCACTCCTGTCCCTTCACTATAAAGCCTGGGCCTCATTATACAGCTGTACAGGGGTCTAGTGAAGGCTTTTTAGCCCTTTCCTCAGACTGTGGCTCCTGGGCACAGGCCCTCACTCCTGTCCCTTCACTATAAAGCCTGGGCCTCATTATACAGCTGTACAGGGGTCTAGTGAAGGCTTTTTAGCCCTTTCCTCAGACTGTGGCTCCTGGGCACAGGCCCTCACTCCTGTCCCTTCACTATAAAGCCTGGGCCTCATTATACAGCTGTACAGGGGTCTAGTGAAGGCTTTTTAGCCCTTTCCTCAGACTGTGGCTCCTGGGCACAGGCCCTCACTCCTGTCCCTTCACTATAAAGCCTGGGCCTCATTATACAGCTGTACAGGGGTCTAGTGAAGGATTTTTAGCCCTTTCCTCAGACTGTAGCTCCTGGGAACAGGCCCTCACTCCTGTCCCTTCACTATAAAGCCTGGGCCTCATTCAGCTGTACAGGGGTCTAGTGAAGACTTTTTAGCTCTTTCCTCAGACTGTAGCTCCTGGGAACAGGCCCTCACTCCTGTCCCTTCACTATAAAGCCTGGGCCTCATTATACAGCTGTACAGGGGTCTAGTGAAGGCTTTTTAGCGCTTTCCTCAGACTGTAGCTCCTGGGAACAGGCCCTCACTCCTAACCCTTCACTATAAAGCCTGGGCCTCATTATACAGCTGTACAGGTGTCTAGTGAAGGCTTTTTAGCCCTTTCCTCAGACTGTAGCACCTGGGCACAGACCCTCACTCCTGTCCCTTCACTATAAAGTTTGGGCCTCATTATACAGCTGTACAGGGGTCTAGTGAAGGCTTTTTAGCCCTTTCCTCAGACTGTAGCACCTGGGCACAGACCCTCACTCCTGTCCCTTCACTGTAAAGCCTGGGCCTCATTATACAGCTGTACAGGGGTCAAGTGAAGGCTTTTAGCCCTTTTCTCGGACTGTAGCTCCTGGGAACAGGCCCTCACTCCTGACCCTTCACTATAAAGCCTGGGCCTCATTATACAGCTGTACAGGGGTCTAGTGAAGGCTTTTTAGCCCTTTCCTCGGACTGTGGCTCCTGAGAACAGGCCCTCACTCCTGTCCCTTCACTATAAAGCCTGGGCCTCATTATACAGCTGTACAGGGGTCTAGTGAAGGCTTTTTAGCTCTTTCCTCAGACTGTAGCTCCTGGGCACAGGCCCTCACTCCTGTCCCTTCACTATAAAGCCTGGGCCTCATTATACAGCTGTACATGTGTCTAGTGAAGGCTTTTTAGCCCTTTACTCAGACTGTAGCTCCTGGGCACAGGCCCTCACTCCTGTCCCTTCACTATAAAGCCTGGGCCTCATTCAGCTGTACAGGGGTCTAGTGAAGACTTTTTAGCCCTTTCCTCAGACTGTAGCACCTGGGCACAGACCCTCACTCCTGTCCCTTCACTATAAAGCCTGGGCCTCATTATACAGCTTTACAGGGGTCAAGTGAAGGCTTTTTAGCCTTTCCTCAGACTGTAGCTCCGGGAACAGGCCCTCACTCCTGTCCCTTCACTATAAAGCCTGGGCCTCATTATACAGCTGTACAGGGGTCTAGTGAAGGCTTTTTAGCCCTTTCCTCAGACTGTAGCACCTGGGCACAGACCCTCACTCCTGTCCCTTCACTATAAAGCCTAGGCCTCATTATACAGCTGTACAGGGGTCTAGTGAAGGCTTTTTAGCCCTTTCCTCAGACTGTAGCTCCTGGGCACAGGCCCTCACTCCTGTCCCTTCACTATAAAGCCTGGCCTCATTATACAGCTGTACAGGGGTCAAGTGAAGGCTTTTTAGCCCTTTCCTCAGACTGTAGCACCTGGGCACAGACCCTCACTCCTGTCCCTTCACTATAAAGCCTGGGCCTCATTATACAGCTGTACAGGGGTCTAGTGAAGGCTTTTTAGCCCTTTCCTCAGACTGTAGCTCCTGGGCACAGGCCCTCACTCCTGTCCCTTCACTATAAAGCCTGGCCTCATTATACAGCTGTACAGGGGTCAAGTGAAGGCTTTTTAGCCCTTTCCTCAGACTGTAGCTCCTGGGCACAGACCCTCACTCTTGTCCCTTCACTATAAAGCCTGGCCTCATTATACAGCTGTACAGGGGTCTAGTGAAGGCTTTTTAGCCCTTTCCTCAGACTGTAGCTCCTGAGCACAGGCCCTCACTCCTGTCCCTTCATTATAAAGCTTGGGCCTCATTATACAGCTGTACAGGGGTCTAGTGAAGGCTTTTTAGCCCTTTCCTCAGTCTGTAGCTCCTGGACATAGGCCCTCACTCCTGTCCCTTCACTATAAAGCCTGGGCCTCATTATACAGCTGTACAGGTGTCTAGTGAAGGCTTTTTAGCCCTTTCCTCAGACTGTAGCTCCTGGGCACAGGCCCTCACTCCTGTCCCTTGACTATAAAGCCTGGGCCTCATTATACATCTGTACGGGGGTCTAGTGAAGGCTTTTTAGCCCTTTCCTCAGACTGTAGCTCCTGGGCACAGGCCCTCACTCTTGTCTCTTCACTATAAAGCCTGGCCTCATTATACAGCTGTACAGGGGTCTAGTGAAGGCTTTTTAGCCCTTTCCTCAGTCTGTAGCTCCTGGGCACAGGCCCTCACTCCTGTCCCTTCACTATAAAGCCTGGGTCTCATTATACAGCTGTGCAGGGGTCTAGTGAAGGCTTTTTAGCCCTTTCCTCAGTGTGTAGCTCCTGCGCACAGGCCCTCACTCCTGTTCCTTTACTATAAAGCCTGAGCCTCATTATACAGCTGTGCAGGGGTCTAGTGAAGGCTTTTTAGCCCTTTCCTCAGTGTGTGGTTCCTGGGATCAGGCCCTCACTCTTGTCCCTTCACTATAAAACCTGAGCCTCATCATACAGCTGTACAGGGGTCTAGTGAAGGCTTTTTAGCCCTTTCCTCAGACTGTAGCTCCTGGGAACAGGCCCTCACTCCTGTCCCTTCACTATAAAGCCTGGGCCTCATTATACAGCTGTACAGGGGTCTAGTGAAGGCTTTTTAGCCCTTTCCTCAGACTGTAGCTCCTGGGATCAGGCCTTCACTCCTGTCCCTTCACTATAAAGCCTGGGCCTCATTATACAGCTGTACAGGGGTCTAGTGAAGGATTTTTAGCCCTTTCCTCAGACTGTAGCTCCTGGGAACAGGCCCTCACTCCTGTCCCTTCACTATAAAGCCTGGGCCTCATTCAGCTGTACAGGGGTCTAGTGAAAACTTTTTAGCTCTTTCCTCAGACTGTAGCTCCTGGGAACAGGCCCTCACTCCTGTCCCTTCACTATAAAGCCTGGGCCTCATTATACAGCTGTACAGGGGTCTAGTGAAGGCTTTTTAGCTCTTTCCTCAGACTGTAGCTCCTGGGAACAGGCCCTCACTCCTATCCATTCACTATAAAGCCTGGGCCTCATTATACAGCTGTACAGGGGTCTAGTGAAGGCTTTTTAGCCCTTTCCTCAGACTGTAGCACCTGGGCACAGACCCTCACTCCTGTCCCTTCACTGTAAAGCCTGGGCCTCATTATACAGCTGTACAGGGGTCAAGTGAAGGCTTTTAGCCCTTTTCTCGGACTGTAGCTCCTGGGCACAGGCCCTCACTCCTGTCCCTTCACTATAAAGCCTGTGCCTCATTATACAACTGTACAGGGGTCAAGTGAAGGCTTTTAGCCCTTTCCTCGGACTGTAGCTCCTGGGAACAGGCCCTCACTCCTGACCCTTCACTATAAAGCCTGGGCCTCATTATACAGCTGTACAGGGGTCTAGTGAAGGCTTTTTAGCCCTTTCCTCGGACTGTGGCTCCTGAGAACAGGCCCTCCCTCC
Organism: Dendrobates tinctorius; assembly: GCF_039654945.1. NCBI lineage: Eukaryota > Metazoa > Chordata > Amphibia > Anura > Dendrobatidae > Dendrobates > Dendrobates tinctorius. The sequence continues at coordinate 972,523 of NW_027361685.1, forward strand.
TGTCCCTTCACTATAAAGCCTGGGCCTCATTATACAGCTGTACAGGGGTCTAGTGAAGGCTTTTTAGCTCTTTCCTCAGACTGTAGCTCCTGGGCACAGGCCCTCACTCCTGTCCCTTCACTATAAAGCCTGGGCCTCATTATACAGCTGTACATGTGTCTAGTGAAGGCTTTTTAGCCCTTTAATCAGACTGTAGCTCCTGGGAACAGGCCCTCACTCCTGTCCCTTCACTATAAAGCCTGGGCCTCATACAGCTGTACGGGGGTCTAGTGAAGGCTTTTTAGCCCTTTCCTCAGACTGTAGCTCCTGGGAACAGGCCCTCACTCCTGTCCCTTCACTATAAAGCCTGGGCCTCATTATACAGCTGTACAGGGGTCTAGTGAAGGCTTTTTATCTCTTTCCTCAGACTGTAGCTCCTGGGAACAGGCCCTCACTCCTGTCCCTTCACTATAAAGCCTGGGCCTCATTATACAGCTGTACAGGGGTCTAGTGAAGGCTTTTTAGCCCTTTCCTCAGACTTTAGCTCCTGGGCACAGGCCCTCACTCCTGTCCCTTCACTATAAAGCCTGGGCCTCATTATACAGCTGTACAGGGGTCTAGTGTAGGCTTTTTAGCCCTTTCCTCAGACTGTAGCTCCTGGGAACAGGCCCTCCTGTCCCTTCACTATAAAGCCTGGCCCTCATTATACAGCTGTACAGGGGTCTAGTGAAGGCTTTTTAGCCCTTTCCTCAGTCTGTAGCTCCTGGGCACAGGCCCTCACTCCTGTCCCTTCACTATAAAGCCTGGGCGTCATTATACAGCTGTACAGGGGTCTAGTGAAGGCTTTTTAGCCCTTTCCTCAGACTGTAGCTCCTGGGCACAGGCCCTCACTCCTGTCCCTTCACTATAAAGCCTGGGCCTCATTATACAGCTGTACAGGGGTCTAGTGAAGGCTTTTTAGCCCTTTCCTCAGACTGTAGCTCCTGGGCACAGGCCCTCACTCCTGTCCCTTCACTATAAAGCCTGGGCGTCATTATACAGCTGTACAGGGATCTAGTGAAGGCTTTTTAGCCCTTTCCTCAGACTGTAGCTCCTGGGAACAGGCCATCACTCCTGTCCCTTCACTATAAAGCCTGGGCCTCATTATACAGCTGTACAGGGGTCTAGTGTAGGCTTTTTAGCCCTTTCCTCAGACTGTAGCTCCTGGGAACAGGCCCTCCTGTCCCTTCACTATAAAGCCTGGCCCTCATTATACAGCTGTACAGGGGTCTAGTGAAGGCTTTTTAGCCCTTTCCTCAGTCTGTAGCTCCTGGGCACAGGCCCTCCCTCCTGTCCCTTCACTATAAAGCCTGGGCCTCATTATACAGCTGTACAGGGGTCTAGTGAAGGCTTTTTAGCCCTTTCCTCAGACTGTAGCTCCTGGGTACAGGCCCTCACTCCTGTCCCTTCACTATAAAGCCTGGGCCTCATTATACAGCTGTACAGGGGTCTAGTGAAGGCTTTTTAGCCCTTTCCTCAGACTGTAGCTCCTGGTCACCATGTGATCTCACCATAACCCTAAAGGTGTGAAATCTTGATCAAAGTTATCTCAGTACACAAATCTCTAAAGGTGCCCAAAGTTTTGCATCGCCCTTTCTCCTTTTTGCAATTATGAAATTGTAAAAAAGTCTATATATATATATATTTTTTTATTATTATTATTGTTGCCTAAAATACAAAGGCCATGTGTCATCTAAGAGGTTCGGCCTTTTAGAGATCATTTCATCTTCATCTTACTACTGCTCACAATAACGGTCATTTTGACCCGGGGCGCCCACACTTTTACATGCCGCTGTCAATGCTTCATCCCGCTGGTGCTCAATATTTAATAGGGTCTTACTATTAATCTTAATGAAAAGTTTGGTGAATTTCTTTGAGCTGTTATTACTAGAGATGAGCGAATATCGTCGGAGAAGTTGTTATTGGCTAATATCACTTACCGAATAGCTGCATCGGGACCCCGGATCCCTGGAGCGCTCCCGATAATCAGCTGCATGTGTCGCCCTCCATGCAGGTGCTGTGACTATCACACAGCGCGACACACGCAGCTGATTATCGGGAGCGCTCCAGCACACTGAGTCCTGCACACACTGAGGCCCCTGATCATGTGACCCCTGACTCCTCCCCTCCTGTGACCTCATCACAGGTCCTGTGCACAGAGCAGTCATATATGTGGCGGACACTCCTGGATCTTCTGCTTTCTGGGCCGGTTCCTCCTGTGAGTCCTATTAACCCTTTCGCTCCCTGTATTCTCCTTTCTGACAGGACAATATCTGAATTCGGATAGTGTGACAGGAATATAAGCAATGTGGAAGGAAAAAATGACAATTTTACTTTTTTCCTCACAAAAATGTGACTTTAGCCCCAAAATTGGCCGCGTAACAAATCCTTATTTTCCCCACTGTAGTTTGTAGACTCCATATACAGATCCCTTAAGTGTGAAAAGAGCTGAATTCCCCACTTAAGTTATTGCATTTTGGAAATTGCCCCCACTGGGAATTTATCTCCAGGTAAAGGCACAATTGTGTCTCCATGGGGGTTGTGCTCACATCCCAACATCGTGTGGCCTCCAAAGAAATGCCACCCCACACCATTACTGACCACTGCCAAACCGGTCATGCTGAAGGATGTTGCAGGCAGCAGATCGCTCTCCACGGCGTCTCCAGACTCTGTCACGTCTGTCACATGTGCTCAGTGTGAACCTGCTTCCATCTGTGAAGAGCACAGGGCGCCAGTGGAGAATTTGCCAATCCTGGTGTTCTGTGGCAAATGCCAAGCATCCTGTACGGTGTTGGGCTGTGAGCACAACCCCCATATTTTGATGTCGGGCCCTCAGACCATCCTAATGGAGTCAGTTTCTAACGGTTTGTGCAGACACGTGAACATTTGTGGCCTGCTGGAGGTCATTTTGCAGGGCTCTGGCAGTGTTCCTCCTGTTCCTCCTTGCACAAAGTTGGAGGTAGCGGTCCTGCTGCTGGGTTGTTGCCCTCATACCACCCCCTCCATATCTCCTGGTGTACTGGCCTGTCTCCTGGTAGCGCCTCCAGCCTCTGGACACTACGCTGACAGACACAGCAAACCTTCTTGCCACAGCTCGCATTGATGTGCCATCCTGGATGAGCTGCACTACCTGAGCCACTTGTGTGGGTTGTAGAGTACGTCTCATGTTACCACGAGTGTGAAAGCACAACCAACATTCAAAAGTGACCAAAACATCAGCCAGAAAGCATTGGTACTGAGATGTGGTCTGTGGTCCCCACCTGCAGAACCACTCCTTTATTGAGGGTGTCTTGATAATTGCCAATAATTTCTATCTGTTGTCTATTCCATTTGCACGAAAGCGTGTGAAACTGATTGTCAGTCAGTGTTGCTTCCTAAGTGGACAGTTTGATTTCACAGAAGTTTGATATACTTGGAGTTATATTCTGTTGTTTAAGTGTTCCCTTTATTTTTTTGAACAGTGTATATAGATAGATTTTTTTTCTTTACGTTGGAGGGTCCAATTCCAGCTATTGCTGTGGGATCTGTGATTTCTATCTACTCCACTGTGTACAGGATAATAGAGTGTAATAAAGTAGTTATGGACGTGACGTAACTAACATTGTGCAGTGACTCTGCTTTCCATATAGTGACAGATATTTCTTGTTGCTGAAACTGTGATTTTTTTCACTTTAAACCTTTTTTAAACCCCTCTGATCAGTGCGATCATACAACATACAAGCCTCTGATGGCTCCGGTGATGCCCTGTACTACTGTAGTGCCGTGTATCATCACTGCCTGTCAGTGTAATACTAACGGCCCCATACACATGAGATCAGAGTTGGCTGAACGGTCATTTGGCAGACGGCGATCTCTCCTGACTCCCCCATACACACAAATATTCCAGCTTTCCTGTGGTCTGTATGAGAGAGTCGCCTCCAGACTCCTCTAGAGGAGGATTATCTACAGCAAGAACAAACGGATTATCCTCTGAAATTCAGGATGTCAGATCCTTCTCTGCCCTGACATCATCTGTCAGGAGGCCCCCAAATACATTATATGGTCGGCCAAACCCCCCGAAATCAGTGCTTTCATGGAACTTTAGTCTGTGTATGGGGGGTTATAAGGTAACTTATTGGGCGCTGCCTCTGGCCCGGCCTAATAGACCTTCATACATTGCAGCCCAGACCCCATTATTAGGCATGTAAGTATCGGAGTAACTAGGCCGCCCCATACTATCGAGTACTTGGAGGCGGGAGGCATTCAGCCAAACTCTGTCACACCTTCTTAGATACCATGTTTGCTTTTCACAGCAGCAAGTGGTTAAACTGTCAGGGTTTTTGTTGAAGCCTCATCTGTGCCGTCCCTGCGGTGTACATCTGTGTTCTGGGGCCCATAGAGATTAATTTCTTTTTAATAAAAATTCAACATGTTAAAATTTATACAATGTGTCTTCTGCTTTTTGCATATTTTTTTCTTCTTACAAGAATTGCTGGAGCCAATTTCCTTTAGAAACATTTTAATATCGGCTTTTTCTGGAGTTTTTCTTGTAATATAGGAAAGCCTAAGGCCAGAAATAATCCCCATAAATCACTGTACATGGAGACTTTGGGATCAGATCATTTCTGTCCGTTGTGTTTATGGAAACAAAAAATCTTTTCTAAAAGCCTCAAACTTCTGTGTGTGACTCAGAGCTGAGATCTAACGTGATAGAAGATTCCAGTGCGGGGAAGACGGGAAACCTTCATATAGACGGCCGGTGGGGATGGAGGCAGTGACCGACTCTGGCCAAATCTGTCTCTAGAGCCGCAGTAGAAGATGAAGATGTCGTCCTCATCATGAAGGAGTTATTTCTCATGTCGCGTGTAATGAATATCTCCTGCAGTATTGCTAATGCCGATTCCAGTGTCGGTAATGAGACGAGAATTAGCGTTATGGAAGATGAGTCTATGAGGAACGTGTTCAGCTGCCGACTCCGGGGAGGAAACTGCTTGTTGTCTGTGGCCTAAATATATAGGTCTTACATAAGTTCCCTTCATCCAGCAGGATGACAACCAGCACAGCAGAGTCCTGCACACACTGAGGCCCCTGATCATGTGACCCCTGACTCCTCCCCTCCTGTGACCTCATCACAGGTCCTGTGCACAGAGCAGCCATATATGTGGAGTGCAGCTCTGCAGGTTAGTGATGGGCAGTCCGGCTCTTCTGGCTCCTTTCCCCACTTTTCTCCCTCCTGTCCCTTCACTATAAAGCCTGGGCCTCATTATACAGCTGTACGGGGGTCTAGTGAAGGCTTTTTAAGCCCTTTCCTCAGACTGTAGCTCCTGGGATCAGGCCCTCACTCCTGTCCCTTCACTATAAAGCCTGGGCCTCATTATACAGCTATACAGGGGTCTAGTGAAGGCTTTTTAGCCCTTTCCTCAGTCTCTAGCTCCTGGGTACAGGCCCTCACTCCTGTCCCTTCACTATAAAGCCTGAGCCTCATTATACAGCTGTACAGGGGTCTAGTGAAGGCTTTTTAGCCCTTTCCTCAGACTGTAACTCCTGGGATCAGGCCCTCACTCCTGTCCCTTCACTATAAAGCCTTGGATTCATTATACAGCTGTACAGGGGTCTAGTGAAGGCTTTTTAGCCCTTTCCTCAGACTGTAGCTCCTGGGATCAGGCCCTCACTCCTGTCCCTTCACTATAAAGCCTGGGCCTCATTATACAGCTATACAGGGGTCTAGTGAAGGCTTTTTAGCCCTTTCCTCAGTCTCTAGCTCCTGGGTACAGGCCCTCACTCCTGTCCCTTCACTATAAAGCCTGAGCCTCATTATACAGCTGTACAGGGGTCTAGTGAAGGCTTTTTAGCCCTTTCCTCAGACTGTAACTCCTGGGATCAGGCCCTCACTCCTGTCCCTTCACTATAAAGCCTTGGATTCATTATACAGCTGTACAGGGGTCTAGTGAAGGCTTTTTAGCCCTTTCCTCAGACTGTAGCTCCTAGGATCAGGCCCTCACTCCTGTCCCTTCACTATAAAGCCTGGGCCTCATTATACAGCTGTACAGGGGTCTAGTGAAGGCTTTTTAGCCCTTTCCTCAGACTGTAGCTCCTGGGAACAGGCCCTCACTCCTGTCCCTTCACTATAAAGCCTTGGATTCATTATACAGCTGTACAGGGGTCTAGTGAAGGCTTTTTAGCCCTTTCCTCAGACTGTGACTCCTGGGCACAGGCCCTCACTCCTGTCCCTTCACTATAAAGCCTGGGCCTCATTATACTGCTGTACAGGGGTCTAGTGAAGGCTTTTTAGCCCTTTCCTCAGTCTCGAGCTCCTGGGCACAGGCCCTCACTCCTGTCCCTTCACTATAAAGCCTGGGCCTCATTATACAGCTGTACAGGGGTCTAGTGAAGGCTTTTTAGCCCTTTCCTCAGTCTCTAGCTCCTGGGATCAGGCCCTCACTCCTGTCCCTTCACTATAATGCCTGGGCCTCATTATACAGCCGTACAGGGGTCTAGTGAAGGCTTTTTAGCCCTCTCCTCAGTCTGTAGCTCCTGGGATCAGGCCCTCACTCCTGTCCCTTCACTATAAAGCCTGGGCCTCATTATACAGCCGTACAGGGGACTAGTGAAGGCTTTTTAGCCCTTTCCTCAGTCTGTAGCTCCTGGGCACAGGTCCTCACTCCTGTCCCTTCACTATAAAGCCTGGGTCTCATTATACAGCTGTACAGGGTTCTAGTGAAGGCTTTTTAGCCCTTTCCTCAGACTGTAGCTCCGGGGATCAGGCCTTCACTCCTGTCCCTTCACTATAATGCCTTGGTCTCATTATACAGCTGTACAGGGGTCTAGTGAAGGCTTTTTAGTAGAGTTGAGCGAAACGGGTCGAAAAAATTCAAAAGTCGCCGACTTTTGCCAAAGTCGGGTTTCATAAAACGAAACCCGACCCTAGGATGAGGTCGGCCACGAGGTCGGCGACTTACGCGCCAAAGTCGCGTTTCAAAAGTTTGTTTTGCGCTCTTTTTCAACCAATCAGGATCCACGGACACTGTGGGCAACGTGATGACCTAGGCACGGGTCACCACCATCTTTCAGAAGGGCATGCAAGTGATTTGCTTGCTTTGGTGGGCGTCACAGGGGGTATAAAAGGGCATGCACGCCGACCGCCATCTTACTTCTGCCGATCTTAGTATAGGGAGAGGTTGCTGCTGATTCTGTAGGGAGAGCGTTAGGCAGGGAAGAAGACAAAAAAACTGCTTCTGCTGCTAGCGATTTGGCCTGCACAACACACAAGTCACTGTGTGTGCAGTGCAAGGGGAGGCTATATTGTGGTGTATCAGTGGTGTTGGTTGTTGGGCTGCCTTTTACGGCTTCCTGACACGCTGGCATTGCTGTTTACCCACTGCTCCGCAAACTGCTTTTTTAAAAGCAATCCAATCTCCCTTATCCTCTAGTCACTTTTGTCACAGCTGTGCCATCGAGCCTGTCACATAGCGCTCAGATATCAGTGGGCCTCACACAATCCAAAAGTGTCCAGTGTCCAAAAGTGTGCGCAGAGATTCAAAATCTCCATTATCCTCTCGTCACTTTGGTCACAGGCAGCTGTGCCATCGAGCGTGTCACATAGCGCTCAGATATCAGTGGGCCTCACACAATCCACAAGTGTCCAGTGTCCAAAAGTGTGCGCAGAGATTCAAAATCTCCATTATCCTCTCGTCACTTTGGTCACAGGCAGCTGTGCCATCGAGCCTGTCACATAGCGCTCAGATATCAGTGGGCCTCACACAATCCACAAGTGTCCAGTGTCCAAAAGTGTGCGCAGAGATTCAAAATCTCCATTATCCTCTCGTCACTTTGGTCACAGGCAGCTGTGCCATCGAGCGTGTCACATAGCGCTCAGATATCAGTGGGCCTCACACAATCCACAAGTGTCCAGTGTCCAAAAGTGTGCGCAGAGATTCAAAATCTCCATTATCCTCTCGTCACTTTGGTCACAGGCAGCTGTGCCATCGAGCGTGTCACATAGCGCTCAGATATCAGTGGGCCTCACACAATCCACAAGTGTCCAGTGTCCAAAAGTGTGCGCAGAGATTCAAAATCTCCATTATCCTCTCGTCACTTTGGTCACAGGCAGCTGTGCCATCGAGCGTGTCACATAGCGCTCAGATATCAGTGGGCCTCACACAATCCACAAGTGTCCAGTGTCCAAAAGTGTGCGCAGAGATTCAAAATCTCCATTATCCTCTCGTCACTTTGGTCACAGGCAGCTGTGCCATCGAACGTGTCACATAGCGCTCAGATATCAGTGGGCCTCACACAATCCACAAGTGTCCAGTGTCCAAAAGTGTGCGCAGAGATTCAAAATCTCCATTATCCTCTCGTCACTTTGGTCACAGGCAGCTGTGCCATCGAGCGTGTCACATAGCGCTCAGATATCAGTGGGCCTCACACAATCCACAAGTGTCCAGTGTCCAAAAGTGTGCGCAGAGATTCAAAATCTCCATTATCCTCTCGTCACTTTGGTCACAGGCAGCTGTGCCATCGAGCGTGTCACATAGCGCTCAGATATCAGTGGGCCTCACACAATCCACAAGTGTCCAGTGTCCAAAAGTGTGCGCAGAGATTCAAAATCTCCATTATCCTCTCGTCACTTTGGTCACAGGCAGCTGTGCCATCGAGCCTGTCACATAGCGCTCAGATATCAGTGGGCCTCACACAATCCACAAGTGTCCAGTGTCCAAAAGTGTGCGCAGAGATTCAAAATCTCCATTATCCTCTCGTCACTTTGGTCACAGGCAGCTGTGCCATCGAGCCTGTCACATAGCGCTCAGATATCAGTGGGCCTCACACAATCCAAAAGTGTCCACTGTCCACAAGTGTGTGCAGAAATTCTAAATCTCCCCTGTCCTATAGACACCTTGTACCTTGTTTTACATTACTATATAGTTTGTTGGATTTTGTCTACATTTCTACCAAAAATGAGGAAGGCTGGTGGAAGAGGCCGTGGAATTGGGCGGGGGTTGGCAGCTGGTAATGATGGTGTTGGTGGTGGATCTGATGGTAGTGGCAAGAGCAAAATAGGACCGAATGCAGGAGGTGCTGACCCTGCGTCATCGTCTGGCTACATAAGGCCTCGAACGCTTAGTTTTCTAGGAGTTGGCAAACCGCTTTTAAAGGCAGAGCATCAGGAAAAAGTTTTGTCTTACATTGCTGACTCAGCCTCCAGCTCTATCGCCTCCTCTTCTTCAGTTGTAAAAAGTAAAAGCACTGAGTCGTCATTGGAGGCTCATGTTCATGAACCACACCTTTCCTTGTGTCCTTCACCCCAATCAAGATTGAAGGATGACGCAGGCCATACTACTGATTACTCCATGGAGCTGTTTTCACATACCATGCCTGGATTATCAAGTGAAATGGTGAATTACCCAGGCCAAGATGAATCTGACATGGAGTGCACTGATGCACAGCCGCTGATGGATGATTCTGCTGGTACATTCACTCAGAGCACTACATTGTCCTCGCAGTGTACAGAGCCAGATTTTGACCCTGATGAGACTCAGGTGCCCCTTCCCGCACACTATACCACCATACACGGTGACACAGAGAAAGGTGCACATGACATAGAAGAGGAGGTGATGGATGACCCAGTTGTTGACCCAGATTGGCATCCATTGGGGGAAGAGGGTGCTGCTTCCAATAGCTCAGATGAGGAGCATCCACAGCAGACATCGACATCGCAACAGCTGTTATCTGGCAGGCCCGGAGCACTCCAAAGACAGGTTCCAAACATCAAAAGAGTTGCTGGACAGCTTGTCCAGAGGGTCAAAAGATCACAGCGTGCTAGGCTGCAAAATGTCTGCCAAAGTAGGAAGAGTGCAGTGTGGCACTTTTTTGACCAAAATCCTCATGATCAGGCCAAGGTTATCTGTAAGAAGTGCGCAAAGACCTTTAGCCGAGGGAAAAATCTGAAAAATTTGAATACCAGTTGCATGCTTAGACATTTAACCAGCATGCACTTGCAAGCGTGGACACAACACCAAACCTCAAGTGCCACATGTGCAACTGATCACAACGAAGGTAGTCAGCAACGCTACATTGTTTCCCCCACTGTAAGCCCACCGGTTAGCACAGCAGCAAATGTTGAGGTGTCGTTGCAAGACCACAGCAGTCAGGGAATCCCACTGTTATATCAACGAAAGACTGATTCTAGGCCATCAGAAAGAACACCAACTCCATCACCATCATCAACCCTCTCTCAGTCCGCCCTGTCCACCGCTACTTCCACCATATGCAGCTCTCAAGTCCAGCTCACCCTCCCAGACACTATGAGTAGGTCAAGAAAGTACTCAGTCTCTCATCCGTGTACACTGGGTTTGAACGCCCACATTGCCAAACTAATCTCGTTTGAGATGATGCCCTTTCGGTTGGTGGAAAGCACAGCTTTCCGCGAACTCATGGCCTATGCAGTACCACACTATGACCTACCCAGTCGCCACTTCTTCTCTCGCAAAGCCATCCCAGCCCTCCACCATCATGTGAAAGACCGCATTGTCCATGCACTCAAGCAGTTAGTGAGCGGAAAGGTGCACCTCACAACTGATGCATGGTCCAGTCGACATGGCCAGGGCCGTTACGTGTCCATCACTGCGCACTGGGTTAATGTGGTGGATGCAGGGTCCACAGGGGACAGCGGTGGTGGGACAGTGCTGCCTAGCCCACGGTATAGGAAACAGTTGGCTGTAGGCGTTCGACCCTCCTCCTCCTCCTCCTCCAGAAGCGAAAGCTCGTCCACAGAGCGCAGTCGTACGAGCACTCCATCTGCAGCTGCCACTGTTGCACACGATGTGTCCCCCTATCGAGCAGCTAGTGGAAAGCGTCAGCAGGCTGTGTTGCAGATGATGTGTTTGGGCGACAGACACACCGCCGAGGTGCTGGCCGAGTACTTGAAGCGACAAACTGAGTCATGGCTTGGCAGTGTACATCTTGAGGCAGGCAAGGTAGTTAGTGATAACGGCCGTAATTTTGTGGCAGCCATAGCCCTTTCAAAACTCAGCCACATACCTTGCTTGGCTCACACCTTGAACCTGGTGGTGCAGTGCTTCCTCAAAAATTATCCGGAGTTAACAGCCCTGCTCCAGAAGGTGCGAAGACTGTGCGCGCACATCCGCCGGTCGCCTGTACACTCCGTTCGTATGCAGAAGCTGCAGCGATTGCTCCACCTTCCCAACCACCGCCTCATTATCGACATTGCAACAAGGTGGAACTCCACCCTGCACATGGTGGAGCGGCTGTGCGAGCAGAGGCAGGCCATAATGCATTTGTGGGAGGATACACGGCCAGGCACTTTGAGAGCAGACATGGAGTTGACAGGCGTGCAGTGGTCGAAGCTGAAAGACCTTTGTAAAGTCCTTCAGTGTTTTGAGGAATGCACACGGCTGGTAAGCGCAGACGACGCCATCCTAAGCATGAGCATCCCACTTATGCGTCTGCTCATGCAAACTTTGACGCACCTTAAGGAGCAGGCGTCTGCAGCCAATGTTGATGAGGAGGAAGAGGAGGAGGGAATCCTTGATGACATTCAGCCATTGTCTGCTCAGGGACCTCTCCTGGACGAAGTGGAGGAAGAAGAGGAGGAGGAGGATGATGGGGATGATTACTTAGGGGAGGAGGATGCATCTCGTGGGGCAAGTGAAAATGTTGGCGTGGCAAGGTCTGGTACAGGGTTTGTGCGTGACTGGAGGGATGTGGATTTGCCAGAAAGTGCTCCTCCACCCAGCACTCGCAGTGCATCATTGACACCGGGAACATTGGCCCACATGTCAGATTATGCCTTGCGGATCCTAAAAAGGGACCCCCGCATTGCCAAAATGATGAACGATGACGACTACTGGTTGGCCAGCATCCTGGATCCACGCTATAAAGGCAAATTACAAAACATCATGCCACAGGAGAACCTTGACCTAATATTGGCTAATAAACAAGCAACTCTGGTAAATCGGTTGCTTGAGGCATTCCCAGCACACAGCAGCGGTGATGGTTCTCACACGAGCCATACGGGCCGGGGGCAGCTTGGCAGAGGTGTTCGTGGTGCACACAGCAGAAGTGGCGTTGGAGACAGGGGTTTCATGACAATGTTGTGGACTGATTTTTCAAATACCGCTCACACAACTGGTAATACTGCATCGATGGAAAGTGACAGGAGACAGCAGTTGTCAACTATGGTTACAAACTACTTTTCCTCCCATATCGATGTTCTCCCACACAGGTCATTCCCCTTTGACTATTGGGCCGCTAAACTGGACACCTGGCCTGAATTGGCCCAATATGCCTTACAGGAGCTCGCTTGCCCAGCTGCAAGTGTGCTATCGGAAAGAGTCTTCAGTGCAGCTGGATCAATCCTGACAGAAAAAAGGACCCGTCTGTCAACCCAAAATGTGGATGATCTAACCTTCATTAAAATGAACCACGCATGGGTTTCCAAGGATTTTGTCCCACCTTCCCCTGATGACACATAGGGTGACAGAAAAATGGCTTGCTTTGGTCCACCTCTTCCTGGTACTTCACCTATTTCGCCTTTTGCATCAGCTGAATGTCCAACATCAACATATGCCACTTTCTAAAACTCCCTAACTGTGCTGCCTCCCCCCCATGGCCGGGGTCACCACCTACCGCACGACACCGTGCGAGTGCCGTTGCCCTGGACAGGTGGGTAGGCCGACTCTTGGGCGCGGGCACTGGCACAGGGTCCCTCATAGTGCAATCAAGTGTCTCTGACGGTGGTGGTGCACACCCGCCGTCAGACACACCGCTGTACTATGAGGGGCCCAGTGCCAGTACCGACGCCCACGAGTGGGCCCCCCTTGCTTGGGCAGGGCCCCAGCATTTGCAATCTTTACCTCTCCCTGCTCCTCCGCTGTGTAATCTGGGCCGTCAAATCCATACTGTGCCTGACACCGTCTGAGCCTGCCTCCTGAGACATATATTTTGAATGTGTACTCTATCCATACATGTTATGCAGGGATACGGTACCCTTTCTAACCTTTGTGCAATCACGTGCAATCCATACTGGGCCTAACACCGTCTGAGCCTGCCTCCTGAGACATATATTTTGAATGTGTACGCTATCCATACATGTTATCCGGGGATACCGTACCCTTTCTAACCTTTGTGCAATCACGTGCAATCCATACTGTGCCTGACACCGTCTGAGCCTGCCTCCTGAGACATATATTTTGAATGTGTACTCTATCCATACATGTTATCCAGGGATACGGTACCCTTTCTAACCTTTGTGCAATCACGTGCAATCCATACTGGGCCTAACACCGTCTGAGCCTGCCTCCTGAGACATATATTTTGAATGTGTACGCTATCCATACATGTTATCCGGGGATACGGTACCCTTTCTAACCTTTGTGCAATCACGTGCAATCCATACTGGGCCTGACACCGTCTGAGCCTGCCTCCTGAGACATATATTTTGAATGTGTACGCTATCCATACATGTTATCCGGGGATACGGTACCCTTTCTAACCTTTGTGCAATCACGTGCAATCCATACTGTGCCTGACACCGTCTGAGCCTGCCTCCTGAGACATATATTTTGAATGTGTACGATATCCATACATGTTATCCAGGGATACGGTACCCTTTCTAACCTTTGTGCAATCACGTGCAATCCATACTGGGCCTGACACCATCTGAGCCTGCCTCCTGAGACATATATTTTGAATGTGTACGCTATCCATACATGTTATCCAGGGATACGGTACCCTTTCTAACCTTTGTGCAATCACGTGCAATCCATACTGGGCGTGAGAACGGCTGGCGAGCTGTTAAGCAAGCTACAGCACCTGTCCAGACAAGTACAGGGATTCCCTAGCGAGGAGACTTATTTGATTGTTTTCAATGTTGGGACAGCAATTTTTGGGGAGCACTATACTCTGGAGAATGATAGATGGGGCCCACCATACACTGGAACATTCCAAAGGTGGACATCAGACACTGGAGCAGCATTTACAGGGCCCATTATACACTAGAGCATTAGAAATGGGGCCCATTATGTTTGGAGCATTATTTGGGCCCATAAGACAGTGGAGCTTCATCCATGGGGACCAACATATACTGTAGCATTATGTGGAGCTCATCATATACTGTTTCAAACATTATATGGGACCAATGATTCTGTATGGAGAAATAGATGGGCCTCGTCATGAGATGTAAAAAGTGAGGTATTTTTCATTGTACTATACCGCTATTTATCTGCCGTATCGGAGCATGATGAGTTGTGGTATGTGTTAAAGGGGCGCTCTTTCGCCCAGGGCACATGAAAACCTGCAGCCAGCCCTCCCCCCCAACAACTTTAGCCATATAACCCCCATTTTTCAGTGCATAACTTGTATTATGAAGTTAATTAAGGTTGACAAGCTTAAGTAAGAAGAATTGATGCTTTTGGCATTCAAATGGGCACTGTAGGTGTGTTTCCTGTCCTCCTCTCACTGCCGACTTTTATTCCCCATTGACTTACATTGGGTTTCGTGTTTCGGGACGACCCCGACTTTTCCCTATAATCGGACGATCTTGCTCGACCCGACTTTTGGAAAAGTCGGGTTTCACGAAACGAAACGCGACCCTAAAAAACCAAAAGTCGCTCAACTCTACTTTTTAGCCCTTTCCTCAGACTGTAGCTCCTGGGAACAGACCCTCTCTCCTGTCCCTTCACTATAAAGTGTGGGGTGCAGCACGCAAGCATCCCATAAGCAAAGCATCACAGAAGCTAAGCAACCAGCAAAACGGCAGTTATACATGGCAGTTAGTCAGGGCAGGAGTCAGGTAACCCACACTTTGCTCTCCCCTTTAACCATGTGCTTTATTTTTATCCTACTGTGTTCCCTTGCCATCCACATTCACCACCCTATCCCCCCTCCATCATGACTCGTACACATCAGCCCCTCTATACTTCCCTTTCCCATGTACAGCTCACATGTACTCACCTTCCTGAGAAACCCTAGCCCATCTTGCCCAAACGCATCGCAGAAAAAAACTACGTACAATTCCAACAACTATTTGCTCTTTATCTTCCTACTCCTACTGATTTCAGGGGACATCTCCCCCAACCCTGGTCCACCATCCCCCAACCTCAACCCCTACCCTACCTCATATCGAAACCGTAATAATCTTATTAACATTACTTGCACTCCCTCATCTCCATCTTTTAATTGTGCCCTCTGGAATCCACGGTCTGCTTGTAACAAGCTTCCTTTCCTACACAACTACTTTCTGAACAACTCTCTTAATCTGTTGGCCCTCACTGAAAGCTGGATTCAGGATTCTGACACTGTCTCTCCTGCTGCCATTTCCTACGGTGGCTTACAATTCTCTCACTCCCCGAAACCCACAAACAGACATGGTGGTGAAGTCGGCATACTCTTGTCCCCACAATGCACTTTCCAGGTCATCCCCCCCAGTTCCATCACTCTTATTCCCTTTTGAGGTCCACACCATCAGGCTCTTTCGTCCCCTCTCCCTCAGGGTAGCGGTCATATACCGGCCCCCAGGCTCACCCACCCACTTCCTTGACCACTTTTCAGCCTGGCTGCCGCACTTCATGTCCTCAGAACTTCCAACCCTCATCCTGGGAGACTTCAACATCTCCATTAACAGCCCTACTTCCACATCTGCATCCCAGCTTCTATCACTAACCACCTCTCTAGGCCTCTCGCAGCTTTCAACCTCTGAGACACACAAGGACGGTAACACCCTTGATCTGGTCTTTGTCCGGCTCTGCTCAATCTCCCACCTAAATAACTCACCGCTTCCACTCTCTGACCACAACATTCTCTCCTTCACACTCACAAATCCTCACCCACCCCAGCTCACTCCTACCTCCCACACAGTCAGAAATCTACAAGCCCTTAACCCTCAGACACTTTCAGATTCCCTACACTCATCACTGTCCCCTATCCACTTTTTCCTGTCCTAATCTGGCTGTTCATCACTACAATGACACACTTAGAAGCACCCTTGACCAAGTAGCTCCCCTCACCCTCAGAACCTCCAAACACAGAGTAAAACAGCCCTGGCTCACATCACAAACTCAACTTCTCCAGCGATGCTCTAGGAGTGCTGAACGCCTATGGAGAAAAACCCTCACACCAGAAGACTTCATCCACTTCAAATTTATGTTAAGAACCTATAACGCTGCCCTTCACCTCGCCAAACAGACCTACTTCACCACCCTGATCTCCTCACTAGCCAACAACCCCAAGAAACTTTTTGACACTTTTCACTCCCTCCTCAGGCCAAAAGCACAAGCCCCTATCACAGACATTTGTGCTGATGACCTGGCCTCCAACTTTACAGAAAAAATAGATAATATCCGTCAGGAAATCTGCTCCCAACCACCAAGTGCTGTGACTCCCATCCCTTCCTGCATCTTCCCTGGCTCACTTTCCACATTTGATCCCATCACAGAAGAAGAAGTCTCCAGACTCCTCTCTTCTTCTCATCCGACTACATGCACTACCAACCCCATGCCCTCACATCTCCTCCAGTCTCTCTCTCCAGTCGTCACAACCCACCTAACTACAATCTTTAATCTCTCCCTCTCCTCGGGCATTTTCCCATCCTCCTTCAAACACGCCATTGTTACTCCATTACTAAAGAAACCTGCTCTCGACCCATCCTGCACAAACAACTACAGACCAGTCTCCAATCTCCCCTTCATCTCTAAACTTTTGGAGCGCCTAGTTTACTCCCGCCTTACCCGTTACCTCTCCACTCACTCCCTTCTAGACCCTTCACAGTCCGGCTTCCGCCCCCTACATTCGACTGAAACTGCACTTATCAAAGTGACCAATGACCTTCTGACAGCAAAACGTAACGGTAACCACTCTCTGCTCATTCTTCTCGATCTATCTGCAGCTTTCGACACTGTTGACCACCATCTCCTACTCTCTAGGCTCCAGTCACTAGGCATTAAGGACACTGCACTCTCCTGGTTCTCTTCTTATCTCTCTGACCGCTCCTTCAGTGTTTTGTTCTCTGGCTCCACGTCATCTCCTCTTCCTCTTGCTGTCGGGGTACCTCAGGGCTCAGTCCTTGGCCCCCTTCTTTTCTCTCTCTACACGGCCCCAATTGGACAGATCATCAGCAGATTTGGCTTTCAGTACCATCTTTATGCTGATGACACACAACTAGGGATGTCTTCCCCCGACCTTACCCCCTCTGTACTACAGAACGCCAGTGACTGTCTGTCCGCAGTCTCCAACGTCATGTCCACTCTCTATCTGAAACTCAACCTCTCTAAAACTGAACTTCTGCTCCCGCCATCTACTAACCTCCCTTAAATCTGACATTTCCCTCTCTGTGGGTGGTACCACAATAACAACCCTGCAGCAGGCGCGCTGTCTGGGTGTTATGTTTGACACCAATCTCTACTTCACATCCCATGTACAATCTCTTGCCCGCTCTTGCTGCTTACACCTAAAGAACATCTCTAGAATTCGCCCTTTTCTCACCATGGAAACAACAAAAACCCTCACTGTAGCATTGATCCACTCCCGCCTGGATTACTGCAATGCTCTATTAATTGGCCTCCCCGTCACTCGACTATCCCCCCTCCAGTCCATACTTAATGCAGCAGCCAGTGTCATCCATCTGGCTAATCGGTACTCGGATGTGTCCGCTCTTCGTCAGTCATTACACTGGCTGCCCATTCATTATAGGATCCGATTCAAAGTACTTGTTCTCACCCACAAAGCTCTCCATGGTGCGGCAACCCCCCTACATCTCCTCCCTCATTTCTTTCTATCGGCCTAGCCGATCGCTGCTCTCTGCAGACGACTTTCGACTAACCTCTGCACTAATCCGTACCTCCCACTCCCGACTCCAAGACTTCTCCCGTGCTGCTCCTATACTCTGGAATGCTCTACCCCAAGAAATTAGGACTAACCACAGTTTGCATTGTTTTAGGCGCTCCTTTAAAACACATTTGTTCAGAGCGGCTTATCACGTTCGCTAATCAAAGTCATTCTATGTGTAAGTGTGCGTGTGTAGCCCATTCACTATCTCCATCCATCCTTCACTCCCTCAAGATGGCTGAACCTTCATTGTAAATATACAATTGTAAATTCACACCTGTACTTTGTATCTCCCCCACCTCATTGTAGATTGTAAGCTCTCACGAGCAGGGTCATCTTATTTCGTCTTATTTTGCTTTAATTATTGTATTGTTAACGTTGTTACTTATGACTTGTGTTTTGAAACTGTTAAACTGTAAAGCGCTGAGGAATATGTTGGCGCTATATAAATAAAGATTATTATTATTATTGAAGATTCCAGTGCGGGGAAGACGGGAAACCTTCATATAGACGGCCGGTGGGGATGGAGTCAGTGACCGACTCTGGCCAAATCTGTTTCTAGAGCCGTAGCAGAAGATGAAGATGTCGTCCTCATCATGAAGGAGTTATTTCTCATGTCGCATGTAATGAATATCTCCTGCAGTATTGCTGATGCCGATTCCAGTGTCGGTAATGAGACGAGAATTAGCGTTATGGAAGATGAGTCTATGAGGAACGTGTTGCCGACTCCGAGGAGGAAACTGCTTGTTGTCTGTGGCCTAAATATATAGGTTTTATTAGTAGATGTCAGGGAAGAAAACTAAACCCTGTAAAATAATAAATCTCCTCATATGTTTCCCTTATTATCTCCAGTAATTGTATTATTACACAGGATTCTTATGATGTTACATCGGCTCATCTTCTTCTCATTCAGGTTTCTACAATATCGGATCCTCTCAGTGAAGATCTTCTACAGAAGAGAGTTTTCCTGATTTACCCATCAAGGATGGATATGGACAGAGACAAGATGGCGGAGAGGATATTACACCTCACCCTAGAGATCCTCTTCCGTCTCACTGGAGAGGTGAGAGATTCTGATGTCGTCACATTACATCATTCTTATCTATGGGAATAACAGGTGGACAGAACTGGAGAGGTGAGGACTCTGGAAATGTCTGTAGTGAGATTTATTAATGTGTCTCTCCATAACCAGGATTACACAGTGGTGAAGAAGACCTCTAGTGATCGCTGTCAGGACCCTGTGTCTGAGGGATGGGGAAGACCCCTGAGCCCAATCACGGGGCCTCCACCTCACCCCCTGATCCATGAGGGCATCAATCACCAGAAGATCCTAGAACTCATCTACAAGATGATTGAGCTGCTGACTGGAGAGGTGACACTGCTGGGAATGCTGGGACATTATACAGTAACACTATGAAGGGATTGGGGGGATGACGGTATCATTGTATGTGTCAGGTTCCTATAAGGTGTCAGGATGTCGCTGTCTATTTCTCCATGGAGGAGTGGGAGTATTTAGAAGGACACAGAGATCTGTACAAGAACGTCATAATGGAGGTTCCCCATCCCCTCACATCACCAGGTAATAGGACTAAATACACACGGCCTATAATTATCTGTATGTAGAGAATGAATTCAGTCCCTTTGTGTGTTTCCTCCAGCTCTATCCATTAAGAGGACAACACAAGAGAGATGTCCCCGTCCTCTTCTTCCACAGGACTGTAGCCAAGAAGATCCCAGTGTTTCTCAGGATCATCAGGTAGATGGAGAGAAGGTGTCAGGAGATCTCCCCTATGATGTGTAGACGGCTGTGAAGGTCTTGTGCTCAGTCTTGTTTTATCCACCAGTATTATATGTTTTATACTTGTGTAATGAGAACGGTGGAGATGGCAGGATTAGAGCTGATCATAGATGGGACTTCTCCATCTGTCTGTGACTTTTACAATATTTGTTTCAGGGTGAAGATCTGACCCATATTAATACTACAGAGACATATGTGAGAGATGATGAGTGGTGTAATGAGGAGATTCCCACATATGACTACCCAGGTGAGTAGTAACCACTGAATGCAGAGAAGTCACAGATTCCTCTCAGTCACCGGCTGTGGCTGCTTTATCGGTGGTGTAGTCCGGCCGTATTACCATGATCACCATTTTGCCTCTAGATCACAACATTCTCCTCCACCCAAAACTGTTCAAATGACTTTGGGCAGTGAAAGCCCTTTTCTATAGAACTTACAACCAATTACATTGTTTTTGATCCAAAGGAATTCAGATTACTGCACAATCTCTCCTGAAATGGGGAGCAATATTATTTTCTTTGTGCAGTGGATGATTTTGCAAACTCCCCTCTCCCGCACTCTGACCACAATCTTCTTTCATTCTCTATCAAGAACTGCCAGGCTGCTCATGTCACCCCCACTGTCCATACTTATAGAAACATACAGGCCATTAACACCCAGAAACTTATGAAGAACTTGCAGTCTTCATTGGCCCCTAACTCCTCCCTCTCATGTCCTGATTCTGCATTGAAGCATTACAATGAAACACTTCAAACTGCCCTGGATGAATTTGCACCTCCTATAAATAGAACACCACAACACAGACGGCGACAATCCTGGCACACGGTGCAAACACGTTTGCAGCGGCTCCAGGTGCGCCGAACGTCTGTGGAGAAAATCCAATCTACACGAAGATTTCATCCATTATAAGTTTATGCTTAGAACATACAACACTGCCCTTCACCTCTCCAAACAAACCTATTTCAACACCCTCATCACCTCACTGTCCAATAACCCGAAACGTCTCTATGACACTTATCATTCTCTACTCAACCCAAGAGTACAGGCCCCAACCACGGAGCTCTGAGCTGACGATCTGGCCAATTACTTAAAAGAAAAAATTGACCAGATTTGACAGGAAATTATCTCCCAATCACCTCATACCATGCACTGTCCTCCCTCCCCCACTGCATCTAGCTCACTCTCTGATTTTGAACCAGTAATAGAAGAAGAAGTAAGCAGGCTCCTTGAATCTTCTCGCCCAACCTTTTGCATCAGTGACCCATTTCCGTCACATCTCCTCCAGTCCCTTTCCCCTGCTGTCACCCCTCACCTAACTAAAATATTTAACCTCTCTCTCTCTCTTCTGGTATCTTTCCCTCCTCATTTAAGCATGCCATCATACATCCACTACTTAAAAAACCATCCCTCGACCAAAACTGTGCCGCTAACTATAGACCTGTCTCTAATCTTCCCTTCATTTCTAAACTCCTGGAACGCCTGGTCCACTCCCGTCTTATCCACTATCTCTCTGATAACTCTCTTCTTGACCCTCTCCAATCCGGTTTACGCTCCTTACACTCTACTGAAACTGCCCTCACTAAAGTCTCTAATGATCTACTAACAGCTAAACCAAATGGTCATTACTCCATGCTAATTCTCTTGGATCTCTCTGCAGCATTCGACACTGTGGATCATCAGCTCCTCCTCCTCACTATGCTCCGTTCCATTGGCCTCAAGGACACCGTTCTCTCATGGTTCTCCTCCTATCTCTCTGACTGCTCCTTTACTGTATCTTTTGCCGGTTCCTCCTCCTCTCACCTTCCCCTTACTGTTGAGGTTCCTCAAGGATCGGTTCTAGGCCCCCTCCTCTTCTTGTACACTGCCCATATTGGTCAAACAATCAGTAGATTTGGTTTCCAGTACCATCTCTATGCTGATAACACCCAATTATACGCTTCTCCTGACATCACACCAGCCTTTCTAGAAAACACCAGCGATTGTCTAAACGCTGTGTCTAACATCATGTCCTCACTATATCTGAAACTGAACCTGTCAAAGACTGAACTCCTTGTGTTTCCTCCCTCTACTAATGTACCTATACCCGACATTGCCATTTCTGTGTGTGGCTCCGCTATTACTCCCCAGCAACATGCCCGCTGTCTTGGGGTCATACTTGATTCTGAGCTTTCCTTTGCCCTCTACATTCGATCACTGGCTCGCTCTTGTCATCTGCACCTCAAAAACATTTCTAGAATTCGACCTTTTCTTACTTTTGCAAAAACTCTTACTGTTTCTCTTATTCATTCTCGTCTCGACTATTGTAACTCTCTTCTAATCGGTCTCCCTCTTACCAAACTCTACACTCTCCAATCTGTCTTGAATGCTGCAGCCAGGATCATATTCCTCCCCAATCGTTACACCGATGCCTCTACCTTTTGCCAGTCATTACACTGGCTACCCATCCACTCCAGAATCCAGTACAAACTTATTACCCTCACCCACAAAGCCCTCCATGGCTCAGCACCACCCTACATCTCCTCCCTTGTTTCAGTTTACCACCCTACCCGCGCCCTCCATTCTGCAGATGACCTGAGGTTAGCATCCTCAATAATCAGAACCTCCCACTCCCGTCTCCAAGACTTTACACGTGCTGCACCAATTCTTTGGAATGCACTTCCCAGGTCAATACGATTAGTCCCCAATCCCTACAATTTTAAGCGTGCCCTAAAAACGCATTTATTCAGACTGGCCTATCAACTCAACACATTAACCTAATCTATCCCTGTGTGGCACAGCCAAAAGTTTTACCATAACCAGGTTCCCCGCATCATGTTCCCACATGCTTTATGCATCCATTAGCCCTCTGTGTCTGTACTGTTACACACTTAACATTATGGCTGGTCCATACAATCAGGGCAACTGTTACCACCCACCTTTCGTGTCTACCTCTTTCCTCATAGATTGTAAGCTTGCGAGCAGGGCCCTCATTCCTCTTGGCATTTGTTATAATCTATGTGATTATTGTTATGCTGTAATGTCTATTGTCTGTACAAATCCCCTCTGAAATGTAAAGTGCTGCGGAATATGTCGGCGCTATAGAAATAAAATTTATTATTATTATTATTATTATTATTATTATTATTATTATTATTTTCTCTGATCTTCTGGTCAGGATTCATAGTAGCTCCAATGGTCCACCATAAATGAATTCAACTCTGGTTTACTGTTGTTTAATCTGTATTTGTAGTTTTCAGTAATGAGATTCTCGTGCTCTGGGGCGGTGCTGTGGGTGGGGCTGTGGGCGGGGCTTTATGTGGTCTGATTACATATTCATCTGTATTGGCTTATGACAGGTCGCTGATCCCTCACTGACCTGCCCCCCATTATTACATAATACATATAATAGCATTGATATTATTGGTGATAATGCCTATAATATTGTGACTATTGTGAGGCTTAGAAAAAAGTTACATCCAGCAAAATGTCACCAGCGATGGCGGCGTCATTTGACTTTTTGAATGTAAAATATGCTGGAATAATTAGCGGTTGCCATGTCGTGTTTGGAGAGCCCCTGATGTACCTAAACAGTGGAAACCCCCAACAAGTGACCCCATTTTGGAAACTAGACCCTTTAGGGAACTTATCCAGATGTGTATTGAGCACCTTGAACCCCCAAGTGCTTCACAGAAGTTTATAGCGTAGAGCCATGGAAATAAAAAAAATAAAATTTTTCCTAAATCTTTTTACCTCGATATATATTTTAGTTTGTCCTGAGTACGCTGACACCCCCATATGTGGGGGTAAACCACTGTTTGGGTGCATGGCAGAGCTCGGAAGGGAAGGAGCGCCATATTGGAGAGCAGATTTTGCTGGAATTGTTTGTGGGTGACATGTCACATTGTCAGAGCCCCTGAGGTGCCAGAACAGCATAGGCCCCAAAAGTGACTGCATTTTACCAAATACTTCCCTGAATGAATTCTTCTAGTGGTGCAGTGAGCATACTGACACCACAGCTGTTCCATAGACAATTATACAATTGGGCAGTGAAGAAAAAACAATTATATTTTAACCACTAAAATATTGTTTTAACCCCAGATTTTACATTGGAAAATAGGTAGATAGGTAAATGGTCATCATAGGTAAATCTATGGGTGTACATAGATGAATTTGCAAGGGGTGTCATTTCCAATTCCCAGAGGGGTGTCATTTCCAAAATGGGGTCACTTCAGGGAGGATTCTGCTGTTGTGGCACTTTGGAGAGCCGCTAAGTGCCAAAACAACAGAATCCCCCCTGAAGTGACCCCATTTTGGAAATGACACCCCTCTGGGAATTCATCTATGGATATAGTGACCATTTTCACTACATGGATGATTTCCAGAAACACGTAGTGGAAGTTTTAGAGCAAAAATTGCAAAAATGTCATTGTAGTGCCCAATATATTGTGCCCAACTTGTGTCTCTGGAGACCTCCCCCCACCTACCCCCGGAAATTGTTAAGTCAGCTCTACTCAAAAGTGTCTGTCACCAAATAAACCAAATGCTTGATTGTCAAAACAGTTCAAAAACGTGGTTCTGTGTGGAGATTGTAAAGCAGTCATGGAGGCATAAGGCTGGCAGTGATGGGCATTGTGGGTAATAATAGCGGGTATCATGCCTCATTCCTCTCTAGGAACATACACGACATCTTCTCTGGGGGTTCTTTCTTGTTTCAGTTACTGGGATGAGTGCAATATAATGTCGCTCAGTGAGTCTTCTAACATCTTCACATTCTAAAGGATTGGTGGGGACAAAATTTTCAAAAACAAGATTTACATGACCTTTTCCTGATAATCAAGGAAAGTATCTGCATTTCCGGCTTTTTTGTATAACACAAAAGAATTATATGTGGCCACCTGAAACAAATACATGACTAACTTTTTATACTAGGTATATGATTTTCTTGATACCTGGTATGGCTGTAGAACCTGATCTGCAAGGTCCACCCCCCACATATTTGTTGTAGTCAATGATAGACACAGGTTTTGGAGTAGTGGATCCCTGTTGGTCTGCAGTGGCCCTTGTGGCATCTGTGTGGATCGAGCTCAGGATAAAAATATATTTTTCATCCTTATACTTAAGGACAAGCAGCTCTCCATTGCATAAAGCCCCTGACTGCCCCATTCGGAAATGTTCTTTGACCAATGATTGTGGAAACCCCTGATGGTTTTTGAGAATGGTCCCACAAGCCCCTATGTTATGTTCAACCAGACTTTTAAATAGGTGTATGCTGGTACAGTAGTTGTCAACATACAGAATGTAGCCTTTTTGTAAAAAAAGGCTCAAAACGATTTTTCCAGATGTCCCCAGATAAGTAGGGCATCCTGGTGGGATTAGTTGTCTATCTTTCCCCTCATAAATGTGAAAAGCTGATGTGTATCTGGTTGAACTCACGCACATTTTATAGAGCTTAATTCCGAACCTTGCCCTCTCAGAAGGAATAAATTGCTTGAGGTCCAGTCTTCCTTTGAATTTTACAAGGGACTCATCAATGGAAATGTTTTCTGTTGGGGTGTAGAGCTTTAAGAACTTTTCTGTCAAGTCTTCGATGATGGGTCTGATTTTGTATATTCTGTCATGTTCTGGGACATTTCTGGGCAGGCATTGACTATTGTCATTAAAATGCCAAAATCTCATGAGCATTTCATAACGGGTCCTAGGAATAACGGCAAAAACATAGGGGTGGCTTGAACAGGGCTTTTTTAACAAGACACATAGCGAATGTAAGTCCTAAAAAAAATTTCATTTCTAGTTGGTGTCCATAAATGTGACCTACCATAATAGGATTGTGGATTCTGGCTGATGAATTGGGACGCATATAAATTTGTAAGCTAATATGCTCTAGCAAGCTATCTGTCATAAACATATTAAAAAAATAATTGGTCCAAAATTTTCCACCTCCACATTTATACCAGGAATGGCATTAAAATTAGGGATGAATGGAGTAGCCGAAACCGAAGCCTCCCATCTGGGAAATGCTACATCAAGAGGCAAAGCTTCTTGGACATTGGTGTGCGCCAATTCACGAGCACTGGGGACAGCGCTAGTACTGGGCATTGTTCCCTGAGTTGGAGACATTTCTCCAGAAGCGCTATTTGTCCTTCTTGTTGTACTGGTCCTTGTGTGTGAGGATGGACCAGAATCACTGCTCATTTCTGAGCTATCACTATCGCTGCTACTAAAGCCCTCGAAATCCACATCACCATCTGACACTGCACTTTCTTCACTGTCAGAACATAAAAGTGCATAAGCCTCCTCTGCACTATAATACTGACGGGCCATTTTATTTTATTTATTTTTTTTCGTAAATAGAAAACTACGACATGACGTGACCAAATTATTGGGCAGGCAATTGAGAAAAGCCTAATTCTTTACCCTAGCCCTAACTTTAGAATAAACCCTAACAGTAACCCTAACTTTAGTCCCAACACTAACCCTAACTATAGCACTAACCCTAACCTGCCTTATCTGTTTTTTACTTTATTGCAAAATCAATGACTGACACAGCTCTTGGCAGCAGCACTTGTAAGGCTACTTTCACACTAGCATTTCCTGGAGCTGTGGAGGGATGCGCATGGCCGCCCCTCCTCCGGTCAGCTCCACCTATGGGCGCATGACGCTGCATGCGGCCTGCGTATCCTATCTTTAGCATTGGGTACGCAGGCCGTGCGCAGGTATGTATTTGCCGGCGCATGCGTCCCTTTGACGGTGCGCCGAGTGCACCAAAATGCAACACGGTTAAAGTTTTTTGCATAGCTTGCCATTTTTACGGACAATTTAAACAGGTTGTCCACTACTTTTTAGTAACCCCCCTATTGTATCCCCCCGGGGCCCATAATGATTTTTGTAATTACCTTGCGTTGCCAATTCTGCCTGTGAGCGGCGCTATGCGGGCGGCTGAGTCCGAGTCATGTGACCGCCAGGCTACAGCCGCCGCTAACATCTGCTGATGTCACGTCAATTTCCTGACTATGGAAATTGATGTGACATCAGCAGGCGTGACCCAGTATCAACACACTGCTGTCACTCATCAAGAGTCACAGTAGTGTGTGGGCGGTGCTGCACCAGACATCACAGCCCCGTCACTCCGCAGCGTCTGTCTCCTCACCCATCAAGAGTGACGGGGCTGTGTAGGGGTCTGCGGGCTGCTGTGTGGGGGGGGGCCGTGCAGGGGTCTGCAGGCTGTCTGCTGGCTGTACGGGAGGTGAAGGGGCTGTGCCGGGTCTGCGGACTGTCTGCCAGCTGTGCGGAGGGTGGGCGGGCTGTGTGGGGGTATGCAGGCTGTCTGCTGGTGCCGGCTCTGCGGGGGGTGGAAGGGTCGTGCGGGGGTCTGGGCTGCTGTGCGGGGGGTGGTGGGCGGGCTGTGCTGCGGTCTGCAGGCTGTATGCTGGCTGTGCAGGGGGTGGACGGGCCGTGCGGGGGTCTGCCGGCTTTGCGGGAGGGTGGGTGGGCTGTGTGGGTGTTGCCAGGGCTGTGCGGGGGAGTCTGCGTGCTGTGCTGGCGGTGCCGGGGCTATGCGGGGGGGTGTGCGCATGCGTGTGTATGCAGGCAAGCATCATCATCTACAAGTCCCATCAGGTGATGCTTGCTACACTGTCAGTGAGTGACACATTAGCCAATGATGGGACAGAAGTAGTCCCATTATCCGGCTAATGTGTTGAAAGTGAAAAAAAAAAAAAAACACATTCTGAACATACAACATATAGAATATACATATAACATACAACACAACATAGAGTATATACTTACCAATCACCTAGTTCCCCGAAGCCATCGATCTTCTGTAATAAAAATAAAATAATAAAGCAACCTATACTCACCTTTCCGCTGTAGTCCAGATAATAACGAGGGTCCCACGACGATCTCCCGTGTAGAGCAGCCGCATCAGCTGATGCGACCGCTCTCCAGGGGCCCCAGCAATGAAATGATAGACGGAGGTAATCCTCCCCTGTGTATCCCTCCGCCGCCGGGAAAGTGGTCCCGTAACCCTAACCCAAGCCCTAACCCTAATTCTCATGCAGCATTGCTGGAAAGTGAGAGCCTGAACTCATGTCACCTCAGTGATGCACTGCAGGAGCCATTGTCTCCTGTCAGTTCACCACTGGGAGGCGCTATAGAGCGGTCACATCACCTGATGTCACTGTTCTATAGGGGAGATCGTCGTGGGACACTCGTTATTAATTGGACTGTGCCGGACAGGGAGTATACGGTTTGTTTATTTTTTTACTTTTTATTAGAGGAGACCGAGGGCGTCACTTGGATCTGGGCGTGCAATAAAAATATGATATCCATGTTGTGTTTTATTTCATTAAAATACTTTATTCTTATGTGTGTGTTTTTTAACCCTTTATTACTATAAGATTAATAATGGATAGGCTGACGCCACTCCATTGTTAAACCGGGCTTAATGTCATTTTCCAATAGCAAGGTGACATTAACCCCTTATTACCCCATATCCCACCGCTACACGGGAGTGGGAAGAGAGGGGCTAAGTGCCAGAAATGGCGCATCTTATATATGCGCCATTTCTGGGGCGGCTGCAGGCTGGCATTTGTAGCTGGGGGGGTCCAATATCCATGGCCCTTTCCTAGGCTATGAATATCAGCCTGCAGCATAAAATTTAGGGGGACCCCCACGTCATTTTTTGGGGGGTCCCTTTTTTTAATAGCCAGTAAAGGCTATGAAGACAGCTGCGGGCTGATATTCATAGCCTGGGAAAGGGCCATGGGTATTGTCCCATTCCCAGGCAAAAAATATTGGTCCCCGGCAGTCGGCTTTCCTCCTCTGGTGCAGAAAGTTGCGCGGGAGCCCACGCCATTTTTTTTTTACTTTTTAAAATGAAACATTGTTCATTAATAAACATGGATATGGAAATATCTATGGAAATAAAATATCTATGGAAAAATCTATATATAGATCCATATATCTATCCCATATCTATCTATCTATCCCATATCTATGTGTGTAATGAAGTGTGGGATGGACAAGTGTAAATGAGGAGGTCGGACAGAAATGGCAACACAAATCTTTTTTTTTGTTAAATAACATCTTTATTTAGGTTACAAAAACACATACAATCCACATGTAAAAAAGCACATGAAAAACCGCATGACAAACGCATCAATAACGCACCTGCATTTTCTGCCAAGAGCTGTGGATTCTGTGTGGAATAATCCGCCCAGTGTGCACACAGCCTTATAGCTCTCAGCACTATAACGGTGTGTACATGGCGACTTATTATTAAGAACGCCTGTGTCTGTGCGCGCTCCTGTGTGTGCGCTCATGATGCTTGCAATGTGTTTTATGTGAACACGTGGCGGATTGTGCTGCCGATTTTTCCGTGCGGATTTTGCTAAATCCGCAGTTAAAATGACCTGCGGATTTATAGCGGATTTTGTTCGGCTTTCCCCTGCGTTTTTACACCTGCGGATTCTTATAATGGAGCAGGTGTAAAACGCTGCGGAATCCGCACAAAGAATTGACATGCTGCAGAAATGAACCCTCAGCGTTTATGCTGCTGATTTTCTGCACCATGTGCACAGCGGTTTTTGTTTTACATTGACTATAATGGTACTGTACAATGCAGGAGAATCTGCTGTGGATCCGCATTAGAATCCGCAATTTGTGCACAGACCCTTACAATAAGATGCTTCAAATTGAAGAGAGAGGAGGGAGGGGTTTGGGTCTGTTTTGGAGTGGGTGTGCTAGGTGCTGGCTTACAGGCCAGTGCAATGCATCATGGAACTTGTAGTATTAGAGCACAGTAAGTCGGGAGAAAGAAAGTTGTCAATTAACCCCATGAGAGCTGGAGCCAGCACTGAGGATGTGCTGCTAGAGCATGATAAAAGGTAATATTGCTAAAATAAACATAGTGGATGTTTTTAGTGGCACATAATAGCAAGATTTATGAAAAAAAAAAGTTACAGTAGTGGACAACTTCTTTAAGTAGAAATGTTCAAAAATATAAAACTCAATGATATTTTATGAAAGAAAAATTGTTTTTTGTCTTGGTAGATGACTGTACCAGGATATCAGGGGGACAGCTGACATCTTCAATTTTTAAATCTGATGATCTTGAGATCCTACAAGATACAACTGAAGTGATTGTTATTACTCCAGATATATCATCATCCATTCACAGCAAAGTTCTGTCATCTGATCCTATGAAACAGGTCCCATCTTCTGATTCATTACTGACTACTAAGGAAAATCAAAGTCACAAAAGAGGCATTAAAAAACAAACTGCTCCTAAAGCAAAAAATTCATTTTCATGTTCGGATTGTGGGAAATGTTTTCACAAGAAATCTAATTTTGTTACACACAATAGAACTCACACAGGGGAGAAGCCTTTTTCATGTTCAGAATGTGGGAAATGTTTTAACCAGAAATCAAATTTTGTTAACCACCAGAGAATTCACACAGGGGAGAAGCCTTTTTCCTGTTCAGAATGTGGGAAATGTTTTAACCGAAAATCAAGTTTGGTTGATCACCATAGAACTCACACTGGGGAGAAGCCTTTTTCCTGTTCAGATTGTGGGAAATGTTTTAACCAGAAATCACATTTTGCTAACCACCAGAGAACTCACACAGGGGAGAAGCCTTTTTCCTGTTCAGAATGTGGGAAATGTTTTAACCGGAAATCAAGTTTGGTTGATCACCATAGAACTCACACTGGGGAGAAGCCTTTTTCCTGTTCAAATTGTGGGAAATGTTTTAACCAGAAATCACATTTTGTTAACCACCAGAGAATTCACACAGGGGAGAAGCCTTTTTCCTGTTTAGAATGTGGGAAATGTTTTAACCAGAAAGGGGATCTTGTAAAGCACCAAAGAACTCACACAGGGGAGAAACCTTTTTCATGTTCAGAATGTGGGAAATGTTTTAACCAGAAAGGGGATCTTGCTAAGCACCAAAGAACTCACACAGGAGAAAAGCCTTTTTGATGTTCAGAATGTGGGAAATGTTTTACTCAGATTTTAAGTCTTGTTACACATGAGAGAATTCACACAGCAGAGAAGCCATATTCATGTTCAGAATGTGGGAAATGCTTTAAATGGAAAATAGATCTTGATCGCCATCAAAGAACGCACACAGGGGAGAAGCCTTTTTTGCTGTTCAGAATGTGGGAAATGTTTTAACCGGAAAGTGATTCTTGCTAGACATCAGAGCAGTCACACAGAGGAGAAGCAATTTTCATTTTCTTAATGTGGGAAATATTTTACTTGGAAATCAACTGTTAATAAACATCAGAGACGTCACATAGGGGAAAAGCCTTTTTTATGTTCATAATGTTGGAATAGTTTTAACCAAAATAGAATTTTCTTAAATGGGTTGTCTCTTGTCATTCCTCATGTTTGCTGACAAAAGGATAAAACTAAACTTTATTAATTCCAAATGTAAAACTATACCCATAATTCACCCCCTTAAGGTTAGTCAGTAGGTGACTAATAGAAAAAACATGTACCCCAAAGTTCAGTATATAAGGTGAGGTGACGTATACTGTGACGGAGTCAGCTTCAGCTGAGCTGATTTCTAGAGTGGACCCTCTGGGTCGTGGCACCCACCCACCTAGGGCGAGCTGACCTTGTGAGGGACCACCCCTACACAGGGAGAGTCAGGGGCAAGACCAAGGGGGTGAGCCACCACCACTGCTGGAACCAGACTGCCGACTCAAGAAAGACACAGGTGTGAGTGTCTGGCAACAGGGAACGTGGAGGGTACAAGACATAACAAAGCGTGGTCACAGGGTTTCTTCAATAAAGCGTGGTCTCAGGGTTTAATCAGGAACACGATATAGTTACAAGGACAAAGTGAAACATAGCAAGGTGCATGCGTTGGCACGCCAAGGTCCAAGGCATGATACGTGCTATGTGGCACGCCAGGGTTCCCGCAAGGGCTAGATGGCATTGGACTCCGGACATCTGGCAATGATCGACAGGCTCCGGACATTAGGCTGCAGTCTTCAGGTTCCGGACCTCTGGCAGCGATCGGCAGGCTCTGGGCATCTACCAGGGATCAGGCAAGGAGGGACGCCGGAGTTCAAGACATGGTGCATGTTAGGAGACACGCCAAGGCAGGGGTCCAGGCAGGATGAGTGCTAGGAGACACCAGGGTCCAAAGCAAAGTTCAAGGCAGGGTGCGTGCTAGGGGGCACACCAGGGTCCAAGGCAGAGTGCAAGGCAAGGTGCGTGTTAGGGGCTATGCCAGGTTCAGACTAGGGCAAGGGCCTGCATGTGCTAGGAGGCATGCCAGGGTTGAGGCTAGGGCCTGTGCATGCTAGGAGGCACGCCAGGGTTCATGGCAGGACCTGCGGGTGCTTTAGAGATGCACAGGGAGGTATGTCAAGGAGCAGGCTAGGGCCTGTGCAGTGCAGTGACAGCGTGAGTGCAAGGAAGCACAGAGCACGGCTGGGGCACTGGCTAGCTGGTCAGGCTGAGGCTCAGACAGGCGGGCCAGACTGTGGCGAGCACGGCTGAGGCACAACAGTGGACACAGCTAAGTCACTGGCCGACGTGCACGGCTGAGGCACAAGCAGGCGGGCACAGCTAAGGCAGGCATGGCTGAGGCATAAACAGTAGGGAGAGGGAAGGCCAGGTGCATGCAAAGGGCTCACGA
This sequence comes from Dendrobates tinctorius, assembly GCF_039654945.1. Taxonomy (NCBI): domain Eukaryota; kingdom Metazoa; phylum Chordata; class Amphibia; order Anura; family Dendrobatidae; genus Dendrobates; species Dendrobates tinctorius. The sequence continues at coordinate 1,004,789 of NW_027361685.1, forward strand.
AGAAACAAGGCAAGGCAAAGTACAAATCAAGGAGCGGAAAGTAGGCTGAAGCACAGAGCCGGGTACAAGAAAGCAGAGCGTATGTTAGAGCCCAGAGCCAAGTCAGAGACACAGAGCAGAGTACAGACAGGTAGTGGAATGTATGCTGAGGCACAGAGCCAGGTACAAGGGAAAAGTGGAGCGTATGCCAGATCACAGAGCCGGGTATATGGCAAAGCACAGAGTACAAGATAAGACTTGTGCTAAAGGAGCACGGAAGGTCAGAATGAAAAGATAGAACTCAAGACAGATTGGATTGGAGAACCAGGAAGCTCATCTGCATATTTCTGATGCATTCTGGGAAGAGGAGAAGCGTCACCTTAAGCTGATCGATCGCTGGGACTTGCCACGTCTCGCTGTTTGAGGACGTCGCAAAACCAGGGATTGGAGAAGCAGGAAGCTCATCTGCATATTTCCGGTGCATTCAGGGAAGAGAAGAAGAGTCGCCTTAAGCTGATCGATCGCTGGGACTTGCCTGGTCTCGCTGTTTGAGAACATCGCAAAACCAGGGATTGGAGAAACAGGAAGCTCATCTGCATATTTCCGGTGCATTCTGGGAAGAAAAGAGTCGCCTTAAGCTGATCGATCACTGGGACTTGCCGGGTCTCGCTGTTTGAAGACATCGCAAAACCTGGGATTGGAGAAGCAGGAAGCTCATCTGCATATTTCCAGTGCATTCTGGGAAGAGAAGAGTCGCCTTAAGCTGATCGATCGCTGGGACTTGCCGGGTCTCGCTGTTTGAGGACATCGCAAAACCACCCATCATAGGCTGCATCAGCAATAGCAATATGGAGAAGAAAATCCACATGGTCACCTGCAACACATGCTACATGTTTACGGATCTGCCGGCCCAAAAACTCAACTTTACCTGTCAGAAGTGCAAACTTGTTGCCCTCTTAGAGGAAAAGGTGCAGGGACTGGAAGAAAGAATAGCAACATTGAAGGTAATTAAAGAACATGAGGACTTCTTTGATGAAGCAGAAGCAACCATTCAGGATGCGGAAAGTGAGAAAAGCTTCAGAGCACATACAGAGGCTGAAAAGTGGAGCCATGTGACGAAAAGACGCAAACGGATCAAGTGGTCATCGCCACCCACACAGCTTAGCAACCAATATGAAGCCCTCATGCTGGAGAACGAAAATGGGACAGCTCAGGATGATACCGTATCTCCAAGAGAAGACACACTATCAACAAAAGAAGTTACTCTCAACAAAAGCGGAAACAAAAGACACTCAAAAACACTCACGAGCAGCAAGCAGTGCGTCCGGAAGAAAAAGAAGAGTGGTAGTTATGGGCGACTCACTACTAAGAGGAACGGAGGCAACTATCTGCAGGCCGGACATAACCGCACGAGAAGTATGCTGCCTCCCAGGAGCAAAAATCAAGGATGTGGCCAACAGGATACCAACTATCCTCAAATCCAAGGATGATGACCCTTTCCTACTGATACATGTAGGCACAAGCGACACGGCAAGAAATGACCTACCAACTCTCTGTGAAGACTTTAAAATTCTAGGGAAGAAAATAAAGGAACGGAATGTACAGGTTGTTTTCTCATCAGTCCTCCCAGTCGATGGTCATGGCATCAGAAGATGGAATTGGATACTAGACGTGAACAACTGGCTACGACGGTGGTGCAGGCAGCAAGGATTTGGATTCTTGGACCATGGCATGAATTACCTCTACGATGGACTTCTCGCAAGAGATGGGATGCACCTCACAAAACCTGGGAAACACACATTCGCCAGAAGACTTGCCACACTCATAAGGAGGGCTTTAAACTAGAAGAAGAGGGGATGGGAGGAAAAACAGCAGACAAGAACATGCAGCAGAAGGACAAACTAATCAAGGATACTAGATGTGGTAAAGAGGACCCAAGACAGGGTACTCAGAAGGAAGCTTAGAAAAATTAAGCAAAACTTGTTTCCTGCATGCTGACCAACGCAAGAAGCCTGACCAATAAGATTGAAGATCTGGAGTTGGTAATGTATGAGGAAAAATACGACATAGTAGGAATAACTGAGACATGGTTAGACGACAGCTATGACTGGGCGGCTAACTTGCAAGGATAAGATTTGTTTAGAAGGGATCGTAAAAAAAGGAAAGGGGGTGGAGTCTGTCCATATATAAAGTCCACTTTAAAGCCCACACTAAGAAGATATTCAAGAGGGAAATGAAGAGGTGGAGTCTCTATGGGTGGAGATACAAGGAGGGAAAAGTAATAAAATCCTCATAGGGGTTTGTTATAAGCCACCAAATATAACAGAAACCACTGAAAATGTATTATTGAAACAAATAGACAAAGCAGCAAATCCCAATGAGGTGATTATTATGGGGGACTTCAACTACCCCGACATAGACTGGGAAAGTGAAACCTGCGGATCTCAGAAAGGAAACCAATTTCTGTCAGTGACCAAGGATAATTCTCTGTCACCACTTGTGCAGGGCCCAACTAGAGGGACGGCCCTTCTGGACTTAATGTTAAGCCACAGGCCAGTTAGAATAACAGAAGTGCGAGTCGATGGGCACCTAGGGAACAGTGACCACAATATAATACCATTCCACTTGTCCCTCAGTAAGGTGCCCTGGAAGGGGGTTACGAAAATGCTGAATTTCAGGAAAGCAAAGTTTGATCAGCTTAGAGAGGAGCTTCGCCGAATTGATTGGGACAATGTCCTCAAAAATAGGAGCACAGAAAATAAATGGGAAATATTTAAATCAGTCTTACACACCCACTGCGAGCTAGCCATACCGTACAGAAATAAAAGGGCTAGGAACAGGAGAACACCAATGTGGCTAAATAAGGATGTAAAAAGGGCAATAAAGAACAAGAACAAGGCATTTAGGAAGCTAAACAAGAAGGCAATGAAGAAGCATTAAAAAGTTATAGAGAGAAAAATAAAATGTGTAAAAAACAAATACATTTAGCAAAAGTGGAAACTGAGAGACTCATTGCTAAGGAAAGTAAAACAAACCCCAAACTATTCTTTACTTATATAAACAGTAAAATGATTAAAATTGATGGTGTCGGCCCTTTAAAGAACAATGAGGGTGAAATCATAGAGAGCGATGTGGGAAAAGCAAATGTTTTAAATACATTTTTCTCCACAGTGTTCACACAGGAAAAGGATTTGCCAGGGGAAATGCAGAGTGATAATGTAAACTCCCCATTAAGTATTACCTGCCTAACCCAGGAAGAAGTGCAGAACCGCCTTAGTAAGATTAAAATGGACAAATCACCAGGCCCTGATGGCATTCACCCTCGGGGATTCAGGGAGTTAAGTAATGTGATAGACAGGCCTCTATTCCTTATATTTAAAGACTCTATAGAAACAGGGTCTGTTCCTTTTGATTGGCGGCAAGCAAATGTGGTACCAATATTCAAAAAGGGGTGTAAAAGGGAACCTGGAAACTATAGGCCGGTAAGCTTAACATCTGTTGTGGGTAAAATTTTTGAAGGGTTTCTAAGGGATACCATTATGGAATATCTCAATGTTAATAAATGTTTAACTCCATATCAACATGGAGTTATGAAGGATCGCTCCTGTCAGACTAACCTGATCAGCTTCTATGAGGATGTAAGCTCTCAAATGGACCCAGGAGAATCATTGGATGTCATTTATCTCGACTTCTCTAAAGCATGTGACACTGTCCCACATAAAAGATTGGTAAGTAAGATGAGAAAGCTTGGGCTAGGGGAAAATGTGTGTAGATGGGTAGGTAGCTGGCTTAGTGATAGAAAACAGAGAGTGGTTATTAATGGGGCACACTCAGATTGGGCCAGGGTTACTAGTGGGGTACCACAGGGTTCTGTATTGGGCCCCCTACTATTTAATATATTTATTAATGATCTAGTGGATGGCTTACACAGTAAAATATCAGTATTTGCAGATGATACAAAACTATGTAAGGTAGTTAACACAAAGGAGAACAGTTTGCAACTACAGACAGATTTGAGTAAATTGGAGAATTGGGCTGAAAAATGGCAAATGAGGTTTAACCCAGATAAGTGTAAGGTTATGCACATGGGAAGGAGAAACAGATGCTACAATTACTTACTAAATGGGAAACTACTGGGGGAAATCAGACATGGAAAAAGACTTAGGCATCTTAGTCAATAAGAAGCTAAATTGGAGTGCCCAGTGTCAGGAAGCTGCCACCAAAGCAAATAGGGTCATGGGATGCATCAGAAGAGGTCTGAGGACACGAGATGAAAACATAATTCTCCCTCTGTACAAATCACTCGTCAGACCACACTTGGAGGATTGTGTGCAGTTTTGGACGCCGGTGCCCAAGAAAGACATTACTGAAAGGGTTCAAAGGCGGGCTACTAAAATGATAAATGGAGTTGGTTCACTACAATACCCAGAAAGGTTATCAAAATTAGGTCTATTTACTCTAGAAAAGAGAAGACTTAGGGGAGACCTAATATATATGTGCAAGTATATCAGAGGGCAATGCAGAGATCTCTCCAATGAACTGCTTGTACCAAGGACTGTGACAAGAACAAGGGGGCATTCTCTTCGTTTGGAGGAAAGACAATTTCTGCACCAGCTTAGAAGAGGGTTCTTCACGGTAAGAGCAGTGAGGCTCTGGAATTCTCTTCCTGAGGAAGTGGTGATGGCCAACTCACTGAATGAATGTAAGAAAGGAATGGATGCTTTTCTTGTGAGTATCAGTATAGAAGGTTACGACTAACATAATATTATAGGTAGATGGTTGACCCAGCTTAGGGGAAGGAATTTTTTTCCCTATGGAGAAAATTGGCTTCTACTCTGTGGATTTTTTGCCTTCCCCAGGATCAACAATGCAGAACAGCTGCACTAAAAATAGGCTGAACTAGATGGACATAAGGTCTTCCTTCAGCCTTCAAAACTATGTTACTATGTAATGTGCCCCATCTTGGGTGCTGTGCTGGGACTGTTCTATGTGTTATCTGCCTGTTCTGTGGTACAATAAAGCATTGCCCACACTGTTTTACCCTCACCCTGTGTTGTCTGAGTAGCATTTTGCCCAAATTAAAAGGAGAGCAAGGTTCGGTCGGACAATCACTGGTCCATGTGGTTTTGGCTAGTGGGCGGCGCTCATAGCATTCCGGCAGTGACAAGCATAGAGGTCTGCTGGAGACCTCTGGTTGTCATGCCAACCCATCGGTGACCCATGATCATGTGACGGGGTCACTGTTGGGTGGATTTCCGGCGTGCTTGCTGGAATTGCACATTAAATGTCGCTGTCAGAGGCTGTTCGGGGCAAATGGCAGCTGTTCAATACAGCTGACGTGTGCTGGAAAATATGTGTGCTCACCGCTGAAGCCCGCAGCAAAGGGAGGAAGTACATTTACACCCGATGTCAGAAAGGGTTAAAGGGGATTGTTTTTACAGAGACAGAAGTGGTAATCAATCATGTATACATACAAATAATTACAGAAATACACAGCTTCTAATGGTAAATAGTATAGAGTTACCACAAGAAAATATAATTTGTGTAAATCATGTGTAGATATAAAAATTCAGGCAAATGTCAGATGTTGTAGCTCCATCTAGTGGCCATGTGCAAAAGTGCCATCATAGAGTAACATGTATCCTAAGAGAGCGTCACTGTCAAGGTGGAGATGAGATAAGTGCACCGTATTTACTGAGTGTAAGATAAATCCATACATAGATATATGTAACCGGATTGTAGATCTATCACTGGATATCAGTGTATAAGGGGAATAGATCCTGTGCACTTATAGATGAATAGCTTATATAATGAGAGGACACAGAGCAAAGGGTATAAATAGTGAGAGAATAAAGAGCTAACAGCGCATTACATCCCTGGAGTACAGAGAGGAGATATAAAGTGCAGCCAGTGCTATATGGGATATCCCAGGAATACAGCACAGCCCATATAGTGTAAAGGAGGAACCATCCTAACAAGAGATGGGGATTACAGATCCTACAGACGACATGCCGGGAGTGTACAGAGAAAGATGGCAGAGTCACCACTATTCCCTCTTACGGGCGTTTCGCCCCGTCAGCTTCCTCAGAGGGTACGGATAAGTGTTTCCAACACACCAAGGTCCTGCACTAATCCAGGCAAGGGGAGTAACTCTGGGGTAAAGTGGGGGTGTTCCTAAAGGAATTGTGGCTGTTCCCCGGTCACATCTATGGAACACATGATTGAGTCGGCCAATGTCAGCCAATCACATTGGTGGTTATTATTTATACCAGCCCTTTCCTGTCCAGGTTCATGTTATTGGCGTGACACCTAATAGTGGTGGGGACATACCCCTGATGGCTTATTGGTGTAACCCGAACGACCTGGGGCAAATGCCAGAGGTCACAGGAAGCGAGTTCACCCCACGTGGGATCCAGGAAACAGCGTCACATGCCATCCCGGGGAACGCCGCCTCCGGGCACCTCCTATTGGATGGTGTCACTGAGGGGGAGTGACCGGAATGACGCTAGATGGACTCGTTACCATGGAGATCGGATGGGTTCACACCACGCAAGCGTTCAGCATCCCCAGTGAAGCAGGAGGTTCAGGATGAAAACCTGTTGGTAAGACCAAGATGAATAATGCTGCATAGAGCCATCTGGTAGCGATCAGTCAGGTGAAGTGATAGTGAGAGGGGTCCGGAAACAAAACAATGCATGTGAAAAGAGCCAAATGTGACCCCACCAAGTGACCAGTGAGAGAGCAACTGTGCAACGGGTAAGAAAAGAGAATAAACAGTGATATGGTAAAGATATAAAGAGAAAAGCAGCTTAATAACAGTGATGATAATAAAATCTATGGGAAGTGTTTGTGGTGAAGTGTATACACTCCTAGAAATGTTTCCTCTACAATATAGAGATATAAATGATCAGTATTAGGACGTGTAACAAAGAGGAATCTGTTATTATATAGAGAGAATGTAATGAGCAATAAATGACGGGAATAATCGGGAATGACATTGTTATTAATAATATAATGAGATCCCAGCACCTGACACTTCCCGGGATATATGGGCTTATATTAGAATCCCAATTACCAACTGGAAAGATAACAACAAAGGGAAAAGGGCGGAACAAAAAACAAGCCCCAAACACCTCATAACCCACAATGTAAGGGCAGAAAAATACCGGAAAATATAAGTGTCTATTCACACTGCAATATTAGTCACCTGTGATCTGTGTCTCTCCCAGAAGAGAAGTCATCACAGCGTCATTCCCCGTAATAACCGTATAGAGGAGGAAATGATGGCGGAGAGAGCGTCCATTGTTAGAATAGTGGGGAGACACAGATGGATCCAATGCTCCTGACTGTCCGGATGTCTAGAGGATCGTCACCATCGGAGAGTAAAGTGCAGATCGGCGATCTTGTGACCGGTGTATTATGGGGAAATAAGAAACAAATAAGACACATTGAGATCAGAGAAAAAGTTTCTAATTGTGACCAGTAGTGATGGGCGAACCCCAGATGATCGGGATCGGTGGGTTCACCCGAGTTTTTTGTAAAGTTCGAGCTCGGGGCCGGAGATGACGCGAACTTGCATCCGAACCCCGAGCTTGGACTTTACAGATATGGGATGGGGCGGGGGGGCTGTAAAACAAAGTATAAAATTAATAATAAACATAATTATACTTACTGGTCCAGCGACATGTCCTCCCGTCCCGCTGTCTCCCGGCTGCATCTACTTCGGGGGCGCTCATTAACTTCCGGGTTATTTACTCCACCATTCGGCAATTTTCGGTCGGCGTCGGTGGCATTTGTGTGGTGACGTTAGGGTTCACCCCAGTTCACGGCTCGACCCATGAACTGGGATGAACTCTGACATCACCGCACGAACACTTCCAGAAAAAGCCGAAGACTGCCGAGTTCAGTGAATACCGCCGGAAGATAATGCGCAGCCCCGGAAGCAGATGTGGCCGGGAGACAGCGGGACACGAGGACGCATCGCTGGACAGGTAAGTATAAGGATAATGTTTATTATTAATTTTATGCTATTACAGGCTCTGGACCTGAACAATAAAACACGAGTTTCCCATGGAAAACCATGTTCAGGAGCTTATGACCGAGCAGTATATGTTTGGTACAGGGTCGGAACTTTACAGTTCGGGTTCGCCCATCGCTAGTGACCAGATCTTTTCCCAGTCGCCCCCTATTGGTAACCAGGACCCTACCGGTGCCAGAGACACGGAGTAAGCTGGAATCACAGGTGTGTTTCTTTATAGTCAACTCCTCTAAATCAGAAGCCATGAACATAACGCTGACCTGACACAACTAATTTCTAACTTTCCCTGTAAGTGGCAGAAAGACGCAATTAACCCCTTCATGCTGCGGCCCATTTTCGTTTTTTGTTTCTGTTTTTTCCTTCCCCTCTTCCCAGAGCCATAACTCTTTATCTCTCTGGCCACATAGACATATGAGGCTTGATGTTTGTGGGGTGAGTTGTACTTTTCAATGACTCCCTTAATTTTACCACATAGTGTACTCAAAAACGAGGGAAAAATTCCAAGTGCGGTGAAATCGAGAAAAAAGCAATTCTGACATTGTTTTTTGTGAATTGTTTTTGTACATTTTGTGGTAAAATTGACCATGTAATATGATTCTCCTCATCACTATGATTACGGCGACACCGAACATGTCCAGTTTTTATTATTCTTTTAGTGGAGAAAAAAAAATCTGAGGTTTGCGAAGAAACATTTTTGGAGCAGTTCCTCCATTTCCCGAGCCCCGTAACATTGTTATTTCCCTCCGGTGGAGCTGTATGATGGATTATTTTCTGCAGGACGAGATAACGTTTTTATTAGTACAATTGTGATCGCTCGTTACAGCATTTTTTGTGGAATTGTGCCATCCATAAATACGTAATTTTGTCATTCTCAATGTTTCCTATTTCCGGTGTTTACTGATCGGGTTAATTGTTTTTATGTTTTTTACAGAGCGGTAAAAGACACACAGGCAGTGCTGTACAAAAACAACAGATAATGTAACAGAAAAGAACAGCGAGCACTGAAGGAGATAAAAACTGCCAAGATCCTGTTATTAGAGAAGCCGATAAAGGCAATAATGTAGTGTTAGTAGTAATGGACAATATAGTAAGGAGCAGAAAGACAGCGATCAGAGAGCAGCACAGAGAAGAACAAGCGCTGATCCCACAAATAACGAGAAGGAACAACTAAGATCTTCTCTGAGATTTCACATAGAGAAGGGACGATTGTCTAATATCAGAGAAACTCTTCCCTGAATTTCCACACAAGCCGCATTGGTGTTATATTCCTAAAGTCCACAAAGACGCAGCGCCCCCACCAGGCCGCCCGATAGTGTGCGGGGTCGGATCAGTAACAGAATCTTTCTCTACATTTATAGACCGGTGTCTGAGACCATTACTGAGAATAGCACCTGCTCACATCAAGGACACCGGAGATTTATAGAGAATTGTGTCCGGTATAGATTGGCAGGAGGGTTATAAATTGGCTTTGATCGACGTCGGGAGCTTGTACGCACGAATTCCACAAATCACAGGACTGGAAGCAATAAACAATCTATGGAAAAAACTGCTGAAACAGATGACTATATTGGATTCATCGTGGAAAGCCTGAATGTTATATTGTCCCATAAGGCCTTCTCTTTTGGGGGCAGCTGGTCCACCCAGATGACGGGGACAGCGATGGGGGCGCCAGATGCTGCAGTTTCACTAATTTGTTCTTGCCAGACTTTGGAAATAAATATATTTATTGTGTAAAACCCCCACCTGACACCTCCGTGCGGACCACCGGTACATGGATGATGTGTTTCTGGTGTGGGCTGGGACAGAAAGGGGTTAATGATTTCATTACATATATGAGCGAGGAGAATAAGGTTAATAAGAGATTTATTCACAATTTGGACAGAATAACTTAGATTTCTCAGATGTGAATAATAAAATAGAGGATGGTAGAATAATAACCAGCACCTATAAAAACCTGCAGCCACCAATATGTCCCTCCATTCTAATAATGCGCACCTGGAACATACTAACAGAGGCCGACCATACAGCCGGTATCTGAGGCTGAGAACAATGAATAGTAGAGAAGAAGGTTTCCTACAACAAGCGGATGACCTGACAGACGACTTATTACACAGAGGTTATCCGCCAACATTATTACACTGTGCTAGAGCGATGGAGGAACCCATGTGGGTCTAGTTACAAGATCCAGGAGGAAGAGCAGAAAGAAGGACGAGATAATAAAAGGTTTATTGTTACTTTTACACCTAATCCCAATATGAATGTAATAAAATCAGCGATAAACAGGAATTGGCATTTGTGAGGAGGTAAAGATTTAGCCGTAGCAGCAAAGAACAACCCTCGATTGCTTCTAGAAGAAGCGGTGACTTAGATGACTTATCGCTACAGGAAAGATTCCAGGAGAAGAACAATAAAGTCACCTGGTTACATGGAAGACGTCCAAGAGGCCATTTCCATTGTGGGGATTGCTCCTTCTGTCATCTCCATCTTACAGGAGAAATCTGAGGATCGGGGCGATGACGGTAGATAAACTAATCACGGGCCGCACAGAGCAAGCGCTTTATGTCATATACTGCCCAGGACAATTATTATATTGCCCCGACTATTAGACCGCGGCACATCAGGCTCAGAGAACATTTCCATTCAGTCACACAGGGAAAGGATCTGTGACATTAATGATATAAGAGAGGTCCATAATGCGGACCCCAATGTGCTGAGATCTGCAGGAATTGAGCCCGCTGATTATCCTGTACAAGGCGGTGACCAGAATAGATTACTACTAACAAGAGAAGCAGCATGGATTGTGGATTGTGATGCACAAGTTCCCCTTGGCCTCAGTGATACATTGAATATGTCTGTGTGGCTGTGATCTATGTTATATTTCTTTTAATTTTTTACATTAATCATTTCACTGTACTCATTGTAAATGTTTTGCACTTCTCAGTTAACCATTCCCTAACCCTTGTTAAGAGGAAGTGGTGTAACCCCCTGACAAGCACGGACCGGTAGAAGCGCTAAGCAACAGCGAAACGGCCGTAGTCTGTCAGGCTCTCTCATCTGTATAGCTCCCTGCTACCTGCACGCCGCACTCTAATATGATTTGATGTCACGTTTCACCATGGAATAAAATTGCAAAAAAGATCTGTGTTATGAATGAGTCACCGTAGGAGGCAAAAACAGAAATACTAGCTAAGTCCAGAAAACCAGAGAAGTTGGCAGCTATCGGATTGCAGACCCCTGAACCTAACAACAACAACTAGCAGTAGCCGTGGGGGGATCCTACGGTGCCCTAGACCCCTCGATCACAGACGGAGAACTACATAGCCTAAAGACAGAAAGGGAAATCTAAACTGCCCCAGAGCAGACCCCAAAGCAATAGGCAGCCCCCAAGATATAATGACGGTGAAGCAAGATGAAAAAACACCCACACAGATAGAAAGATAGGCTGAGCAAATTATGGGGCCCAAGCTAACTAAACAGGACAGAATAGAAAAGCTGCTGTCTGCAATCCGCCAAAACCCTCTCAAAAACAAGAGCCAACAGGCTGATAGGGAAAAAAGCCCTGAAGAGGCTAAGCTTCAAAAAGACTATATCAGTACTCAGGTATTTTCTGAAGACAGAGCAAAAAGGAATTCAGCTCACCAGCAGGGAAAGGCAGAAATCCAGAAAAACAAGGCAAAACAAAACCAAGACACAAATGCAAAATGTAGAGCAGAAAACTTAGCTTTTGAGGAGCAGGAATCAGACTGGTCTCCAAGAATCCCTCAGAGTAATCACCCGCAAGGCAGAAGGGCGTCGGCTGCCTTATATCTAGTCAGCAATTCTAGTCACCCAGTCATCATCATTCTGCTCAGGTGCTTTGTAATCAGCCTCACTACCTTACTTCACCAGAAGAGGGAGTTCATCAGACCTCAATGGTGAAGGGGAAAATGAACTCACAACAGATCTGGGTGACAATTCTTTCAATTCCTTATGATTACTCTTATATCTATACACAATGGTGATGAATGGAAGGCCGCATACAATACACCGGAGGTGCAGACTGAAAATTTGGTGATGCCATTCAGATTAAACAATGCTCCGGCAGTCTTTAAATATTTCATTTTTTTTCTCCACGATTGGTAGATTTGTGGTAGTTTACCTAGATGATATATTGAGTTACTCACGTCCTCTGCAGGAGCATCATGAGCATGTCAGACAGCTGGAATGGGAAAAACATTACCCAGCAATCCGTTTTTGACATTTTGAAGACCTCCATCATTGAAAAATGTCCTAGCACCAAGAAACATAAAAGAGAAGAAGGAAGATTTGCTAAAAATCGCCTGTCTCCCGAATAAACTCATTACATGCAATCTGAAAACTTGCTTATGTTGTGACTCGATCTGCCATGGTCTCTCTGAATTCACTTCTACCTGTGAAATTTTCCCGATCAAAACTCCCATGTCATGTTCCACCAGTTATGTTACACACGTGATTATATGCTCATACCAGAAATTATATGTGGGAAGGACGACCCAACCCCTCCACAAAAGGCTGAACTCACACCGCTCCAATACTCCATAGGGTTTTCTCCAACATGGGCTTTCACGTCACTGCACCATCAAACACAAGAAAGATTCCACACCACTGAGAATATTCCCCACAGAGGAGATTCCCCCACAGGGTCAGAATCGCATTGGACAACTACATCGGGAAGAAATCTTCTGGATTTATAAACGAAACCCCCTTACTCCAAATGGCCTCAGTGAGATTACAGATGTTACAGAGGCGCCTGCTGCACCAGCCTGGGATAAGTCAGATCATCGCCGGATCCCCGAACACCTCCTGTGACCCGGCTCCACCAGCGCTGCCGATCCCCCCCCGGGTTTACTGAATTTGGACTGTGGGACAGACCCCCATTTGACACATTAAATTTTGTCATATTTTCCTTCTGGGTGCGTCTAATAGTCCAGTGCGGCTTATAGCCCAAAAGATACAGTATATTTTTATTCATTCTTTTAGGTGACCTCACTTCATTCATAGGCACTTTTTAGTAACATAGTAACATAGTTATTAAGGTTGAAGGGAGACTTTAAGTCCATCTAGTTCAACCCATATCCTATCCCAACTTGCCCTAACATGTTGATTCGGAGGAAGGCAAAAAAAACCCCCATGTGGCAAACAGTAAGCTTCACATTGGGGAAAAAAAATCCTTCCCGACTCCACATTCGGCAATCAGACTACCTCCCTGGAACAACGCAATATTAAGGAAACTAGTGTATATCCCCTGTAATATTATACTTTTCAAGAAAGGCATCCAGTCCCTTCTTAAATTTTATTAGGGAATCACTCATTACAACATCATATGGCAGAGAGTTCCATAGTCTCACTGCTCTTACAGTAAAGAATCCACGTCTGTGAGTATGCTTAAACCTTCTTTCCTCCAGATGTAGAGGATGCCCCCTTGTCCCTGTCACAGGTCTAAGAGTAAAAAGATCATTAGAAAGGTCTTTGTACTGTCCCCGCATATATTTATACATTGTAATAAGATCACCCCTAAGCCTTCGATTTTCCAAACTAAATAACCCCAAGTGTGAGAACCTGTCTTGGTATTGCAGACCCCCCAGTTCCCTAATAACCTTGGTCGCTCTTCTCTGCACCCGCTCCAGTTCAGCTATGTCTTTCTTATACACCGGAGACCAGAACTGTACACAGTATTCTAAGTGGGGTCGCACTAGTGACTTCTATAGAGGTAAAATTATGTTCTCCTCATGAGCATCTATGCCTCTTTTAATGCATCCCATTATTTTATTTGCCTTTGCAGCAGCTGCCTGACACTGGCCGCTAAATGTGAGTTTGTCGTCCACCCATACACCCAGGTCTTTTTCAGTGACTGTTTTGCCCAGTGTTTTACAATTAAGCACATAATTATACATCTTGTTCGTTCTACCCAAGTGCATGACCTTACATTTATCCCCATTAAAGCTCATTTGCCATTTATCAGCCCAAGCTTCTAGTTTACATAAATCCTCCTGTAATATAAAATTGTCCTCCTCTGTATTGATTACCCTGCAGAGTTTAGTGTCATCTGCAAATATTGAAATTCTACTCTCTGTTCCCCCTACAAGGTCAATAATAAATATGTTAAAAAGAAACGGTCCCAAAACTGACCCCTGTGGTACCCCACTGCTAACCGTGACCCAGTCCGAGTTTGCTCCATTAATAACCACCCTTTGTTTCCTATCCCTGAGCCAGCTCTTAACCCACCTACACATATTTTACCCTATCCCCATTGTCCTCATTTTACTTTATGTATCAACCTTTTGTGTGGCACCGTATCAAAAGCTTTTGAAAAGTCCATGTACACCACGTCCACTGCATTCCCTTGGTCCAGTACAGAACTTACCTCTTCATAAAAGCTTATCAGATTAGTCTGACAGGAACAGTCCCTTGTAAACCCATGTTGATATTGGGTCATGAGGTTATTCTTCTCCAGATACTCCAGTATCTCCTATAATTTCCGAGTTCAGTTTTTGTCCCCTTTTTGAATATTGGCACCACATTTTTTATACACCAGTCCTGTGGTACAGACCCTGTTATTATGGAATCTTTAAAGATTAAAAATAGTGGTCTATCTATGACTGTGCTTAATTCCTGCAGTACTCGGGGGTGTATCTCATCCGGACCCGGGGATTTGTAAATTTTAGTGATTTTTAGATGCCGCCGTACTTCCTGCTGGGTTAAGCAGGTGACATTTAATGGAGAATTTTTATCCCTGATCATGTTATCTGTCATGGGATTTTCTTGTGTAAATACTGTTGAAAAAAGTCATTTAGCATATTGGCTTTTTCCTCATCCTCATCCACCATTTCACCCAGACTATTTTTAAGGGGACCAACACTGTCATTTTTTAGCTTCTTACTATTTATGTAGTTAAAGAATATTTTGGGACTATTATTACTTTCTCTGGCAATGAGTCTCTCTGTCTCAATCTTTGCTGTCTTGATTTGCTTTTTACAGAATTTATTTAATTCTCTGTATTTATTTAATGCCTCATCACTACCTACTTGCTGTAATTCTCTAAATGCTTTATTTTTATCTCTTATTGCGCCCCTTACAGTTCTATTTAGCCATAGTGGTTTCCTCCTATTTCTAATATAAGTTATCATTTTTTTAGGTGACCTCACTTCATTCATAGGCGCTTTATAATATAATTATTGTATGTAAGTGTGTTCTGTTTTTTCATGAACTATAATTTATCTTTGTGTGACGGACTTTCTCATGAACTGTGACATCTTGTGCTTTGTTGGCTTTTTTCATTCCAAAGACATACTGATAGGGAATTTAGATTGTGAGCCCCATCGGGGACAGCGATGATAATGTGTGCAACCTGTAAAGCGCTGCAGAATATGTTGGCGCTATATAAATAAAAAGATTATTATTATCATAAAGACTGCATATAAAACGTTCCAGGCTTGACATGTTTATCCGCTATCAGGCTTCGTCCTGAGGAAGACGTCCTGTGTGACTGTGAAACGTGTTGAATTTGAAAACCTATTTGAATAAACGTTTTTAGTGAAAATCTCCATCTCCAATCGTCTCCATCAGCAGCGCAGGTACAGACACATTATACCCGGATCAGCTCTTCTGCTCGGTCTTTGGCCCCGGGTCCTGCAGCAGCTGATTTATGCATTGAGCATGGTGTAAAGGTGCCACTCCATCAGGTGAGAGTAATATTCCCCTACTCTCATTACATCTGGTTATCAGGTAAGACCCTATTTTTCGCTTGTTTGTTCCTCAGTTTCTCGACTACAAGAAATCTCTGTAACGCTTTCAGGTTACTTGGCTAAAACTAAAGAAGGGACTGCTGGGACCGTAACGGGGTCCATCTGACACCCCAATGCAGAAGCCAAATGTCCTGAGGACTGGACCTGCTGGACCACAAATTGTCATTTATCCAGGTTGCCAAATAAATAGTTGTCATGTAGAACCTGGAGACCCTGTCTGACATGCTGAGCATGCTCCTCCAGAGGACGGGAGTAACTCACTATATCATCCAGGAAAATTACCACAAATCTACCAATCAGTGAGAAAAAATATAATTACTGACATTGTCACAGACTGCCGGAGCATTGGTTACCCCAAATGGCGGCATCAGGTTGGGTTTTCTTACAACAAATATTGGATTTATGTTGGGGCCCCCTGTCCCTGACAGCCGGTGTCGTTTCCCCTACAGAGGCTAATCCACAAGGGCACTGAGGTGCGAGACTCGGGCGAGTTTCTCCCAAGTGTGACCCCGGCCTCAGCCGGACTCTGGAAGGGGGGAAATAACCGAGATTTGGACATTTTAGCTCCTGGTGTGGAGTCGATAGCACAATCATATGCCGCCATGTAGTAGACGGACGGTAACTGGGGATAATCCCTCATGTGTGGGGTCTATTTCCCTCCAGAGAAATCACACGTTACATTCCACACATAACACTGCGACACATGCAGCTGATTATCGGGAGCGCTCCAGCACACTGAGTCCTGCACACACTGAGGCCCCTGATCATGTGACCCCTGACTCCTCCCCTCCTGTGACCTCATCACAGGTCCTGTGCGCACAGAGCAGTCATATATGTGGCGGACACTCCTGGATCTTCTGCTTTCTGGGCCGGTTCCTCCTGTGAGTCCTATTAACCCTTTCGCTCCCTGTTTACTCCTTTCTGACCAGGACAATATCTGAATTCGGATAGTGTGACAGGAATTTAAGCAATTTGGAAGAAAAAAATGACAATTTTACTTTTTTTCCTCACAAAAATGTGACTTTAGCCCCAAAATTGGCCGCGTAACAAATCCTTATTTTCCCCACTGTAGTTTGTAGACTCCATATACAGATCCCTTAAGTGCGAAAAGAGCTGAATTCCCCACTTAAGTTATTGCATTTTGGAAATTGCCCCCACTGGGAATTTATCTACAGGTAAAGGCACAATTGTGTCTCCATGGGGGTTGTGCTCACAGCCCAACATCGTGTGGGCCTCCAAAGAAATGCCACCCCACACCATTACTGACCCACTGCCAAACCGGTCATGCTGAAGGATGTTGCAGGCAGCAGATCGCTCTCCACGGCGTCTCCAGACTCTGTCACGGCTGTCACATGTGCTCAGTGTGAACCTGCTTTCATCTGTGAAGAGCACAGGGCGCCAGTGGTGAATTTGCCAATCCTGGTGATCTGTGACAAATGCCAAGTGTCCTGTACGGTGTTGGGCTGTGAGCACAACCCCCATCTGTGGACGTCCTCATGGAGTCAGTTTCTAACCATTTGTGCAGACACATGAACATTTGTGGCCTGTTGGAGGTCATTTTGCAGGTCTCTGGCAGTGCTCCTCCTGTTCCTCCTTGCACAAAGGTGGAGGTAGCGGTCCTGCTGCTGGGTTGTTGCCCTCCTATGGCCCCCTCCACAACTCCTGGTGTACTGGCCTGTCTCCTGTTAGTGCCTCCAGCCTCTGGACACTACACTGACAAACACAGCAAACGTTCTTGCCACAGCTCGCATTGATGTGCCATCCTGGATGAGCTGCACTACCTGAGCCACTTGTGTGGGTTGTAGAGGCCGTCTCATGCTACCACGAGTGTGAAAGCACAACCAACATTCAAAAGTGACCAAAACATCAGCCAGAAGCATTGGTACTGAGATGTGGTCTGTGGTCCCCACCTGCAGAACCACTCCTTTATTGAGGGTGTCTTGATAATTGCCAATAATTTCCATCTGTTGTCTATTCCATTTGCACAACAGCATGTGAAATTGATTGTCAATCAGTGCTGCTTCCTAAGTGGACAGTTTGATTTCACAGAAGTTTGATTTACTTGGAGTTATATTCTGTTGTTTAAGTGTTCCCGTTATTTTTTTGAACAGTGTATATAGATAGAGAGAGAGATCTTTTTTCTTTACGTTGGAGGGTCCAATTCCAGCTATTGCTGTGGGATCTGTGATTTCTATCTACTCCACTGTGTACAGGATAATAGAGTATAATAAAGTAGTTATGGACGTGACGTAACTAACATTGTGCAGTGACTCTGCTTTCCATATAGTGATGGATGTTTCTTGTTACTGAAACTGTGATATTTTTCCACTTTAAACCTTTTTTAAACCCCTCTGATCAGTGCGATCATACAACATACAAGCCTCTGATGGCTCCGGTGATGCCCTGTACTACTGTAGTGCCGTGTATCATCACTGCCTGTCAGTGTAATACTAACGGCCCCATACACATGAGATCAGAGTTGGCTGATCGGTCATTTGGCAGACGGCGATCTCTCCCGACTCCCCCATACACACAAATATTCCAGCTTTCCTGTGGTCTGTATGAGAGAGTCGTCTCCAGACTCCTCTAGAGGAGGATTATCTACAGGAAGAACAAACGGATTATCCTCTGAAATTCAGGATGTCAGATCCTTCTCTGCCCTGACATCATCTGTCGGGAGGCCCCCAAATACATTATATGGTCGGCCAAACCCCCCGAAATCAGTGCTTTCATGGAACTTTAGTCTAATGTGTATGGGGGCGTTATAAGGTAACTTATTGGACGCTGCCTCTGGCCCGGCCTAATAGACCTTCATACATTGCAGCCCAGACCCCATTATTAGGCATGTAAGTATCGGAGTAACTAGGCCGCCCCATACTATCGAGTACTTGGAGGCGGGGGTCATTCAGCCAAACTCTGTCACACCTTCTTAGATGCCATGTTTGCTTTTCAGGGTTTTTGTTGAAGCCTCATCTGTGCCGTCCCTCCGGTGTACATCTATGTTCTGGGGCACAAAATATTCATTTCTTTTTAATAAATGTTTAACATATTAAAAATTATAAATTGTGTCTTCTGCTTTTTGCTTATTTTTTCTTCTTACAAGAATTGTTGGATCCAATTTTCTTTAGAAACATTTTAATATCGGCTTTTTCTGGAGTTTTTCTTGTAATATAGGAAAGTCTAAGGCCAGAAATAAACCCCATAAATCACTGTACATGGAGACTTTGGGACCAGATCATTTCTGTCCGTGTTTATTGTGGAAACAAAAAATCTTTTCTAAAAGCCTCAAACTTCTGTGTGTGACTCAGAGCTGAGATCTAACGTGATAGAAGATTCGAGTGCGGGGAAGACGGGAAACATTCATATAGACGGCCGGTGGGGATGGAGGCAGTGACCGACTCTGGACAAATATGTTTCTAGAGCCGTAGTAGAAGATGAAGAAGTCGTCCTCATCATGATGTAGTTATTTCTCATGTCAATGTAAGGGGGTGAAGCACCGAAGTAGCCGAGGGGGAGTTGCCTTCCTAGCTCCGTGCCCAGAACCATCGAGCAGGGCATTAGGTTCCCCGGGGGATGCTTTAGGGGACTGCGCGAGTACCAGGAACAGGAAGAGGGCATGACGGAGAGTGGGAGAATTGGGCGCGCTTTCAGCAGAGCAGTGCATGGATGGGAGCAGAGAGGACGCTGACAGAGGAGAGGACAGGAGACAGGCGCAGCGACTGAACACTGAGGGACCGCAGACACAGGTGCTGAGCACTGAGTACGAGAAGCCTGTCCCTACACCTCTTGGAGGGCTGGTCGCTCACCTCCTGTTAGAGACTATCTCACACCGACAGACTGGATGCACTGACAAGACGCTCCCCTGCAGTGAGGCGCTGCTTCATCCTGAGACGCTTCCCTGTGACCGAGGAACATACGATAACGTGACACTGACCTGCCAAGAGAGACTGTCGCAGGCAGAGCCCCTGACCCTGTTGAGGGAACGCCGCTGCCGCAGCAGAGGGAGGAACCTTGCATACAGGGGGATACCGCCATCCGCATACCCCTTGCGCTCTCACGTTAACCCCCCATACGCCAGTTGGACTATAACTAGGACCCCAGAGACAGACGACATCAAGCACCCCTGGTGCCTGGGTGCCTACGTGGGAGAAGAGTGATCTCTACAAGCAATATCTCCAGGAACTGATAAGTTTCATCCCCATAAGAGAATAACTGTCTGTTGTTTTACACTTCTGTTATTTCTTCAGTCTCTGATATCACCTGTTACAGCATTTTCTCTGTTACATTATATGTTCACCAGATATTCTCCCTGTAAATAAACCTCCCCTTTTACTGTGGGTCTGCCTGCTCTGTGGTGACGTATATTCCTCCTGCACGTTATTACATCACGTGTAATGAATATCTCCTGCAGTATTGCTAATGCCGATTCCAGTGTCAGTAACGAGACGAGAATTAGCGTTATGGAAGATGAGTCTATGAGGAACGTGTTCAGCTGCCGACTCCGAGGAGGAAACTGCTTGTTGTCTGTGGCCTAAATATATAGGTTTTATTAGTAGATGTCAGGGAAGAAAACTAAACCCTGTAAGATAATAAATCTCCTCATATGTTTCCCTTATTATCTCCAGTAATTGTATTATTACACAGGATTCTTATGATGTTACATCCGATCATCTTCTTCTCATTCAGGTCTCTACAATATCGGATCCTCTCAGTGAAGATCTTCTACAAAAGAGAATTTTCCTGATTTACCCATCAAGGATGGATATGGACAGAGACAAGATGGCGGAGAGGATATTACACCTCACCCTAGAGATCCTCTTCCGTCTCACTGGAGAGGTGAGAGATTCTGATGACGTCACATTACATCATTCTTATCTATGGGAATAACAGATGGAGAGAACTGGAGAGGTGAGGACTCTGGAAATGTCTGTAGTGAGATTTATTAACGTATCTCTCCATAACCAGGATTACACAGTGGTGAAGAAGACCTCTAGTGATCGCTGTCAGGACCCTGTGTCTGAGGGATGGGGAAGACCCCTGAGCCCAATCACGGGGCCTCCACCTCTCCCCCTGATCCATGAGGACGTCAATGACCAGAAGATCCTAGAACTCACCTACAAGATGATGGAGCTGCTGACTGGAGAGGTGACACTGCTGGGAATGCTGGGACATTATACAGTAACACTAGGAAGGGATCGGGGGGATGATGGTATCATTGTATGTGTCAGGTTCCTATAAGGTGTCAGGATGTCGCTGTCTATTTCTCCATGGAGGAGTGGGAGTATTTAGAAGGACACAAAGATCTGTACAAGAACGTCATAATGGAGGTTCCCCAGCCGCTCACATCACCAGGTAATAGACAGGACTAAATACACACGGCCTATAATTATCTGTATGTAGAGAATGAATTCAGTCCTGTATGTGTTTCCTCCAGATCTATCCAGTAAGAGGACAACACCAGAGAGATGTCCCCGTCCTCTTCTTCCACAGGACTGTAACCAAGAAGATCCCAGTGCTCCTCAGGATCATCAGGTAGATGGAGAGAAGGTGTCAGGAGATCTCCCCTATGATGTGTAGACGGCTGTGAAGGTCTTGTGCTCAGTCTTGTTTTATCCACCAGTATTATATGTTTTATACTTGTGTAATGAGAACGGTGGAGATGGCAGGATTAGAGCTGATCATAGATGGGACTTCTCCATCTGTCGGTGACTTTTACAATATTTGTTTCAGGGTGAAGATCTGACCCATATTAATACTACAGAGACATATGTGAGGGGTGATGAGCGGTGTAAAGAGGAGATTCCCACATATGACTACCCAGGTGAGTAGTAACCACTGAATGCAGAGAAGTCACAGATTATTCTCGGTCACCGGCTGTATCTGCTTTATCGGTGGTGTAGTCCGGCCGTATTATCATGATCACCATTTTGCCTCTAGACCACAACATTCTCCTCCACCCAAAACTGTTCAAATGACTTTGGGCATTGAAAGCTCTTTTCTATAGAACTTACAACCTGGAGTATCCACCTACCCCCTGGGATTAGGAGACGCTGACCGTTACCTGCCCAGATCTGTAACTATAAAGCCAAATGACAGCGTACGTAGAATGTGCTGACAGGTTAGGATATCACTTAAAGAAAAATATTATGATGGGTCTGTAAGAGAAAGCGGAGGGTAATGATGCTGTTGGCTTCCTAGATCCCTGAGATCTTATCGGATGACTCTTCTCTCCCTTCTGTGCTGCTGAATGTCTCATGGTCCCTACAAGACCAGGTCCAGTCTTTCTGGCCAAACTTCCCTTTTATGAGCGACAACAGTAAATGTGCAGTGAGGCCAAGTGTGAATTTCTGTACAATAAGAGCAGAGTTTCCCTTTATCCTGACTTTTCAATTTGTGTTAAAACTACCGTATTTTTCGGACTATAAGATGCACTGTTTTCCTTCAAAAATGTGGAGGAAAATGGGGGGTGTCTTATTGTTTGGATGTACCGGCTCTGGCTGTGGAGGGGAGGTGGGGGAACAGCATCGGCGGAGCAGCGGGTCACAGGAGGCTAGAGCCGGTGGCTGCGGCTAACTCCTGTTCCCGCTGGTAAAGAGAAATGAATATTCAATGCATTCCACGCCCATGGGCTTGGAGGGCAATGAATATTCATTTCTCTTTAATAATAGAATCTTGATATGATTAGCCCCCAACCCCAGTCCTGGTATGCATGACACCATCCTTATAATTGGCCCACATGCCCATCCCAATACTGGTATACATGGCCCCATCAGAAAACATTAAAAATCAAACCTTTACACTTATGGAGCGCCCTCACTCACCAGGGCCGTGGGGTACTCGGTACCGGGCCGGTTCATCTTTTCAACGGGGGGTCGTCACGGCAGCAGTGACCCGGTCCGTGGCCCTGGGGCTCTATTACAAAGGGGGGTTGTTTCAGTGTGCTTATGGTGGTGAAAGTTTATAAGTGATTTGTGACGCCACCTGTGGTGTTCGGCAAAAGAGATGTAAGCCGACACTGCAGACAGATCCTCTGGGACAGATAGTGTGGTGCAGCAATGATGTTATAGCCCTCCACAGGCAGGGCTGTAGTCCCAGGGCAGTGTGAGTGAAGTGACACTTAGATGGTGTAGTGTCAGGCGCAAGAGATGTAGTCGTGCTGGGCAGGTTGGCGCAGGAATAAGTGGAGGACACCAGGCATGCAGTTCCAAAGCTTTACTCACAGTCTGTTCCAGGTACAGGTGCCCGCATCCGTGCCGTGTCCTCCGGGTCAGGAGCTCAGCCAACATCCAGGCAAGATGAAGTACTCCCTTCCAACACTCCACCAACATATGTGCCTTTTCTGAACGTCTCCTCTTATAGCGCCTAAGAATGAAGTACTCCTAGTACCGAGTTACACTGGAGTTCCTCCTGTCAAATGTTCCTATGAACTCTACTTGTACTGCAGACAGCTGTAGCCTGTTTCGGGGACTCCTTGCTGAGTCCCGGCTCACTAATATGTTGCTGTTGTGCCCCCAAGTCTTGTGTGGGAATAAAGTGGTCACTACTTCTATTCCTCCTGTGTCTGCTGCAGGACCATTAGTATCCGTAAAACCTCGGTGACCGGACCCCGGCCTTGCGCTTAGAACTTGAAAAGGGTTCTCCTCTAACCCTGGTCCTTGTTCTCTTATTCTCCTCACGTTCCGTGCTAATCCTTCTTCCCAATGGAGAATCAAGCTTCCTTTCTCTCTCTCTTTCCTGTGCCAGCAGACCCAGATCACTGTGGCCTGCTGCAGCACTTCCTTCTTCCATCCCTCTCCTGGGGATCTTCTCTGTCTCACACTCCGTCCGTCTACATCCTCACTCTCTGACTGAGTGCAAGGACTGACTGCCTGAACTCAACTCTTCCTGCTCTTTTAGGTGAACTAAATTCCATCCACCTCCCAGCACGTTTCGTGTTCCAAGCAGGGAGCCACCAAGGGGTGCTGTGCTACACTCCAAGCAGGGAGCCTCCGAAGGTGCTTTGCTACACTACTTTGTGGTGTGGGGTGCAGGTGTTGGAGCGTGGTCAGGTGTCTCCACCTTACCTGGATGGTGGGGTACCACACCTCAGGGGAGGTAAGTACCTCTGTGGCGACTGAACCCTCAGGGGCGCCACACTTACCTACCCCGCACTCCCTCGCAGCGTCCTGCTCCGTTTCCAGCAACTGCTATATGCTTGTAAGCAGCGCATGGCAGGGACGTCATGCGCTGCTCACAAGCAGAGCACAGTTGCCAGGACTGTGCACGCAAAGGGCAGTGAGTATTCATTTCTCTTCAGTAGCACACAGTGTCAGCCTCCGGCTTCCTGCTGCTACCGGCAGTCACATGTGCCGCTACTTAAGATAAAAGAATATTCATGAATTCTCACTGTTCTCAGCGCTTCTTACAAGCATACAGCAGTTGCTGGCACCGGAGCAGTACGTTGTAAGGGAGCGCCGGGTAGGTAAGTGTAATGGTTTGTTTTTTAATGTTTTGTGATGGGGCCATGTATACCAGGATAGGAATGGGGGTGGGGGCCACTTATAAGGATGGGGCCCTGCATACCAGGACGAGCTGGGGCCCTGCATACCAGGTGAGATGGGGCCCTGCATACCAGGACGAGATGGGGCCCTGCATACCAGGACGAGATGGGGCCCTGCATACCAGGACGAGATGGGGCCACGTATACCAGGATGAGATGGGGCCCTGCATACCAGGATAAGGATGGGACCAGGCATACCAGGATAGGGATGGCACCATGCATACTAGGACGAGATGGGGGCCCTGTATATCAGGACGACATGCGGCTCTGCATGCCAGGACGAGATAAGGCGGCATGCATACTAGGATGAGATGGGGGCCCTGTATACCAGGATAGGGATGAGGGGGCAATGTGTATCAGAATGGGGGTGAGGGGACCATATATACCAGGATAAGGGATATTAAGTACAGAATTGACCACATTTTTTGCTTCAATTTTTTTCCTAATTTCTTCCTCTAAATCCTAGGTGCGTCTTATAGTCCAAAAAATACGGTAACTTCAAGGAGGATTGTGATAAACTACAGGACAAACATTACACTGTGCCATGATATATCTCTAAGCTGTGCGTGGCTGATGGCTGTAATATACATTTATTCCCGCCTGCAGGACATGTGTTGGCTCCAGCCCTGGTTTCATAGATTTACTAAACGTCATGAATTCCATTATATTTTCCATCCTGAGGAATTCAGATTACTGCACAATCTCTCCTGAAATGGGGGCGCTAATACTTTCTCTACTCTTCTGCTCAGGATTCATAGTGGCTCCAATGGTCCACCATAAATGAGGGCAACTCCGGTTTAGTGTTCTCCCCTCGTACAGACGTTGTTGGGGATGTAACATATTTTTTATTCTATGTCATTTTTTTTAACCTGTTCCTTCTGTATGATAGTTTGATTGTGGTGGGATCGGCCTTCCTGCCTAATGTGAGTCTGTAACTCCCTGATAGTCTTGAAAAAAGCTCTCCATTGCCTCTTCTAAATGTCTAAGATCTAAATTTAAAGTGCCCCTGTCAGCAGGATTGTGCTCAGTAACCTACAGACACTGTCAGGTCAGCACCGTTACACTGATTACAATGATACCTGGTGAAGAAATTCGTCTTGTGGTTGTTGTTTAATCTTTATTTGTATTTTTCAGTTAATGAGACTCTTGTGCTCTGGGGTGGGGCTGTGGGCAGCCTGTGGGCGTGGCTTTATGTGGTGCTTACATATTACATGTTCATCTCCAAAAAATAAAGAAAAGAGCAGCACGAAAAGACCATAGTCCTGTTTCTTGCCTGCATTTATCCTGCCCTCACGAACCTTGTCCATGTATGCTTTTCTGAAATAAATGACAGGTTTTTTTTATGATCCTGTAAACGGAGTGTGCTGCTTTTTTCCTTATTTTTTGGATTGTCTCATGTGTGCTTCTTCAAGCAAGCACCTTTACTACCGTGCTTTCACCCTGCAAAGTGTTGCTGATTCAGAGTCCACCCACTCCACCAGTAAGTAGACTGTTTCTTATTGCCATTCTATTTTTTTCTTTTTGATTTACATATTTATCTGTATTGGCTTATGACAGGTCGCTGACCCCTCACTGACCTGCCCCCACTATTACATAATACATATAATAGCATTGATATTATTGTTGATAATGCCTATAATACTGTGGCTATTATGAGGCTTAGAAAAATTTTTTTACAAATGACACTGGCGGCGCCTGTCCAGTAGCCTCTATCGCTTACTTATAGATCCTACTGCGCAAGTGCCGCCATCGCCAGTGACATTTTTCTGGATGTTATTTTTATGCAAAATAGGGGGCAGGTCACTGAAGGATCAGTGTCATAAGCCAATACAGATGAATATTTACACAGAGCAACACATAAGGCCTCGCCCACAGCCCAACTCACAGTCACTCCCACAACCCACCCCGAAGCATGAGAATCTCATTAACTGAAAACTACAAATACAGATTAAACAATAACCATCCCCCAGATGCCCAGAAAAGGCACATCTAATAGATGCGCCAATTCTGATGCTTTGCCCGGCTCTTCCCACTTGCCCTGTAGCGGTGGCAAGTGGGGTTCATATTTGTGGGGTTGATGTCACCCTTGTAATGTCAGGTGACATCAAACCCGTGCCGTCAAACCTCCCGACTGCTACACTCAGAAACCCCTCTAATCTTATTAATATTCCCTGCATGCCATCTGCCTCTCTTAATTGTGCACTTTGGAATTCTCGCTCAGTGTGTAACAAACTCTCCTTCATTCATGACTTTTTCCTTTCTAATTCTCTTAACCTCCTGGCTCTTACTGAAACCTGGATCCAGCAGTCAGACACTACCGCTGCTGCTGCTCTTTCATACGGGGGGCTTCACTTCTCTCATACCCCAAGATCAGACAATAGAGCTGGTGGAGGCGTTGGTCTGCTCCTATCACCAAAATGTACCTTTCAGGTTATCCCTCAAGTACCCTCACTTGTCTTCCCTTCTTTTGAGGTCCATGCCGTCAGACTCTACACCCCCTTCTCCATGCGAGTGGCGGTGGTGTATCGTCCTCCCGGCCCCTCCCATCAGTTCCTGGATCATTTTGCCACTTGGCTTCCACATTTTCTCTCCTGTAACATCCCTACCCTCATCATGGGTGATTTCAACATCCCCATTGCTCTTCCCCTCTCACCATCTGCTACTCACCTTTTATCTCTAACCTCATCATTTGGCCTTTCGCAGCTTGCTAATTCTCCAACGCATGAAGACGGAAACTCCCTCGACTTGGTCTTCTCTCGGCTTTGTGCAGTGGATGATTTTGCAAACTCCCCTCTCCCGCTCTCTGACCACAATCTTCTTTCATTCTCTATCAAGAACTGCCATGCTGCTCAGGTCACCCCCACTGTCCATACTTATAGAAACATACAGTCCATTAACACCCAGAAACTTATGAAGAACTTGCAGTCTTCATTGGCCCCTATCTCCTCCCTCTCCTGTCCTGATTCTGCATTGAAGCATTACAATGAAACACTTCAAAGTGCCCTGGATGAATTTGCACCCCCTATAAATAGAACACCACAACGCAGACGGCGACAACCCTGGCACACGGTGCAAACACGTTTCCTGCAGCGGTGCTCCAGGTGCGCCGAACGTCTGTGGAGAAAATCCAATCTACACGAAGATTTCATCCATTTTAAGTTTATGCTTCGAACATACAACACTGCCCTTCACCTCTCCAAACAAACCTATTTCAACACCCTCATCACCTCACTGTCCAATAACCCGAAACGTCTCTTTGACACTTTTCATTCTCTACTCAATCCAAGAGTACAGGCCCCAACCACGGAGCTCCGAGCTGACGATCTGGCCAATTACTTCAAAGAAAAAATTGACCAGATCCGACAGGAAATTATCTACCAATCACCTCATACCATGCACTGTCCTCCCTCCCCCACTGCATCAAACTCACTCTCTGATTTTGAACCAGTCACAGAAGAAGAAGTAAGCAGGCTCCTTGCATCTTCTCGCCCAACTACTTGCACCAGTGACCCATTTCCGTCACAGCTCCTTCAGTCCCTTTCCCCTGCTGTCACCCCTCACCTAACTAAAATATTTAACCTCTCTCTCTCTTCTGGTATTTTTCCCTTCTCATTTAAGCATGCCATCATACATCCACTACTTAAAAAACCATCCCTCGACCAAAACTGTGCCGCTAACTATAGACCTGTCTCTAATCTTCCCTTCATCTCTAAACTCCTGGAACGCCTGGTCCACTCCCGTCTTATCCGCTATCTCTCAGAAAACTCTGTTCTCGACCCTCTCCAATCCGGTTTCCGCTCTTTACACTCCACTGAAACTGCCCTCACTAAAGTCTCTAATGATCTGCTAACAGCTAAATCAAATGGTCACTACTCCATGCTAATTCTCTTGGATCTCTCTTCAGCATTCGACACTGTGGATCATCAGCTCCTCCTCACTATGCTCCGTTCCATTGGCCTCAAGGATACCGTTCTCTCCTGGTTCTCCTCCTATCTCTCCGACCGCTCCTTTACTGTATCTTTTGCCGGTTCCTCCTCCTCTCATCTTCCCCTTACTGTTGGGGTCCCCCAAGGATCGGTTCTAGGTCCCCTCCTCTTCTCCTTGTACACTGCCCCTATTGGTCAAACAATCAGTAGATTTGATTTCCAGTACCATCTCTATGCTGACGACACCCAATTATACGCTTCTTCTCCTGACATCACGCCAGCCTTTCTAGAAAACACCGGCGATTGTCTAAACGCTGTGTCTAATATCATGTCCTCACTATATCTGAAACTGAACCTGTCAAAGACTGAACTCCTGGTGTTTCCTCCCTCTACTAATGTACCTATACCCGACATTGCCATTTCTGTGTGTGGTTCCACTATTACTCCCCAGCAACAAGCCCGCTGTCTTGGGGTCATACTTGATTCCGAGCTTTCCTTTGCCCCCCACATTCGATCACTGGCTCGCTCTTGTCATCTGCACCTCAAAAACATTTCTAGAATTCGACCTTTTCTTACCTTTGACTCTGCAAAAACTCTTACTGTTTCTCTTATTCATTCTCGTCTCGACTATTGTAACTCTCTTCTAATCGGTCTCCCTCTTACCAAACTCTCCCCCCTCCAATCTGTCTTGAATGCTGCAGCCAGGATCATATTCCTCACCAATCGTTACACCGATGCCTCTACCTTGTGCCAGTCATTACACTGGCTACCCATCCACTCCAGAATTCAGTATAAACTTATTACCTCACTCACAAAGCCCTCCATGGCTCAGCACCACCCTACATCTCCTCCCTTGTTTCAGTATACCACCCTACCCGCGCCCTCCGTTCTGCTGATGACCTGAGATTAGCATCCTCAATAGTCAGAACCTCCCACTCCCGTCTCCAAGACTTTACACGTGCCGCGCCAATTCTTTGGAATGCACTTCCCAGGTCAATACGATTAGTCCCCAATCCCCACAATTTTAAGCGTGTCCTGAAAACGCATTTATTCAGACTGGCCTACCACCCCAACACATTAACCTAATCTATCCCTGTGTGGCAGAGCCAAAAGTTTTACCATAACCAGGTTCCCCGCATCATGTTCCCACATGCTTTATGCCTCCATTAGCCCTCTGTGTCTGTACTGTTACACACTTAACATTATGACTGGTCCATACAATCAGGGCAACTGTTACCACCCACCTTTCGTGTCTCCCTCTTTCCTCATAGACTGTAAGCTTGCGAGCAGGGCCCTCTTTCCTCTTGGTATTTGTTATAATCTACTGTATGTGATTATTGTTATGCTGTAATGTCTATTGTCTGTACAAATCCCCTCTGAAATGTAAAGTGCTGCGGAATATGTCGGCGCTATAAAAATAAAATTTATTATTATTATTATTAAGCCCACGGCTTAGTAATGGAAAGGTGTCTATCCATTCCTAAGCCCATAGCTACATGGTAAATAAAGACACAGCCAAAATAAAGTCTTTTATTAGAAATAAAACAAAACGGTTTTTCTTTTTTAATTAAAAATAACAAACACAGTTATACTCACCTAACGCCTATTTCCACCGAAGACCTCGTTCTCCTGTAATAAAAATAAAAAACAACAATATACCATACTTGTCTCTCGTTCTGTCCCACGCCGTAATCCAGGTCTGGGGGATAATTAGTTTTCAACCTGGACGGTGCCAAGATGCGACCGTCCAGGCTGAGAGCCACTGGTGAATGAGCTGCTGCATGGACCTCAGGACCATGGGAAAAAGTCAGTGATGAGGTCACCACAGTTCAAGCTAAGTGACTTCACAGCAGATCACCGTGAGAATTCTCTGTTAGCTTTAAATAAAAAACAAAAACTGTGTTTTGTTTTATTTCTAATAAAAGACTTTATTCTGGCTTTGTCTTTATTCACCATATAACTATAATATTAGCAATGGATAGGTGTCTTATAGACACCTCTCCATAACTATGTCGTGGGCTTGATGTCACCTGACAATACAAGGGTGACATAAACCCCACAAATATGAACCCCACTCTCCACCACTACAGGGCAATTGGGAAGAGCCGGGCAAAGTGCCAGAATTGGCGCAACTAATAGATATGCCTTTTCTGGGCAGTTGTGGGCTGCTATTTTTAGGCTGGGGGTCAATATCCATGGCCCCTTACTAGCATGAGAATGCCAGCCCCCAGTTGTCAGCTTTAGCAAGGCTGTTTATCAAAAATGATGAGGACCCCAAGCTGTTTTTTTTAAATTATTTCTTTAAATAATAAAAAAAACAGTGTGGAGACCCCTCTATTCTTGATAACCAGCCTTGCTGAAGCTGACAGATGAGGATTGCAGCCCCAAGTTGTGAGTTTTCCAGACTGGTTATAGAAAATACAGGGGAACCCATGCCGTTTTTTTCATTCATTTATTTAGTTATAGTGCAGGCAGTGGGTGAGGAATACTCCCATCATCCGCTCCTGCTGTCACTGTTCTTAGCAGCAGCAGGTGTAGGTTGATGGGAGTAATAGTCCCAAAAGCCCCCACCTGCTGTCATCATTCTGACTTTAATATAACTCTCATCATTCTCCCCGCCGGCAGAGCAGAGGAGAATGATGAGAGCGTCTTCAGCACCCGCCGCCGGGGAACAGCGCGTACTGTAGCGCTTCTTCCCTGCCGGCCGTCCTTGTGGTACTGATGCTGCAAACGAGCGGCACACGGGTGTCACACATGTGCCACAAGTATTACACACATGGACATCTCCGGTACCAGAAATATCAGGACGTGTGAAACCGGCCTTATACACAGTTCTCTTTAAATGCCTAATATTTCTTCTTGAAACTCATCTGTCAGAAAATATTGGAGCTTACGATAGTATAGATTGTGAAGTCTCCGAGCCCCATACTCTAATTAAACCAGAGAGGTTTCACCACTAGCTACTCATTTATTACTGATGAAGACTGTGGAGTTAGATCATTTCAGTAGTTCCTAATCAGGCCCCATTATTAATATCTGACGTGTGTCACTTTATGTGGTGGTAAGTTTGGAATTCTTCACAAAGGATAATAGGAAACAAATGGATCTTACAAATTATTTTCCAGCTTTGCACTATACCCTACATACGGTTGTACACTACTGTCTGGGCACATGGCAGTGTTCAGAAGGGAAGGAGCGCCATTTAGCTATTTGAATGCAGATCTTGCTGGAATAGTTTGCAGACACAATGTATTGGGAGCACTGTTCATGGTCACCTGGCAACTCAAAAGATGTCCACCATGAACATGCTTGGCTCTATCTTCTCTGCTTGCCATATCCCAAGGATTGCCTTGCTCATCGCCCTTTAACACCCTCACATGGAATCTGGACTTACACAGGGACCCCTAGGCTTGGACCATGGTGTTACCTGCTATTCTGTGGTATTAGATGGCAAGGAGAATAGTCAGGTAGCTAGATCAGAACCAGAAGGACAGAATACAGAATCAGAAGACACAAGAGTAGTCAGGAAACGGGCCACGGTCACAACAGGACACAAATACACAAGCCGCAAGCTGAGCACAGAGGAATGAACCAGAGGAGAACAGCGCTGTATCTGGCAGATTCCGGCCATGTGCTTTGAGCTTTAGTAGGGTGTGGTACTTTCCAATTGGCTGAAGTAGGGAGCAGATTACTCCAGCTGGACAGAAGGAACAGATCCCAGATGAGATTGGACACACCATATGCAGAAGCCCTAATATAACTAAATGACAGAAAACCAGAATAGTAGAAATCCCCATAAAGTGATTCCATTTTATAAATTAATTCACTGAGGGTTATAATCCTTAGGAGGAGTGAATATTTTGACTCCACAGCCACTTTCTGGGAATTAACACGCAGTGGATGCTGGAGAGTGAAAATTACACATTTGCCATTTTATTACCCAGCACATAGTGCCCAGATTGTGCTCCAGGAGACACACACCGCAAATTAAGTGGATTCTTCTCACTATAATATTGCTAAATACAGGTGTAACACCCCTTTATGGCTACCACTGTACCCTGGGTGTTATGGGGGTCTCACCTCTTTTGTACGCAGTGCCTCCACCCGAATCTTGATTGGAGCTCTGTCTCTGGGCTGCAGAAGGACAGTTATCTTCTGCCAGGGGCTGATTCGGGAAACCCCTGCCACAGCTCGGAACACACTCAAGAAGCAGGATTAAAACAGTTTAACAGATTTATTGCTATGAAGCAGAATTAAAATGGATTTACAGGTATAAACATACAATGCGATTTACTGTGCTCTATAAAAGTCATATACCCATCAAAGACTAATTAAACCCCAACCCTGCAGATATAACTTGCCCAATTCCCCATCTTTTGCATTTACTCAGTTCGACCGTTGGGGCCCAGTTGCCACGGATGTTGGCGCGCAAAGGAAGGTTGGCGCGCAAAGTAGAAAACGTAGGTGCACTTAAATGAATGTTGCTGTCAATAGTCTCGGTTGCAGTGTACTCACTGTAAGTTGCGCTGATAGTATCACAAGTCTCAGCAGAACACTCACTGTGTCTCCAACAATCAGAGGATTCTTTAGACTCCAGCTGAGGGCTGCAGGATTTAGACCTTTATCCGATGGGAGTGCGGGCAGAACTCTCTGGATCTTTGCTCTCTCCGGCAACACTAGTATCTCCGCGGGGTCCCCCACACTCTGCAACTTAGGGGAATCAAGATCCACACCGCTCTGTTTCTCATAACCAGCAGCAGCAGCCACGTTTTCTCTCCTCTCCCTCTTTACTTTCACTTTCTCCTCAGCGTCCTCCCTCAAGTCCCTCCTCCTCCCTTCTTCTATCATCTCACTGGAACAAGGATCCCTGGGAGTTGTAGTCTTCTGCCACTCAGGAGAAAAACGATTAGTGTCTGCAGGTCCCTGTTTAACAGCCACTGCAAAACTCTTCTTAGAGTCTGTAAGCTCCAGCATGCCGGTAGATGCTCTGACAGTTCCCTGTGCATGTGTTACACAGGGATCCTA
This sequence comes from Dendrobates tinctorius, assembly GCF_039654945.1. Lineage (NCBI taxonomy): Eukaryota > Metazoa > Chordata > Amphibia > Anura > Dendrobatidae > Dendrobates > Dendrobates tinctorius. The sequence goes on from NW_027361685.1 coordinate 1,038,059, forward strand.
AATGTTGTTTGCGCACACTGCAAGACTCAGAAGTGAGAGCGGATTTTGCTGGATTGGTTTATAGAAACCTTGTTGCTTTTCAACAGCCTTTGAGCCACTAATAGTGTGGGAACCTCTGTTTTTCCATTGACAGATGATCGACCTGAGTGGGGACTTGTTTTTTGTGAGATGAGAATTGGTATTTTCACCTACGTAACATTGATTAGTTTCTTTTTATTCAATATTTGGGAGGCAGAATGAACAAACAGTTGAACACCACACACTATTGGTTCATCCAACAAGGATTTAAATTACAGTGTGAACTTTCATTGTCTTGGTCAATAAAGTTTTTTACATAGCTTGCCATTATTATGGACAGTTTAAGTAGAAATGTTCAAAAATGTAAAACTCAAGGATATTTTAATAAAAAATAATTGTTTTTTTTTAACTTAGCAGATGACTGTACCAGCAGATCAGAGGGACAGCTGACATCTTCAATTTTTAAATATGATGATCTTCAGATCCTACAAGATACAGCTGAAGTGAATGGCATTACTCCAGATATATCATCATCCATTCACAGCAAAGATCTGTCATCTGATCCTATGAAACAGGTCCCATCTTCTGATTCATTACTGACTACTAAGGAAAATCAAAGTCACAAAAGAGGCAATAAAAAAACAAACTGCTCCTAGAGCAAAGAAGCCATTTTCATGCTCAGAATGTGGGAAATATTTTGCACAGAAATCAAATTTTGTTACCCACCAGAGAATTCACACAGGAGAGAAACCTTTTTCCTGTTCAGAATGTGGGAAATATTTTGCACAAAAATCAAATTTTGTTACCCACCAAAGAACTCACACAGGGGAGAAGCCTTTTTCCTGTTCAGAATGTGGGAAATGTTTTAACAATAAATCAGATTGTATTAAGCACCAGAGAATTCACACAGGGGAGAAGCCTTTTTCATGTTCAGAATGTGGGAAATGTTTTGCACATAAATCATATTTTGTTACCCACCAAAGAACTCACACAGGGGAGAAGCCTTTTTCCTGTTCAGAATGTGGGAAATGGTTTAACAATAAATCAGATTGTATTAAGCACCAGAGAACTCACACAAGGGAGAAATCATTTTCATGTTCAGAATGTGGGAAATGTTTTGCACATAAATCAAATTTTGTTACCCACCAGAGAACTCACACAGGGGAGAAGCCTTTTTCCTGTTCAGAATGTGGGAAAGGTTTTAACAGTAAGGCAGATTGTATTAAGCACAAGAGAACTCACACAGGGGAGAAACCTTTTTCATGTTCAGAATGTGGGAAATGTTTTGCACATAAATCATATTTTGTTACCCATCAAAGAACTCACACAGGGGAGAAGCCTTTTTCATGTTCAGAATGTGGGAAATGTTTTAGCAATAAATCAGTTTGTGTTAAGCACCAGAGAACTCACACAGGGGAGAAGCCTTTTTCCTGTTAAGAATGTAGGAAATATTTTACCCGGAAAGCGCTCCTTGATCGCCATCATAGCAGTCACGCAGAGGAGAAGCCTTTTTCATTTTCTTAATTTTTTACTTGGAAATCAAATGTTAATAAACATCAGAGATGTCACATGGGGAGAAGCCTTTTTATGTTCATAATGTTGGAATAGTTTTAACCAAAATTGTATCTTCTTAAATGGTTTGTCTCTTGTCATTCCTCATGATTGCTGACAAAAGGATAAAACCAAACTTTATTAATTCCAAATGTAAAACTATACCCATATTTCACCCCTGAAGGTTAGTCAATAGGTGACATTTACCCCACATCTCAGTATATAGGGTGAGGTGACATATACACTCACTCTCCAAGCCTCTCATTTCTATGGGTTTCATCGTCCTCACCAAAGGCGTCAGCAGGAGACTATTTAATATTAACCTACAGTTAGGTCCATATATATTTGGACAGAGACAACATTTTTCTAATTTTGGTTCTAGACATTACCACAATGAATTTTAAACAAAACAATTCAGATGCAGTTGAAGTTCAGACTTTCAGCTTTCATTTGAGGGTATCCACATTAAAATTGGATGAAGGGTTTAGGAGTTTCAGCTGCTTAACATTTGCCAACCTGTTTTTAAAGGGACCAAAAGTAATTGGACAGATTAAATAATTGTAAATAAAATGTTCATTTCTAGTACTTGGTTGAAAACCCTTTGTTGGCAATGACTGCCTGAAGTCTTGAACTCATGGACATCACCAGACGCTGTGATTCCTCCTTTTTGATGCTCTGCCAGGCCTTCACTGCGGTGGTTTTCAGTTGCTGTTTGTTTGTGGGCCTTTCTGTCTGAAGTTTAGTCTTTAACAAGTGAAATGCATGCTCAATTGGGTTGAGATCAGGTGACTGACTTGGCCATTCAAGAATATTCCACTTCTTTGCTTTAATAAACTCCTGGGTTGCTTTAGCTTTATGTTTTGGGTCATTGTCCATCTGTAGTATGAAACGACGCCCAATCAGTTTGGCTGCATTTGGCTGGATCTGAGCACACAGTATGGTTCTGAATACCTCAGAATTCATTCGGCTGCTTCTGTCCTGTGTCACATCATCAGTAAACACTAGTGACCCAGTGTCACTGGCAGCCATGCATGCCCAAGCCATCACACTGCCTCCGCCGTGTTTTACAGATGATGTGGTATGCTTTGGATCATGAGCTGTACCACGCCTTCGCCATATTTTTCTTTCCATCATTCTGGTAGAGGTTGATCTTGGTTTCATCTGTTATGAATGAGTCACCGTAGGAGGCAAAAACAGAAACACTAGCTAAGTCCAGAAAACCAGAGAAGTTGGCAGCTATCGGATTGCAGGCCCCTGAACCTATCAACAACAACTAGCAGTAGCCGTGGGGGGTTCCTACGGTGCCCTAGACCCCTCGATCACAGTCGGAGAACTAAATAGCCTAAAGACAGAAAGGGAAATCTAAACTGCCCCAGAGCAGACCCCAAAGCAATAGGCAGCCCCCAACATATAATGACGGTGAAGCAAGATAAAAAAACACTCACACAGATAGAAAGATAGGCTGAGCAAATGATGGGGCCCAAGCTAACTAAATAGGACAGGATAGAAAATCTGCTGTCTGCAAACCGCCAAAAACCCTATCAAAACAAGAGCCAACAGACTAATAGGGAAAAAAGCCCTGAAGACGCTAGGCTTCAAAAAGACTATATCAGTACTCAGGTATTTTCTGAAGACAGAGCAAAAAGGAATTCTGGTCACCCCAGCAGGGAATGGCAGAAATCCAGAAAAACAAGGCAAAAAAAACCCAAAATACAAATGCAAAAAGGAGAACAGAAAACTTAGCTTTTGAGGAGCAGGAATCAGACTGGTCTCCTAGAATCCCTCAGAGAAATCACCCGCAAGGCAGAAGGGCGTCGGCTGCCTTATATCCAGTCAGCAATTCCAGTCACCCAGTCATCATCATTCTGCTTGGTAATCAGCCTCACTACCTTCCTTCACCAGAAGAGGGAGTTCATCAGACCTCAATGGTGAAGGGGAAAATGAACTCACAATATTCATCTGTCCAAAGAATGTTCTTCCAGAACTGTGCCGGCTTTTTAGATGTTTTTTAGCAAAGTCCAGTCTAGTCTGTTAATTCTTGATGCTTATGAGTAACGCACTGTGCAGTGAACCCTCTGTATTTACTTTCATGCAGTCTTCTCTTTATGGTAGATTTGGATATTGATACGCCTACCTCCTGGAGAGTGTTGTTCACTTGGTTGGCTGTTGTGAAGGGGTTTCTCTTCACCATGGAGACTATTCTGCGATCATCCACCACTGTTGTCTTCCGTGGGCGCCCAGATCTTTTTGTATTGATGAGTTCACCAGTGCTTTCTTCTTTCTCAGGATGTACCAAACTGTAGATTTTCTCGAATGGGTTTTTTCTGTTTTTGCATCTTAAGGATGGCTTGTTTCACCTGCATGGAGAGCTCCTTTGACCGCTTGTTTCCTTCACAGCAAAACCTTTGAAATGGAAGCACCACACTTCAAATCAACTCCAGGCCTTTTATCTGCTTAATTGAGAATAACATAATGAAGGGATTGCCCACACCTGTCCATGAAACAGCCTTGGAGTCAATTGTCCAATTACTTTTGGTCCCTTTAAAAACAGGGTGGCACATGTTAAGGAGCTGAAACTCCTAAACCCTTCATCCAATTTTAATCTGGATACCCTCAAATGAAAGCTGAAAGTCTGAACTTCAACTGCATCTGAATTGTTTTGCTTAAAATTCATTGTGGTAATGTCTAGAACCAAAATTAGAAAAATGTTGTCTCTGTCCAAATATATATGGACCTAACTGTAGGTCAATATTAAATAGTCTCCTGCTGATGCCTTTGGTGAGGATGATGAAACCCGTAGAAATGAGAGGCTTGGAGAGTGAGTGTATATTCAAGCGAAACTAAACGAAAAAAAGAAGACTAGAATCATAGAATCGTAGAGTTGGAAGGGAACTCCTGGGCCATCTGGTCCAACCCCCTGCTCAAAGCAGGATTCGCTAAATCATCCCAGTCAGATGTCTGTCCAGCCTCTGTTTGAAGACTTCCATTGAAGGAGAACTCACCACTTCTCGTGACAGCTTGTTCCACTCATTGATTACTCTAACTGTCAAAAAGTTTTTTCTAATATGTAATCTGTCTCCTCCCATTCAGTTTCATCCCACTGCTTCTAGTCTTTCCTTGTGCAAATGAGAATAAAGTTGATCCTTCTACAATGTGACAGCCCTTTAGATATTTGTAGACAGCTATTAAGTCTCCTCTCAGTCTTCTCTTTTGCAAACTAAGCATTCCCAAATCCTGCAACCTTTCCTCATAAGACAGGGTTTGCAGACCGGTCACCATTTTGGTCGCTCTTTTCTGAACTTGCTCCAGTTTGTTGATGTCTTTTTTAAAATGTGGTGCCCAAAACTGGACACAGTATTCCAGATGAGGTCTGACCAAAGAGGAGTAGAGGGAAATAATGACTTCACGTGATCTAGACTGTATGCTTCTGTTAATACATCCTAGAATTGCATTTGCCTTTTTTGCTGCTGCATCACACTGTTGACTCATATTCAGTCTGTGATCTATTAGTATACCCAAGTTTTTTTCACATGTGCTGTTGCTTAGCCCTATCCCTCCCATTCTGTAGATGCTTTTTTCATTTTTATTGCCCAGATGTATTACTTTGCATTTTTCCCTGTTAAAAATCATTCTGTTAGTTGCTGCCCACTTCTCCAGTTTATTTATATCTTTTTGAATCCTCTCTCTCTTCTCTAGTATTAGCTATCCCTCCTAGCTTTGTGTCATCAGCAAATTTAATCAGTTTACCCTCAATTCCTTCATCTAAATCGTTGATAAAGATGTTGAACAATACAGGGCCCAGGACAGAGCCCTGTATTGTTATCCGAAACAGTTAGAAAACTAGCCCCATATTGGCAGATCCCAGACCTCAAACTATATACTTCTGAAGTTTATAAGCCACTCCAGTGTCAGGAATAGATAGTATGAATTTGAATTTACCAAGTGGCTGCAATGAAACAAAGAGTGAAAAATTTAAAGGCGTCTGAATACTTTCCATACCCACTGTATCAGTAAAAATAACTCCTCTTTATTAGGTAAAGTATAAAAGAATTGCACCATTTTCTGATACCCGTTGCTTCTCCATTTTTCATGATCTCGGGTTGGGTGAAGGCTTATTTTCTGTGTGCTGAGCTGACGTTATTAATGGAGACCATTTTGGTGCAGATACGATCTTTTGGCCATCCTTTATTGCATTTTAATGCAATGTTGCGGCGACCAAAAAAAAAATTAATTCTGGTGTTTTGACATTTTTTCTTGTTACGTCATTTCACGATCGGGTTTGTTATTTTTTATAGTGATAGATCGGGCGATTCTGAACCCTTCTATTACAAATATGTGTATGTTTGATTTTGTTATTGTTTTATTTTGAAAGTGGCGAAAGGGGGGTGATTTGAACTTTTATATTTTTTTTATATTTTTAAAAACATTTTTTTTTTACTTTTGGCATTGTCATACACACAGAACAAAAAGAACGATCCAAAAGTCCAGCAATTGATGTGAAAAATTCATAAAAAGTTCTTTATTATAATAGGAACATGGAAGAAGGCTAAAACACCACAACGTGATTATAGCTTACAAAACTAATGACGCTGACTCATCACACAAATATCCCATATATAAGACCAATAAGAGCCTAATAGCTTTGCATATAAAGACAAGGTAATCTCTCCTGAGCCTATTGACATATCATGTACCATAGTGTATGTGCCTAAAACAAAGGGCACTCATATTAGCATAGAAAGTGAACAATCAATGAGATAAACATACCTAAAGTATCCACTTATTGCAAGAGCAGGCAGCAGGAGAGGAGAGATAGAAGCAGTCAGAGTACAGGCGTCTCCCCGACGTGCGTTTCGGAACGCTATGCTCCTTCTTCAGGGGGCATTGTGAAGACATACAGCATTGTATCTTAATTAACCAGGCGACAATTTTTTAGCAAATGAAGAATAGTAGAATGTTATCTGTATGTTGACTTTCAAATTTAAGTGTTGATTTCTAATTAGTCAAGAAAACAGACTTTAGTTTGTGTAAGTCTGAAATATTGACTTTTATTGTGCGCTTATCCTTTAATAGGCTATAGGAAGTTTCGCCCCCAGCAGTTTGCCCCCAGCAGCTCGCCCCCAGGTACATTTCACCCCCTCACATTTCACCCCTATCATTTTGCCCCGAGGAAGATTCACCCCCGCACATTTCGCCCCCAGCATTTCGTCCCTGGATATTTCGCCCCCAGCAGTTTGCCCCCAGATGTTTCGTCCCCAACAGCAGTTTGACCCCGGATGTTTCGCCCCCAGAAGGTTGCCCCCGGATGTTTCGCCCCAGCAGTTCGCCCCGGATGTTTCGCCCCCGTATTTTTTCGCCACCGGCAGTTCGATCCCAAATGTTTCGCCCCAGCAGTTTGCCCCCGGATGCTTCGCCCCCGGCAGTTCGCCCCCGGATATTTGTACCGTTTTGCCCCCACAATTTTGTATTTGGATGTTTCACAAGTTTGTCCTTGTGGTTCATAAATTCCCGTCCATCATCAATCCACATGTCTAGAGTTGAGCGACTTTTGGTTTTTTAGGGTCGCGTTTCGTTTCGTGAAACCCGACTTTTCCAAAAGTCGGGTCGAGCAAGATCGTCCGATTATAGGGAAAAGTCGGGGTCATCCCGAAACACGAAACCCAATGTAAGTCAATGGGGAATAAAAGTCGGCAGTGAGAGGAGGACAGGAAACACACCTACAGTGCCCATTTGAATGCCAAAAGCATCAATTCTTCTTACTTAAGCTTGTCAACCTTAATTAACTTCATAATACAAGTTACGCACTGAAAAATGGGGATTATTTGGCTACAGACTGTGGAGGGCTGGCTCCAGGTTTTCATGTGCCCTGGGCGAAAGAGCGCCCCTTTAACACATACCACAACTCATCATGCTCCGATACGGCAGAGAAATAGCGGTATAGTACAATGAAAAATACTTCACTTTTTACATCTCATGACGAGGCCCATCTATTTCTCCATACAGAATCATTGGTCCCATATAATGATTGAAACAGTATATGATGAGCTCCACATAATGCTACAGTATATGTTGGTCCCAATGGATGAAGCTCCACTGTCTTATGGGCCCAAATAATGCTCCATATATAATGGGCCCCATTTCTACTGCTCTAGTGTATAATGGGCCCTGTAAATGCTGCTACAGTGTCTGATGTCCACCTTTGGAATGTTCCAGTGTATGGTGGGCCCCATCTATCATTCTCCAGAGTATAGTGCTCCCCAAAAATTGCTGTCCCAACATTGAAAACAATCAAATAAGTCTCCTCGCTAGGGAATCCCTGTACTTGTCTGGACTCCTCGTCGTCCCCATCTTCCATCTCACTGCACAGTATTTCAACTTTGCAAGTGCTGTGATCCTGAGCAAGCAGGGGGGCCCACTCGTTGGCGACGGCACTGGCACAGGGCCCCTGATAGTACAGTGGTGTGTCTGATGGCGGGTGGGCCGAACCTGCACTTTCATCTGCAGCTTCCTCTTTGTCACCGTGTAAGATGGAACTGTATATGGGAAGGGTAACCTGAGTTTCATCAGGGTCAGATTCAGGCCGTGTAGCGTGCGAGGGGAATGTAGTGGTCTGGGTCAATGTACCAGCAGTGGCTGGGCATCAGTGCACTTGTGTCGCCCCCAGGAGTACGGTCGCCACAGTGGCATTACCTTCTTCCTAGGGAGTGTGATGTCATGCTTGGGAGCAACGAACGATCTCTCTAGCAGGTTAACTGATTGGGCGGCGTTATTCCCACGAGTCATGACCCTCCAAACAGCGTTCATGAAGGCAAAGTGTTTGTTTTACGTGGGGAGTATGGTTGCAAAGCTGAACCTTAAAGGAATGTCCAGAAGGGCACCACCAGGAGTGGAGCCTACGGTTAAATTCGACTCCACCTGGGAAACCTCAACCATGCCAGCTACAGAACAGATGCACACATTGCAAGCTTAATTCCGTTAACGAATGAGACTCCGTCATGCCCCGCGGTCCGAGTCCGGCTTACTAGAGGGACACGTGAGGCTCTGGCACATGAGATTGGCCAATAACTGGTGTGTCATGCCCTTACATGTCCGTGGCTGCATGTGCGCTACACTGAAAAGGCCAGCGTTTGTCACTTACAGGTGCAGATAACCCGCTGAACAACGTTAGTGATGGGGATCACTGATTACAATTATTACCCGCGAACAATGATTTCCCAGTAAGTGCAGGTCAACCGCAGTTCCGGAATTAGGCCTAACCGTCATTCCTGAAAAAATGAAAAACTTACGTGTGCAAACCACAGGTGCTGTAGCTTGCTTAACAGCTCGCCAGCCGTTCTCACGCCCAGTATGGATTACACGTGATTGCACAAAGGTGAGAAAGGGTACCGTATCCCCAGATAACATGTATGCATAGCGTACACATTCAAAATATATGTCTATACATCAGGAGGCAGGCTCAGACGGTGTTAGGCCCAGTATGGATTGCACGTGATTGCACAAAGGTTAGAAAGGGTACCGTATCCCCAGATAACATGTATGGATAGCGTACACATTCAAAATATATGTCTATACATCAGGAGGCAGGCTCAGACGGTGTTAGGCCCAGTATGGATTGCACGTGATTGCACAAAGGTTAGAAAGGGTACCGTATCCCCAGATAACATGTATGGATAGCGTACACATTCAAAATATATGTCTATACATCAGGAGGCAGGCTCAGACGGTGTTAGGCCCAGTATGGATTGCACGTGATTGCACAAAGGTTAGAAAGGGTACCGTATCCCCAGATAACATGTATGGATAGCGTACACATTCAAAATATATGTCTATACATCAGGAGGCAGGCTCAGACGGTGTTAGGCCCAGTATGGATTGCACGTGATTGCACAAAGGTTAGAAAGGGTACCGTATCCCCGGATAACATGTATGGATAGCGTACACATTCAAAATATATGTCTATACATCAGGAGGCAGGCTCAGACGGTGTTAGGCCCAGTATGGATTGCACGTGATTGCACAAAGGTGAGAAAGGGTACCGTATACCCAGATAACATGTATGGATAGCGAACACATTCAAAATATATGTCTATACATCAGGAGGCAGGCTCAGACGGTGTTAGGCCCAGTATGGATTGCACGTGATTGCACAAAGGTTAGAAAGGGTACCGTATCCCCGGATAACATGTATGGATAGCGTACACATTCAAAATATGTCTATACATCAGGAGGCAGGCTCAGACGGTGTTAGGCCCAGTATGGATTGCACGTGATTGCACAAAGGTGAGAAAGGGTACCGTATCCCCAGATAACATGTATGGATAGCGTACACATTCAAAATATATGTCTATACATCAGGAGGCAGGCTCAGACGGTGTTAGGCCCAGTATGGATTGCACGTGATTGCACAAAGGTTAGAAAGGGTACCGTATTCCCAGAAAACATGTATGGATAGCGTACACATTCAAAATATATGTCTATACATCAGGAGGCAGGCTCAGATGGTGTTAGGCCCAGTATGGATTGCACGTGATTGCACAAAGGTTAGAAAGGGTACCGTATCCCCAGATAACATGTATGGATAGCGTACACATTCAAAATATATGTCTATACATCAGGAGGCAGGCTCAGACGGTGTTAGGCCCAGTAAGGATTGCACGTGATTGCACAAAGGTGAGAAAGGGTACCGTATCCCCGGATAACATGTATGGATAGCATACACATTCAAAAGATATGTCTATACATCAGGAGGCAGGCTCAGACGGTGTTAGGCCCAGTATGGATTGCACGTGATTGCACAAAGGTTAGAAAGGGTACCGTATCCCCAGATAACATGTATGGATAGCGTACACATTCAAAATATATGTCTATACATCAGGAGGCAGGCTCAGACGGTGTTAGGCCCAGTATGGATTGCACGTGATTGCACAAAGGTTAGAAAGGGTACCGTATCCCCGGATAACATGTATGGATAGCGTACACATTCAAAATATATGTCTATACATCAGGAGGCAGGCTCAGATGGTGTTAGCCCAGTATGGATTGCACGTGATTGCACAAAGGTTAGAAAGGGTACCGTATCCCCGGATAACATGTATGGATAGCGTACACATTCAAAATATTTGTCTATACATCAGGAGGCAGGCTCAGACGGTGTTAGGCCCAGTATGGATTGCATGTGATTGCACAAAGGTTAGAAAGGGTACCGTATCCCCAGATAACATGTATGGATAGTGTACACATTCAAAATATATGTCTATACATCAGGAGGCAGGCTCAAACGGTGTCAGGCACAGTATGGATTTGACGGCCCAGACTACACAGCGGAGGAGCAGGGAGAGATAAAGATTGCAAATGCTGGGGCCCTGCCCAAGCAAGGGGGGCCCACTCGTGGGCGTCGGTACTGGCACTGGGCCCCTCATAGTACGGCGGTGTGTCTGACGGCGGGTGTGCACCACCACCGTCAGAGACACTTGATTGCACTATGAGGGACCCTGTGCCAGTGCCCGCGCCCAAGAGTCGGCCTACCCACCTGTCCAGGGCAACGGCACTCGCACGGTGTCGTGCGCTAGGTGGTGACCCCGGCCATGGACAGGCAGCACAGTTAGGGAGTTTTAGAAAGTGGCATATGTTGATGTTGGACATTCAGCTGATGCAAAAGGCGAAATAAGTGAAGTACCAGGAAGAGGTGGACCAAAGCAAGCCATTTTTCTGTCACCCTATGTGTCATCAGGGGAAGGTGGGACAAAATCCTTGGAAACCCATGCGTGGTTCATTTTAATGAAGGTTAGATCATCCACATTTTGGGTTGACAGACGGGTCCTTTTTTCTGTCAGGATTGATCCAGCTGCACTGAAGACTCTTTCCGATAGCACACTTGCTGGGCAAGCAAGCTCCTGTAAGGCATATTGTGCCAATTCAGGCCAGGTGTCCAGTTTAGCGGCCCAATAGTCAAAGGGGAATGACCTGTGTGGGAGAACATCGATATGGGAGGAAAAGTAGTTTGTAACCATAGTTGACAACTGCTGTCTCCTGTCACTTTCCATCGATGCAGTATTACCAGTTGTGTGAGCGGTACTTGAAAAATCAGTCCACAACATTGTCATGAAACCCCTGTCTCCAACGCCACTTCTGCTGTGTGCACCACGAACACCTCTGCCAAGCTGACCCCGGCCCGTACGGCTCGTGTGAGAACCATCACCGCTGCTGTGTGCTGGGAATGCCTCAAGCAACCGATTTACCAGAGTTGCTTGTTTATTAGCCAATATTAGGTCAAGGTTCTCCTGTGGCATGATGTTTTGTAATTTGCCTTTATAGCGTGGGTCCAGGATGCTGGCCAACCAGTAGTCGACATCGTTCATCATTTTGGCAATGCGGGGGTCCCTTTTTAGGATCTGCAAGGCATAATCTGACATGTGGGCCAATGTTCCCGGTGTCAATGATGCACTGCGAGTGCTGGTTGGAGGAGCACTTTCTGGCAAATCCACATCCCTCCAGTCACGCACAAACCCTGTACCAGACCTTGCCACGCCAACATTTTCACTTGCCCCACGAGATGCATCCTCCTCCCCTAAGTAATCATCCCCATCATCCTCCTCCTCCTCCTCCTCTTCCTCCACCTCGTCCAGGAGAGGTCCCTGAGCAGACAATGGCTGAATGTCATCAAGGATTCCCTCCTCCTCTTCCTCCTCATCAACATTGGCTGCAGAAGCCTGCTCCTTAAGGTGTGTCAAAGTTTGCATGAGCAGACGCATAAGTGGGATGCTCATGCTTAGGATGGCGTCGTCTGCACTTACCAGCCGTGTGCATTCCTCAAAACACTGAAGGACTTTACAGAGGTCTTTCAGCTTCGACCACTGCTCACCTGTCAACTCCATGTCTGCTCTAAAAGTGCCTGGCCGTGTATCCTCCCACAAATGCATTATGGCCTGCCTCTGCTCGCACAGCCGCTCCACCATGTGCAGGGTGGAGTTCCACCTTGTTGCAATGTCAATAATGAGGCGGTGGTTGGGAAGGTGGAGCAATCGCTGCAGCTTCTGCATACGAACGGAGTGTACAGGCGACCGGCGGATGTGCGCGCACAGTCTTCGCACCTTCTGGAGCAGGGCTGTTAACTCCGGATAATTTTTGAGGAAGCACTGCACCACCAGGTTCAAGGTGTGAGCCAAGCAAGGTATGTGGCTGAGTTTTGAAAGGGCTATGGCTGCCACAAAATTACGGCCGTTATCACTAACTACCTTGCCTGCCTCAAGATGTACACTGCCCAGCCATGACTCAGTTTGTCGCTTCAAGTACTCGGCCAGCACCTCGGCGGTGTGTCTGTCGCCCAAACTCATCATCTGCAACACAGCCTGCTGACGCTTTCCACTAGCTGCTCGATAGGGGGACACCTCGTGTGCAACAGTGGCAGCTGCAGATGGAGTGCTCGTACGACTGCGCTCTGTGGACGAGCTTTCGCTTCTGGAGGAGGAGGAGGAGGAGGAGGGTCGAACGCCTACAGCCAACTGTTTCCTATACAGTGGGCTAGGCAGCACTGTCCCACCACCGCTGTCCCCTGTGGACCCTGCATCCACCACATTAACCCAGTGCGCAGTGATGGACACGTAACGGCCCTGGCCATGCCGACTGGACCATGCATCAGTTGTGAGGTGCACCTTTCCGCTCACTGACTGCTTGAGTGCATGGACAATGCGGTCTTTCACATGATGGTGGAGGGCTGGGATGGCTTTGCGAGAGAAGAAGTGGCGACTGGGTAGGTCATAGCGTGGTACTGCATAGGCCATGAGTTCGCGTAAAGCTGCGCTTTCCACCAACTGAAAGGGCATCATCTCAAACGAGATTAGTTTGGCAATGTGGGCGTTCAAACCCAGTGTACGCGGATGAGAGACTGAGTACTTTCTTGACCTACTCATAGTGTCTGGGAGGGTGAGCTGGACTTGAGAGCTGCATATGGTGGAAGTAGTGGTGGACAGGGCGGACTGAGAGAGGGTTGATGATGGTGATGGAGTTGGTGTTCTTTCTGATGGCCTAGAATCAGTCTTTCGTTGATATAACAGTGGGATTCCCTGACTGCTGTGGCCTTGCAATGACACCTCAACATTTGCTGCTGTGCTAACTGGTGGGCTTACAGTGGGGAAACAATGTAGCGTTGCTGACTACCTTCGTTGTGATCAGTTGCACATGTGGCACTTGAGGTTTGGTGTTGTGTCCACGCTTGCAAGTGCATGCTGGTTAAATGTCTAAGCATGCAACTGGTATTCAAATTTTTCAGATTTTTCCCTCGGCTAAAGGTCTTTGCGCACTTCTTACAGATAACCTTGGCCTGATCATGAGGATTTTGTTCAAAAAAGTACCACACTGCACTCTTCCTACTTTGGCAGACATTTTGCGGCCTAGCACGCTGTGATGTTTTGACCCTCTGGACAAGCTGTCCAGCAACTCTTTTGATTTTTGGAACCTGTCTTTGGAGTGCTCCGGGCCTGCCAGATAACAGCTGTTGCGATGTCGATGTCTGCTGTGGATGCTCCTCATCTGAGCTATTGGAAGCAGCACCCTCTTCCCCCAATGGATGCCAATCTGGGTCAACAACTGGGTCATCCATCACCTCCTCTTCAATGTCATGTGCACCTTCCTCTGTGTCACCGTGTATGGTGGTATAGTGTGCGGGAAGGGGCACCTGAGTCTCATCAGGGTCAGAATCTGGCTCTGTACACTGCGAGGACAATGTAGTGCTCTGAGTGAATGTACCAGCAGAATCATCCATCAGCGGCTGTGCATCAGTGCACTCCATGTCAGATTCATCTTGGCCTGGGTAATTCACCATTTGACTTGATAATCCAGGCATGGTATGTGAAAACAGCTCCATGGAGTAATCAGTAGTATGGCCTGCGTCATCCTTCAATCTTGGTTGGGGTGAAGGACACAAGGAAAGGTGTGGTTCATGAACATGAGCCTCCAATGACGACTCAGTGCTTTTACTTTTTACAACTGAAGAAGAGGAGGCGATAGAGCTGGAGGCTGAGTCAGCAATGTAAGACAAAACTTTTTCCTGATGCTCTGGCTTTAAAAGCGGTTTGCCAACTCCTAGAAAACTAAGCCTTCGAAGCCTTATGGAGCCAGATGATGACGCAGGCTCAACACCTCCTGCATTCGGTCCTATTTTGCTCTTGCCACTACCATCAGATCCACCACCAACACCATCATTACCAGCTGCCAACCCCCACCCAATTCCACGGCCTCTTCCACCAGCCTTCGTCATTTTTGGTAGAAATGTAGACAAAATCCAACAAACTATATAGTAATGTAAAACAAGGTACAAGGTGTCTATAGGACAGGGGAGATTTTGAATTTCTGCTCACACTAGTGGACACTGGACACTTTTGGATTGTGTGAGGCCCACTGAATATCTGAGCGCTATGTCACAGGCTCGATGGCACAGCTGTGACCAAAGTGACTAGAGGATAAGGGAGATTTTGAATTTCTGCAGACACTTGTGGACACTGGACACTTTTGGATTGTGTGAGGCCCACTGAATATCTGAGCGCTATGTCACAGGCTCGATGGCACAGCTGTGACCAAAGTGACTAGAGGATAAGTGAGATTTTGAATTTCTGCTCACACTAGTGGACACTGGACACTTTTGGATTGTGTGAGGCCCACTGAATATCTGAGCGCTATGTCACAGGCTCGATGGCACAGCTGTGACCAAAGTGACTAGAGGATAAGTGAGATTTTGAATTTCTGCAGACACTGGACACTTTTGGATTGTGTGAGGCCCACTGAATATCTGAGCGCTATGTCACAGGCTCGATGGCACAGCTGTGACCAAAGTGACTAGAGGATAAGTGAGATTTTGAATTTCTGCAGACACTGGACACTTTTGGATTGTGTGAGGCCCACTGAATATCTGAGCGCTATGTCACAGGCTCGATGGCACAGCTGTGACCAAAGTGACTAGAGGATAAGTGAGATTTTGAATTTCTGCTCACACTAGTGGACACTGGACACTTTTGGATTGTGTGAGGCCCACTGAATATCTGAGCGCTATGTCACAGGCTCGATGGCACAGCTGTGACCAAAGTGACTAGAGGATAAGGGAGATTTTGCATTTCTGCAGACACTTGTGGACACTGGACACTTTTGGATTGTGTGAGTCCCACTGAATATCTGAGCGCTATGTCACAGGCTCGATGGCACAGCTGTGACCAAAGTGACTAGAGGATAAGTGAGATTTTGAATTTCTGCAGACACTGGACAATTTTGGATTGTGTGAGGCACACTGAATATCTGAGCACTATGTCACAGGCTCGATGGCACAGCTGTGACCAAAGTGACTAGAGGATAAGTGAGATTTTGAATTTCTGCAGACACTGGACACTTTTGGATTGTGTGAGGCCCACTGAATATCTGAGCGCTATGTCACAGGCTCGATGGCACAGCTGTGACCAAAGTGACTAGAGGATAAGTGAGATTTTGAATTTCTGCAGACACTGGACACTTTTGGATTGTGTGAGGCCCACTGAATATCTGAGCGCTATGTCACAGGCTCGATGGCACAGCTGTGACCAAAGTGACTAGAGGATAAGTGAGATTTTGAATTTCTGCAGACACTGGACACTTTTGGATTGTGTGAGGCCCACTGAATATCTGAGTGCTATGTCACAGGCTCGATGGCACAGCTGTGACCAAAGTGACTAGAGGATAAGTGAGATTTTGAATTTCTGCAGACACTGGACACTTTTGGATTGTGTGAGGCCCACTGAATATCTGAGCGCTATGTCACAGGCTCGATGGCACAGCTGTGACCAAAGTGACTAGAGGATAAGTGAGATTTTGAATTTCTGCTCACACTAGTGGACACTGGACACTTTTGGATTGTGTGAGGCCCACTGAATATCTGAGCGCTATGTCACAGGCTCGATGGCACAGCTGTGACCAAAGTGACTAGAGTATAAGGGAGATTTTGAATTTCTGCAGACACTTGTGGACACTGGACACTTTTGGATTGTGTGAGGCCCACTGAATATCTGAGCGCTATGTCACAGGCTCGATGGCACAGCTGTGACCAAAGTGACTAGAGGATAAGTGAGATTTTGAATTTCTGCAGACACTGGACAATTTTGGATTGTGTGAGGCACACTGAATATCTGAGCACTATGTCACAGGCTCGATGGCACAGCTGTGACCAAAGTGACTAGAGGATAAGTGAGATTTTGAATTTCTGCAGACACTGGACACTTTTGGATTGTGTGAGGCCCACTGAATATCTGAGCGCTATGTCACAGGCTCGATGGCACAGCTGTGACCAAAGTGACTAGAGGATAAGTGAGATTTTGAATTTCTGCAGACACTTGTGGACACTGGACACTTTTGGATTGTGTGAGGCCCACTGAATATCTGAGCGCTATGTCACAGGCTCGATGGCACAGCTGTGACCAAAGTGACTAGAGGATAAGTGAGATTTTGAATTTCTGCTCACACTAGTGGACACTGGACACTTTTGGATTGTGTGAGGCCCACTGAATATCTGAGCGCTATGTCACAGGCTCGATGGCACAGCTGTGACCAAAGTGACTAGAGGATAAGGGAGATTTTGAATTTCTGCAGACACTTGTGGACACTGGAGACTTTTGGATTGTGTGAGGCCCACTGAATATCTGAGCGCTATGTCACAGGCTCGATGGCACAACTGTGACCAAAGTGACTAGAGGATAAATGAGATTTTGAAATTCTGCAGACACTGGACACTTTTGGATTGTGTGAGGCCCACTGAATATCTGAGCGCTATGTCACAGGCTCGATGGCACAGCTGTGACCAAAGTGACTAGAGGATAAGTGAGATTTTGAATTTCTGCTCACACTAGTGGACACTGGACACTTTTGGATTGTGTGAGGCCCACTGAATATCTGAGCGCTATGTCACAGGCTCAATGGCACAGCTGTGACCAAAGTGACTAGAGGATAAGGGAGATTTTGAATTTCTGCAGACACTTGTGGACACTGGACACTTTTGGATTGTGTGAGGCCCACTGAATATCTGAGCGCTATGTCACAGGCTCGATGGCACAGCTGTGACCAAAGTGACTAGAGGATAAATGAGATTTTGAAATTCTGCAGACACTGGACACTTTTGGATTGTGTGAGGCCCACTGAATATCTGAGCGCTATGTCACAGGCTCGATGGCACAGCTGTGACCAAAGTGACTAGAGGATAAGGGAGATTTTGCATTTCTGCAGACACTTGTGGACACTGGACACTTTTGGATTGTGTGAGGCCCACTGAATATCACAGCGCCATGTCACAGGCAGAAATTGGCTAGTGTATCACAAACTACAAGGTGTATGTAGAATTGGGCAGAGTAGGAATCTCCCTAGAGTGCAGGTCTGTAAGAATGGAACATGTCCTCGACTTATTCTCACAGAGTGACACAGATAGCTTCACTGTGGCTGTGATAACAGCCGTTACACGGTACTGTGTGAGGAGCGTACACCGCTGTATGGTGTGAAAAAATGCATGCTCAGTACCTCAGCAGGACAAAAAAAAAAAAATTGGGATTGCTTTTAAAAAAGCAGTTTGCAGAGCAGTGGGTAAACAGCAATGCAGCTGTCAGGAAGCCTTAGAAGGCAGCCCAACAACCAACACCACTGATACACCACTATATAGCCTCCCCTTGCACTGCACACACAGTGACTGGTGTGTTGTACAGGCACAATCGCTAGCAGCAGAAGCAGTTTTTTTTTCTTCTTCCCTGCCTAACGCTCTCCCTACAGATTCAGCAGCAACCTCTCCCTATGCTAAGATCGGCAGAAGATGGCGGTCGGCGTGTACCCCCTTTTATACCCCCTGTGACGCCCACCAAAGCAAGCCAATCACTTGCATGCCCTTCTGAAAGATGGTGGTGACCCGTGCCCATGTCATCACGTTGCCCACAGTGTCCGTGGATCCTGATTGGCTGAAAAAGAGCGCAAAACAAACTTTTGAAACGCGACTTTGGCACGTAAGTCGCCGACCTCGTGGCCGACCTCATCCTAGGGTCGGGTTTCTTTTCATGAAACCCGACTTTGCCAAAAGTCGGAGACTTTTGAAATTTTTCGACCCGTTTCGCTCAACTCTACACATGTCACAAAGTACTGTACAGAGTGCTGCACTTTTGTGATATGTTAAATCAACTGTTTCCATCTGTAAACCTCACAACTGATTGCATTATAGTGTCAGAGCATTTTGCCTGCACTTTTAACAAGCCATTTTCCAAAACGTTTCATGTCATTCTCCGCAAGGAGAAACAGTACTTCTTGGATATCGGTAAGACGCCTCTATCACAACCAAACCAGATCTCACACTTTGCACTGACGAGGGGCAGTACCCTGAAACACAGTGTCTGCAAACTGAGATTCTCATTTTGGCTTTTATCCTAAGTCATGTAACAAGGCTCGTTGTCTCTGAAGAGACAATTTACATATTTCCCAGAGGAGCATTGCGGCTTTAAGCCTCCTCATCTTGGCATGCTTAGCATGTCATTCTCTGCAAGGAGAAACAATACTTCTTGAATATAAAACATTTTTGTGTTGCAAAAACAGCACAAAAAAAATAAACGGATTCAAAAAATGTAGCGTGAATGAGGCCTGATTTAGGTGGGGAATGTAAACCACTCTAAACTTAAAACATTTTGTGACCTTTTACCTGACCCAGCACTGAGCTGCTTTTTTGCAAGTTTTGTTGCAGACGTAACAATTTTCATGTCAGGTGTCCTGCAAGTTACATTAGACTAGCTCTTATTCCATTATTACATCAGAATATAGCAGTGTCAATGATCTCTACAAAGAGAGAGGTGTACTAGCACAAACATCAGTCAGCTTCCACAGCAATTCACTGTCTACAAGTATGATTTCAGTTCTATCCAAAAGTGGGAAGAAGTTGGTCTACGAGAATCACATTTACGTATTTTCCAAATGAACGGCTGACGATGTCCATTCCATCTGGGTGTGTGAAAAACGGTCGACTTGCAAGGGACGTGTTTGGACCAATGAATGAAGCATCTGGTGAAGTGGTGAAAGTAATCAGTCCCCACAACCACGCAGGGCAAGCAGCAGGACCTGAAGCAATCCGACTTGTCAATGAGGCGGTCACCAGGGCAAGGACAACACAAGAGACACCACAACAGATTCTCCTAGAAGTCATTTCAGGAGCCCATTCTAATGCTGTCGCACTTCTCCCAAGGAAAGCAACACTGAAGAGAACAATACGATTATCAAGGCAACTTGGCAATATTCCAAGGTTGCCCCAAACCCTTGATCATATGTTGGGGTAAACCAGGGGCATATCTAGGGGGGGCAGCCGGGGCAGTTGCCCCGGGTGCAGCTGGCAGGGGAGCGCAGTCGTGCCGCCTAATGCAGCGGTCCGCAGTGTCCTCCCTGGCGGCTGCGTTCTGCCGCCCCCCTGGCCTGAGAATCGGCAGTTCTCTGTGTCAGCTGTCAAGCTGACAGCTGGTACAGAGAAGGTGCACGTGCCAGCTCCCAGGGAACAATTGTACTGGCGTCTATACCCAGAGCGAACGATGTTGGTAAGTGCTCCACTGTGGAGCTGAAGACGCCGAAGATGGGGGGTTATTTAATGTGTGGGGGGGGATTTGGAGTGGGGTTGGGGGGTTATTTAATGTGTGGGGGGATTTGGAGTGGGGATGGGGGTTATTTAATGTGTGGGGGGATTTGGAGTGGGGTTGGGGGGTTATTTAATGTGTGGGGGGATTTGGAGTGGGGATGGGGGGGTTATTTAATGTGTGGGGGGAGTGGAAGAGGGGATGGGGGATTTAATGTGTGTGGGGAGATTTGAGGACAAAAAATGAAGAGTATGTATGAGGAGACAGTATGGGGGATGGGTGCAGACAGTATTGGGAGCGAACAGGTTAATGTATGTGGACACAGTATGGGGTGTGAGGGTGATGGGATGTGTGCAGACACCGTATGGGGAGTCGGGGGTATGTGTGAGCAGACAGTTTAGAGAGGGAGGGGGTAAATATATGAGGAGACAGTATGGTGAACAGAGGGGATATTAGAGGAGACAGTATGAGGAGGGAGGGGAGTAGTGTGAGGTGACAGTATATTGCAGACATTTTTATTCAGGAGCATTATAATGACACTTCTATCTTTAAGGGGATCGTGTGGAGATTTGCTGCAGAAGACCGGAGAAGATGGACGTCTACAGAGACAGCTGTGGATGAGAAAACTCATCATGGGGTCTGGACAAGAAGAAAAGGAGAACGACTGCAGAGATGACGTCATCTATAAGGTACCTAGATGTAAATATTATTTGTGATACTGACTAATTCTCATGTTTTTATTTTTTAGGAGCATTAAAGGGGTTGTTCAGGTTTGTGCTGAGTCTGCAGACATTCTATGTGACTGCAGACTTCTGAATTCTCACAGTGCTCACTGAACGCTGTTAGGATTCTCTCATGCCGATAATATACATACATGCGGTCACATGCTGACTAGACGTGTGTGGCCTCACTCAATGAAAATGAACAGAGCGAGGCCGGGCACGTCTAGTTGGAATGTGGCCAGAAGTATATAAATCACATGCTTGTGCTGACATGACTGTATATCGGCAAGGGAGAATCCTAAATGTGTGCACTGCATTAGTTGTGAGAATTCAGAAGCCTGCAACATCAGGATTCAGCTCTGCAGGTTCCAGTAGTCATCACATGGACACTTCACTCATATGAGACTTTCATAGTTATGGTCCTGTGACAACGAGCTTCAATTCCTGCTTTCAGTTTTTTACTGAATATTGAGAGGATTAGGGAGAGCAGCTCGTGGGTACATGGCTAAGTGTGCAAGTCGCAGATGTACTTGGGGGGGGCGCCGAACCAAATTCTTGCCCCGGGTGCCAGAAAGCCTAGATACGCCTCTGGGGTAAATCACTGTTTGGGCACACGTTGTGGCTTGGAATGGAGGGAGCACTGATTGACTTTTTGAACGCAAAATTGGCTGGAATAAATGGTGGCGCCATGTCGCGTTTGGAGACCCCGTGATGTGCCTAAACAGTGGAACCCCTCAATTCTAACTCCAACTCTAACCCCAACACACCCCTAACCATAATCACAATCCTAATCATAACCCTAACCACAACCCTAACCCCAACACACCCCTAGCCCTAATCCCCACTCTAACCCTAACCGCAAGCCTAACCCTAATCCCAACCCCAACCCACCCCTAACCTTAACCCTAATTCCAACCCTAACCATAATTCCAACCCTAACCCTAATTCCATCCCTAACCCTAATTCCAACACTAACCATAAATCTAACCCTAATTCCAACCCTAACCCTATTTCTAACCTAACCCTAATTCCAACCCTAACCCTATTTCTAACCCTAATTCCAACCCTAACCCTAATTCCAACCCTAACCCTATTTCTAACCCTAATTCCAACCCTAACCCTAATTCTAACCCTAATGGAAAAATAAAAACATTTTGTGCAGCGTTGCAGATTCGACAGGCACACTGCGCATGTGCCCGCCATTTTCTAAGATGGCGGCGCCCATGAGCCGAGACGGTGGGACACCGGGACAGCCAGAGGGACTTTGTAAGTACCGTGGGGGGTGATTGGAAGGTGAGGGGGAGCGGAGAGAATGGGAGGGGGCGCAGATGATGACAGCGGCGATCGGCCCTGCCTGTAGGTGTGGGGGAGTTGGGTCTCAGTCTCCAGCCATGGCAGATGCTATTGCATTGGTGAAATATTACAAATCGCTGATTCGCTGCTTCACTTTTAACAGCCAATCTGAGCGATCATAGGCATGTGGGGGCTAAGCCATACCCCCTGGGGTTAACTATAAAGTGTCCTCTGTGTGCGGGTCGGGTGACCTTTCAGTGACCCCGGTCACCCTACCCGCAGGGGGGCAATCAATTCATGACGCCACATAGGCGTGATGGGTCGTATTGGCTCGACTTTTCATGACGCCTATGTGGCGTCAAAGGTCGGAAGGGGTTCAAAGGGAAACTGAGGATAGTATAATGTAGGGTGAATCCTACTGATTCCAATTATGCCTCACTTGTTTAGTTGCAGTCTGATTCTCTGCTCAGCTTCAAAGTAGAAGTCCTGCCTTTAAGATACAGTGGTCTGCCATGTTCATAAGCAGAGTGGCAACCTTGTCCACCAACCATGATTTGCAGGTATCCAGCATTGTCAATCACAGCCAGAGGACAAGGTTGTCGCATCAGACCAGCACCAATAGATGTCAATTTTAGTGTAGAATTTTCTGGTATAAATTAGCTGCAGATCATCTGCTGCAACTACTTAGTGCATGTGAATGGACCTTAAGGATTCATTAACATGTCTCCTAACCTCTGTGGATTGTCCACGACTGTAGATCTACAGCTATTCTGGTGGAGATAATTCTACACCAAAATCTCTGTTTAGCTCTATGGATTTAGGTGCAGGTTTTAGTGCAGGATTTTAGCCCCTTGTCTGAATGGCTGAAATCTTCTTTGCATATTGGCAGCATACATTCACATGCAGGGACATAAGTAGCTTGGCCCTGGCCCCAAAACAAAGTTTTGAAGGGGCCTGGGCCCCCCTTCCTCCACGATGCCCTGCCCCTTTAGCCACGCCCCCTGCCAACAGCCTGAAATTAAGTTCCAATGCTGAATTAGTGCTGGGAAGAAGGTACCCCGTGCTCCGGTAGGTGCTGGTCACCTACCGGAGCATGGCAGGGGGTTAATTAATATTCACCACCTGCTGCTACACGCTGCGTTCCTCTGCTTTGATACAGGACCTGGAATAATGTATGCAATCATGTGATCGCTCACATCTCAGGATCTGCATCTAACCCTAACCCTGCAGCAGCAGGCAGTAATAATTTATCCTTGCCATGCTCCAGTAGGTGACAGGCACCTACCAGAGCATGATAGATCCAGGGGGCCCGCTGTTCATGGGCATATTACACCCCTTCGCGGCAGGCCCCTGACGGCCCGAGGGCAGTGGCGTCCCCTGCCTACATGGTAGGTACGCCACTGCTGCACTGCATGTCATTTTTTTTTAACTGTGCATTTTTTCATCAGCATGTGGATGGGATTTAGACCTTTACGCTGCATATGACCCCGACCTAATGAACCGTTGAGTTAGTATGCTTATTTTTCACAAATACTTCTTACATGTTTGCTCGTTTTTCCTGATGCAAACCTTTTATTATCATGGAATTCTGCATTTTGTTAGTTTCTGCTGCCGTTATTCCTTTCACGACTTTGAAAATGTGACATTTTTGAAGCTTGGAAGCATTTTTGAACAGGAATATATCATTTTCCACTGGGACAATACATGTTGTAGAAAAAGCTATTGTTTAGCTCCTTCACACCAGATTTTACTTCAATTTAACATTTGTTATAAAATCAGAAAATCTGAAGCAAAATGTGAGTTTTTACTGTGAGATATGAACAACGGATGCTTCTGATTAGGAAAATTTATTGTGAATTCATCCCGAAATTCTCTGCCTGCTACGTGTTACTTTTTGTTTTGTCTCTCATTATTTCCTGTACTAATACTTTCACTTTTAATTAGGAAGTGGACTCAGCCGTATCTTGATATTTGGAACAAGAGACAATCTCCATCTACTGGCCCAAAGTAAAGAGTGGTTTGCTGAGGGCATGTTTTCCACTACACCATCCCTGTTCAAGCAACTTTACACAATCCATGTGCCAAATAATAAAATTGCAATATTTTTTTGAATACATATGAAAGAATAACGCTATAAAACATGTACAAAATAGGGACAACAATGTGCAAAAAATGAGCGAACCGTATATTTGTGTGATTCACCGCGCTATGCTGAGCAGATGTATACAAAAAAAAAAAAAGGGGGGAATAAATACTTAACAGCAGTTATACGTACTTACTTAAAAATGAAGTTGATGTAGAATATTCTGTGTAAGTTGAGATGTCTGCGTGGTAAGTAGTTTGCAGGTTATCTGATGGTACTACACACACTTTACAAATTTTAAATTCGCTAGAGTGGAATAGCAACTCCATTCTGGGAACATTAGATATTAAGTCTCTTTATACAGTCATAGACCCATTGAAAGGCTGCCAGGCAGCCCAATTTTTTCTTGACACTCTGGGAACATATCATAATTCCCAAATAGCGTTCATTGTTGAGTGTATTGAATTTATACTCAAGCACAACTATTTTTCATACGACAACCAATATTATTTACAGACACACGGCACTGCTATGGGCACGCGATTCGCGCCCAGTTTTGCAAATTTATACGTAGGCATGTGGGAAAATGATTTAATCTTTCAAAACAACAGCCTTCATAAAGGCCTGAGATTATGGAAGTGTTTTATCGATGACATACTTTTTGTCTGGGATGGCGCACTCTTAGACTTACAAACATTCATTGCTAGTCTAAATACAAATTCATACGGCCTGGAATTTACACCTACATATAGCAAGACTAGTGTGAACTTCCTTGACTTAACGATCGGTGTAGAACACAATAAATTAATCACCAAGGGATACCACAAGGAAGTGGATTCAAACAGCTATATTCACATTAATAGCTGTCACCTACCGGTGTGGTTAACAAATATACCCAAAAGCCAATACGTGAGGGTAAAAATAAATTGTACAAATACCCAGGATTTCCATAAGGAAACAGAACGTCTGACAGACCAGTTCATGGAAAAAGGCTATGATCCTCAACAATTGAACCAAACCAAGAAAGAGGTGGAAAACATGTCTAGAACATCTCTAATATACAAATCTCAGAATAGTGACACTCCACTTAGTATTCAAGATCAAATTAAAAAATGACCTATTATTACACAATTTCATGTGGGCTATAAACGATTCAATAACATTATTCGGAAATATTGGCCAATATTACAGGGGGATAAACACATAGGGGAATTGCTACCGCAACGTCCTAGATTTGTTTACACTAGATCCCAGAATTTAGGGCTTCTAGTGGCACCCACCACAAAAATGATCAAACCCATAACAAGGCCATCCTTACGCCAAACTCTCCTTACTAATTCAAATACACAACCATCTGGGTTTTTGGCATGTGGGAGATGCTTATGTTGCAATAGAACGTTGACACAAAGGAAGTTACAAACGACATTCACAGATATGACAAATAATACATTTAGTATTAGAGATGAAATAACATGCCAAACTAAGGGGGTGATATATATACTCAGGTGCCCTTGCAATAAAATCTATGTAGGCAGAACCAAGAGACATTTAATGGATAGGATTAAGGAGCACCTGGATAACATTAAAAAAGGATTCAAAGGTCACCCCTTATCGCGTCATTTTTTGGACAAACATAATCAGTCTTACAAGGGGGTATCCTATTGTGGAATCCAGGTGGTCCCCCAAAATCCAAGGAAGGGCAACTATCTGAAAGTTATGTCAAGAGTGGAGTCAAAGTGGATTTACACTCTTGACAGCCTGGCCCCAAAAGGCCTCAACCATGAGATTGAGCTATATGCTTTTTAGATAAAATTATTAAAACATTAATCTTATTTTTAGAATTTTTTTATTTATTTATTTTTTATTCATTTTTAATACACTTATTGTTATTTCTATCTACATTTTATGAAACATGCAATTAAGGATGTACATACTACATCCGTGCGTCAGTTTTCATCTTTATCCATATTTTCTTTATATAGAGATTCACGATGAGTACCATATGGTCAAATTAGTCCTTCCCCCCCCCCCCTTCCGTTTCTATCCTTTTTTTCGGTATTATTATTTTTTTTTTTTTTTTTTGCTAAAGTGCTGGTAGCACACATATACTTTTTAGAAAATGTAGGTATCTATTTTATTACCGTGCGGAGGGTCAATCTGCTCGTGTAACCCTCCATACTCATGTTTTATTTATTTAGTTCCAGTAAAATTATTTGAAATTATCTTAAAATTGGTATAAATAAAAGTTATGTTTTAGTTTAGTATATTATGCACACAAGTTAGGTATACTTTTATTATTTAGGAGACAAAGCGGACTATCCATTTTCTTAAATCAACAATATAATATTGCAATTATAGCAGCAAGGCGTATCTTGAGGCAACAATACACACAGAGAAAGGAAAAAAAAAAACAAAAAAAAAAAAACCCATACATTTCTGCCCAAGACTAATGATTGGTATGGGTTGCAGCTGGGTGAGCTATTATATAAGGACGGGCTGACAGGCATTCAGCATAGCCCTGACGAAGAGGGAAGCCCCCCTCGAAACATGTTGGTTGGTTTGTGCCTCTCGTGCACCTGTCCTCCTCCCTGCCTGTGACGTCACAGTAGCTCCACCCCCCCACTCTCGCCGCGTCCTCGTCAATACTACCGGCCGGAGTACACGAGGTGCTGGCGTCTACCCGCTCCCCTACTACACGCTGCATAGCTTATCACTCCATCAGCAGCCGCTGCCTCAGCCAGACTGTGACAGAGCAATCACGTGAAGTAAGTGCATAGAAGTCCTACCAGGACTAACTGGCTACTGGAACGCTAGCACTATTTGTGGGTTTAGTGGATCCCTTGTTACCCAGCACTTTCTCAATTTTTTAACAGTGGATATCGTCCCTGCACCGGCTGTAAATAAAGCCAACAAAGACCATTATAGAGAGTCTATCAGGATTTACACCTGGGTAGCATAACAAATCCAGCACAAGTAAGTGCATATGTACCCCAGGAACTGGGACTGAATATCAAGGTTGTGGTCACTGTTAGTAATTGAAATTCTCTTCATATTTAGTATTGTATCAATTGATCCACCATAAAGGGAACACCCCGAAGAGAATATAAGCGTTAAGATACAACCAGTGAGTATGGTGGACATGCAGGGAGTGGTGTGACCTTTTGTATGTTGTATTGGTACCTTAATATATCATTGTTCCAATAGCATCAGCAGCTATAAAAACGAGATCTCTACCATCAGATAACCTGCAAACTACTTACCACGTAGACATCTCAACTTACACAGAATATTCTACATCAACCTCATTTTTAAGTAAGTATGTATAACTGCTGTTAAGTACTATTTCCCTTTTTTTTTTTTAATACACATCTGCTCAGCATAGCGCGGTGAATCACACAAATATACGTTTCGCTCAGACTTTATAACAGGAGCCGACACAGTCCTGTCTCTTCACCAGCTGCATCTGAGTTTTTTGGATAGGTATCGTCCGTGTTACTTTACCGTAATTATTTTAGACTTAACAAGTGTCCCTCATTCAGTATTTACATAAAGGGTAAGAATGGAGATGAGATTATTATAGCATTACTTGATTATTTAAACTATTTGCATAGTTTTTCCCTCTCTGCTTTAGAAGTCAACAAACTGGCTCCATAACAGAATGAATAATTAGCATATCAGCAAACATCACTAGTGATAAAGGATAAGCGCACAATAAAAGTCAATATTACCGGCTTACACAAACAAAAGTCTGTTTTCTTGACCAACCAGAAATCAACACTTACATTTAAAGCCAACATACAGATAACATTCTATTATTCTTCGTTTGCTAAAAATAGTCATCTGGTTCATTAAGATACAATGCTGTATGTCTTCACAATGACAAAAGTAAAAACAAAAAGTTTTTAAAAATATAAAAAAATATAAAAGTTCAAATCACCCCCCTTTCGCCCCTTTCAAAATAAAACAATAAAAAATCAAACATACACATATTTGTTATAGCCGAGTTCAGAATCGCCCGATCTATCAATATAAAAAAGAATTAACCCGATCGCTAAATGGCGTAACGAGAAAAAAGGTCAAAACGCCAGAATTACTTTTTTTGGCCGCAACATTGCATTGAAATACAATAAAGGAAAGACCAAAAGATCGTATCTGCACCAAAATGGTCTCCATTAATAACGTCAGCTCGGCACACAAAAAATAAGCCTTCACCCAACCCGAGATCATGAAAAATGGAGACACAACGGGTATCGGAAAATGGCGCAATTCTTTTATACTTTACCTAATAAAGAGGAGTTATTTTTACTGATACAGTGGGTATGGAAAGTATTCAGACACCTTTAAATTTTTCACTCTTTGTTTCATTGCAGCCATTTGGTAAATTCAAATTCATACTATCTATTCCTGACACTGGAGGGGCTTATAAACTTCCGAAGTATATAGATTGATGTTTGGGATCTGCCAATATGGGGCTAGTTTTCTGACTGTTCTGAATAACATGATACATGATTTTAGTTTTTTTTTTTTTTGTTTAGTCTCGCTTGAATAAAGGTCAATATTAAATAGTCTCCTGATGAGTCGTCTTTGGTGAGGACGATGAAACCCGTAGAAATGAAAGGCTTGGAGAGTGTGTAAATGTCACCTCACCCTATATACTGAGATGTGGGGTACATGTTTTTTCTATTAGTCACCTACTGACTAACCTTCAGGGGGTGAATTATGGGTATAGTTTTATATTTGCAATTAATAAGGTTTAGTTTTTTCCTTTCGTCAGCAAACATGAGGAATGACAAGAGACAACCCATTTAAGAAAATTCCATTTTGGTTAAAACTATTCCAACATTATGAACATATAAAAGTCTTCTCCCCTATGTGACATCTCTGATGTTTATTAACAGTTGATTTCCAAGTAAAATATTTCCCACATTAAGAAAATGAAAAAGGCTTCTCCTCTATGTGACTGCTCTGATGTCTAACAAGAAGTGCTTTCTGGTTAAAATATTTCCCACATTCTGAACTGGAAGAAGACTTCTCCCCTGTGTGAGTTCTCTGGTGGGTAAGAAAACGTGATTTCTGTGCAAAATATTTCCCACATTTTAAACATGAAAAAGGCTTCTCTCCTGTGTGGATTCTGTGGTGCTTAACACAATCTGATTTCTGTATAAAACATTTCCCACATTCTGAACAGGGAAAAGGCTTCTCCCCTGTGTGAATTCTCTGGTGATTAACACAAGCTGATTTATTGTTAAAACATTTCCCACATTCTGAACAGGAAAAAGGCTTCTCCCCTGTGTGAATTCTCTGGTGGGCAACAAAATGTGCTTTCTGTGCAAAATATTTCCCACATTCTGTACAAGAAAAGGGTTTCTCCCCTGTGTGAGTTCTCTGGTGCTTAACACAATTTGATTTCATGTTAAAACATTTTCCACATTCTGAACATGAAAAAAGTTTCTCCCCTGTGTGAGTTCTCTGGTGCTTAACACAATTTGATTTATTGTTAAAACATTTTCCACATTCTGAACAGGAAAAAGGCTTCTCCCCTGTGTGAGTTCTATGGTGATTAACCAAATCTGATTTCTTGTTAAAACATTTCCCACATTCTGAACATGAAAAAGGCTTCTCCTCTTTGTGAGTTCTCTGGTGCTTAACACAATTTGATTTCTTGTTAAAACATTTCCCACATTCGGAACATGAAAAAGGCTTCTCCCCTGTGTGATCTCTCTGGTGCGTAACACAATCTGATTTTTTGTTAAAACATTTCCCACATTCTGAACAGGGAAAAGGCTTCTCCCCTGTGTGAGTTCTCTTGTGGGTAAGAAAATGTGATTTCTGTCCAAAACATTTCCCACATTCTGAACATGAAAAAGGTTTCTCCCCTGTGTGAGTTCTCTGGTGAATAACACATTGTGATTTCTGGTTAAAACATTTCCCACATTCTGAACATGAAAAAGGCTTCTCCCCTGTGTGAGTTCTCTGGTGGTTAACAAAATGTGATTTCCGTGCAAAATATTTCCCACATTCTGAACAGGAAAAAGGCTTCTCCCCTGTGTGAATTCTCTGATGTGTAACAAAATGTGATTTATGTGCAAAACATTTCCCACATTCTGAACAGGAAAAAGGCTTCTCTCCTGTGTGGATTCTCTGGTGGGCAACAAAATGAGATTTCTTGTTAAAACATTTCCCACATTCTGAACATGAAAATGACTTCTTTGCTTTAGGAGCAGTTTGCTTTTTATTGCCTCTTTTGTGACTTTGATTTTCCTTAGTAGTCAGTAATGAATCAGAAGATGGGACCTGTTTCATAGGATCAGATGGCAGATCTTTGCTGTGAATGGATGATGATATATCTGGAGTAACAGCAATCACTTCAGTTGTATCTAGTAGGATCTCAAGATCATCAGATTTCAAAATTAAAGATGTCAGCTGTCCCTCTGATCTCCTGGTATAGTCATCTGCTAAGATAAAAACAATTATTTTTTAATAAAATATCCTTGAGTTTTATATTTTTGAACATTTCTACTTAAACTGTCCATAAAAATGGCAAGCTATGTATAAAACTTTAATTATTTACCAAGACAATGACAGTTCACAGTCTAATAGAAAACCTTGTTGGATGAACCAGTAGTGTGCGGTGTTCAACTGTTTGTTCATTCTGCCTCCCAAATATCGAATAGAAAGAAACCAATCAATGTTATGTAGGCGAAAATAATACCAATTCTCATCTCACAAAAAACAAGTCCCCACTCAGGTCCATCATCTGTCAATGGAAAAACAGAGGTTCCCGCACTATTAGTGGCTCAAAGGCTGCTGAAAAGCAACAAGGTTTCTATAAACCAATCCAGCAAAATCCGCTCTCACTTCGGGTCTTGCAGTGTGCGCAAACAACATTTAGGATCCCTGTATTGAGCAATATTATAGTGAGAAGAACCCACTTAATTTTTGGTGTGTGTCTCCTGGAGCACAATCTGGGCACTATGTGCTGGGTAAGAAAATGGCAAATGTGTAATTTTCACTCTCCAACATCCACTGCGTGTTAATTTCTGGAACGTGACTGTGGAGTCAAAATATTCACTCCTCCTAAGGATTATAACCCTCAGTGAATTAATTTATAAAATGGAATCACTTTATGGGGATTTCGACTATTCTGGATTTCTGTCATTTAGTTATATTAGGGCTTCTGCATATGGTGTGTCCAATCTCATCTGGGATCTGTTCCAGCTGTCCAGCTGGAGTAATCTGCTCCCTACTTCAGCCAATTGGAAAGTACCACACCCTACTAAAGCGCAAAGCACATGGCCGGAATCTGCCAGATACAGCGCTGTTCTCTGGTTCAGTCCTCTGTGCTCAGCTTGTGACTTGTGTATTTGTTTCCTGTTGTGACCGTGGCCCGTTTACTGACTACTCTTGTGTCTTCTGATTCTGTCCTTCTGGTTCTGACCCAGCTACCTGACTATTCTTCTTGCCATCTAACACCACAGAATAGCAGGTAACACCATGGTCCAAGCCTAGAGGTCCCAGTGTAAGTCCAGATCCATGTAAAGGTGTAAAAGGGCAATGAGCAAGGCAATCCTTGGGATATGGACAGCAGAGAAGATAGAGCCAAGCATGTTCATGGAGGACATCTTTTGAGCTGCCAGGTGACCATGAACAGTGCTCCCAATACATTGTGTCTGCAAACTATTCCAGCTAGATCTGCATTCAAATAGCTAAATGGCGCTCCTTCCCTTCTGAACACTGCCATGTGCCCAGACAGTAGTGTACAATCGTATGTAGGGTATAGTGCGAATCTGGAAAATAATTTGTAAGATCCATTTGTTTTCTATTATCCTTTGTGAAGAATTCCAAACTTACCACCACATAAAGTGACACACGTCAGATATTAATAATGGGGCCTGATTAGGAACTACTGAAATGATCAAACTCCACAGTCTCCATCAGTAATAAATGAGTAGCTAGTGGTGAAACCTCTCTGGGGTAATTAGAGTATGGGTCTCGGAGACTTCACAATCTATACTATCCTAAGCTCCAATATTTTCTGTCAGATGAGTTTCAAGAAGAAATATTAGGCATTTAAAGAGAACTGTGTATAAGGCCGGTTTCACACGTCCTGATATTTCCGGTACAGGAGACGTCCATGTGTGCAATACTTGTGGTACCCGTGTGACAACCATGTGCAGCATCAGTACCACATGGACGGCCGGCAGGGAAGAAGCGCTATAGTAAGCCCTGTTCCCCGGTGGCCGGTGCTGAAGACGCTCTCATCATTCTCCCCTGCTCTGCCGGCGGGGTGAATGATGAGAGTTATATTAAAGTCAGAATGATGACAGCAGGTGGGGGCTTTTGGGTCTATTACCCCCTTCAACCTACACCTGCTGCTACTAAGAACAGTGGCAGCAGGAGCGGATGATGGGAGTATTCCTCACCCGCCGCCTGCACTATAAGTAAATGAATGAAAAAAACGGCATGGGTTCCCCTGTATTTTCTATAACTAGTCTGGCAAAACTCACAACTGGGGGCTGCAACCCTCATCTGTCAGCTTCAGCAAGGCTGGTTGTCAAGAAAAGAGGGGTCCCCACAGTTTTTTTTATTTAATAATTTAAGAAAACGGCCTGGGGTCCCCTCCATTTTTGACAACCAGCCTTGCTAAAGCTGACATCTGGGGGCTGGTATTCTCAAGCTTGTAAGGGGCCATGGATATTAACCCCCCCCAGCCTAAAAATAGCAGCACGCAGCTGCCCAGAAAAGCCACATCTATTAGATGCGCCATTCTGGTGCTTTGCCCGGCTCTTCCCACTTGCCCTATAGTGGTGGCAAGTGGGGTTCATATTTGTGGGGTTGATGTCACCCTTGTATTGTCATGTGACATCAAGCCCACGGCTTAGTAATGGAGAGATGTCTATAAGACACCTATCCATTTCTAATACTATAGTTATATGGTAAATACACAGCCATAATAAACTCTTTTATTAGAAATAAAGCAAAA
This sequence comes from Dendrobates tinctorius, assembly GCF_039654945.1. Lineage (NCBI taxonomy): Eukaryota > Metazoa > Chordata > Amphibia > Anura > Dendrobatidae > Dendrobates > Dendrobates tinctorius. Next base: position 1,071,302 of record NW_027361685.1, read on the forward strand.
CGCAGTTTTCGTTTTTTTATTTAAAAATAACCCACAGAATTCTCACGGTGATCTGCTGTGAAGTCACTAAGCTTAAACTGTGGTGACCTCATCACTGACTTTTTCCCACGGTCCTGAGGTCACTGCAGTTCAGCCTGGTTGGAAACCTCGATGATGTCACTGCTGGTCAATGATACTGCGCTTACAGCAGCTCATTCACCAGTGGTTCTCAACCTGGACGGTCGCATCTTGGCACCGAACAGGTTGAAAATTAAGTATCCCCCAGATAAAGATTACGGCGTGGGACAGAGCGACAGAAAGGTATGGTATATTGTTGTTTTTTATTTTTATTACAGGAGAACGAGCTCTTTGGTGGAAATAGGCGTTAGGTGAGTATAACGGTGTTTGTTGTTTTTAAATAAAAAAGGAAAACTGTTTTGTTTTATTTCTAATAAAAGGCTTTATTCTGGCTGTGTCTTTATTTACCATGTAACTATGGGGTTAGTAATGGATAGACACCTTTCCATTACTAAGCCGTGGGCTTGATGTCACCTGACAATACAAAGGTGACATCAACCACACAAATATGAACCCCACTTGCCACCACTACAGGGCAAGTGGGAAGAGCCGGGCAAAGTGTCGGAATTGGCGCATCTAATAGATTTGTCTTTTTCGGGCAGCTGCGGGCTGGTTATTGTTTGATCTGTATTTGTAGTTTTCAGTTAATGAGATTCTCATGCTTTGGGGTGGGTTTGTGGGAGTGGCTGTGGGCGGGTCTTATGTGGTGCTCTACGTACATATTCATCTATATTGGCTTATGACCCTGATCCTTCAGTGACCTGCCCCCTATTTTACATAAAAAACTACATCCAGAAAAATGTCACCGGCAATGGCATCTATAAGTAAGAGATATTACTGAACAGGCGCTGCCAGTGTCATTTGCACATTTTTTGTCTAAGCCTCACAATAGCCACAATATTATAGGCATTATCACCAATAATATCAATGCTAATATATGTATTATGTAATAATGGGGGGCAGGTCAGTGAGGGATCAGTGATCTGTCATAAGCCAATACAGATGAATATGTAATCAGCGCACCACATAAAGCCCCGCCCACAGCCCCACCCCAGTGCCCCACCCACAGCCCCGCCCCAGAGCACGAGAATTTCATGAACTGAAAACTACAAATACAGATTAAACAACAACCACAAGACGGATTTCATCACCAGGTATCATTGTAATCAGTATAACGGCGCTGACCTGACAGTGTCTGTAGGTTACTGAGCACAATCCTGCTGACAGGTTCCCTTTAAATTTAGATCTTAGATATTTGGAAGAGGCGATGGAGAGATTTTTTTCAAGACTATCACGGAGTTACAGACTCACATTAGGCAGGAAGGCCGATCCCACCACAATCAAACTATCATACAGAAGGAACAGGTTAAAAAAAAAAAGACATAGAATAAAAAATGTTACATCCCCAACATCAACGTATGTACAAGGGGAGAACACTAAACTGGAGCTGCACTCATTTATGGTGGACCATTGGAGCCACTATGAGTCCTGACCAGAAGAGTAGAGGAAGACACTATTATTAACCCCTTCATGACCAAGCCTATTTTGACCTTAATGACCAGGACATTTTTTGCAATTCTGACCAATGTCCCTTTATGAGGTAATAACTCTGGAACGCTTCAATGGATCCTAGCGATTCTGAGAATATTTTTTCATGACATATTGGGCTTCATGTTAGTGGTAAATTTAGGTTGATAATTTTTGCGTTTATTTGTGAAAAAATCAGAAATTTGGGGGAAATTTTAAAAATTTCACAATTTTCAAAATTTGAATTTTTATTCTGTAAAACCAGAAAGTTATGTGACACAAAATAGTTACTAAATAACATTTACCACATGTCTGCTTTACATCAGCACTATTTTGGAAACAAAATTTTTTTTTGTTAGGAAGTTATAAGGGTTAAAAGTTGAGCAGTGATTTCTTATTTTTACAACAAAATTTACAAAACCATTTTTTTAGGGACCACCTCACATTTGAAGTCACTTTGAGGGGTCTATATGGCAGAAAATACCCAAAAGTGACACCATTCTAAAAACTGCACCCCTCAAGCTACTCAATACTACATTCAAGAAGATTATTAACCCTTCAGGTGTGTCACAGTGACTGAAGCAACATGGAAGGAAAAAATGGACATTTTAATTTTCCAACAAAAATTTTCTTTTAGCATCAATTTTTTCATTTTCACATGGGCAAAAGGATAAAATGGATCTTAAATTTTGTTGGGAAATTTCTCCTGAGTACACCGATACCTCATATGTGGTCATAAACCACAGTTTGGGTGCACAACAGGGCTCAGAAGGGAAGGAGCGCCATTTGACTTTTTGAATGGAAAATATGCTGGAATATTTAGCGGTTGCCATGTCGCGTTTGGAGAGCCCCTGTGTGCCTAAGCATTGGAGCTCCCCCACAAGTGACCCCATTTTGGAAACTAGAGCCCCGAAGGAACTTATCTAGATGTGTGGTGAGCACCTTGAACCCCCAAGTGCTTCACAGAGGTTTATAATGCAGAGCCGTGAAAATAAAAAATATTTTTTTTTCCTCCAAAAATTATTTTTTAGTCAGCAATTTTTTATTTTCACAAGGGTAATAGGATAAATTGGACCCCAAAAGTTTTCCAGTTTGTCCTGAGTACGCTGGTACCCCTTATGTGGGGGGGACCACTGTTTGGGTAAACGTCAAGGCTTGGAAGGGAAGTAGTGACGTTTTGAAATGCAGACTTGATGGAATGGTCTGTGGGCATCATGTTACATTTGCAGAGCCCCTGATGTACCTAAACTGTGGAAACCCCCCACAAGTGACACCATTTTGGAAACTAGACCCCCAAGGAACTTATCTAGTTGTGTGGTGAGCACCTTGATCCCCCAAGTGCTTCACAGAAGTTTATAACGCAGAGCCGTGAAAATAAAAAATAATTTTTTTCCTAAAACAAATGATTATTAGCCCGCAATTTTTTTTTCACAAGGGTAACAAGAGAAATTGGACCCCAAGAGTTGTTGTCCAGTTTGTCCTGAGTATGCTGGTATCCCATATGTGGGGGGGACCACTGTTTGGGCACACGTTGGGGCTTGGAAGGGAAGTAGTGACATTTTGAAATGCCGACTTGATGGATTGGTCTGCGGGCGTCATGTTACGTTTTCAGAACCCCTGATGTGAAGAAACTGTGGAAATCCCCCACATGTGACCGCATTTTGGAAACTAGACCCCCCAAGGAACTTATCTAGATGTGTGGTGAGCACCTTGAACCCCCAAGTGCTTCACAGAAGTTTATAACGCAAAGCTGTGAAAATAAAAAATCATTTTTTTCCCTCAAAAAATGATTTTTTAGCTTGCAATTTTTTATTTTCACAAGGGTAACAGGAGAAATTGGACCCCAAAATTTGTTGTCCAGTTTGTCCTGAGTACGCTGGTACCCCATATTTGGGGGGAACCATTGTTTGGGCACACATCAGGGCTCGGAATGGAAGTAGTGATGTTTTGAAATGCAGACTTTCAAGGAATGGTCTGCAGTCGTCGTTACATATGCCCCTGATGTGCCTAAACAGTAGAAACCCCCCACAAGTAACCCCATTTTGGAAACTAGACCTTCCAAGGAACTTATCTAGATGTCTGGTGAGCACTTTGAACCCCCAAGTGCTTCACAAAAGTTTATAACGCAGAGACGTGAAAATAAAAAAAACATTTTTTTCCACAAAAATAATTTTTTAGCCCCCAATTTTTTATTTTCCCAAGGGTAACAGGAGAAATTAGACCCCCAAAGTTGTTCTGCAATTTTTCCGGAGTACGCTGTTACCTCATATGTTGGGGTAAACCACTGTTTGGGCACACGTCAGGGCTTGGAAGGGAGGGAGCACCGTTTGACTTTTTGAACGCAAAATTGGCTGGAATCAATGTTAGCACCATGTCGCGTTTGGAGACCCCCTGATGTGCCTAAACAGTGGAAACCCCTCAATTCTAACTCCAACCCTAACCCCAACACACCCCTAACCCCAACACATCCCTAACCCTAATCCCAACCCTAACCATAACCCTAACCTCAACACACCCCTAACCCTAATCCCAAAACTGACGATAACCCTAACCACAAGTCTAACCCTAATCCCATTCCTAAAACCCCAACAAACCCCTAACTCTAATCTTAACCCTAATTCCAACCCTAACCCTAATTCCAACCCAAACCTTAACCCTAATTCCACCCTAACCCTAATTCCATCCTAACCCTAACCCTAATTCCAACCCTAACCCTAACCCTAATTCCACAATAATCTTAATTCCATCCCTAACCAGAATTCTAACCCTAATTCCAACCTTAACTGTTGTGAGCTCATCTGTTCATTCACCTTTTGTGTCCGAGGATCTCCCTCTTCTGGTGAAGGAAGGTAGTGAGGCTGATTTGGATGAAAGAAACCAAACACCTGATCAGGTGGATTGTGACTGGGTAACAGGAACTTCAGACTGGATATAAGGCAGCCGACGCCCTTCTGAGTGGCTGGTGATTTTCTCTGCTGGATTCTTGGAGACCAGTCTGATTCCTGCTTCCCAAAGATAAGTTTTTGCTCTGCTATTGAACTTATTAGTTTCGGTTCTGTTTACCTTGTTTTTTGAGTTCAGCCATCCCTGGCCGGGGGTGTGCTGGATTCTTAATCTTTGATCAGTGTTCTCTTTTGCTCTGCTTTCAGAATATTCTGAGTGCTGATATAGGGTTTGAAGTCTAGTGACTTCAGGGTCCTTTTTGCTTATCAGTTGTGTTGGTAATATTTTTAGCAGGGTTTTGTCGGATTGCAGACAGCAGCTTTTCTGTCCTGTCCTTTTTAGTTAGCTTGGGCCCCATCGTTTGCTCAACCTATCTTTCTATCTGTGTTAGTGTTTTCATCTTGTTTCACCGTCATTATATGTTGGGGGCTGCCTATTGCTTTGGGGTCTGCTCTGGGGCAGTCAGTTTTTCCCTTTTCTCTCTTTAGGCTTATTTAGATCTCCGGCTGTGACGAGGTGTCTAGGATCACCGTAGGAACACTCCACGGCTACTGCTAGTTGTGTGATAGGATTAGGGGTCTGCAATCCGCTAGTTTCCAACCTCTCTGATTTTCTGGGCTGAGCTTGTGTTTTGTTTTTTCCTCCTCGGTGACTCAATCATAACACCTAACCCTAATTCCAACCCTAACCCTAATTCCACTCTAACCCTAACCCTAATTCCAACCCTAGCCCTAACTCCACCCTAACCCTAATTCCACCCTAACCCTAATGGAAAAATGAAAATAAAAATGTTTTCTTTATTTTATTATTTGTTTCTACCTATGGGCGTATAGAGGGGGGGGTTTATTTACGTTTTATTTTATTTTGATCACTGTGAGAGTTTATCACAGTGATCAAAATGAATGAATCGAATCTGCAGCCGGCAGATTTGAGCGGGCGCACTGCGCATGCGCCCACCATTTTCCAAGATGGCGGCACCCATGATCCGGGACCGCGGGACATCGGGAGCAACAGCGGCACTCGGAAGGTACCGGGGGTTGGGAGGGGATGTGATCGGACTGCGGGGGGAACGGAGGGAAGGCGGGGGGAGCAGATGATGACAGCGGAGGCAGATCTGTCATTCAGTGGCGTGGGGGCAGATCGCCGGTGTGGGGGGGTCGGATCGGTGTCTCCAAGCATGCCCGATGATACTGCAGCATCAGCCATGGCTGGATTTGTAATATTTCATCAAATTTCATTGATGAAATATTATTATCGCTCTGATTGGCTGTTTCACTTTTAACATCCAATCAGAGCGATCATAGCCACATGGGGGCGAAGCCACCCCCCCTGTGGTGAAGTACAAAGCTCCCTGTGTGTGCGGGTGTGACGACTCCTGGAGTGGACCCTCTGGGTCATGGCACCAACCCTCCCAGGGCGAGCTGGCCTAGTGAGAACCACCCCCTATACAGGGAGTGTCAGGAGCAAGCCCCAGGGGATAAGATACCACGACTGCTGGCACCAGGCGGCCGGTTCACAGGAGACACGAGTGAGTGTGTCTGAAGGAAGGTGCAGGATACTAGGGAATACCAGCTGGATACATGGGTGTGCGCTAAATACAGGATAGTGCAAGACGGGTACAAGTGGGCACAAATGACGTGCAGCGACCAGTACGTCCGGATGTGAGCAAAACAGGACGCGTGCCAGAAACACGACAGAGTACTGAATTGAGCAACAGACGTGCCAGGAGGCGTAACAGAGCACAGGGACAGAGTGAGTGCCCGGAGGCACGGCTGAGCATGAAACAGAGCACAGGATCAGAGTGTGTGCCAAGAGGCACGACTGAGCATGAGACAAAGCAAAGTGAAAGTTCAGAACGTGTGCCAGGAGGCACAATAGAGTACAAAGCAGAGCAGAGGACCTGAATACAGCGCGCAGCCAGGCAGGGACACAACCGACTAGGCCAGGAAGCACAACAATAATCAGGGACCTCCCATAGGGAGAGGTAGCCTGATATAGCACATGACCAGTACAGCTTCTGGGTCAGGTCCTAATGCCTGATAGCACATGACCACTACAGCTTCCGGGTCAGATCCTCCTTTACCATAGAGAGGACCGACCTGGAGACAGACCTGACAGGAGCGCGCACGCACAAGCGCGACATGGAGGGAGTGGAAACCTGGGTATGAGAAGTGCGCGTGCTCAGCCGACGGGGCCCCCTGAGCGGCCGCAGTGAGCGCGGCATGACAGCGGATAGGGTGACCTTTCAGTGACCCCGGTCACTTGACCCGCAGGAGGGCAATTATTTCATGACGCCACATAGGCGTCACTGGTCATATTGGCACGGCTTTTCATGATGCCTATGTGGCATCATTGGTCGGGAAGGAATTAAAGAGAAATGAATATTCAAGGCCCTCCAAGCCCATGGGCGTGGAATGCAGTGAATATTCAATTCTCTTTAGCAGTGGGAACAGGAGTTAGCCGCAGCCACCGGCTCCAGCCTCCTGTGACCCGCTGCTCCGCCAGAGCCGGTACATCCGAACTGTAAGATGCACCCCCCATTTCCCTCCAGATTTTTGAAGGAAAAAAGTGTGTCTTTAGTCCAAAAAATATGGTAGTTTTAATACAAATTGAAAAGTCAGGATAAAGGGAAACTCTGCTGTTATTGTACAGAAATTCACACTTGGCCTCACTGCACATTTACTATTGTCGATTTTAAAAGGGAAGTTTGGCCAGAAAGACTGGACCTGGTCTTGTAGGGACCATGAGACATTCAGCAGCACAGAAGGGAGAGAAGAGTCATCCGATAAGATCTCAGGGACCTAGGAAGCCAACAGCATCATTACCCTCCGCTTTCTCTTACAGGCCCAGCATAATATTTTTCTTCAAGTGATTTTCTAACCTGTCAGCACATTCTACGTACGCTGTCATTTGGCTTTATAGTTTACAGATCTGGGCAGGTAACGGTCAGCGTCTCCTCAACCCAGGGAGTAGGTGGCTCCTCCAGGTTGTAAGGTCTATAGAAAAGGGCTTTCAATGCCCAAAGTCATTTGCAGTTTTGGTGGAGGAGAATGTTGTGGTCTAGAGGCAAAATGGTGATCATGGTAATACGGCCGGACTACACCACCGATAAAGCAGCCACAGCCGGTGACTGAGAGGAATCTGTGACGTCTCTGCATTCAGTGGTTACTACTCACCTGGGTAGTCATATGTGGCACTCTCCTCTTTACACCACTCATCATCTCTCACATATGTCTCTGTAGTATTAATATGGGTCAGATCTTCACCCTGAAACAAATATTGTAAAAGTCACCGACAGATGGAGAAGTCCCATCTATGATCAGCTCTAATCCTGCCATCTCCACTGTTCTCATCACACAAGTATAAAACATATAATACTGGTGGTTAAAACAAGACTGAGCACAAGACCTTCACAGCCGTCTACACATCAAAGGGGAGATCTCCTGACACCTTCTCTCCATCTACCTGATGATCCTGAGGAGCACTGGGATCTTCTTGTTTACAGTCCTGTGGAAGAAGAGGATGGGGACATCTCTCTGGTGTTGTCCTCTTACTGGATAGATCTGGAGGAAACACATACAGGGACTAAATTCATTCTCTACATACAGATAATTATAGGCCGTGTGTATTTAGTCCTGTCTATTACCTGGTGATGTGAGGGGCTGGGGAACCTCCATTATGACGTTCTTGTACAGATCTCTGTGTCCTTCTAAATACTCCCACTCCTCCATGGAGAAATAGACGGCGACATCCTGGCACCTTATAGGAACCTGACACATACAATGATACCGTCATCCCCCGATCCCTTCATAGCTTTACTGTATAATGTCCCAGCATTCCCAGCAGTGTCACCTCTCCAGTCAGCAGCTCAATCATCTTGTAGGTGAGGTCTAGGATCTTCTGGTCATTGATGTCCACATGGATCTGGGGGTGAGGTAGAGGCCCTGTGATTGGGCTCAGGGGTCTTCTCCATCCCTCAGACATAGGGTCCTGACAGCGATCACTAGAGGTCTTCATCACCACTGTGTAATCCTGGTAATGGAGAGACACATTAATAAATCTCACTACAGACATTTCCAGAGTCTTCTCCAGTTCTGTCCATCTGTTATTCCCATAGATAAGAATGATGTAATGTGACGTCATCAGAATCTCTCACCTCTCCAGTGAGACGGAAGAGGATCTCTAGGGTGATATGTAACATCCTCTCCACCATCTTGTCTCTGTCCATATCCATCCTTGATGGGTAAATCAGGAAAATTCTCTTTTGTAGAAGATCTTCACTGAGAGGATCCGATATTGTAGAGACCTGAATGAGAAGATGATGAGCCAATGTAACATCATAAGAATCCTGTGTAATAATACAATTACTGGCGATAATAAGGGAAACATATGAGATTTATTATTTTACAGTGTTTAGTTTTGTTCCCTGACATCCCCCCAGTTCCATCACTCTCATTCCCTTCTTTTGAGGTCCATACCATCAGACTCTTCCGTCCCTTCTCCCTCACAGTAGCGGTCATATACCGGCCTCCAGGCTCACCCACGTCTGTTGTAAGTACATTTGCCCCTTCACCTGTGATGTCTGATGAACTCCCTCTGCTGGTGAAGGGAAGTAGTGAAATTGATTTGGATGGGAAGAACCTGTCATCTGAACAGGTGCAGTGTGATTGGACATCCGGAATCTCTGAGTGGATATAAGGCAGCCGACGCCCTGCAGGGTTGCTGGTGATCCTTTCTGCTCTGAGCTCTGGCATCCAGTTTAGTTCCTGTCTACTAAAAGCTAAGTTTTTGCCCTGATATTATTCCATGAGATTTTGTCTGGTTTACTTAGTGTTTGCGTTCAGCCAGCCCTTGCTGGGACTGGCTGAATTCCATTTTTGTCTCTGATCAGTTGATCTCTTTGCTCTGGTTTTCAGAATATACCTGAGTGCTGATAAAGAGTTTTTGAAGTCTAGCGACTTCAGGGCCTTTTTTCCTATCAGACTGTTGGGACATTTTTGGTAGGGTTTTTGCGGATTGCAGCCAGCATCTTTTCTGTCCTTTCCCATCTAGTTAGTTGGGCCCCATCGTTTGCTCAGCCTGTCTTTCTGTCTGCGTTTGTATTTTCATCTGTTTTTCACCGACAATACATGTTGGGGGCTGTCTATTGCTTTGGGGTCTGCTCTGGGGCAGTTTAGATTTCCTCTTTCTTTCGGCTTATTTAGCTCTCCGGCTGTGACGAGGGGTCTAGGACCACCGTAGGAACCCCCCACGGCTACTGTTAGTTGTGGTGAATAGGATCAGGGGTCTGCAATCCGCTAGTTACCAACTTCTCAGGTTTTCTGGACTTAGCTTGTATTTTTGTTTTCTCCTCCTCCGGTGACTCATTCATAACAGAATCACCAGCCATACCGCAGATTCTAGGGTACTCAATAGCAGGAAAAAATTGTTTAAAAAAAAAAAAAAAGTGTCAGAATTTTTTTTTTGTGTATATTTTTTCCTCTATTTCTCTGAGGCCGTAGAGGGATTTTTTTCTTAATGGTGATTAAGCAATTGTCTGATTGTGTGGAGCAGCTCGCTGCTGAAGTGCGGGGAATTTCCGCCTATCTTGCTCATTCACATGCTGCTGAACCAAAGATCCCTACTCCTGATGTGTTTTTTGGGGATCGGTCTAAATTTTTGAATTTTAAGAATAATTGTAAATTATTTCTTGCCTTGAAGCCTAACTCATCGGGGAGCTCTGCGCAGCAGGTTAAAATTGTCATCTCTTTGCTGCGCGGCGATCCCCAGGATTGGGCGTTTTCTTTGACACCTGATGATCCTATTCTGGCTAATGTGGACGCATTTTTGTTGTATGATGAACCTAATGCTATTGATCAAGCTGAAAAGGCCCTGTTGGCATTGAGCCAGGGTCAGGATTCTGCAGAGTTGTACTGTCAAAAATTCCGAAAGTGGGCGGTCCTTACTACCTGGAATGATGGTGCCTTGGTGGCTCTCTTTCGGAAGGGTTTGTCAGAAACCGTAAAAGATACTATGGTGGGATTTCCTGTTCCCTCTGGTCTTGACGATTCTATGTCATTAGCCATATAGGTTGATCGGCGTTTACGTGAACGCAAAACTACACGAGAGGTGTTGCCACCTGCTGAACAAATGTCTGAACCTATGCAATGTGATGGAGTTTTGTCTCGGGCGCAACATCAGGAGTTCAGAAGGCGTAATAAGCTGTGTTTTTTCTGTGGAGATGCCTCTCATATTATTTCTGTCTGCCCTAAACGAGAGAAACGTTTTGCACACACATTTGCTGTGGGTGGTGTTCAACCTAAGTTTCTTCTGGCAGTTACTTTGATCTGCTCCCTGTCCACATTTTCCGCTAAGGCTTTTGTGGATTCGGGAGCGGCTCTGAACCTGATGGACTAGGATTTTGCTAAACGTTGTGGGTTTCCTATGACACCTCTGCGGACGCCTATCCCTTTGAGGGGTATTGATGCTACTCCTTTGGCGAAGAATAAACCTCAGTATTGGACCCAGGGGGTAATGCGGGTCGCCCCAGACCATCAAGAAAATTGCAGCTTATTGCTGTTGCATAATTTGCATGATACCATTGTTCTGGGTTTTCCCTGGTTGCAAATCCATAATCCAGTTTTGGATTGGAAATCTGTGTCTGTGGTGAGTTGGGGTTGTCGGTGTGCCCTTAGTGACGCTCCTGTTTTCTCCACCTCTCCCTAGTCGCATGATGTTCCTGACTATTTGGCTGATTTTTATGATGTATTTAGTGAGAATGAGTCTGCGTCTTTGCCTCCTCATAGGAGTTATGACTGTGCAATTGAGCTGAGCCCTGGGTGTAAATTTCCCAAGGGTCGTCTTTTCAATTTATCTGTACCAGAGCACGAGTCTATGCGATCCTATATTAAGGAGTCATTGGAGAAGGGTCATATTAGGCCATCCTCTTCACCCTTAGGTGCTGGTTTTTTTTCGTGGCCAAGAAAGATGGTTCATTAAGGCCTTGTATTGACTATCGTTCCCTCAACAAGATTACTGTTAAATATCAGTATCCGTTACCCCTGATTTCTGATCTATTCTCCAGAGTTAAAGGTGCAGCTGGTTTACCAAGCTTGACCTCAAGGGGGCGTATAATCTTATTCGCATTAAGCATGGGGATGAATGGAAGATGGCGTTTAATACTCCGGAGGGACATTTTGAGTACCTGGTGATGCCTTTTGGGCTCACTAATGCCCCTTCTGTCTTCCAGTGCTTCATGAATGATATTTTCTCCCCATCCGAACGTAACTATGATGTGGGGAATCGGGAACTGTTGGCCATGAAATGGGCATTTGAGGAGTGGAGACATTGGTTGGAGGGAGCTAGACATCAAGTCGTGGTCCTTACTGACCACAAGAATTTGATTTACCTTGAATCGGCCAAACACTTGAATCCTAGACAGGCTAGGTGGGCCTTGTTTTTCACACGTTTTGATTTTGTGGTCTCTTTTCTTCCGGGCACTAAGAATGTCAAGGCAGACGCCCTCTCTAGGAGTTTCCTTGCTGATTCTCCTGTTGTGACTAAGCCTGCTACCATCTTAGGTGAGGGGGTAGTTCTTTCTGCCATCTCGCCCGATTTGAGACGTGCTCTGGAAGAGTTTCAGGAGGACAAACCTGAGCGTTGTCCCATTGGAAAATTGTATGTTCCAGACCAGTGGAGGAAGAGAGTAATGTCTGAAATTCATTGCTCTGCATTGGCTGGTCATCCAGGTATTTTTGGTACTAGAGATTTGGTGAGTCGGTCTTTTTGGTGGCCCGCCTTGTCTCGTGATGTCAGGAATTTTGTGCAGTCCTGTGGGACTTGCTCCCGGTCTAAACTTTGTTCTCACTCTAGTGGGTTGTTGATGCCTTTGCCGGTGCCCAGGAGGCCATGGACCCATATTTAAGTGGATTTTACCTCTGATATGCCTGTCTCTCAGAGAATGACTTATTTGGGTGATTTGTGATAGATTCTCTAAGATGGTCCATCTTGTACCACTCCCTAAGTTGCCATCTTCCTCAGAGTTGGTGCCCTTGTTTTTGCAACAGGTGGTTCGCTTGCATGGGATTCCTGAGAACATTGTGTCTGACAGAGGAGTTCAGTTTGTTTCTAGATTTTGGAGGACTTTCTGTTCCAAGCTGGGTATTCAGTTGTCCTTCTCCTCTGCGTTTCATCCTCAGACCAATGGGCAGACGGAGAGAACAAACCAGACTTTGGAGCCTTATTTGAGATGTTTTATTTCTGCTGATCAGGATGATTGGGTTTCATTTTTGCCCTTGGCCAAATTTGCTTTAAATAATAGAGCTAGTTCTGCCACTTTGATGTCACCTTTTTTTTGTAACTTTGGGTTTCATCCTCGATTCTCTTCAGGGCAGGTGGAGTCTTCTGCCTGCCCAGGTGTTGACACTGTGGTGGAGAGAATGCACCAGATCTGGGACCAAGTGGTGGATAAGTTGTCTTTCTCCCAGGAAAAGGCCCAGCGGTTTTCCAACCGGCATAGGACCATTGGTCCCCGGTTTAAGGTGGGTGATATGGTTTGGTTGTCATCAAAGAATATCTCTATGAAGGTGGCTTCTCCAAAGTTTAAACCTAGATTTATTGGACCTTACAAGATCTTGGAGATTCTTAATCCGGTCTCTTTTCGTTTGGCTCTTCCTGTTACATTCAAGATCCATAACGTGTTTCATAAGTCTCTGTTGAAGAGGTTTGTTGAGCCATTAGTTCCTGTGGTGGCACCTCCTGACCCTGTATTGGTTGAAGGTAATGTGGAATATGAGGTTGAGAAGATACTGTATTCTCGTCTGGCTAGACGGAGACTCCAGTATTTGGTTAAGTGGAAGGGTTATGGCCAGGAGGATAATTCTTGGGTCCCTGCATCCGATATTCATGCCGAAAGATTGGTTCGTGCTTTTCATCGGGCCCATCCTGATCGCCCTGGTGGCGTGGATGAGGGTTCGGTGACCCCTCCTCAAGGGGGAGGTACTGTTGTGAGTTCATTTTCCCCTTCACCTGTGATGTCTGATGAACTCCCTCTGCTGGTGAAGGGAAATAGTGAAACTGAGTTGGATGGGAAGAACCTGTCATCTGAACAGGTGGAGTGTGATTGGACATCCAGAATCTCTGAGTGAATATAAGGCAGCCAACGCCCTGCAGGGTTGCTGGTGATCCTTTCTGCTCTGAGTTCTGGCATCCAGTTTAGTTCCTGTCTACTAAAAGCTAAGTTTTTGCCCTGCTATTATTCCATGAAATTTTGTCTGGTTTACTTAGTGTTTGCGTTCAGCCAGCCCTTGCTGGGACTGGCTGAATTCCATTTTTGTCTCTGATCAGTTGATCTATTTGCTCTGTTTTCAGAATATACCTGAGTGCTGATATAGAGTTTTTGAAGTCTAGTGACTTCAGGGCCTTTTTTCCTATCAGACTGTTGGGACATTTTTGGTAGGTTTTTTGCAGATTGCAGCCAGCATCTTTTCTGTCCTTTCCTATCTAGTTAGTTGGGCCCCATCATTTGCTCAGCCTGTCTTTCTGTCTGCGTTTGTATTTTCATCTGTTTTTCACCGACAATACATGTTGGGGGCTGTCTATTGCTTTGGGGTCTGCTCTGGGGCAGTTTAGATTTCCCCTTTCTTTCTTTAGGCTTATTTTGCTCTCCGGGTGTGACGAGGGGTCTAGGACCACCGTAGGAACCCCCCACGGCTACTGTTAGTTGTGGTGAATAGGATCAGGGGTCTGCAATCCGCTAGTTACCAACTTCTCAGGTTTTCTGGACTTAGCTTGTATTTTTGTTTTCTCCTCCTCCGGTGACTCATTCATAACACACGTCCTTGACCACTTTTCAGCCTGTCTGCCGCACTTCATGTCCTCAGAACTACCAACTCTTATCCTGGGAGACTTCAACATCCCCATTAACAGCCCTACTTCCACATCTGCATCCCAGCTTCTATCACTAACCACCTCTCTCGGCCTCTCACAGCGCTCAACCTCTGAGACACACAAAGACGGTAACACCCTTGACCTGGTCTTTGTCCGGCTTTGCTCAATCTCCTACCTAAATAACTCACCACTTCCCCTCTCTGACCACAATATTCTCTCCTTCACGCTCACAAATCCTCGCCCACCCCAGCACACTCCTACCTATCAAACATTCAGAAATCTACAAGCCATTAACCCTCAGACACTTTCAGACTCCCTACAATCTTCCCTATCCCAATCTCCTCTTTTTCCTGTCCTAATCTGGCTGTTCATCACTACAACACACTCTTACAACCACCCTTGACCAGGTAGCGCCCCTCACCCTCAAAACCTCCAAACACAGAGTAAAACAGCCCTGGCTCACATCGCAAACTCAATTTCTCCAGCGATGCTCTAGGAGTGCTGAACGCTGACGGAGAAAAACCCGCACACCAGAAGACTTCATCCACTTCAAATTTATGTTAAGAACCTATAACGCTGCCCTTCACCTCGCCAAACAGACCTACTTCACCACCCTGATCTCCTCACTAGCCAACAACCCCAAGAAACTTTTTGACACTTTTCACTCCCTCCTCTGGCCAAAAGCACAAGCCCCTATCACAGACATTTGTGCTGATGACCTGGCCTCCCATTTTATAGAGAAAATAGATAATATCCGTCAGGACATCCGCTCCCAACCACCAAGTGCTGTGACTCCCATCCCTAATTGCATTTCCCCTGGCTCACTTTCCACATTTGATCCCATCACAGAAGAAGAAGTCTCCAGACTCCTCTCTTCTTCTAGCCCAACTACATGCACTACCGACCCCATTCCCTCACAACTCCTCCAGTCTCTCTCTCCAGTCATCACAACTCACCTAACTACAATCTTTAATCTCTCCCTCTCCTCAGGCATTTTCCCATCCTCCTTCAAACTCTCTATCATTCTTCCATTATTAAAGAAACCTGCTCTCGACCCATGATGCACAAACAACTACAGACCAGTCTCCAATCTCCCCTTCATCTCTAAACTCTTGGAGCACCTAGTCTACTGCTGCCTTACCCGTTACCTCTCCCCTCACTCCCTCCTAGACCCTTCACAGTCTGGCTTCCGACCCCTACATTCGACTGAAACTGCACTCATCAAAGTGACCAATGACTTTCTGACAGCAAAATGTAACGGTGAACACTCTCTGCTCATTCTTCTTGACCTTTCTGCAGCTTTCGACACTGTTGACCACCGTTTCCTACTCCATAGGCTCCAGTCACTAGGCATTAAGGAAATCTCTCTCTCCTGGTTCTCTTCCTATCTCTCTGACCGCTCCTTCAGTGTTTTGTTTGCTGGCTCCACGTTATCTCCACTTCATCTCGCTGTCGGGGTACCTCAGGGCTCAGTCCTTGGCCCCCTTCTCTTCTCTCTCTACACGACCCCAATTGGACAGACCATCAGCAGATTTGGCTTTCAGTACCATCTTTATGCTGATGATACACAACTATATACGTCATCCCCTGACCTTACCCCCGCTGTACAACAGAATGCCAGTGACAGACTGTCCGCAGTCTCCAACATCATGTCCGCTCTCTATCTGAAACTTAACCTCTCAAAACCTGAACTTCTTCTGCTCCCGCCATCTACTAACCTCCCTAAATCTGTCATTTCCCTCTCCGTGGGTGGCACCATAATAACACCCCGGCAGCAGGCGCACTGTCTGGGTGTTATGTTTGACACCAACCTCTCCTTCACATCCCATATACAATCTCTTGCCCGCTCTTGCCACTTACACCTAAAGAACATCTCTAGAATCCGCCCTTTTCTCACCAGGGAAACAAAAAAAACCCTCATTGTCACTCTGATCCATTCCCGCCTGGACTACTGCAATGCCCTATTAATTGGCCTCCCCGCTACTCGACTTTCCCCTCTCCAGTCCATACTTAATGCAGCAGCCAGGGTCATCTATTTGGCTAATCGGTACTCGGACGCGTCCGCTCTTCGCCAGTCCTTACATTGGCTGCCCATTCATTATAGGGACCAATTCAAAGTACTTGTTCTCACCCACAAAGCTCTCCATAGTGCGGCACCCCCCTACATCTCCTCCCTCATTTACGTCTATCGGGCTAGCCGACCGCTGCGCTCTGCAAAAGACTTTCGACTAACCTCTGCACTAATCCGCGCCTCCCACTCCCGACTCCAAGAATTCTCCAGCGCTGCGCCAATACTCTGGAATGCTCTACCCCAAGAAATTAGGACTATCCACAATTTGCACAGTTTTAGGCCCTCTCTCAAAACACATCTATTCAGAGCAGCCTATCACGTTCACTAATCAAAGTCATTTTATGTGCAAGTGTGAATATGTAGCCCATTCACTATCTCTGTCCCCCACCTTCTCAAGATGGCTGGACCATCATTGTAAATACATCATTGTAAATACACACCTGTACTTTGTATCTCCCCCACCTCATTGTAGATTGTAAGCTCTCATCAGCAGGGGCGGCTGATTTTACTTTAATTATTGTATTGTTAACGTTGTTACTTATGACTTGTGTTTTGAAACTGTTAAACTGTAAAGCACTGCAGAATATTTTGGCGCTACATAAATAAAGATTATTATTATTATTTTATCTACTAATAAAACCTATATATTTAGGCCACAGACAACAAGCAGTTTCCTCCTCGGAGTCGGCAGCTGAACACGTTCCTCATAGACTCATCTTCCATAACGCTAATTCTCGTCTCATTCCCGACACTGGAATCGGCATTAGCAATACTGCAGGAGATATTCATTACACGCGACATGAGAAATAACTCCTTCATGATGAGGACGACATCTTCATCTTCTACTGCGGCTCTAGAGACAGATGTGGCCAGAGTCGGTCACTGCCTCCATCCCCACCGGCCGTCTATATGAAGGTTTCCCGTCTTCCCCGCACTGGAATCTTCTATCCCGTTAGATCTCAGCTCTGAGTCACACACAGAAGTTTGAGGCTTTTAGAAAAGATTTTTTGTTTCCACAAACACAACGGACAGAAATGATCTGATCCCAAAGTCTCCATGTACAGTGATTTATGGGGTTTATTTCTGGCCTTAGGCTTTCCTATATTACAAGAAAAACTCCAGAAAAAGCCGATATTAAAATGTTTCTAAAGAAAATTGGCTACAACAATTCTTGTAAGAAGAAAAAAATAACAAAAAAGCAGAAGACACATTTTATAATTTTTGACATGTTAAACATTTATTAAAAAGAAATTAACTCTTTTTTGCCCCAGAACATAGATGTACACCGCAGGGACGGCACAGGAGGGGCTGCAACAAAAACCCTGAAAAGCAAACATGACATCTAAGAAGGTGTGACAGAGTTCGGCTGAATGCCCCCCGCCTCCAAGTACTCGATAGTATGGGGCGGCCTAGTTACTGCGATACTTACATGCCTAATAATGGGGTCTGGGCTGCAATGTATGAAGGTCTATTAGGCCGGGCCAGAGGCAGCGTCCAATAAGTTACCTTATACCACCCCCATACACATTAGGCTAAAGTTACATGAAAGCACTGATTTCGGGGGATTGGCCGACCATATAATGTATTTGGGGGCCTCCCGACAGATGATGTCAGGGCAGAGAAGGATCTGGCATCCTGAATTTCAGAGGATTATCCGTCTGTTCTTCCTGTAGATAATCCTCCTCTAGAGGAGTCTGGAGGCGACTCTCTCATACAGACCACAGGAAAGCTGGAATATTTGTGTGTATGGGGGAGTCGGGAGAGATCGCCGTCTGCCAAATGACTGTTCAGCCAACTCTGATCTCATGTGTATGGGGCCGTTAGTATTATGTGGCGACCCTGAGGGTTCAGTCGCCACAGAGGTACTGCACCTCCTCCTGAGGTGTGGTACCCCACTATCCAGGTAAGGTCTAGACACCTGACCACACTCCAACACCGGCACCCCCACACCACAAAGTAGTGTAGCAAAGCACCCTTTGGTGGCTCCCTGCTTGGAACACGAAACGTGCTGGGAGGCGGGTGGAGTTTAGTTTGCACTCAAAAGACCGGGAAGAGTTTAGGATTTGGTCAGTCTGACAGAGTCAGAGGAGGAGAGAAGATCCCCGGAGTGGGATGGATGGAAGGAAGTGCTGCAGCCGACCTCAGTGACCTGGGTCCGCTGGCACAGGAAAGAGACATTATAGAAAGCCTGAATCTCCATGAGAAGGAAAGGATTGTACGGAACGTAAGGAGAGGAGGACTAAGGATTAGGGTTAGAGGAGAAGCCTTCCCAAGTTCACAGCGCAAGGCCGGGGTCCGGTCCCCGAGGTTGTATGGATACTAATGGTCCTGCAGCAGACACCGGCGGAATAGTAGTTGTCACCACTTTATTCCTACCCAAGACTTGCATCGTGAGTGAGCCGGGACTAGGTAGTAAGGAGTCCCCGAAGCAGGCTACTAGCTGTCTGCCGTACAAGTAGAGTTCATAGGAACATCTGACAGGAGGAACTCCAGTGTAACTCAGTACTGTGAGTACTTCACTATAGGCGCAACAAGGGAGACGTTCAGAAAAGGCATATGTTGGCGGAGTGTTGGAAAGGAGTACTTCATCTTGCCTGGAAGTTGGCTGAGCTCCTGACCCAGAGGACAGCACGGATGCAGGCCCTTGTACCACAACAGACTGTGAGTAAAGCTTTGGAACTACATTCCCTGGTGTCCTCCACTTATTCCTGCGTCCACCTGCTCAGCACTGCTACATCCCTCGCGCCTGACACTGCACCATCTACGTGTCACTTCACCTACACTGCCCTTGGACTACAGCCCTGCCTGTTGAGGGCTATTACATCATTGCTGCACCACACCATCTGTCCCAGAGGATCTGTCTGCAGCGTCGGCTTAACATCTTCATTGCCGAACACCACAGGTGGCGTCACGAATAGTGTTGAGCGATACCATCCGATATACAGAAATATTGGATCGGATTGGATCGGCCCGATACCCAAAAAAGTATCGGTATCGCCGATTCCGATACCGGAAGTCCCATTCAAGTCAATGGGACAGAAATATCGGAATTAAAAAAGCCCCTTTCTTTCCTTGTACATCCAGTTCGGGAGGGGGGAAGAGTGTGGGCGGTGCGTGGGCAGACACTGTGCGTGTCTGTGTGTGCGGGCGGGGTCTGTATGGGCCTCTTGGGGGTCTGTACGGGCCTGATGGGGGTCTGTGCGGCCTTCTGGCGGTCTGTGCGGGCCTCTCGGGGGGTCTGTACGGGTCTGATGGGGGTCTGTGCGGGCCTTCCGGCGGTCTGTGCGGGCCTCTCGGGGGTCTGTACGGGCCTTCCGGCGGTCTGTGCGGGCCTCTCGGGGGTCTGTACGGGCCTGCCGGGGGTCTGTACGGGCCTGCCGGGGGTCTGTACGGGCCTGCCGGGGGTCTGTGCGGGCCTGCCGGGGGTTGTGAGTATGTGCAGGCATCGTCCGATGGGACTACAAGTCCCATCGGGCTATGACTGCTACAATGACAGTGATTGACACATTAGCCAATGATGGGACAGTAGTAGTCCCATCATCCGGCTAATGTGTTGAAGGTAAAAAATAAAAAACATACATACTACATACATACTACAGACATACTACATATATACAACATTCATACAACATACATACATACTTCATATATACTACATTAATACAACATACATACTACATACTACATGCATACTTCATATATACTACATTAATACAACATACATACATACTACATACTACATGCATACTTCATATATACTACATTAATACAACATACAGACATACTACATGCATACTACATATATACAACATTCATACAACATACATACTACATACATACTTCATATATACTACATTCATACAACATACATACATACTACATATATACAACATTTATACATACTACATACATACTACATATATACAACATTCATACAACATACATACTACATACATACTTCATATATACTACATTCATACAACATACATACATACTACATATATACAACATTTATACATACTACATACATACTTCATATACCGTATACTGCATTCATACAACATACATACATACTACATACATACTTCATATATACTACATTCACACAACATATATACTACATACATACTTCATATATACTACATTCATACAACATTCATACTACATACATACTTCATATATACTACATTCATACAACATACATACATACTACATATATACAACATTTATACATACTACATACATACTTCATATACCGTATACTGCATTCATACAACATACATACATACTACATACATACTTCATATATACTACATTCACACAACATATATACTACATACATACTTCATATATACTACATTCATACAACATACATACATATATACAACATTCATACAACATACATACATACTACATACTTCATATATACTACATTCATACAACATAGATACATACTACATATATACAACATTTATACATACTACATACATACTACATATATACAACATTCATACAACATACATACTACATACATACTTCATATATACTACATTCATACAACATACATACATACTACATATATACAACATTTATACATACTACATACATACTTCATATACCGTATACTGCATTCATACAACATACATACATACTACATACATACTTCATATATACTACATTCACACAACATATATACTACATACATACTTCATATATACTACATTCATACAACATACATACATATATACAACATTCATACAACATACATACATACTACATACTTCATATATACTACATTCATACAACATAGATACATACTACATACATACTACATATATACAACATACATACATACATACATACTACATACATACAACATACATACTACATTCATACAACATACATACATAGTACATACTACATACATACAACATACATACTACATACAATACATTCATACAATACATACATACTACATTCATACAACATACTACATACATACTACATACATACAACATGCAACATATATACTACATACATACTACATACAATACATTCATACATTCATACAATACATACATACTACATTCATACAACATACTACATACATACATACTACATTCATACAACATACATACATACATACTACATTCATACAACATACATACATACAACATGCTACAGACATACAACATACAATACATTCATACAATACATACATATAGACATACAGTACATATAACATAGAGTACATACTCACCATCACTTGTCACTTTGTTCCCCGAAGCCAGTGTCATCTATGGAAAAAATTAGAAAATAACAAACAAGCGATATACTCCCTGATCCGCAGAAATCCACGAGGGTCCCACGCCGATTTCCTGTGGAGAACAGCAGCATCAGCTGATGCGACCGCTCTCCAGGGGGCTCCAGGAATCCAATGACGGGAGGTAGGTACCGTCCGCACTGTATTCCTCCGCCACTGTAAAAAAAAAATAGTCCCTAGTCTCACTTTATGGCAAAAGCTGCGTGGGAACTTTCTCACACAGCAATGCCAAAAGTGAGACTAGGGACTATTTTTTTTACAGTGGCGGAGGAATACAGTGTGGAAGGATACCTACCTCCCGTCATTGGATTATTGAAGCCCCTAGAGATCGGTCACATCCGCTGATGCTGCTGTTCTCCACGGGAAATCGGCGTGGGACACTCACTCGTGGATTTCTGCGGATCAGGGAGTATATCGCTTGTTTGTTCTTTTCTAATTTTTTCCATAGATGACACTGGCTTTGGGGAACAATGTGACAAGTAATGGTAAGTAAGTACTCTATGTTATATGTACTGTATGTCTATATGTATGTATTGTATGAATGTATTGTATGAAGTATGTATGTTGTATGTCTGTAGCATGTTGTATGTATGTAGTATGTATGTATGTTGTATGAATGTAGTATATATGTAGTATGTATGAATGTATTGTATGTAGTATGTATGTAGTATGTTGTATGTCTGTATCATGTTGTATGTATGTAGTATGTAGTATGTATGTATGTATGTATGTTGTATGAATGTAGTATACATGTAGTATGTATGTATTGTATGAATGTATTGTATGTAGTATGTATGCAGTATGTATGTAGTATTTATGTTGTATGTCTGTAGCATGTATGTAGTATGTATGTATGTTGTATGAATGTAGTATATATGTAGTATGTATGTATTGTATGAATGTATTGTATGTATGTATGTTGTATGTATGTAGTAAGTATGTAGTATGTATGTTGTATGAATGTAGTATATATGTATGCAGTATGTATGTTGTATGAATGTAGTATATATGTTGTATATATGTAGTATGTATGTATTGTATGAATGTATGAATGTATTGTATGTATGTTGTATGTAGTATGTATGTAGTATGTATGCTGTAAGTATGTAGTATGTATGTATGTTGTATGAATGTAGTATATATGTAGTATGTATGTAGTATGTATGTTGTATATATGTAGCATGTATGTATTGTATGAATGTATGAATGTATTGTATGTAGTAAGTATGTAGTATGTATGTATGTTGTATGAATGTAGTATATATGTAGTATGTATGTATGTATGTTGTATGAATGAATGTATGTTGTATGAATGTAGTATATATGTATGTTGTATGAATGTAGTATATATGTAGTATGTATGTACAGTATGTTGTATGAATGCAGTATATATGTAGTATGTATGTTGTATGAATGTAGTATATATGTATGTATGTAGTATGTATGTTGTATGAATGTAGTATGTATGTAGCATGTATGTAGTATATATGTATGTTGTATGAATGTAGTATGTATGTAGCATGTATGTAGTATATATGTATGTTGTATGAATGTAGTATATATGTAGCATGTATGTAGTATGTATGTCGTATGAATGTAGTATATATGTAGTATGTATGTATGTTGTATGAATGTAGTATATATGTAGTATGTATGTAGCATATATGTATATTGTATGAATGTAGTATATATTTAGTATGTATGTAGTATATATGTATGTTGTATGAATGTAGTATATATGTAGTATGTTTTTTTTTTTTTTACATTCAACACATTAGCCGGATGATGGGACTACTACTGTCCCATCATTGGCTAATGTGTCAATCACTGTCATTGTAGCAGGCATAGCCCGATGGGACTTGTAGTCCCATCGGACAATGCCTGCACACACAAACAACCCCTGGGAGGCCCGCACAGACCACCGGCAGTCTACACAGACCCCCGGCAGCCGGTACAGACCCCCGGCAGGCCCGTACAGTCCCCCGAGAGGCACGTACAGACCCCCGGCAGGCGCGCACGGACCCCATCAGGCCCGTACAGACCCCCGAGAGGCCCGCACAGACCACCGGAAGGCCCACACAGACCGCGCATCATGATGCGCACAGACCGCGCATCATGATGACATCATTTCAGCAGCCAATCACAGCCACAACAGTGGCTCATTGCATTATGGGGACTTCCAATTCCGGTATCCGATATTGAAAAAATATTGGTACTCGGTATCGGAATTCCGATACAGCAAATATCGGCCGATACCCGATATTTGCAGTATCGGAATGCTCAATACTAGTCACGAATCATTCATTCATAAACTGTAACTATCAGAAGCACACTGAACACATTCCCTCTTTACAATGCACGCCCAGGGCCACGGGCCAGGTCCCAGCTGCCGTGACATCTCCCATTGAAGCTCATCGGGCCCGGTACTGAGTACCCCGCCAGCCCTGGGAGGGCGACCCAACTACACTGACAGGCAGTGATGATACACGGCACTACAGTAGTACAGGGCATCACCAGAGCCATCAGAGGCTTGTATGTTGTATGATCGCACTGATCAGAGGGGTTTAAAAATGGTTTAAAGTGGAAAAAATATCACAGTTTCAGCAACAAGAAATATCTGTCATCTACCTGATGATGCTGAGGAACACTGGGATCTTCTTGGTTACAGTCCTGTGGAAGAAGAGGACGGGGACATCTCTCTGGTGTTGTCCTCTTACTGGATAGATCTGGAGGAAACACATACAGGGACTGAATTCATTCTCTACATACAGATAATTATAGGCCGTGTGTATTTAGTCCTGTCTATTACCTGGAGATGTGAGGGGCTGGGGAACCTCCATTATGACGTCCTTGTACAGATCTTTGTGACCTTCAAAATACTCCCACTCCTCCATGGAGAAATAGACAGCGACATCCTGACACCTTATAGGAACCTGACACATACAATGATACCGTCATCCCCCGATCCCTTCATAGTGTTACTGTATAATGTCCCAGCATTCCCAGCATTGTCACCTCTCCAGTCAGCAGCTCAATCATCTTGTAGATGAGTTCTAGGATCTTCTGGTCATTGATGTCCTCATGGATCAGGGGGTGAGGTGGAGGCCCCGTGATTGGGCTCAGGGGTCTACCACATCCCTCAGACACAGGGTCCTGACAGCGATCACTAGAGGTCTTCTTCACCACTGTGTAATCCTGGTTATGGAGAGACACATTAATAAATCTCACTACAGACATTTCCAGAGTCCTCACCTCTCCAGTTCTGTCCATCTGTTATTCCCATAGATAAGAATGATGTAATGTGACGTCATCAGAATCTCTCACCTCTCCAGTGAGACGGAAGAGGATCTCTAGGGTGAGGTGTAACATCCTCTCCACCATCTTGTCTCTGTCCATATCCATCCTTGATGGGGAAATCAGGAAAATTCTCTTCTGTAGAAGATCTTCACTGAGAGGATCCGATATTGTAGAGACCTGAATGAGAAGAAGATGATCCGATGTAACACCATAAAAATCCTGTGTAATAATACAATTACTGGAGATAATAAGGGAAACATATGAGGAGATTTATTATCTTACAGGGTTTAGTTTTCTTCCCTGACATCTACTAATAAAACCTATATATTTAGGCCACAGACAACAAGCAGTTTCCTCCTCGGAGTCGGCAGCTGAACACGTTCCTCATAGACTCATCTTCCATAACGCTAATTCTCGTCTCATTACCGACACTGGAATCGGCATTAGCAATACTGCAGGAGAGATTCATTACACGCGACATGAGAAATAACTCCTTCATGATGAGGACGACATCTTCATCTTCTACTGCGGCTCTAGAGACAGATGTGGCCAGAGTCGGTCACTGACTCCATCCCCACCGGCCGTCTATATGAAGGTTTCCCGTCTTCCCCGCACTGGAATCTTCTCTCACGTTAGATCTCAGCTCTGAGTCACACAAAGAAGTTTGAGGCTTTTAGAAAAGATTTTTTGCTTCCACAAACACAACGGACAGAAATGATCTGATCCCAAAGTCTCCATGTACAGTGATTTATGGGGTTTATTTCTGGCCTTAGTCTTTCCTATATTACAAGAAAAACTCCAGAAAAAGCCGATACTAAAATGTTTAAAATTAATTTGCAAAGGATCATTCAGTTGAGTGCAAAGTTATTTTATTATTCACTCTGGTCTGCGTAACCTACTTGTGCACCTTGTGGTTGTGCCACGCTATATTTGACACAGGGCCAGAGGCAGCATCCAATAAGTTACCTTATAATGCCCCATACACATTACACTAAAGCTCCATGAAAGCACTGATTTCGGGGGGTCTGACCGACCATATAATGTATTTGGGGGACTCCAGACAGATGATGTCAGGGCAGAGAAGGATCTGACATCCTGAATTTCAGAGGATAATCCGTTTGTTCTTCCTGTAGATAATCCTCCTCTAGAGGAGTCTGGAGGCGACTCTCTCATACAGACCACAGGAAAGCTGGAATATTTGTGTGTATGGGGGAGTCGGGAGAGATCGCCGTCTGCCAAATGACCGTTCAGCCAACTCTGATCTCATGTGTATGGGGCCGTTAGTATTACACTGACAGGCAGTGATGATACACGGCACTACAGTAGTACAGGGCATCACCGGAGCCATCAGAGGCTTGTATGTTGTATGATCGCACTGATCAGAGGGGTTTAAAAAAGGTTTAAAGTGGAAAAAAATCACAGTTTCAGCAACAAGAAATATCCATCACTATATGGAAAGCAGAGTCACTGCACAATGTTAGTTACGTCACGTCCATAACTACTTTATTATACTCTATTATCCTGTACACAGTGGAGTAGATAGAAATCACAGATCCCACAGCAATAGCTGGAATTGGGCCCTCCAACGCAAAGAAAAAAAAAATCTCTCTATCTATATACACTGTTCAAAAAAATAAAGGGAACACTTAAACAACAGAATATAACTCCAAGTAAATCAAACTTCTGTGAAATCAAACTGTCCACTTAGGAAGCAACACTGACTGACAATCAATTTCACATGCTGTTGTGCAAATGGAATAGACAACAGATGGAAATTATTGGCAATTATCAAGACACCCTCAATAAAGGAGTGGTTCTGCAGGTGGGGACCACAGACCATATCTCAGTACCAATGCTTTCTGGCTGATGTTTTGGTCACTTTTGAATGTTGGTTGTGCTTTCATACTCGTGGTAGCATGAGACGGACTCTATAACCCACACAAGTGGCTCAGGTAGTGCAGCTCATCCAGGATGGCACATCAATGCGAGCTGTGACAAGAAAGTTTGCTGTGTCTGTCAGCATAGTGTCCAGAGGCTGGAGGCACTACCAGGAGACAGGCCAGTACACCAGGAGATGTGGAGGGGGCCGTATGAGGGCAACAACCCAGCAGCAGGACCTCTACCTCTGCCTTTGTGGAAGGAGGAACAGGAGGAGCACTGCCAGAGCCCTGCAAAATGATCTTCAGCAGGCGACAAATGTTCATGTGTCTGCACAAACGGTTAGAAACCGACTCCATGAGGATGGTCTGAGGGCCCGACGTCCACAGATGGGGGTTGTACTCACAGTTCAACACCGTACAGGACGCTTGGCATTTGGCACAGAACACCAAGATTGGGAAATTCACCACTGGCGCCCTGTGCTCTTCACAGATGGAAGCAGGTTCACACTGAGCACATGTGACATACGTGACAGAGTCTGGAGACGCCGTGGAGAGCGATCTGCTGCCTGCAACATCCTTCAGCATGACCGGTTTGGCAGTGGTCAGTAATGGTGTGGGGTGGCATTTCTTTGGAGGCCGCACGATGTTGGGCTGTGAGCACAACCCCCATGGAGACACAATTGTGCCTTTACCTGTAGATAAATTCCCAGTGGAGGCAATTTCCAAAATGCAATAACTTAAGTGGGGAATTCAGCTCTTTTCGCACTTAAGGGATCTGTATATGGAGTCTACAAACTACAGTGGGGGAATAAGGATTTGTTACGCGGCCAATTTTGGGGCTAAAGTCACATTTTTGTTAGGAAAAAAGTAAAATTGTCATTTTTTCCTTCCACATTGCTTAAATTCCTGTCACACTGTCCAAATTCAGATATTGTCCTGTCAGAAAGGAGAATACAGGGAGCGAAAGGGTTAATAGGACTCACAGGAGGAACCGGCCCAGAAAGCAGAAGATCCAGGAGTGTCCGCCACATATATGACTGCTCTGTGCACAGGACCTGTGATGAGGTCACAGGAGGGGAGGAGTCAGGGGTCACATGATCAGGGGCCTCAGTGTGTGCAGGACTCAGTGTGCTGGAGCGCTCCCGATAATCAGCTGCGTGTGTCGCGCTGTGTGATAGTCACAGCACCTGCATGGAGGGCGAAACATGCAGCTGATTATCGGGAACGCTCCAGGGATCCGGGGTCCCGATGCAGCTATTCGGTAAGTGATATTAGCCAATAACAACTTCTCCGACGATATTCGCTCATCTCTAGTAATAACAGCTCAAAGAAACTCACCAAACTTTTCATTAAGTTTAATAGCGAGACCCTAATAAATATTGAGCACCAGCGGGATGAAGCATTGACAGTGGCATGTAAAAGTGTGGGCGCCCCGGGTCAAAATGACTGTTATTGTGAGCAGCAGTAAGATGAAGATGAAATGATCTCTAAAAGGCCGAACCTCTAAGATGGCACATGGCCTTTGTATTTTAGGCAAAAATAATAATTATAAAATATATATATAGAGAGACATATTTTACAATTTCATAAATGCAAAAAAGAAAAAGGGGCGATGCAAAACTATGGGCACCCTTGGAGATTTGTGCACTGAGATAATTTTGACCAAGATTTCACAACTCAATTAGCTTGTTAGGGTTATGGTGAGATCACATGGTGACCAGGAGCTACAGTCTGAGGAAAGGGCTAAAAAGCCTTCACTACACCCCTGTACAGCTGTATAATGAGGCCCAGGCTTTATAGTGAAGGGACAGGAGTGAGGGCCTGTGCCCAGGAGCTACAGTCTGAGGAAAGGGCTAAAAAGCCTTCACTAGATCCCTGTACAGCTGTATAATGAGGCCCAGGCTTTATAGTGAAGGGACAGGAGTGAGGGCCTGTGCCCAGGAGCTACAGTCTGAGGAAAGGGCTAAAAAGCCTTCACTAGACCCCTGTACAGCTGTATAATGAGACTCAGGCTTTATAGTGAAGGGACAGGAGTGAGGGCCTGTTCCCAGGAGCTACAGTCTGAGGAAAGGGCTAAAAAGCTTTCACTAGACACCTGTACAGCTGTATAATGAGGCCCAGGCTTTATAGTGAAGGGACAGGAGTGAGGGCCTGTTCCCAGGAGCTACAGTCTGAGGAAAGGGCTAAAAAGCCTTCACTAGACCCCGTTACAGCTGTAAAATGAGACCCAGGCTTTATAGTGAAGGGACAGGAGTGAGGGCCTGTTCCCAGGAGCTACAGTCTAAGGAAAGGGCTAAAAAGCCTTCACTAGACCCCTGTACAGCTGTATAATGAGACCCAGGCTTTATAGTGAAGGGACAGGAGTGAGGGTTTGTGCCGAGGAGCTACAGTCTGAGGAAAGGGCTAAAAAGCCTTCACTAGACCCCTGTACAGCTGTATAATGAGGCCCAGGCTTTATAGTGAAGGGACAGGAGTGAGGGTCTGTGCCCAGGAGCTACAGTCTGAGGAAAGGGCTAAAAAGCCTTCACTAGATCCCTGTACAGCTGTATAATGAGGCCCAGGCTTTATAGTGAAGGGACAGGAGTGAGGGCCTGTGCATAGGAACTATAGTCTGAGGAAAGGGCTAAAAAGCCTTCACTAGACCCCTGTGCAGCTGTATAATGAGGCCCAGGCTTTATAGTGAAGGGACAGGAGTGAGGGCCTGTGCCCAGGAGCTACAGTCTGAGGAAAGGGCTAAAAAGCCTTCACTAGACCCCTGTACAGCTGTATAATGAGACTCAGGCTTTATAGTGAAGGGACAGGAGTGAGGGCCTGTTCCCAGGAGCTACAGTCTGAGGAAAGGGCTAAAAAGCTTTCACTAGACACCTGTACAGCTGTATAATGAGGCCCAGGCTTTATAGTGAAGGGACAGGAGTGAGGGCCTGTTCCCAGGAGCTACAGTCTGAGGAAAGGGCTAAAAAGCCTTCACTAGACCCCGTTACAGCTGTAAAATGAGACCCAGGCTTTATAGTGAAGGGACAGGAGTGAGGGCCTGTTCCCAGGAGCTACAGTCTAAGGAAAGGGCTAAAAAGCCTTCACTAGACCCCTGTACAGCTGTATAATGAGACCCAGGCTTTATAGTGAAGGGACAGGAGTGAGGGTTTGTGCCGAGGAGCTACAGTCTGAGGAAAGGGCTAAAAAGCCTTCACTAGACCCCTGTACAGCTGTATAATGAGGCCCAGGCTTTATAGTGAAGGGACAGGAGTGAGGGTCTGTGCCCAGGAGCTACAGTCTGAGAAAAGGGCTAAAAAGCCTTCACTAGATCACTGTACAGCTGTATAATGAGGCCCAGGCTTTATAGTGAAGGGACAGGAGTGAGGGCCTGTTCCCAGGAGCTACAGTCTGAGGAAAGGGCTAAAAAGCCTTCACTAGACCCCTGCACAGCTGCATAATGAGACCCAGGCTTTATAGTGAAGGGACAGGATTGAGGGCCTGATCCCAAGAGCTACAGACTGAGGAAAGGGCTAAAAAGCCTTCACTAGATCCCTGTACAGCTGCATAATGAGGCCTAGGCTTTATAGTGAAAGGACAGGAGTGAAGGCCTGTTCCCAGGAGCTACAGTCTGAGGAAAGGGCTAAAAAGCCTTCACTAGACCCCTGCACAGCTGCATAATGAGACCCAGGCTTTATAGTGAAGGGACAGGAGTGAGGGCCTGTTCCCAGGAGCTACCGTCTGAGGAAAGAGCTAAAAAGCCTTCACTAGACCCCTGTACAGCTGTATAGTGAGGCCCAGCCTTTATAGTGAAGGGACAGGAGTGAGGGCCTGTGCCCAGGAGCTACAGTCTGAGGAAAGGGCTAAAAAGCCTTCACTAGACCCCTGTACAGCTGTATAATGAGGGACAGGCTTTATAGTGAAAGGACAGGAGTGAGGACCTGTTCCCAGGAGCTACAGTCTGAGGAAAGGGCTAAAAAGCCTTCATTAGACCCCTGTACAGCTGTATAATGAGGCCCAGGCTTTATAGTGAAAGGACAGGAGTGAGGGCCTGATCCCAGGAGCTACAGTCTGAGGAAAGGGCTAAAAAGCCTTCATTAGACCCCTGTACAGCTGTATAATGAGGCCCAGGCTTTATAGTGAAGGGACAGGAGTGAGGACCTGTGCCAAGGAGCTACAGTCTGAGGAAAGGGCTAAAAAGCCTTCATTAGACCCATGTACAGCTGTATAATGAGGCCCAGGCTTTATAGTGAAAGGACAGGAGTGAGGGCCTGATCCCAGGAGCTACAGTCTGAGGAAAGGGCTTAAAAGCCTTCATTAGACCCCTGTACAGCTGTATAATGAGGCAGAGGCTTTATAGTGAAAGGACAGGAGTGAGGGTCTGATCCCAGGAGCTACAGTCTGAGGGAAGGGCTAAAAAGCCTTCACTAGACCCCTGTGCAGCTGTATAATGAGGCCCAGGCTTTATAGTGAAGGGACAGGAGTGAGGGCCTGTGCCCAGGAGCTACAGTCTGAGGAAAGGGCTAAAAAGCCTTCACTAGACCCCTGTACAGCTGTATAATGAGGCCCAGGCTTTATAGTGAAGGGACAGGAGTGAGGGCCTGTGCCCAGGAGCTACAGTCTGAGGAAAGGGCTAAAAAGCCTTCACTAGACCCCTGTACAGCTGTATAATGAGGGACAGGCTTTATAGTGAAAGGACAGGAGTGAGGACCTGTTCCCAAGAGCTACAGTCTGAGGAAAGGGCTAAAAAGCCTTCATTAGACCCCTGTACAGCTGTATAATGAGGCCCAGGCTTTATAGTGAAAGGACAGGAGTGAGGGCCTGATCCCAGGAGCTACAGTCTGAGGAAAGGGCTAAAAAGCCTTCATTAGACCCCTGTACAGCTGTATAATGAGGCCCAGGCTTTATAGTGAAGGGACAGGAGTGAGGGCCTGTGCCAAGGAGCTACAGTCTGAGGAAAGGGCTAAAAAGCCTTCATTAGACCCATGTACAGCTGTATAATGAGGCCCAGGCTTTATAGTGAAAGGACAGGAGTGAGGGCCTGATCCCAGGAGCTACAGTCTGAGGAAAGGGCTTAAAAGCCTTCATTAGACCCCTGTACAGCTGTATAATGAGGCAGAGGCTTTATAGTGAAAGGACAGGAGTGAGGGTCTGATCCCAGGAGCTACAGTCTGAGGAAAGGGCTAAAAAGCCTTCACTAGACCCCTGTGCAGCTGTATAATGAGGCCCAGGCTTTATAGTGAAGGGACAGGAGTGAGGGCCTGTGCCCAGGAGCTACAGTCTGAGGAAAGAGCTAAAAAGCCTTCAATAGACCCCTGTATAGCTGTATAATGAGGCCCAGGCTTTATAGTGAAGGGACAGGAGTAAGGGCCTGATCCCAGGAGCTACAGTCTGAGGAAAGGGCTAAAAAGCCTTCACTAGACCCCTGTGCAGCTGTATAATGAGGCCCAGGCTTTATAGTGAAGGGACAGGAGTGAGGGCCTGTGCCCAGGAGCTAGTCTGAGGAAAGGGCTAAAAAGCCTTCACTAGACCCCTGTACAGCTGTATAATGAGACTCAGGCTTTATAGTGAAGGGACAGGAGTGAGGGCCTGTTTTCAGGAGCTACAGTCTGAGGAAAGGGCTAAAAAGCCTTCACTAGACCCCTGTACAGCTGTATAATGAAGCCAAGGCTTTATAGTGAAAGGCCAGGAGTGAGGGTCTGTTCCCAGGAGCTACAGTCTGAGGAAAGAGCTAAAAAGTCTTCACTAGACCCCTGTACAGCTGTATAATGAGCCCCAGGCTTTCTAGTGAAGGGACAGGAGTGAGGGCCTGTGCCCAGGAGCTACAGTCTGAGGAAAGGGCTAAAAAGCCTTCACTAGACCCCTGTACAGCTGTATAATGAGGCCCAGGCTTTATAGTGAAGGGACAGGAGTGAGGGCCTGTGCCCAGGAGCTACAGTCTGAGGAAAGCGCTAAAAAGCCTTCACTAGACCCCTGTACAGCTGTATAATGAGGCCCAGGCTTTATAGTGAAAGGACAGGAGTGAGGGCCTGTTACCAGGAGCTACAGTCTGAGGAAAGGGCTAAAAAGCCTTCATTAGACCCCTGTACAGCTGTATAATGAGGCCCAGGCTTTATAGTGAAGGGACAGGAGTGAGGGCCTGATCCCAGGAGCTACAGTCTGAGGAAAGGGCTAAAAAGCCTTCACTAGACCCCTGTACAGCTGTATAATGAGGCCCAGGATTTATAGTGAAGGGACAGAAGAGAGGGCATGTGCCCAGGAGCTACAGTCTGAGGAAAGGGCTAAAAAGCCTTCATTAGACCCCTGTACAGCTGTATAATGAGGCTCAGGCTTTATAGTGAAAGGTCAGGAGTGAGGGCCTGATCCCAGGAGCTACAGTCTGAGGAAAGGGCTAAAAAGCCTTCATTAGACCCCTGTACAGCTGTATAATGAGGCAGAGGATTTATAGTGAAAGGACAGGAGTGAGGGCCTGTTCCCAGGAGCTACAGACTGAGGAAATGGCTAAAAAGCCTTCACTAGACCCCTGTACAGCTGTATAATGAGGCCCAGGCTTTATAGTGAAGGGACAGGAGTGAGGGCCTGATCCCAGGAGCTACAGTCTGAGGAAAGGTCAAACAAGCCTTCACTAGACCCCTGTGCAGTTGTATAATGAGGCCCAGGCTTTATAGTGAAGGGACAGGAGTGAGGGCCTGTGCCCAGGAGCTACAGACTGAGGAAAGGGCTAAAAAGCCTTCACTAGGCCCCTGTACAGCTGTATAATGAGGCCCAGGCTTTATAGTGAAGGGACAGGAGTGAGGGCCTGTTCCCAGGAGCTACAGACCGAGGAAAGGGATAAAAAGCCTTCACTAGACCCCTGTACAGCTGTATAATGAGACCCAGGCTTTATACAGAAGGGACAGGAATGAGGGCCTGTTCCCAGGAGCTACAGTCTGAGGAAAGTGCTAAAAAGCCTTCACTAGACCCCTGTACAGCTGTATAATGAGGCCCAGGCTTTATAGTGAAGGGACAGGAGTGAGGGCCTGTGCCCAGGAGCTACAGACTGAGGAAAGGGCTAAAAAGCTTGCACTAGACCCCTGTACAGCTGTATAACGAGGCCCAGGCTTTATAGTGAAGGGACAGGAGTGAGGGCCTGTACCCAGGAGCTAAAGTCTGAGGAAAGAGCTAAAAAGCCGTCACTAGACCCCTGTACAGCTGAATAATGAGGCCCAGGCTTTATAGTGAAGGGACAGGAGTGAGGGTCTGTTCCCAGGAGCTACAGTCTGAGGAAAGGGCTAAAAAGCCTTCACTAGACCCCTGTACAGTTGTATAATGAGACCCAGGCTTTATAGTGAAGGGACAGGAGTGAGGGCCTGTGCCCAGGAGCTACAGTCTGAGGAAAGAGCTAAAAAGCCTTCACTAGACCCCTGTACAGCTGTATAATGAGGCCCAGGCTTTATAGTGAAGGGACAGGAGTGAGGGTCTGTTCCCAGGAGCTACAGTCTGAGGAAAGGGCTAAAAGCCTTCACTAGACCCCTGTACAGCTGTATAATGAGGCCCAGGCTTTATAGTGAAGGGACAGGAGTGAGGGCCTGTACCCAGGAGCTACAGTCTGAGGAAAGGGCAAAAAAGCCTTCACTAGACACCTGTACAGCTGTATAATGAGGCCCAGGCTTTATAGTGAAGGGACAGGAGTGAGGGTCTGTTCCCAGGAGCTACAGTCTGAGGAAAGGGCTGAAAAGCCTTCACTAGACCCCTGCACAGCTGTATAATGAGGCCCAGGCTTTATAGTGAAGGGACAGGAGTGAGGGCCTGTGCCCAGGAGCTACAGTCTGAGGAAAGGGCTAAAAAGCCTTCACTAGACCTCTGTACAGCTGTATAATGAGGCCCAGGCTTTATAGTGAATGGTCAGGAGTGAGGGCCTGTTCCCAGGAGTTACAGACCGAGGAAAGGGCTAAAAAGCCTTCACTAGACCCCTGTACAGCTGTATAATGAGACCCAGGCTTTATACAGAAGGGACGGGAGTGAGGGCCTGTTCCCAGGAGCTACAGTCTGAGGAAAGGGCTAAAAAGCCTTCACTAGACCCCTGTACAGCTGTATAATGAGGCCCAGGCTTTAGTGAAGGGACAGGAGTGAGGGTCTGTTCCCAGGAGCTACAGTCTGAGGAAAGGGCTAAAAGCCTTCACTAGACCCCTGTACAGCTGTATAATGAGGCCCAGGCTTCATAGTGAAGGGACAGGAGTGAGGGTCTGTTCCCAGGAGCTACAGTCTGAGGAAAGGGATAAAAGCCTTCACTAGACCCCTGTACAGCTGTATAATGAGGCCCAGGCTTTATAGTGAAGGGATAGGAGTGAGGGCCTGTACCGAGGAGCTACAGTCTGAGGAAAGGGATAAAAAGCCTTCACTAGACACCTGTACAGCTGTATAATGAGGCCCAGGCTTTATAGTGAAGGGACAGGAGTGAGGGTCTGTTCCCAGGAGTTACAGACCGAGGAAAGGGCTAAAAAGCCTTCACTAGACCCCTGTACAGCTGTATAATGAGACCCAGGATTTATAGTGAAGGGTCAGGAGTGAGGGACAGTTCCCAGGAGCTACAGTCTGAGGAAAGGGCTAAAAAGCCTTCAATAGACCCCTGCACAGCTGTATAATGAGGCCCAGGCTTTATAGTGAGGGGACAGGAGTGAGGGTCTGATCCCAGGAGCTACAGTCTCGGGAAAGGGCTAAAAAGCCTTCACTAGACCCCTGTACAGCTGTAAAATGAGACCCAGGCTTTATACAGAAGGGACAGGAGTGAGGGCTTGTTCCCAGGAGCTACAGACCGAGGAAAGGGCTAAAAAGCCTTCACTAGACCCCTGTACAGCTGTATAATGAGGCCCAGGCTTTATAGTGAAGGGACAGGAGTGAGGGCCTGTGCCCAGGAGCTACAGTCTGAGAAAAGGGCTAAAAAGCCTTCACTAGACCCCTGTACAGCTGTATAATGAGGCCCAGGCTTTATAGTGAAGGGACAGGAGTGAGGGCCTGTGCATAGGAACTATAGTCTGAGGAAAGGGCTAAAAAGCCTTCACTAGACCCCTGTGCAGCTGTATAATGAGGCCCAGGCTTTATAGTGAAGGGACAGGAGTGAGGGCCTGTGCCCAGGAGCTACAGTCTGAGGAAAGGGCTAAAAAGCCTTCACTAGACCCCTGTACAGCTGTATAATGAGACTCAGGCTTTATAGTGAAGGGACAGGAGTGAGGGCCTGTTCCCAGGAGCTACAGTCTGAGGAAAGGGCTAAAAAGCTTTCACTAGACACCTGTACAGCTGTATAATGAGGCCCAGGCTTTATAGTGAAGGGACAGGAGTGAGGGCCTGTTCCCAGGAGCTACAGTCTGAGGAAAGGGCTAAAAAGCCTTCACTAGACCCCGTTACAGCTGTAAAATGAGACCCAGGCTTTATAGTGAAGGGACAGGAGTGAGGGCCTGTTCCCAGGAGCTACAGTCTAAGGAAAGGGCTAAAAAGCCTTCACTAGACCCCTGTACAGCTGTATAATGAGACCCAGGCTTTATAGTGAAGGGACAGGAGTGAGGGTTTGTGCCGAGGAGCTACAGTCTGAGGAAAGGGCTAAAAAGCCTTCACTAGACCCCTGTACAGCTGTATAATGAGGCCCAGGCTTTATAGTGAAGGGACAGGAGTGAGGGTCTGTGCCCAGGAGCTACAGTCTGAGGAAAGGGCTAAAAAGCCTTCACTAGATCCCTGTACAGCTGTATAATGAGGCCCAGGCTTTATAGTGAAGGGACAGGAGTGAGGGCCTGTGCATAGGAACTATAGTCTGAGGAAAGGGCTAAAAAGCCTTCACTAGACCCCTGTGCAGCTGTATAATGAGGCCCAGGCTTTATAGTGAAGGGACAGGAGTGAGGGCCTGTGCCCAGGAGCTACAGTCTGAGGAAAGGGCTAAAAAGCCTTCACTAGACCCCTGTACAGCTGTATAATGAGACTCAGGCTTTATAGTGAAGGGACAGGAGTGAGGGCCTGTTCCCAGGAGCTACAGTCTGAGGAAAGGGCTAAAAAGCTTTCACTAGACACCTGTACAGCTGTATAATGAGGCCCAGGCTTTATAGTGAAGGGACAGGAGTGAGGGCCTGTTCCCAGGAGCTACAGTCTGAGGAAAGGGCTAAAAAGCCTTCACTAGACCCCGTTACAGCTGTAAAATGAGACCCAGGCTTTATAGTGAAGGGACAGGAGTGAGGGCCTGTTCCCAGGAGCTACAGTCTAAGGAAAGGGCTAAAAAGCCTTCACTAGACCCCTGTACAGCTGTATAATGAGACCCAGGCTTTATAGTGAAGGGACAGGAGTGAGGGTTTGTGCCGAGGAGCTACAGTCTGAGGAAAGGGCTAAAAAGCCTTCACTAGACCCCTGTACAGCTGTATAATGAGGCCCAGGCTTTATAGTGAAGGGACAGGAGTGAGGGTCTGTGCCCAGGAGCTACAGTCTGAGAAAAGGGCTAAAAAGCCTTCACTAGATCACTGTACAGCTGTATAATGAGGCCCAGGCTTTATAGTGAAGGGACAGGAGTGAGGGCCTGTTCCCAGGAGCTACAGTCTGAGGAAAGGGCTAAAAAGCCTTCACTAGACCCCTGCACAGCTGCATAATGAGACCCAGGCTTTATAGTGAAGGGACAGGATTGAGGGCCTGATCCCAAGAGCTACAGACTGAGGAAAGGGCTAAAAAGCCTTCACTAGATCCCTGTACAGCTGCATAATGAGGCCCAGGCTTTATAGTGAAGGGACAGGAGTGAGGGCCTGTGCCCAGGAGCTACAGTCTGAGGAAAGAGCTAAAAAGCCTTCAATAGACCCCTGTATAGCTGTATAATGAGGCCCAGGCTTTATAGTGAAGGGACAGGAGTAAGGGCCTGATCCCAGGAGCTACAGTCTGAGGAAAGGGCTAAAAAGCCTTCACTAGACCCCTGTGCAGCTGTATAATGAGGCCCAGGCTTTATAGTGAAGGGACAGGAGTGAGGGCCTGTGCCCAGGAGCTAGTCTGAGGAAAGGGCTAAAAAGCCTTCACTAGACCCCTGTACAGCTGTATAATGAGACTCAGGCTTTATAGTGAAGGGACAGGAGTGAGGGCCTGTTCCCAGGAGCTACAGTCTGAGGAAAGAGCTAAAAAGTCTTCACTAGACCCCTGTACAGCTGTATAATGAGCCCCAGGCTTTCTAGTGAAGGGACAGGAGTGAGGGCCTGTGCCCAGGAGCTACAGTCTGAGGAAAGGGCTAAAAAGCCTTCACTAGACCCCTGTACAGCTGTATAATGAGGCCCAGGCTTTATAGTGAAGGGACAGGAGTGAGGGCCTGTGCCCAGGAGCTACAGTCTGAGGAAAGCGCTAAAAAGCCTTCACTAGACCCCTGTACAGCTGTATAATGAGGCCCAGGATTTATAGTGAAGGGACAGAAGAGAGGGCATGTGCCCAGGAGCTACAGTCTGAGGAAAGGGCTAAAAAGCCTTCATTAGACCCCTGTACAGCTGTATAATGAGGCTCAGGCTTTATAGTGAAAGGTCAGGAGTGAGGGCCTGATCCCAGGAGCTACAGTCTGAGGAAAGGGCTAAAAAGCCTTCATTAGACCCCTGTACAGCTGTATAATGAGGCAGAGGATTTATAGTGAAAGGACAGGAGTGAGGGCCTGTTCCCAGGAGCTACAGACTGAGGAAATGGCTAAAAAGCCTTCACTAGACCCCTGTACAGCTGTATAATGAGGCCCAGGCTTTATAGTGAAGGGACAGGAGTGAGGGCCTGATCCCAGGAGCTACAGTCTGAGGAAAGGTCAAACAAGCCTTCACTAGACCCCTGTGCAGTTGTATAATGAGGCCCAGGCTTTATAGTGAAGGGACAGGAGTGAGGGCCTGTGCCCAGGAGCTACAGACTGAGGAAAGGGCTAAAAAGCCTTCACTAGGCCCCTGTACAGCTGTATAATGAGGCCCAGGCTTTATAGTGAAGGGACAGGAGTGAGGGCCTGTTCCCAGGAGCTA
This sequence comes from Dendrobates tinctorius, assembly GCF_039654945.1. Classification (NCBI taxonomy): domain Eukaryota; kingdom Metazoa; phylum Chordata; class Amphibia; order Anura; family Dendrobatidae; genus Dendrobates; species Dendrobates tinctorius. Next base: position 1,110,215 of record NW_027361685.1, read on the forward strand.
CAGACCGAGGAAAGGGATAAAAAGCCTTCACTAGACCCCTGTACAGCTGTATAATGAGACCCAGGCTTTATACAGAAGGGACAGGAATGAGGGCCTGTTCCTAGGAGCTACAGTCTGAGGAAAGTGCTAAAAAGCCTTCACTAGACCCCTGTACAGCTGTATAATGAGGCCCAGGCTTTATAGTGAAGGGACAGGAGTGAGGGCCTGTGCCCAGGAGCTACAGACTGAGGAAAGGGCTAAAAAGCTTGCACTAGACCCCTGTACAGCTGTATAACGAGGCCCAGGCTTTATAGTGAAGGGACAGGAGTGAGGGCCTGTACCCAGGAGCTAAAGTCTGAGGAAAGAGCTAAAAAGCCGTCACTAGACCCCTGTACAGCTGAATAATGAGGCCCAGGCTTTATAGTGAAGGGACAGGAGTGAGGGTCTGTTCCCAGGAGCTACAGTCTGAGGAAAGGGCTAAAAAGCCTTCACTAGACCCCTGTACAGTTGTATAATGAGACCCAGGCTTTATAGTGAAGGGACAGGAGTGAGGGCCTGTGCCCAGGAGCTACAGTCTGAGGAAAGAGCTAAAAAGCCTTCACTAGACCCCTGTACAGCTGTATAATGAGGCCCAGGCTTTATAGTGAAGGGACAGGAGTGAGGGTCTGTTCCCAGGAGCTACAGTCTGAGGAAAGGGCTAAAAGCCTTCACTAGACCCCTGTACAGCTGTATAATGAGGCCCAGGCTTTATAGTGAAGGGACAGGAGTGAGGGCCTGTACCCAGGAGCTACAGTCTGAGGAAAGGGCAAAAAAGCCTTCACTAGACACCTGTACAGCTGTATAATGAGGCCCAGGCTTTATAGTGAAGGGACAGGAGTGAGGGTCTGTTCCCAGGAGCTACAGTCTGAGGAAAGGGCTGAAAAGCCTTCACTAGACCCCTGCACAGCTGTATAATGAGGCCCAGGCTTTATAGTGAAGGGACAGGAGTGAGGGCCTGTGCCCAGGAGCTACAGTCTGAGGAAAGGGCTAAAAAGCCTTCACTAGACCTCTGTACAGCTGTATAATGAGGCCCAGGCTTTATAGTGAATGGTCAGGAGTGAGGGCCTGTTCCCAGGAGTTACAGACCGAGGAAAGGGCTAAAAAGCCTTCACTAGACCCCTGTACAGCTGTATAATGAGACCCAGGCTTTATACAGAAGGGACGGGAGTGAGGGCCTGTTCCCAGGAGCTACAGTCTGAGGAAAGGGCTAAAAAGCCTTCACTAGACCCCTGTACAGCTGTATAATGAGGCCCAGGCTTTAGTGAAGGGACAGGAGTGAGGGTCTGTTCCCAGGAGCTACAGTCTGAGGAAAGGGCTAAAAGCCTTCACTAGACCCCTGTACAGCTGTATAATGAGGCCCAGGCTTCATAGTGAAGGGACAGGAGTGAGGGTCTGTTCCCAGGAGCTACAGTCTGAGGAAAGGGATAAAAGCCTTCACTAGACCCCTGTACAGCTGTATAATGAGGCCCAGGCTTTATAGTGAAGGGATAGGAGTGAGGGCCTGTACCGAGGAGCTACAGTCTGAGGAAAGGGATAAAAAGCCTTCACTAGACACCTGTACAGCTGTATAATGAGGCCCAGGCTTTATAGTGAAGGGACAGGAGTGAGGGTCTGTTCCCAGGAGTTACAGACCGAGGAAAGGGCTAAAAAGCCTTCACTAGACCCCTGTACAGCTGTATAATGAGACCCAGGATTTATAGTGAAGGGTCAGGAGTGAGGGACAGTTCCCAGGAGCTACAGTCTGAGGAAAGGGCTAAAAAGCCTTCAATAGACCCCTGCACAGCTGTATAATGAGGCCCAGGCTTTATAGTGAGGGGACAGGAGTGAGGGTCTGATCCCAGGAGCTACAGTCTCGGGAAAGGGCTAAAAAGCCTTCACTAGACCCCTGTACAGCTGTAAAATGAGACCCAGGCTTTATACAGAAGGGACAGGAGTGAGGGCTTGTTCCCAGGAGCTACAGACCGAGGAAAGGGCTAAAAAGCCTTCACTAGACCCCTGTACAGCTGTATAATGAGGCCCAGGCTTTATAGTGAAGGGACAGGAGTGAGGGCCTGTGCCCAGGAGCTACAGTCTGAGAAAAGGGCTAAAAAGCCTTCACTAGACCCCTGTACAGCTGTATAATGAGGCCCAGGCTTTATAGTGAAGGGACAGGAGTGAGGGCCTGTGCATAGGAACTATAGTCTGAGGAAAGGGCTAAAAAGCCTTCACTAGACCCCTGTGCAGCTGTATAATGAGGCCCAGGCTTTATAGTGAAGGGACAGGAGTGAGGGCCTGTGCCCAGGAGCTACAGTCTGAGGAAAGGGCTAAAAAGCCTTCACTAGACCCCTGTACAGCTGTATAATGAGACTCAGGCTTTATAGTGAAGGGACAGGAGTGAGGGCCTGTTCCCAGGAGCTACAGTCTGAGGAAAGGGCTAAAAAGCTTTCACTAGACACCTGTACAGCTGTATAATGAGGCCCAGGCTTTATAGTGAAGGGACAGGAGTGAGGGCCTGTTCCCAGGAGCTACAGTCTGAGGAAAGGGCTAAAAAGCCTTCACTAGACCCCGTTACAGCTGTAAAATGAGACCCAGGCTTTATAGTGAAGGGACAGGAGTGAGGGCCTGTTCCCAGGAGCTACAGTCTAAGGAAAGGGCTAAAAAGCCTTCACTAGACCCCTGTACAGCTGTATAATGAGACCCAGGCTTTATAGTGAAGGGACAGGAGTGAGGGTTTGTGCCGAGGAGCTACAGTCTGAGGAAAGGGCTAAAAAGCCTTCACTAGACCCCTGTACAGCTGTATAATGAGGCCCAGGCTTTATAGTGAAGGGACAGGAGTGAGGGTCTGTGCCCAGGAGCTACAGTCTGAGGAAAGGGCTAAAAAGCCTTCACTAGATCCCTGTACAGCTGTATAATGAGGCCCAGGCTTTATAGTGAAGGGACAGGAGTGAGGGCCTGTGCATAGGAACTATAGTCTGAGGAAAGGGCTAAAAAGCCTTCACTAGACCCCTGTGCAGCTGTATAATGAGGCCCAGGCTTTATAGTGAAGGGACAGGAGTGAGGGCCTGTGCCCAGGAGCTACAGTCTGAGGAAAGGGCTAAAAAGCCTTCACTAGACCCCTGTACAGCTGTATAATGAGACTCAGGCTTTATAGTGAAGGGACAGGAGTGAGGGCCTGTTCCCAGGAGCTACAGTCTGAGGAAAGGGCTAAAAAGCTTTCACTAGACACCTGTACAGCTGTATAATGAGGCCCAGGCTTTATAGTGAAGGGACAGGAGTGAGGGCCTGTTCCCAGGAGCTACAGTCTGAGGAAAGGGCTAAAAAGCCTTCACTAGACCCCGTTACAGCTGTAAAATGAGACCCAGGCTTTATAGTGAAGGGACAGGAGTGAGGGCCTGTTCCCAGGAGCTACAGTCTAAGGAAAGGGCTAAAAAGCCTTCACTAGACCCCTGTACAGCTGTATAATGAGACCCAGGCTTTATAGTGAAGGGACAGGAGTGAGGGTTTGTGCCGAGGAGCTACAGTCTGAGGAAAGGGCTAAAAAGCCTTCACTAGACCCCTGTACAGCTGTATAATGAGGCCCAGGCTTTATAGTGAAGGGACAGGAGTGAGGGTCTGTGCCCAGGAGCTACAGTCTGAGAAAAGGGCTAAAAAGCCTTCACTAGATCACTGTACAGCTGTATAATGAGGCCCAGGCTTTATAGTGAAGGGACAGGAGTGAGGGCCTGTTCCCAGGAGCTACAGTCTGAGGAAAGGGCTAAAAAGCCTTCACTAGACCCCTGCACAGCTGCATAATGAGACCCAGGCTTTATAGTGAAGGGACAGGATTGAGGGCCTGATCCCAAGAGCTACAGACTGAGGAAAGGGCTAAAAAGCCTTCACTAGATCCCTGTACAGCTGCATAATGAGGCCTAGGCTTTATAGTGAAAGGACAGGAGTGAAGGCCTGTTCCCAGGAGCTACAGTCTGAGGAAAGGGCTAAAAAGCCTTCACTAGACCCCTGCACAGCTGCATAATGAGACCCAGGCTTTATAGTGAAGGGACAGGAGTGAGGGCCTGTTCCCAGGAGCTACCGTCTGAGGAAAGAGCTAAAAAGCCTTCACTAGACCCCTGTACAGCTGTATAGTGAGGCCCAGCCTTTATAGTGAAGGGACAGGAGTGAGGGCCTGTGCCCAGGAGCTACAGTCTGAGGAAAGGGCTAAAAAGCCTTCACTAGACCCCTGTACAGCTGTATAATGAGGGACAGGCTTTATAGTGAAAGGACAGGAGTGAGGACCTGTTCCCAGGAGCTACAGTCTGAGGAAAGGGCTAAAAAGCCTTCATTAGACCCCTGTACAGCTGTATAATGAGGCCCAGGCTTTATAGTGAAAGGACAGGAGTGAGGGCCTGATCCCAGGAGCTACAGTCTGAGGAAAGGGCTAAAAAGCCTTCATTAGACCCCTGTACAGCTGTATAATGAGGCCCAGGCTTTATAGTGAAGGGACAGGAGTGAGGACCTGTGCCAAGGAGCTACAGTCTGAGGAAAGGGCTAAAAAGCCTTCATTAGACCCATGTACAGCTGTATAATGAGGCCCAGGCTTTATAGTGAAAGGACAGGAGTGAGGGCCTGATCCCAGGAGCTACAGTCTGAGGAAAGGGCTTAAAAGCCTTCATTAGACCCCTGTACAGCTGTATAATGAGGCAGAGGCTTTATAGTGAAAGGACAGGAGTGAGGGTCTGATCCCAGGAGCTACAGTCTGAGGGAAGGGCTAAAAAGCCTTCACTAGACCCCTGTGCAGCTGTATAATGAGGCCCAGGCTTTATAGTGAAGGGACAGGAGTGAGGGCCTGTGCCCAGGAGCTACAGTCTGAGGAAAGGGCTAAAAAGCCTTCAATAGACCCCTGTACAGCTGTATAATGAGGCCCAGGCTTTATAGTGAAGGGACAGGAGTGAGGGCCTGATCCCAGGAGCTACAGTCTGAGGAAAGGGCTAAAAAGCCTTCACTAGACCCCTGTGCAGCTGTATAATGAGGCCCAGGCTTTATAGTGAAGGGACAGGAGTGAGGGCCTGTGCCCAGGAGCTAGTCTGAGGAAAGGGCTAAAAAGCCTTCACTAGACCCCTGTACAGCTGTATAATGAGACTCAGGCTTTATAGTGAAGGGACAGGAGTGAGGGCCTGTTCTCAGGAGCTACAGTCTGAGGAAAGGGCTGAAAAGCCTTCACTAGACCCCTGTAAAGCTGTATAATGAAGCCAAGGCTTTATAGTGAAAGGCCAGGAGTGAGGGTCTGTTCCCAGGAGCTACAGTCTGAGGAAAGAGCTAAAAAGTCTTCACTAGACCCCTGTACAGCTGTATAATGAGCCCCAGGCTTTCTAGTGAAGGGACAGGAGTGAGGGCCTGTGCCCAGGAGCTACAGTCTGAGGAAAGGGCTAAAAAGCCTTCACTAGACCCCTGTACAGCTGTATAATGAGGCCCAGGCTTTATAGTGAAGGGACAGGAGTGAGGGCCTGTGCCCAGGAGCTACAGTCTGAGGAAAGCGCTAAAAAGCCTTCACTAGACCCCTGTACAGCTGTATAATGAGGCCCAGGCTTTATAGTGAAAGGACAGGAGTGAGGGCCTGTTACCAGGAGCTACAGTCTGAGGAAAGGGCTAAAAAGCCTTCATTAGACCCCTGTACAGCTGTATAATGAGGCCCAGGCTTTATAGTGAAGGGACAGGAGTGAGGGCCTGATCCCAGGAGCTACAGTCTGAGGAAAGGGCTAAAAAGCCTTCACTAGACCCCTGTACAGCTGTATAATGAGGCCCAGGATTTATAGTGAAGGGACAGAAGAGAGGGCATGTGCCCAGGAGCTACAGTCTGAGGAAAGGGCTAAAAAGCCTTCATTAGACCCCTGTACAGCTGTATAATGAGGCTCAGGCTTTATAGTGAAAGGTCAGGAGTGAGGGCCTGATCCCAGGAGCTACAGTCTGAGGAAAGGGCTAAAAAGCCTTCATTAGACCCCTGTACAGCTGTATAATGAGGCAGAGGATTTATAGTGAAAGGACAGGAGTGAGGGCCTGTTCCCAGGAGCTACAGACTGAGGAAATGGCTAAAAAGCCTTCACTAGACCCCTGTACAGCTGTATAATGAGGCCCAGGCTTTATAGTGAAGGGACAGGAGTGAGGGCCTGATCCCAGGAGCTACAGTCTGAGGAAAGGTCAAACAAGCCTTCACTAGACCCCTGTGCAGTTGTATAATGAGGCCCAGGCTTTATAGTGAAGGGACAGGAGTGAGGGCCTGTGCCCAGGAGCTACAGACTGAGGAAAGGGCTAAAAAGCCTTCACTAGGCCCCTGTACAGCTGTATAATGAGGCCCAGGCTTTATAGTGAAGGGACAGGAGTGAGGGCCTGTTCCCAGGAGCTACAGACCGAGGAAAGGGATAAAAAGCCTTCACTAGACCCCTGTACAGCTGTATAATGAGACCCAGGCTTTATACAGAAGGGACAGGAATGAGGGCCTGTTCCCAGGAGCTACAGTCTGAGGAAAGTGCTAAAAAGCCTTCACTAGACCCCTGTACAGCTGTATAATGAGGCCCAGGCTTTATAGTGAAGGGACAGGAGTGAGGGCCTGTGCCCAGGAGCTACAGACTGAGGAAAGGGCTAAAAAGCTTGCACTAGACCCCTGTACAGCTGTATAACGAGGCCCAGGCTTTATAGTGAAGGGACAGGAGTGAGGGCCTGTACCCAGGAGCTAAAGTCTGAGGAAAGAGCTAAAAAGCCGTCACTAGACCCCTGTACAGCTGAATAATGAGGCCCAGGCTTTATAGTGAAGGGACAGGAGTGAGGGTCTGTTCCCAGGAGCTACAGTCTGAGGAAAGGGCTAAAAAGCCTTCACTAGACCCCTGTACAGTTGTATAATGAGACCCAGGCTTTATAGTGAAGGGACAGGAGTGAGGGCCTGTGCCCAGGAGCTACAGTCTGAGGAAAGAGCTAAAAAGCCTTCACTAGACCCCTGTACAGCTGTATAATGAGGCCCAGGCTTTATAGTGAAGGGACAGGAGTGAGGGTCTGTTCCCAGGAGCTACAGTCTGAGGAAAGGGCTAAAAGCCTTCACTAGACCCCTGTACAGCTGTATAATGAGGCCCAGGCTTTATAGTGAAGGGACAGGAGTGAGGGCCTGTACCCAGGAGCTACAGTCTGAGGAAAGGGCAAAAAAGCCTTCACTAGACACCTGTACAGCTGTATAATGAGGCCCAGGCTTTATAGTGAAGGGACAGGAGTGAGGGTCTGTTCCCAGGAGCTACAGTCTGAGGAAAGGGCTGAAAAGCCTTCACTAGACCCCTGCACAGCTGTATAATGAGGCCCAGGCTTTATAGTGAAGGGACAGGAGTGAGGGCCTGTGCCCAGGAGCTACAGTCTGAGGAAAGGGCTAAAAAGCCTTCACTAGACCTCTGTACAGCTGTATAATGAGGCCCAGGCTTTATAGTGAATGGTCAGGAGTGAGGGCCTGTTCCCAGGAGTTACAGACCGAGGAAAGGGCTAAAAAGCCTTCACTAGACCCCTGTACAGCTGTATAATGAGACCCAGGCTTTATACAGAAGGGACGGGAGTGAGGGCCTGTTCCCAGGAGCTACAGTCTGAGGAAAGGGCTAAAAAGCCTTCACTAGACCCCTGTACAGCTGTATAATGAGGCCCAGGCTTTAGTGAAGGGACAGGAGTGAGGGTCTGTTCCCAGGAGCTACAGTCTGAGGAAAGGGCTAAAAGCCTTCACTAGACCCCTGTACAGCTGTATAATGAGGCCCAGGCTTCATAGTGAAGGGACAGGAGTGAGGGTCTGTTCCCAGGAGCTACAGTCTGAGGAAAGGGATAAAAGCCTTCACTAGACCCCTGTACAGCTGTATAATGAGGCCCAGGCTTTATAGTGAAGGGATAGGAGTGAGGGCCTGTACCGAGGAGCTACAGTCTGAGGAAAGGGATAAAAAGCCTTCACTAGACACCTGTACAGCTGTATAATGAGGCCCAGGCTTTATAGTGAAGGGACAGGAGTGAGGGTCTGTTCCCAGGAGTTACAGACCGAGGAAAGGGCTAAAAAGCCTTCACTAGACCCCTGTACAGCTGTATAATGAGACCCAGGATTTATAGTGAAGGGTCAGGAGTGAGGGACAGTTCCCAGGAGCTACAGTCTGAGGAAAGGGCTAAAAAGCCTTCACTAGACCCCTGTACAGCTGTATAATGAGGCCCAGGCTTTATAGTGAAGGGACAGGAGTGAGGGCCTTTTCCCAGGGGCTACAGTCTGAGGAAAGGGCTAAAAAGCCTTCACTAGACCCCTGTACAGCTGTATAATGAGGCCCAGGCTTTATAGTGAGGGGACAGGAGTGAGGGTCTGATCCCAGGAGCTACAGTCTCGGGAAAGGGCTAAAAAGCCTTCACTAGACCCCTGTACAGCTGTAAAATGAGACCCAGGCTTTATACAGAAGGGACAGGAGTGAGGGCTTGTTCCCAGGAGCTACAGACCGAGGAAAGGGCTAAAAAGCCTTCACTAGACCCCTGTACAGCTGTATAATGAGGCCCAGGCTTTATAGTGAAGGGACAGGAGTGAGGGCCTGTGCCCAGGAGCTATAGTCTGAGAAAAGGGCTAAAAAGCCTTCACTAGACCCCTGTACAGCTGTATAATGAGGCCCAGGCTTTATAGTGAAGGGACAGGAGTGAGGGCCTGTGCCCAGGAGCTACAGTCTGAGAAAAGGGCTAAAAAGCCTTCACTAGACCCCTGTACAGCTGTATAATGAGGCCCAGGCTATATAGTGAAGGGAGAAAAGTGGAGAAAGGAGCCAGAAGAGCCGGACTGCCCATCACTAACCTGCAGAGCCGCACTCCACATATATGGCTGCTCTGTGCGCACAGGACCTGTGAAGTGGTCACAGGAGGGGAGGAGTCAGGGGTCACATGATCAGGGGCCTCAGTGTGTGCAGGACTCTGCTGTGCTGGTTGTCATGGTGCTGGATGAGGGGAAGTTTCTGTGTGGGGTCAGGAGGGGTTTACAGGGTGGATGTAGCAGAGCCGCGTGTGTACGAGGTGTACGGAGCGGAGCCATGTGTGTACGAGGTGTACGGAGCGGAGCCATGTGTGTACGAGGTGTACGGAGCGGAGCCGTGTGTGTACGAGGTGTACGGAGCGGAGCCGTGTGTGTACGAGGTGTACGGAGCGGAGCCGTGTGTATACAAGGTGTACGGAGCGGAGCCGTGTGTGTACGAGGTGTACGGAGCGGAGCCGTGTGTATACGAGGTGTACGGAGAGGAGCCGTGTGTGTACGAGGTGTACGGAGCGGAGCCGTGTGTGTACGAGGTGTACGGAGCGGAGCCGTGTGTGTACAAGGTGTACGGAGCGGAGCCGTGTGTGTACGAGGTGTACGGAGCGGAGCCGTGTGTGTACGAGGTGTACAGAGCGGAGCCGTGTGTATAGGAGGTGTACGGAGAGGAGCCATGTGTGTACGAGGTGTACGGAGAGGAGCCGTGTGTGTACGAGGTGTACGGAGCGGAGCCGTGTGTGTACGAGGTGTACGGAGCGGAGCCGTGTGTGTACGAGGTGTACGGAGCGGAGCCGTGTGTGTACGAGGTGTACGGAGCGGAGCCGTGTGTATACGAGGTGTACGGAGAGGAGCCGTGTGTACGAGGTGTACGGAGCAGAGCCCTGTGTGTACGAGGTGTACGGAGCGGAGCCGTGTGTGTACAAGGTGTACAGAGCGGAGCCGTGTGTGTACGAGGTGTACGGAGCGGAGCCGCATGTGTAAGAGGTGTACGGAGCGGAGCCGTGTGTGTAAGAGGTGTACGGAGCGGAGCCGTGTGTGTACGAGGTGTACGGAGCGGAGCCGTGTGTGTAAGAGGTGTACGGAGCGGAGCCGTGTGTGTACGAGGTGTACGGAGCGGAGCCGTGTGTATACGGAGCGGAGCCGCGTGTGTATGAGGTGTACGGAGCGGAGCCGTGTGTGTATGAGGTGTACGGAGAGGAGCCGTGTGTACGAGGTGTACGGAGCGGAGCCCTGTGTGTACGAGGTGTATGGAGCGGAGCCGTGTGTGTACAAGGTGTACGGAGCGGAGCCGTGTGTGTACAAGGTGTACGGAGCGGAGCCGTGTGTGTACGAGGTGTACGGAGCGGAGCCGCATGTGTAAGAGGAGTAAGGAGCGGAGCCGCGTGTGTACGAGGTGTACGGAGCGGAGCCGCGTGTGTACGAGGTGTACGGAGCGGAGCCGCGTGTGTACGAGGTGTACGGAGCGGAGCCGCGTGTGTACGAGGTGTACGGAGCGGAGCCGCGTGTGTACGGAGCGGAGCCGCGTGTGTACGAGGTGTACGGAGCGGAGCCGCGTGTGTACGAGGTGTACGGAGACGAGCCGCGTGTGTACGAGGTGTACGGAGACGAGCCGCGTGTGTACGAGGTGTACGGAGACGAGCCGCGTGTGTACGAGGTGTACGGAGACGAGCCGCGTGTGTACGAGGTGTACGGAGACGAGCCGCGTGTGTACGAGGTGTACGGAGACGAGCCGCGTGTGTACGAGGTGTACGGAGCCGAGCCGCGTGTGTACGAGGTGTACGGAGCCGAGCCGCGTGTGTACGAGGTGTACGGAGCGGAGCCACGTGTGTACGAGGTGTACGGAGCGGAGCCGCGTGTGTACGAGGTGTACGGAGCCGAGCCGCGTGTGTACGAGGTGTACGGAGCCGAGCCACGTGTGTACGAGGTGTACTGAGCCGAGCCTTGTGTGTACGAGGTGTACGGAGCAGAGCCACGTGTGTACGAGGTATACGGAGCGGAGCCGCATGTGTACAGTACGAGGTGTACGAAGCGGAGCCGCATGTGATCGCCGTGTTCACAATTGTGCATGTCACATTTGTGTTTTTAATCCGTTTTTTTCCTTGCTTTGCATGGTTTGGGAGACCCCACCCCTCTCTTGTGTTACGTGCACATAAGAGCTGTCTCAGACCACAAGCCCATACTAGGGAGTGGCCTGTCTGAATCCTGTTCATATTAGACACTGTTCACATGTTCAGGTTTTTAATACATTAGATAGGGACTGCTTCAATAGGAGTTACTGTTGTGAGCTCATTTTCTCATTCACCTTTGATGTCCAATGAACTCCCTCTGCTGGTGAAAGGAGGTGGTGAAACTGATTTGGATGGGAGAAACCTGTCACCTGAACAGGGGGATTGCGATTGGACATCTGGAATCTCTGAGTGGATATAAGGCAGCCGACGCCCTGTAGGGTTGCTGGTGATTTCTCCGCTCTGAGCTCTGGCCTCCAGTTCAGTTCCTGTCTTCTAAAGCTAAGTTTTGCTCTGTTATTGTTCCATGAGATTTTGTCTGATTTGCTTAGTTTTGTGTTCTGCCAGCCCCGGCTGGGGCTCTGCTGAATTTCCATTTTTGTCCCTGATCGGTTAAATCTCTTTTGCTCTGTCTTCAGAATATATCGGAGTGCTGACATAGGGATTTTGAAGTCTAGTGACTTCAGGGCCGTTTTTCCTATCAGACGTGTTGGGACATTTTTGGTAGGGTTTTTTCTGTCCTGTCCTATCTAGTTAGTTGGGCCCCATCGTTTGCTCTGCCTGTCTTTCTATCTGTGTTTGTGTTTTCATCTGTTTTCACCGACAATACATGTTGGGGGCTGTCTATTGCTTTGGGGTCTGCTCTGGGGCAGTTTAGATTTCCCCTTTCTTTCTTTAGGCTTATTTAATTCTCCGGCTGTGAAGAGGCGTCTAGGACCACCATAGGATCGCTCCATGGCTACTGTTAGTTGTGAATAGGATCAGGGGTCTGCAATCCGCTAGCTACCAACCTCTCTGGTTTTCTGGACTTAGCTTGCATTTTTGTTTTTTCCTCCTCTGGTGACTCAAAATAACAGAATCACCAGCCATACCGCAGATTCTAGGGTACTCAATAGCAGGAAAGAATTGTAAAAAAAAAAAAAATAAAAGTCAGAATTGTTTTTTTTTTCTAATGTATATTTTTTTCTCTGGGGCCGTAGGAGGAATTTTTTCTTAATGGAGATTAAGCAATTGTCTGATCGTGTGGAGCAGCTCGCTGCTGAAGTGCGGGGAATTTCCGCCTATCTTGCTCATTCACATGCTGCTGAACCAAAGATCCCTACTCCTGATGTGTTTTTTGGGGATCGGTCTAAATTTTTGAAATTTAAGAATAATTGTAAATTATTTCTTGCCTTGAAGCCTAGCTCATCGGGGAGCTCTGTGCAGCAGGTTAAAATTGTCATATCTTTGCTGCGCGGCGATCCCCAGGATTGGATGTTTTCTTTGACACCTGATGATCCTATTCTAACTAATGTGGATGCATTTTTTCAAGCCTTGGGGTTGTTGTATGATGAACCTAATGCTATTGATCAAGCTGAAAAAGTCCTGTTGGGATTGAGCCAGGGTCAGGATTCTGCAGTTGTACTGTCAAAAATTCTGAAAGTGGGCGGTCCTTACTACCTGGAATGATGGTGCCTTGGCAGCTCTCTTTCGGAAGGGTTTGTCAGAAACCGTAAAAGATACTATGGTGGGATTTCCTGTTCCCTCAGGTCTTGATGATTCTATGTCATTAGCCATTCAGGTTGATCGGCGTTTACGTGAACGTAAAATTACACGAGAAATGTTGCCACCTGTTGAACAAATGTGTGAACCTATGCAATGTGATAGAGTTTTGTCTAGGGCGCAACGTCAGGAGTTCAGAAGGCGTAATAAGCTGTGTTTTTTCTGTGGAGATGCCTCTCATAATATTTCTGTCTGCCCTAAATGAGAGAAACGTTTTGCACACACATTTGCTGTGGGTGGTGTACAACCTAAGTTTCTTCTGGCAATTACTCTGATCTGCTCCCTGTCCACATTTTCCGCCAAGGCTTTTGTGGATTCAGGAGCGGTTCTGAACCTGATGGACTTGGATTTTGCTAAACGTTGTGGGTTTCCTATGACACCTCTACGGACGCCTATCCCTTTGAGGGGTATTGATGCTACTCCTTTGTCGAAGAATAAACCTCAGTTTTGGACCCAGGTGGTAATGCGGGTCGCCCCAGACCATCAAGAAAATTGCAGATTTTTGGTGTTGCATAATTTGCATGATACCATTGTTCTGGGATTTCCCTGGTTGCAAATCCATAATCCAGTTTTGGATTGGAAATCTGTGTCTGTGGTGAGTTGGGGTTGTCGGTGTGCCCTTAGTGACGCTCCTGTTTTCTCCACCTCTCCCCAGTCGCATGATGTTCCTGACTATTTGGCGGACTTTTATGATGTATTTAGTGAGAATGAGTCTGCGTCTTTGCCTCCTCATAGGAGTTATGACTGTGCAATTGAGCTGAGCCCTGGGTGTAAATTTCCCAAGGGTCGACTTTTCAATTTATCTGTACCCGAGCACGAGGCTATGCGATCTTATATTAAGGAGTCATTGGAGAGGGGTCATATTAGACCATCCTCTTCACTCTTGGGTGCTGTTTTTTTTTTCGTGGCCAAGAAAGATGGTTCATTAAGGCCTTGTATTGACTATCGTTCCCTCAACAAAATTACTGTTAAATATCAGTATCCGTTACCCCTGATTTCTGATCTATTCTCCAGTGTTAAAGGTGCTTGCTGGTTTACCAAGCTTGACCTCAGGGGGGCGTATAATCTTATTCGCATTAAGCATGGGGATGAATGGAAGACGGCGTTTAATACTCCGGAGGGACATTTTGAGTACCTGGTGATGCCTTTTGGGCTCACTAATGCCCCTTCTGTCTTCCAGTGCTTCATGAATTATATTTTCCGGGACTTTGTGGATACATTTTTGATCATCTATCTGGATGATATTTTGATCTTTTCCAGGGATTGGGACTCTCATGTGGAACATGTTCGGACTGTGTTACGGATTTTGAGGGAGAATTCCCTGTATGTTAAGGGGTCGAAATGCCTTTTTGGTGTACAGAGGATTTCATTTTGGGGATTTATTTTGTCTCCATCAACTATTGAAATGGACCTGGCCAAGGTACAGGCCATTTATGATTGGGTTCAGCCCACTTCTTTGAAGGCCCTCCAGAAGTTTTTGGGTTTTGCTAATTTTTATCGTAAATTTATAGCTAATTTTTCTGGTATTGCCAAACCATTGACTGATTTGACTAAGAAGGGTGCTGATGTGCTGAATTGGTCTGCGGAGGCTGTTTCTTCCTTTCAGGAGCTGAAGCGGAGGTTCACTTCTGCTCCGGTTTTGCGGCAACCTGATGTCTCACTCCCGTTTCTGGTAGAGGTGGACGCTTCTGAGATTGGTGCAGGAGCTGTTTTGTCCCAAAAAGATCCGGTAACATCTAAAATGAATCCCTGTGCTTTCTTTTCCCGAAAGTTCTCCCCATCTGAACGCAACTATGATGTGGGGAATCAGGAACTGTTAGCCATAAAATGGGCATTTGAGGAGTGGAGACATTGGTTGGAGGGAGCTAGACATCAAGTCGTGGTCCTGACTGACCACAAGAATTTGATTTACCTTGAGTCGGCCAAACGCTTGAATCCTAGACCGGCTAGGTGGGCCTTGTTTTTCACACGTTTTGATTTTGTGGTCTCTTTTCTTCCGGGCACTAAGAATGTCAAGGCAGACACCCTCTCTAGGAGTTTTTTTGCTGATTCTCCTATTGTGACCAAGCCTGCTACCAACTTAGGTGAGGGGGTAGTTCTTTCTGCCATCTCACCCGATTTGAGACGTGCTCTGAAAGAGTTTCAGGAGGACAAACCTGAGCGTTGTCCCATTGGAAAATTGTATGTTCCTGACCAGTGGAGGAAGAGAGTAATGTCTGAAGTTCATTGCTCCGCATTGGCTGGTCATCCAGGTATTTTTGGTACTAAAGATTTGATGAGTCGGTCTTTTTGGTGGCCCGCCTTATCTCGTGATGTCAGGAATTATGTGCAGTCCTGTGGGACTTGCTCCCGGTCTAAACCTTTTGCTCCCGGTCTAAACCTTTTTCTCACTCTAGTGGGTTGTTGATGCCTTTGCCGGTGCCCAGGAGGCCATGGACCCATATTTCAATGGATTTTATTTCTGATCTGCCTGTCTCTCAGAGAATGACTGTTATCTGGGTGATTTGTGGTAGATTCTCTAAGATGGTCCATCTTGTACCACTCCCTAAGTTGCCATCTTCCTCAGAGTTGGTGCCCTTGTTTTCGCAACAGGTGGTTCTCTGGCATGGGATTCCTGAGAACATTGTATCTGACACAGGAGTTCAGTTTGTCTCTAGATTTTGGAGGACTTTTTGTTCCAAGCTGGGAATTCAGTTGTCCTCCTCTGCGTTTCACCCTCAGACCAATGGGCAGACGGAGAGAACAAACCAGACTTTGGAGTCTTATTTGAGATGTTTTATCTCTGCCGATCAGGATGATTGGGTCTCATTTTTGCCCTTGGCCGAATTTGCTTTAAATAATAGAGCTAGTTCTGCCACTTTGATGTCACCTTTTTTTTGTAACTTTGGGTTTCATCCTCGATTCTCTTCAGGGCAGGTGGAGTCTTCCGCCTGCCTAGGTGTTGACACTGTGGTGGAGAGAATGCACCAGATTTGGGACCAAGTGGTGGATAAGTTGTCTCTCTCCCAGGAAAAGGCCCAGCGGTTTTCCAACCGGCATAGGACCATTGGTCCCCGGTTTAAGGTGGGTGATATGGTTTGGTTGTCATCAAAGAATATCTCTATGAAGGTGGCTTCTCCAAAGTTTAAACCTAGATTTATTGGACCTTACAAGATTTTGGAGATTCTTAATCCGGTCTCTTTTTCGATTGGCTCTTCCTGTTACATTTAAGATCCATAACGTGTTTCATAAGTCTCTGTTGAAGATGTTTGTTGAGCCAGTAGTTCCTGTGGTGGCACCTCCTGACCCTGTATTGGTTGAAGGTAATGTGGAATATGAGGTTGAGAAGATACTGGATTATCGTCTGGCTAGACGGAGACTCCAGAATTTGGTTAAGTGGAAGGGTTATGTCCAGGAGGATAATTCTTGGGTCTCTGCATCTGATATTCATGTCGAAAGATTGGTTCTTGCTTTTCATCGGGCCCATCCTAATCGGCCTGGTGGCGTGGATGAGGGTTCGGTGACCCCTCCTCAAGGGGGAGGTACTGTTGTGAGCTCATTTTCTCGTTCACCTTTGATGTCCGATGAACTCCCTCTGCTGGTGAAAGGAGGTGGTGAAACTGATTTGGATGGGAGAAACCTGTCACCTGAACAGGTGGATTGCGATTGGACATCCGGAATCTCTGAGTGGATATAAGGCAGCCGACGCCCTGTAGGGTTGCTGGTGATTTCTCCGCTCTGAGCTCTGGCCTCCAGTTCAGTTCCTGTCTTCTAAAGCTAAGTTTTGCTCTGTTATTGTTCCATAAGATTTTGTCTGATTTGCTTAG
Source organism: Dendrobates tinctorius (assembly GCF_039654945.1). NCBI lineage: Eukaryota > Metazoa > Chordata > Amphibia > Anura > Dendrobatidae > Dendrobates > Dendrobates tinctorius. Next base: position 1,126,543 of record NW_027361685.1, read on the forward strand.
TTTTGTGTTCTGCCAGCCCCGACTGGGGCCCTGCTGAATTTCCATTTTTGTCCTTGATTGGTTAAATCTCTTTTGCTCTGTCTTCAGAATATATCGGAGTGCTGATATAGGGATTTTGAAGTCTAGTGACTTCAGGGCCGTTTTTCCTATCAGACATGTTGAGACATTTTTGGTAGGGTTTTGCAGATTGCAGCCAGCATCTTTTCTGTCCTTTCCTATCTAGTTAGTTGGGCCCCATAGTTTGCTCTGCCTTTCTATCTGTGTTTGTGTTTTCATCTGTTTTCACCGACAATACATGTTGGGGGCTGTCTATTGCTTTGGGGTCTGCTCTGGGGCAGTTTAGATTTCCCCTTTCTTTCTTTAGGCTTATTTAGTTCTCTGGCTGTGAAGAGGCGTCTAGGACCACCGTAGGAACGCTCCACGGCTACTGTTAGTTGTTGTGAATAGGATCAGGGGTCTGCAATCCGCTAGCTACCAACCTCTCTGGTTTTCTGGACTTAGCTTGCATTTTTGTTTTTTCCTCCTTTGGTGACTCATTCATAACAGGTTACCTTGACGTGGTGGAGCAGCTTGATGTACATTTTTTTGCGCAAAAAAAGTATCAACTAAATACCCTGTATTTGTTATCCAGCACTTGCTGATTACTGCCATTTTTTATTGCAGCGTATTTTTGCAAATCTGTCATTCTGTGTTTTCTTGTTGTATCTCAGTGGGTGGTGTGAGCATTGTCTGATCAACGTGTTCACAATTGTGCATGTCACATTTGTATTTTTAATCCGTATTTTCCTTGCTTTGCATGGTTTGGGAAACCCCACCCCTCTCTTGTGTGACGTGCACATAAGAGCTGTCTCAGACCACAAGCCCATATTAGGGAGCGGCCTGTCTGAATCCTGTTCATATTAGACACTGTTCACATGTTCAGGTTTTTAATACATTAGATAGGCACTGCTTCGATAGGGGTTACCTTGACGTGGTGGAGCAGCTTGATGTACATTTTTTTGCGCAAAAAAAGTATCAACTAATACCCTGTATTTGTTATCCAGCACTTGCTGATTACTGCCATTTTTTATTGCAGAGTATTTTTTCAAATCTGTCATTCTGTGTTTTCTTGTTGTATGTCAGTTAGTGGGTGGTGTGAGCATTGTCTGATCGACGTGTTCACAATTGTGCATGTCACATTTGTGTTTTTAATCCGTTTTTTTCCTTGCTTTGCATTGTTTGGGAGACTCCACCCCTCTCTTGTGTGATGTGCACATAAGAGTTGTCTCAGACCACAAGCCCATACTAGGGAGGGGCCTGTCTGAATCCTGTTCATATTCGACACTGTTCACATGTTCAGGTTTTTAATACATTAGATAGGGACTGCTTCGATAGGGGTTACCTTGACGTGGTGGAGCCGCTTGATGTACATTTAAGTATCAACTAAATACCCTGTATTTGTTATCCAGCACTTGCTGATTACTGCCATTTTTTATTGCAGAGTATTTTTGCAAATCTGTCATTCTGTGTTTTCTTGTTTTATCTCAGTTAGTGGGTGGTGTGAGTATTGTCTGATCGACGTGTTCACAATTGTGCATGTCACATTTGTGTTTTTAATCTGCTTTTTTCCTTGCTTTGCATGGTTTGGGAGACCCCACCCCTCTCTTGTGTGACATGCAAATAAGAGCTGTCTCAGGCCACAAGCCCATATTAGGGAGTGGCCTGTCTGAATCCTTTTCATATTAGACACTGTTCACATGTTCAGATTTTTAATGCATTAGATAGGGACTGCTTCGATAGGGGTTACCTTGACGTGGTGGAGCAGCTTGATGTACTTTTTTTGTGCAGAAAAAGTATCAATTATATACCCTGTATTTGTTATCCAGCACTTGCTGATTACTGCCATTTTTTATTGCAGAGTATTTTTGCAAATCTGTCATTCTGTGTTTTCTTGTTATACCTTGTAATGAGCCAACTGTAAGACAAAACCTGGAAAAAATCAACTCCGTGGAACAGAAAAGGGATCTGGTCTGATATGGAATTTAGGTTATTTATGAAAGAGGAAGAAATTGAGGATTTAAAGGACCAAGCAAGAATCTCTTGGAGGACAGACTGCAAACAACAGGCAGCATTCATCGGACATCCAGAGACCTGAGCATCCAAAGGTAGGACCATCCTGCAACCCCAAACAACCTATAGACGTCTTACAAATTAACCCTCTTAGAAATAAGGATTATAATTACTATATAACCACAAAAATGGAAAACCCAAATTTAGAAGGAGTAAATGAGCAAAGCACAGAGCTGGAGACACAGGACACCTGGGGGTCAGACATGGAGACACCACATGGGCAGAGGAGCAGTAAAGCCAGGAAAGGAATCACAATCAGAGAGAAACCAGAAACTCTTATTGCTGATTACACCAAAGAGGAAGATAAAAGAAAAAACAACCTGCTATTCTACACAGATCAACTCTCAGCCTGGCACACCACCCTGTGCAAACATTATAAATATATATTTAAGTGCAACACTAATAATGGCCGGCAGATTAAAATCAGAAGCCAAGCAGATGATGACACCAACTCACTTACCATAAGCCTATACAACAATGTCATGGTGCAAGGGACGAGGACAATCTGCAGCAGTTTGAAAACCATTTTACTCATATCAGAGAACAGGCACAAATCTTTAAAAAACAACCCCTAGAGGCCACTTCTAATGCTTACATCTCTACAGAGACCTCTAGGTTCAGCTCCTCAACCCCCAACTCTTCATACCTCTCCCCTGAGGCCATCAGAGACTGCCTATCCCAATTAGAAAGAGAACTGGTCCAAATTAGGGAAGAGCTTCAAAGAAACTCGCATAGAAATGCAAATGACCAAGTAACAAGTGAGATCAATAAACTGAAATGTGAGTACAAGTCAGCTCTACAGAAGATAAGAGAAGAAATGCATGAATTACAAAATGACAATGAGAGACTCAGAAAGGAGATCGCAGAACTAAAAACACAGACCCCTCACCATCTGACCCAGCAGGGGGCAAAGGAAGCAAGCCAGAGAGCAGACAACATGGCCTCCACTGACCAGAATGTGAAGATGCCAAATAACAGCACAACAATAACCAATACGACCAATCCTGAAACCAATAAAAGTGAACCAGAAACGAGAGAGATAGAAAAGAGAAGAGAACCAACCACCAGCAAAGCCAGCATCACAGACCCCCATCAGCGGCCACTTAACCCACCCCAGACATCACAAAGTCCTGACATTGTCCTAATAATGGACTCAAATGGGAAGTACCTAAATACACGATGGCTATTCCCAGGAAAACGGGTCAGAAAAGTTCACTGTGCAACTATTGAACAGGTGACAGAGGTCATCAGTAATCCGCGGTTTACCAACCCAAACCATATTATCATACAAACAACCTGCCAGACCAGCACCAGCAGATCGCAGGACAACTTATCCAATTAGCAAAGACAGCAAAACTAAAATTCCCAGACAGCAAAATCATTCTGTCATCTCTGCTCCCAACAAAGGATATATCCAGGCAAACCACCCAAAGTATCAATATGGAACTGACAGAAAGGGTCAAGACTGTCCCAAACGTGACCCTGGCACAACACCTTTCCATAAACCACCATCACCTGTATGATAATAAACACCTCAACAAACAAGGGGTCAGCCTCCTGGCCAAAGAGCTGAAAGACATTGTACTAAACAGAGGACCGAGGCCTGGACTCAACAGTGACCATAATCACACTGAAAGACCCCCAACAATAAAAAGGCAGAAAACCCCAATCCTATCTCCAGAAGCAGGAAACAAAGCTCTTCACCCAAAATCAGACCATCAGAGGAGGAGACCACCACGGAGGGGTCCACCGACCTCACACAGATACATGCAGAGCAGAGATATGGATGAGATAAAGACCCTGCTCAGTGCACTATGCAGGAAACTAATGTGACTGGATGCAACCAAGCACATCTACAGAACAGTCAGAAATCCAGTTTGCTCTACACAGCCATACTCATTACAAGGTATATACACCCAAGATATATAGAAACATGACTTCACTTACAATCAGCAGCTGGAATATTCAGGGTCTCAACACCTCGACCTTTGGATGTAAAACAAATGACCCTGACTTTATACAAAGACTGAGAAATATAGACATTCAGATCCTCCTGGAAACATGGACCAGAGCCGAAAAAGAAATCTCTGGTGCTCATCGGATACAGGGAAATCTCTGTCCCTGCCCTGAAAAATAAAAACATCAAACAGGGCCAGAGCTCAGGAGGAATACTGATCTGGTATAAAGAGGAGCTCCACCAGTACATCAAACCGGTGAAGAGAGGAGGCAGCCACATATGGATCAGGATCAGCAGCTCCATCCACACCTCTCAGTCTGATGTCCACTTCTGCGCCACCTATATACCACCACCAGAGTCACCCTACTTCAATCCAGACTGCTTCGAGATCCAACAAAGAGAAGCCGCCCACTATCAGGGCCTGGGCAAAGTTCTCATCTTTGGAGACCTCAATGCAAGAACAGGGAGAGAAAACGACTTCCTGACCACGGATGGGAACATCTACATATTTGGAGCAGAGAATGACGGCCAAGACTCAGTAGTCACAGAGAGAAACATCTATGACAGTACAGTCAACAAAAGTGGTAAAAAGCTCCTGAACGTATGTAGAAGTTTAGGAATTCATATTCTTAATGGACGAACCAAAGGGGTCTCCTTAGGGAGGTGTAAACTAAACTACCATGTAGGGAGAAGTGTAGTAGATTATGCCATTACAGATATGAACCTGGTAAATATCAGCGCCTTCATAGTCTCCCCACAAACGCACCTGTCAGACCACAGCCAACTTCTTCTGTACCTGAAATCTACAGAGAAACCATCCACTCAAAAGCCACAGCAGAGCGGCCGCTTCACCCGGCCTCCATCCTAAAAAATGGCACAAAATGTCAGCAGTAAAGTATAAAGAGGCTCCCAGCAGACCTGAAATACAGCGGATGCTCCACCACTTCTACAACTACGAGTACCAGCCTAACCCAAAGGGAGTGAGTCAAGCTGCCAAAGACCTCAACAATATATTCTATGCAATGGCCAGACTGTCCGACCTTAAAAAAGTCAACTACAAGAGACCAAAATAAAAACAAATCAATGGATGGTTTACAGAGAATGTAAAGCCGTACGGAAGACCCTGAGAACAGCCTCAAACAAGAAACACAGAGACCCCAACCACCCGGGTCTGAGGGAAGCTTATGAAACCATACAAAGGTAGTACAAAACCATCCTCAGGAGGAAGAAGCAGAGATACATCTCTATCAAGCTCAACCAACTCCAAGATGCCCTCCAAGACAACTCCTTCTGGGAACTATGGAACCACATGGGCACAAACGACAAGAAAAAGCAACATCAATATCCAAAATGGCAACATCTGTCTCCAGTACTTCAGAGACCTCTATAATGACATTCCAAAGGAAGAACTAAGCCAAGAACAGGAAAGCATAATGGCAAAACTAAAAGCAATGGAGGAAAAAGTAAAAAATTTCCAAAACCCCGTGGATACACCTATTACATTACAGGAAGTAGCAGAGAGAATCTCTTCCATAAGATGTAGAAAAGCCAGTGGCCTGGATGGAATCCTACCAGAAATGCTGAAGTACAGCCCACCAGAAATACAGGCCGCAATGGTTAAACTCTTCAATATTGTGCTAAGTGCCGGCTACTTCCCTCGTACCTGGAACCAAGGCCTCATCACACCCATCCACAAGAATGGGGACAGGTATGACCCTGCCAACTACAGAGGAATATGTGTCAGCAGCAACCTGGGAAAACTGTTCAACAGCATCCTGAACAAGAGGATCCTCAGTTTCCTCACCGAGCACAACGTCCTCAGCAAGAGCCAAGCAGGGTTCATGCCAAACCACCGCACTACCGACCACATCTATACCCTGCACAGCCTCATTCAGAGACACTTCCACAATACAAAGAACGGGATGATATACGCCTGTTTCGTAGACTTTAAAAAGACCTTTGATTCGGTGTGGCACCCAGGCTTATTTCTGAAACTGCTGGAGAGCGGAATAGGAGGAAAGACCTACGATGTTATCAAAAGCTCCTACACCGAGAACCTCTGCAGTGTGAGTGTGAACGGTTGAAGAACGGCCTATTTCCAGCAGAGCCGTGGAGTCAGACAAGGCTGTAGCCTAAGCCCAACGCTCTTCAACATTTACATCAACGAGCTGGCTACCGCTCTGGAATCTTCCACAGCACCAGATCTAACCCTCCTCGACGTGCAGGTGAAATTCCTGCCGTATGCAGATGACCTGCTGCTTCTGTCACCAACCGAGAAAGGTCTCCAAGAAAACCTGAAAATCTTAGAGAAATTCAGCTCCACCTGAGCACTACTGATCAACGCAAAGAAAACCAACATCATGGTGTTCCAGAAGAGAAAGAGAAAATCAGACCAGCACCCTTCATTTTTCCTCAACAACTGCGCCCTTACAGGAATGGACAAATATACCTACCTGGGCCTAGAGATTCACCGGTCAGGGAGCTTCAAACAAGCCATAGAGACCCTGAAAGACAAGGCCTGCAAAACCTTCTATGCCATCCGAAGGAAACTCTACCATATGAAGCCACCAGTGAGGCTCTGGTTAAAAATCTTCGACTCTATCATCGCCCCAATCCTCCTGTATGGCAGCAAAGTCTGTGGCCCTCACACCTACCCAGACTGGTCAAGGTGGGATTCCAGCCCAACAGAAATATTCCACCTGGAATTCTGCAATCACCTTCTCCAAGTCCATCGGAGCACCTCCAACAGTGCTTGCTGGGCCGAGCTGGGCAGATTCCCTCTACACCTAACGGTTCTAAAGAGGGCACTGTCATTCCGGGCTCACCTACAAAGGAGCAATCCAAGCTCCCATCACCATAAAGCCCTGACACGTCGGTGAAACAGAAAAACCAGGACCCTCGGAACAGCTCACCCAAACCCAACCTGACCAGAACACCAATCACAGCAACCTAACAAAAGCCAGAATCAGGAAGATGGTAGACAAAGGCCAGGAGAGGTACGCAAGTGACTGGAAGAACGACATTATCAGCTCACAGAAACTGACCATGCACCAGAGTCTACAGAGAGACTACAGACTGGCCCCATATCTGGAGAAACTCCCGGACCCCAGAGACCACAAGATCCTGAGCCGGTATAGACTCAGTGCCCACAGTCTGGCCATCGAATCCGGCCAACACAGGCAGAGCTATAAGCCCAGGGAGGAAAGACTGTGCCAACACTGTGACCAGGAGGCCCTGGAGGATGAGACCCACTTCCTGCTACACTGCTCCAAGTACTCAGCAGTGAGGGACACTCACTTCAGGAGACTCTCACATCCCTTCCCAGATTTCATCACCATAAAGGAGGAAGAGAAAACATATATCCTGCTGGGGGAGAAGAGAGAGCAGTGGAGATAGCAGGGCAATATGTGAGCGAATGTCATAGACTGCGAGAAAGAGAACTATGATATGCCATGGACTTCTATAGCCCCTACCCTGGATCTGCCCCATGCCCCCCATTCACCTTCCCTATGCCATGGACTTCTATAGCCCCATCCTAGATCTGCCCCCATCCACCTTTCCTACAACCCCTACCCAAGATCCCTACAGTCCCTATCCCTATTCCCTTTTGTACACTTGCTTTGGCAAAACTAATGTGTATTTAGTCCTGCCAATAAAGCTTCCTTGAATCTTGAATCGTGTACACAGGGGTCTGCGACCAAAGCTGGGGGTATACGGGTGTATACAGCGTACACAGAGGTGCCCGTGTCCGAAGTTGGGGGTATACAGCGTACACTGAGGGGTCTGCGACTGAAGCTGGGGGTACACGGGTGTATACAGCGTACACAGAGGCGTCTGCGACCGAAGCTGGGGGTATATGGGTGTATACAGAGCACACCTCGTACACACACTGCTCTGTTCTGTACACCTCGTACACACGTGGCTCCGCTCCGTACACCTCGCACACACGCGGCTCCACTCCATACACCTTGTTCACATGCGGCTTCGCTCCGTACACCTCGTACACACAGGGCTCCGCTCCGTACACCTCGTAGACACACGGCTCCGCTCCGTACACCTCGTACACACGCGGCTCCACTCCGTACACCTTGTACACACGCGGCTCCGCTCCGTACACCTCGTACACACAGGGCTCCGCTCCGTACACCTCGTACACACACGGCTCCGCTCCGTACACCTCGTACACATGCGGCTCCACTCCGTACACCTTGTACACACGTGGCTCCGCTCCGTACACCTCGTACACATACGGCTCCGCTCCGTACATCTTGTACACACACGGCTCCGCTCCGTACACCTCGTACACACACGGCTCCGCTCCGTACACCTCGTACACACAGGGCTCCGCTCCGTACACCTCGTACACACAGGGCTCCGCTCCGTACACCTCGTACACATACGGCTCCGCTCCGTACATCTTGTACACACACGGCTCCGCTCCGTACACCTCGTACACACGCGGCTCCGCTCCGTACACCTCGTACACACACGGCTCCGCTCCGTACACCTCGTACACACACGGCTCCGCTCCGTACACCTCGTACACATACGGCTCCGCTCCGTACACCTCGTACATATACGGCTCCGCTCCGTACACCTTGTACACACGTGGCTCGGCTGCGTACACCTCGTACACACACGGCTCCGCTCCTTACACCTCGTACACACACGGCTCTGCTCCTTACACCTCGTACACACACGGCTCCGCTCCTTACACCTCGTACACACACGGCTCCGCTCCTTACACCTCGTACACACAGGGCTCCGCTCCGTACACCTCGTACACACACGGCTCCGCTCCGTACACCTCGTACACACAGGGCTCCACTCCGTACACCTCGTACACACACGGCTCCGCTCCGTACACCTTGTACACACACGGCTCTGCTCCGTACACCTCGTACACACACGGCTCTGCTACATCCACCCTGTAAACCCCTCCTGACCCCACACATAAAGTTCCCCTCATCCAGCACCATGACAACCAGCACAGCAGAGTCCTGCACACACTGAGGCCCCTGATCATGTGACCCCTGACTCCTCCCCTCCTGTGACCTCATCACAGGTCCTGTGTGCACAGAGCAGCTGTAGAAATCTCCGGCCTCAGGGGTCTCACCAGACTTCGCTCTTTTCTTGCAGGGGCCGCAGTGGATTTCATCCTGGATCCATAGAGCTGAATAGAGGAGCGATGTTCCTTCACTCTGGTGGTAAATGATGGTGACGTTTGTCCAACGTCCACGTTACCGAGTAAATCCCCCCAGGACTGCAGCCGGTAAAGACCCCGATATCCACAGGTGTCCCCTCTAATTGGGGGAAAGGGATAGAAAAGCCTCTTATCCCGAGGGGAAACCCTGTACATGGAGACATCGGCCTCAGATCTCTCCTGTCCTGTTCTTCCAGAAAAGCCTCAAACTTCTGTGTGTGACTCAGAGCTGAGATCTAACGTGAGAGAAGATTCCAGTGCGGGAAAGACGGGAAACCTTCATATAGACGGCCGGTGGGGATGGAGGCAGTGACCGACTCTGGCCACATCTGTCTCTAGAGCCGCAGTAGAAGATGAAGATGTCGTCCTCATCATGAAGGAGTTATTTCTCATGTCGCGTGTAATGAATATCTCCTGCAGTATTGCTAATGCCGATTCCAGTGTCGGTAATGAGACGAGAATTAGCGTTATGGAAGATGAGTCTATGAGGAACGTGTTCAGCTGCCGACTCCGAGGAGGAAACTGCTTGTTGTCTGTGGCCTAAATATATAGGTTTTATTAGTAGATGTCAGGGAAGAAAACTAAACCCTGTAAGATAATAAATCTCCTCATATGTTTCCCTTATTATCTCCAGTAAGTGTATTATTACACAGGATTCTTATGATGTTACATCGGATCATCTTCTTCTCATTCAGGTCTCTACAATATCGGATCCTCTCAGTGAAGATCTTCTACAGAAGAGAATTTTCCTGATTTACCCATCAAGGATGGATATGGACAGAGACAAGATGGCGGAGATGATATTACACCTCACCCTAGAGATCCTCTTCCATCTCACTGGAGAGGTGAGAGATTCTGATGACGTCACATCACATCATTCTTATCTATGGGAATAACAGACGGACAGAACTGGAGAGGTGAGGACTCTGGAAATGTCTGTAGTGAGATTTATTAATGTGTCTCTCCATAACCAGGATTACACAGTGGTGAAGACCTCTAGTGATCGCTGTCAGGACCCTGTGTCTGAGGGATGGGGAAGACCCCTGAGCCCAATCACGGGGCCTCCATCTCACCCCCTGATCCATGAGGACATCAATGACCAGAAGATCCTAGAACTCATCTACAAGATGATTGAGCTGCTGACTGGAGAGGTGACACTGCTGGGAATGCTGGGACATTATACAGTAACACTATGAAGGGATCGGGGGGATGACGGTATCATTGTATGTGTCAGGTTCCTATAAGGTGTCAGGATGTCGCTGTCTATTTCTCCATGGAGGAGTGGGAGTATTTAGAAGGACACAGAGACCTGTACAAGGACGTCATAATGGAGGTTCCCCAGCCCCTCACATCTCCAGGTAATAGACAGGACTAAATACACACGGCCTATAATTATCTGTATGTAGAGAATGAATTCAGTCCCTGTATGTGTTTCCTCCAGATCTATCCAGTAAGAGGACAACACCAGAGAGATGTCCCCGTCCTCTTCTTCCACAGGACTGTAAACAAGAAGATCCCAGTGCTCCTCAGGATCATCAGGTAGATGGAGAGAAGGTGTCAGGAGATCTCCCCTATGATGTGTAGACGGCTGTGAAGGTCTTGTGCTCAGTCTTGTTTTATCCACCAGTATTCTGTGTTTTATACTTGTGTAATGAGAACGGTGGAGATGGCAGGATTAGAGCTGATCATAGATGGGACTTCTCCATCTGTCTGTGACTTTTACAATATTTGTTTCAGGGTGAAGATCTGACCCATATTAATACTACAGAGACATATGTGAGAGATGATGAGTGGTGTAAAGAGGAGATTCCCACATATGACTACCCAGGTGAGTAGGAACCACTGAATGCAGAGAAGTCACAGATTCCTCTCAGTCACCGGCTGTGGCTGCTTTATCGGTGGTGTAGTCCGGCCGTATTACCATGATCACCATTTTGCCTCTAGATCACAACATTCTCCTCCACCCAAAACTGTTCAAATGACTTTGATACAGGAAAGATATATATCTTTGTACTGTGTAAGCCAGTAGAATATTCAGAATTGAGAGTCCTCAGTGGTTGATACCTTTTAATGGCTAACTGAAAAGGTGGTAACACATTGCAAGCTTTCGAGACTACTCAGGTCTCTTCATCAGGCTAGACTAATACAACATCTGAAAAATCACATATTTATACACAAAACAACACAGAAATAACGCAATAGATAAGACAAGTAACATTTAGCAGAATTGTCATTATGGGAGAGGTATAAACATAAATATTGGAACAGTTTATAGATTAGGAGTGTGAAGGTTTTATTGCCCTCTGATTGGGGTCTGGTTCTGTGTTGAGTGATGACCCCAGAAGTTCTGAAGAGCAAATTCCTTAATTGATGTAAAAAGACATAAATCCATGTGACACATTCATTCCTGCACTGAGTGTGTCAAACGTTGTCATAAATTTATACTCCCAGACCCTCCTGTCTCTCTGAGAGTTGAAGTTACCTTTTAATACAAGTAATTTAATGTCCATCGTGCTATGACCGAGGATATAAAAATGTTTTGCCACAGGTAGATCCCTTCTTTTTTCTCTTATTGTGTGGCGATGAGAAGTCTCCCTCACATGCAGACCCCAGTTGGACATTTAGTACAAATAATTAAGTACACCCCATTAGATGTAATGCAGGTGAGAGTACCTGGGATCTTGTAGTCCTGATGTGAGTTGGGGATCTTTATCTTGTCCGTGGTCATTATAAGTGGACAGGTTTTACATTTTTTCTGGTTGCAAGGAAAGGTTCCTGCAGCTGTTGGAGAGGACAGGGAGCTTCTGACAATGATGCTTCTTAGATTTGGGGGCTGCCTAAAACACAGCAGTGGGGGGTCTGGAAACATGGATTGTAATCGGGCATCTTTTTGCAGTAAAGGTTGTAATTTCCATGCCGCTCCCCTTAGCACCTCCAGATTTGGGTTGTAGGTGACCACTAGAGGCTCCCGGTTATTTTCTTCTCTAGCTTTGTAATGTGGCAGGTGATTCCTTGACATTCTGGTGGCTCTTGTAATTTGGTTTTCAATTGTTCTTGGATGGTAGCCCTGACTCAAAAAGGTCTTTCTGAGGCGACCAAGGTGTTTGTCTCAATCCATGGGGTTGGAACATGCGTTATATGTTATATCTGTTATATGTTGTTAACGTATGATATTCCGATCACGCTCAGTAATGCAATACAATGAGTGCGTGGAAAACATTGGACTGCACTCTGATGACATAATGGAGAAGAGTTTGTTTTCCATCTTTGCCTCAGTGTTCTCTGATTTTCTCATCCTAGACAATCGGACCACACTGTGCTGACACTCGGGTCAGATCCTGATCCAAGTGTCAGCTGTACAGTATAATTGGCCGATTCTCTCAGATCAGAGGATACATATGGCCGTCTGCATTGGCCCTTAGAAATCCATGTAGCCGCACGCTCCGGTCCGAGTGCCGGGGGCAGTGCCGGGTGTTGTTTCTCGCATCACACACCCTAGTGTGACCCCGGCCTTAGAATGATTCATGTACTGAGCGTTTGCCGGGTGCTGTAGCCTAGTGTTTGTAACTAGGGTATGCTAATTATGCAAATTGTCTCTTCAGAGAGGAAGAGGACTAGAACTCTAGTGCCACCTATTGGAGGTAGCAATCCTAGAAGTCAAGGTTGACCCTTTAATGAGCCTTGTCAAATGACGTAGGATAAAAGCCAAGCCAGAATCTCAATTTGCAGACACTGTGTTTCGGGGTACTGCCCCTCATCAGTGCAAAGTGTGAGATCTGGTTTGGCTGTGAGAGAGGCGTCTGACCGATATCCAAGAAGTATCATTTCTCCTTGCGGAGAACTAGGGTATGTGCACACAGTTTTATTTCAGGGGCAGAGCTGCTTCAGGAAAGTGTCTCCGGTCTTTTACCTGAAGGCGCCATGTTTTTTGTGCCACCGGTGTCTTTTCTCAATAGTTTCTATTATAGTTGCAGGTGACAGAATGTGCTACTTGTATTAATGGCCTCAGTTTCCAAGCACTGAAGCATTATTTAAATAATTTAAAAAACAGTGTTGGGACCCCTCTATTCTTGATAACCAGCCTTGCTGAAGCTGACAGCTGAGGGTTGCAGCCCCCAGTTGTGAGTTTTCCAGACTGGTTATAGGAAATACAGGGGAATCCTCGCCAGTTTTTTCAGTCATTTACTTAGTTATAGCACAGGTGTCAGGTGAGGAATACTCCCATCATCCGCTCCTGCTGTCACTGTTCTTAGCAGCAGGTGTAGGATGATGGGAGTAATAGTCCCAAAAGCCGCCACCTGCTGTCATCATTCTGACTTTAATATAACTCTCATCATTCTCCCCACCGGCAGAGCAGGGGAGAATGATGAGAGCACCTTCAGCACCCGCCACCGGGGAACAGCGATTAATGTAGCGCTTCTTCCCTGCCAGCCGTCCATGTAGTACTGATGCTGCACACAGGCGGCACACGGTTGTCACACGTGTGCCACGAATATTACACACATGGACATCTCCGGTACCGGAAATATCAGGACGTGTGAAACCGGCCTTATACACAGTTCTCTTTAAATGCCTAATATTTCTTCTTGAAACTCATCTGACAGAAAATATTGGAGCTTAGGATAGTATAGATTGTGAAGTCTCCGAGACCCATACTCTAATTACCCCAGAGAGGTTTCACCACTAGTTACTCATTTATTACTGATGGAGACTGTGGAGTTTGATCATTTCAGTAGTTCCTAATCAGGCCCCATTATTAATATCTGACGTGTGTCACTTTATGTGGTGGTAAGTTTGGAATTCTGCACAAAGGATAATAGAAAACAAATGGATCTTACAAATTATTTTCCAGCTTCGCACTATACCCTACATACGGTTGTACACTACTGTCTGGGCACATGGCAGTGTTCAGAAGGGAAGGAGCGCCATTTAGCTATTTGAATGCAGATCTAGCTGGAATAGATTGCAGACACAATGTATTCGTGGTCAACTGGCAGCTCAAAAGATGTCCACCATGAACATGCTTGGCGCTATCTTCTCTGCTTTCCATATACCAAGGATTGCCTTGCTCATCGCCCTTTAACACAATTACATGGAATCTGGTCTTACACTGGGACCCCTAGGCTTGGACCATGGTGTTACCTGCTATTCTGTGGTGTTAGATGGCAAGAAGAATAGTCAGGTAGCTGGGTCAGAACCAGAAGGACAGAATACAGAATCAGAAGACACAAGAGTAGTCAGTAAACGGGCCACGGTCACAGCAGGAAACAAATACACAAGTCACAAGCTGAGCACAGAGGACTGAACCAGAGGAGAAGATTCCGGCCCTGTGCTTTGCGCTTTAGTAGGGTGTGGTACTTTCCAATTGGCTGAAGTAGGGAGCAGATTACTCCAGCTGGACAGCAGGAACAGATCCCAGATGAGATTGGACACACCATATGCAGAAGCCCTAATATAACTAAATGACAGAAAACCAGAACAGTCGAAATCACCATAAAGTGATTCCATGTTATTAATTAATTCACTGAGGGTTATAATCCTTAGGAGGAGTGAATATTTTGACTCCACAGCCACTTTCTGGAAATTAACACGCAGTGGATGTTGGAGAGTGAAAATTACACATTTGCCATTTTATTACCCAGCACATAGTGCCCAGATTGTGCTCCAGGAGACACCGCAAATTAAGTGGGTTCTTCTCACTATAATATTGCTAAATACAGGGATCCTAAATGTTGTTTGCGCACACTGCAAGACTCCGAAGTGAGAGCGGATTTTGCTGGATTGGTTTATAGAAACCTTGTTGCTTTTCAGCAGCCTTTGAGTCACTAATAGTGCGGGAACCTCTGTTTTTCCACTGACAGATGATGGACCTGAGTGGGGACTTGTTTTTTGTGAGATGAGAATTGGTATTATTTTCGCCTACGTAACACTGATTGGTTTCGTTTTATTCTATATTTGGAGGCAGAATGAACAAACAGTTGAACACCACACACTACTGGTTCATCCAACAAGGTTTTCTATTAGACTGTGAACTGTCATTGTCTTGGTAAATAATTATAGTTTTTTACATAAACTGTTCATAAAAATGGCAAGCTAAGTAGAAATGTTCAAAAATATAAAACTCAATATTTCATTAAAAATAATTTTTTTTTATCTTAGCAGATGACTGTACCAGGAGATCAGAGGGACAGCTGACATCTTCAATTTTTAAATCTGATGATCTTGAGATCCTACAAGATACAACTGAAGTGACTGCTATTACTCCAGATATACCATCATCCATTCACAGCAAAGATCTGTCATCTGATCCTATGAAACAGGTCCCATCTTCTGATTCATTACTGACTACTAAGGAAAATCAAAGTCACAAAAGAAGCAATAAAAAACAAACTTCTCCTAAAGCAAAGAAGCCTTTTTCATGTTCAGAATGTGGGAAATGTTTTGCACATAAATCACAATTTGTTACCCACCAAAGAACTCACACAGGGGAGAAGCCTTTTTCTTGTTCAGAATGTGGGAAATATTTTGCACAGAAATCAAATTTTGTTACCCACCAGAGAACTCACACAGGGGAGAAGCCCTTTTCATGTTCAGAATGTGGGAAATCTTTTGCACAGAAATCACAATTGGTTACCCACAAGAGAACTCACACAGGGGAGAAGGCTTTTTCATGTTCAGAATGTGGGAAATGTTTTAACAATAAATCACATTGTGTTAAGCACCAGAGAACTCACACAGGGGAGAAAATATTTTCATGTTCAGAATGTGGGAAATGTTTTGTACATAAATCACATTTTGTTATCCACCAAAGAACTCACACAGGAGAGAAGCCTTTTTCATGTTCAGAATGTGGGAAATGCTTTAACAATAAATCAAATTTTGTTAAGCACCAGAGAACTCACACAGGAGAGAAGCCTTTTTCATGTTCAGAATGTGGGAAATGTTTTAGCAAGAAATCAAATTGTGTTAAGCACCAGAGAACTCACACAGGGGAGAAACCTTTTGCATGTTCAGAATGTGGGAAATGTTTTAACAATAAATCAAATTGTGTTAAGCACCAGAGAACTCACACAGGGGAGAAGCCATTTTCATGTTCAGAATGTGGGAAATGTTTTAGCAAGAAATCAAATTGTGTTAAGCACCAGAGAACTCACACAGGGGAGAAGCCATTTATATGTTCAGAATGTGGGAAACATTTTAACCAGAAAGCGCTTCTTGAACGCCATCAGAGCAGTCACACAGAGGAGAAGCCATTTTCATTTTCTTAATGTGTGAAATATTTTACTTGGAATTCAACTGTTAATAAACATCAGAGCAGTCACACAGGGGAGAAGCCTTTTTATGTTCATAATGTTGAAGTAGTTTTAACCAAAATTGAATCTTCTTAAATGAGTTGTCTCTTGTCATTCCTTATATTTGTTGACAAAAGGATAAATCTAAACTTTATTTTTTCCTAATTTAAAACTATACCCATAATTCACCCTCTGAAGGTTAGTCAGAAAGTGACTAATAGAAAAAACATGTACCCCACGTCTCAGTATATAGGGTGAGGTGACATTTACACACTCTCCAAGCCTCTCATTTCAACGGTTTTCATCGTCCTCACCAAAGACGACTCATCAGGAGACTATTTAATATTGACCTATCTTCAAGCGAGACTAAGGCTGGTTTCACATTTGCGTTTTTTTGCGCTGGAAAAAAACGCATACCTGCGCATGCGTTTTTTCCCCTATATTTAACATGGGTGCGCATACCTGCGCGCTGGTAAGCGCACGTATGCGATTTTCATGCGCTGCGTTTTTTTGGGGTGTGCGTTTGTATTTTCCAGACGCAGCATGTTGCATTTTTTGGCCCTGCAAAAAAGCGCATGCGCACATATGCGCACGTTTTGCGCTAAAAATTGCCATTATAGCCTATGGATGCGCATACGTGCGCACTGGCATGCTCATGTATGCGTTTTTTTGCACATGCGTTTTTTTTTGTTAACCATGGAATTTAGGGGTTTGGGTTAGAGTTAGGGTTAGTTAAGGGGGTTTAGGGTCAGGGTTAGGGTTGGGGTTAGGGTCAGGGTTAGGGTTAAGTATGGTTTGGTTAAGGGTCAGGGTTAGGGTCAGGGTTAGGGTCAGGGTTAGGGTTAAGTATGGTTTGGTTAAGGGTTAGGGTCAGGGTTAGGGTTAAGTATGGTTTGGTTAAGGGTTAGGGTCAGGGTTAGGGTTAAGTATGGTTTGGTTAAGGGTCAGGGTCAGGGTTAGGGTTAAGTATGGTTTGGTTAAGGGTCAGGGTTAGGGTCAGGGTTAGGGTTAGTTAGGGTTTGGGTTAGGGTTAAGTATGGTTTGGTTAAGGGTCAGGGTTAGGGTTAGTAAAGTCATGGTTTGGGTTAGTGTGAGGGGCCACCTAATGTTGGAAAAAAACGCAAACGCGGTAAAAACGCACTAAAAACGCATACAAACGCATAAAAACGCTGCGTTTTTTCATGCATGCTCATAAAAATGCTTGAAAAAAACGCAGCAGTTGTATGCTTTTGTATGCGTTTTTTCAATGTGTTTTTTTGCGGGAAAAACGCGCTGCAAAAAAAAGCAAGTGTGAAACTAGCCAAAGCGAAAAAAAACCCAAAAAAACTAAAATCATGCATCATGTTATTCGAAACAGTCAGAAAACTAGCCACATATTGGCAGATCCCAGACCTCAATCTATATACTTCGGAAGCTTATAAGCCACTCCAGTGTCAGGAATAGATAGTATGAATTTGAATTTACCAAATGGCTGCAATGAAACAATTTAAAAATGTAAAGGGGTGTGAATACTTTCCATACCCACTGTATCAGTAAAAATAACTCCTCTTTATTAGGTAAATTATAAAAGAATTGCACCATTTTCCGATACCCGTCGTGTCTCCATTTTTCATGATCTTGGGTTGGGTGAGGGCTTATTGTTTGCGCGGCGAGCTGACGTTATTAATGGAGACCATTTTGGTGCAGATACGATCTTTTGGTCTTTCCTTTATTGCATTTTAGATCGGGCGATTCTGAATGCGGCTATAACAAATATGTGTATGTTTGTTTTTTTTATTTTATTTTGAAAGGGGGCGATATGAACTTTTATATTTTTTAAAATATTTTTTAAAACTTTTTTTTACTTTTGGCTTTTTTTTATATTTTTAAAAACATTTTTTTTTTACTTTTGGCATTTTAAAGACATACAGCATTGTTTCTTAATTAACCAAGTTATCTGTATGTTGGCTTTAAATTTAAGTGTTGATTTCTAGTTGGTCAAGAAAACACTTTTGCTTGTGTAAGCCGGTAATATTGACTTTTATTGTGCGCTTATCCTTGATCACTAGTGATGTTTGCTGATATGCTAATTATGCATTGTGTTATGGAGCCAGTTTGTTGACTTCTAAAGCAGAGAGGGAAAAACTATGCAAATAGTTTAAATAATCAAGTAATGCTATAATAATCTCATCTCCAATCTTACCCTTTATGTAAATACTGAATGAGGGACACTTGTTAAGTCTAAAAGTAGGTTACATGCCTCTGTATAAAGAGACTGAGAGAGAGAAACAGCCAGAGATTCTGCCAAGACATCTATACATCCAAAGGACAAGAGACAGGACAGAAGCCACAACATCACAAGGGACACGGCTCTATCATGCTATAGGAAACAACCTAGGGGTTTTCAGCCTCGGTTGGAAGAATACAGATCTGCTCCATTGACCATCACTGAACCATGGAGACGTTTGGAGAAGCCAGGTTGTGATCTTTGGATCAACTGGCCTTGTACCTTGTATGGACTCAATGGACTGTCATCTTCCTACACTTGTTGTTACCTCCTCTGTGTGTATGTGCCACAGGTGGAGTACTCGACTCTGGAAGATGTAGCCAGGTTGTGATCCTCGGATCAACTGGCCTTGTATGGACTGTCATCTTCCTACGCTTGTTGTTACCTCCTCTCTGTGTGTGTGCCACAGGTAGTGACCCTGGAAGATCTGAAGTCACAGCTGCTATTATCCCGGTAAGTCAGCGGAAGGGTGAGACTCTAATGTTCCCCATCTTGGGTATTTTGCTGGGACTGTTCTATGTGTTAGCATACAAAGAGATGAACTGCACCGCAGGGAAATCACGGCCGCCACATGTGCTAGGTGCGATACTGCTCAGTGAGCCATGACGACCTCATGTAACGACACTGCGGGTACACACCAAGTAAAGAAAGTGTGAACCCATAAAAGTGCAGAAGCGCAAAATGGCCGTCGTCACTCACATACTCCATCTCCCATTCTCCCCATGTTGTAGCGCCATCTAGTGGCTATGTGCAAAAGTGCCATCATAGAGTAAAATGTATCCTAAGAGAGTATCACTATCAAGGTGGAAATGAGATAAGTGCACCGTATTTATTGAGTAAAAGATAAATCCATACATAGATATATGTAAATGAATTGTAGATTTTAATAAAGTGAAATGAAAAACAAGACATTAAAATCATGTCAAACTTTTATTAAAAAAGTAGAGAACGAATTCTACCAACCCCCTATAGGAAAGGGGAGAAGCTGAGAACTTCATTTACACCATTGGGATGTAAGGGATTTAATTGTCGGATACATTTAGTTTCTGATTGTGACCAGATCTTTTTCCAGTCACCCCCCCTATTGATAACCAGGACCCTATCGATGCCAGAGACACAGGGGAAACCAACTGCAGCAAAAGAACCCCTAAAAAATAACTTTTATTAATTATTTAAAAACTATCAAATTTTACAAGAAATAACCAAGAAAAATCTTTCCAATGTAAAGGAGTAATGGGGGGTCTGGTGGTAGTAATGGGGGGTCTGGGGGTGGTAATGGGGGGTCTGGTGGTGGTAATGGGGGGTCTGGTGGTAGTAATGGGGGGTCTGGTGGTGGTAATGGGGGGGTCTGGTGGTAGTAATGGGGGGTCTGGTGGTAGTAATGGGGGGTCTGGTGGTAGTAATGCCGGTCAGCTGGAGTCACCAAGATACAATAATAACGGATTGATTTAGCACTAATTAAATAACACAGGGGAAATATCTCGGGAAGATAGGTTGTGCATGACCCTATGTAGATGTCCCTTCCTTACAGCGGAGGGTGGCACCCTGGGTAGTGATTTGGCGCCTTTGCTCCATATCCACTGACCCTTATTGACCCTCAGCAGGACTCCTTACCAAAAGCCATTGTCAAACACCTCTAACAAATAAAGTGCTAGTGGGGCAAGAAGTACAACTGACCCCTTGTGCTTAATGTGCACTGAGCACAGATGTGGCTCCATGTTACAGAGAAGATGCCGCATCCATATATCCTCCGTATGTCTAATATCTTGTAGTGATAGAGAAATAACAAGATGTCACGGATCAGAGACAAAAGACATCGATCATATAGACCTACTGCTCAAACGCAAGACGCCTATAATAACAAAGCAGAAGGCCCAAAAGGAAATCTATCATTCTCTGCAGCAACTGAAGATCTAATGTGTAAGCATGTAACATCCGCAGCACAATGGATGATCTAAAAAGCACAAGACCATTCCCACAATACAGGCCACACTTCTGCCTTTATATAGCATCATATTATATAAGCAGGTGTCATCTCAATAGCACAAGGGATTTTTCATAGCACAGAAACATGCCCAATATACAGGAGAGCCCTTATATTGGAGGGGCTAATACCCCACCCTGTATATGCAGATAAATGGCCCAATCAGCAGAGAGGAAAACATCAGAAGCCACGCCCATAGGAGGTGGACACTTATCTCCAAAAATTAAAAAGGGCAGGTACGGACTGGGGCTGAAATCCAGCCCTGGCATTGGCAATCATACAGGCCCATGTTGTCCCCATCTCCAAGTGTGACACCCCAGAGTCCGGTTGTCACAGTGACATTACCTCCCTCTAATGGGTAAAGTCATGCTTGGAGGCAAAAAGGGACCCCTTGCCAGGCAGCATAAATAAATCACAATTTCCTGCTGCAGGTCAGAAAAGGGAGATGCCTTATAAATTCTGGCCAGCAGAGGGGGTTGGTGAGTCAGCTAGGCATCAGCTGAGGAGTTGTCATGGAAACAAAGCAGCTGTGAGCTGTGAGGAGAAATGACAGTTAAACGTGAGGAGGTGAGGTGAAAAGATCTTTCTAGAAGATCCTGTCAGAGAGATGAAGACAGGGAGCTGATCTGTGAAGAGAGAAAGGACAAAAGCAGAGATTGAGAGACTCTAGGGAAGCTAAAATACTGCATATAGCAGACCCTTGAGTGAAGCGCTAATATAGAGAAAAGGGACATCAGAGTCCTAGGCTGACAGGAGCTGTAAGTCCTGATCGCTGAATCTGAAAGTACAGTGGATTGTAAATTCCTGTGCACCTTGAATACCTGAGGGCACGGCATCAGATAAGGAGCCCGGGGCCGACAGTGAAGAGAACAGTACCCGTGTAATAGGCTTACGCTGACAGCCGTACAGGTTGGTGAAGCCATCACGAATAGAGGGTCGCAGCATAGTTATATACAGCGGAGACCCACACACATAGCACAGAAGGAAGGCCATAATTCCCCACCTGACAAGGTGGATCCCCTGAGTGCCTCCAGGCGAGCCGGACTCCTTCCATCACCTGTATGTGGTACTCCGGACTGCAACCTATTACCAGTAAAAGGTAAAGAAACTGCACCTCTCTGTGTCTGTCATTTATCTGCACCCCAACGTTCACAGCCATCTTTACTATTTATTTAACATCTTTGTTTTTGTTTTAAACATCATTTTATTGTTTTAACAAAAGGGTGAAACAATACATGCGACTAGAAAGATCAAGTAACACTATTTACATGAGTTACCAGTCCGGCGTTGCTGTACATATATTAACATCATAAGCAATATCACTTGAAGTACCCAATCTTTAAACAGGTCAGACAGTGTCTATCCGAGTTTTCATATTTGAAATCTTGAGTCAAAGGGAAAGACCTTGACGTAGAGCGCAGGTAGAAATGTGCATTCCAGTCGCAACGAAGTACAAGTCTTAAACTAAGGGGGAAAGCAGCAGTTAGGTAGAAAGGAAGGATAGAGAAAGGGCGGATGTTAAAGGATGGAGAAGGAATTCTAGTCAGGAGGGATGTCCAGTCGTTAGATGTTCTGCCCTGACAATCTAGATAGTCAGCTGGTGTTGCTTCATGTATAATTGGTCTTAGGGCAAACTAATCTTGTTTACTTAGAGTTTAGCAGATTTAAGTCTTCGTCTGTTTCTCTATAGAGTGTCCAGGGCGCCCAGGTCAAACCGAATCTAACTAGCTTGTATGACGTGCCAGCTATTATTTCTTCTATGTGGTATATCTGATTTACCTTGTGTAACCATTCTGACAGGGTGGGGCTGTTCTGTGATAGCCAATGTAAGGGGATGAGCATTTTAGCTGCTGCCAACAGATACGTAAGACGCTTTTTGTGTTTGTATTGTGCAATATCACTTGACCAGTTTAGAAATATCAATTTCAAGGATGGGGGGTTTGGCAGCTGGCAAAGTTTTGTCGTAATTTTAAGTACTTTACTCCAGAAAGGTTGAATTTTGTCGCATTGCCACCATATGTGCAAAAATGATCCCCTCTCACCGATACATCTCCAGCAATTAGAGGAAGCATCAGGCTGCCAAATCTGCCTTGTGTCAGGGGTGGTATACCACCTGGTAAGGATCTTGTAAGGCTGGTTTCACATTCGTGCTTTTTAAGCGCATGCACGGCCGGGGGTAGCTCCGCCCCCGAGCCGGCTCTCTGCCCGGCGTGCCCGCCCCTTCCTTGTAGCGCCGCCTCCTAGCGCACAGCGGCGCCTGCGATCGGCGCACCCTATCTTTAGCATAGGGTGCGCAGATCGTGCGCAGGCCGTGCGCTAGTTGCGCTTTGACCTGCGCTGCGCACTTTTGACGGTGCGCCGTGCACGCCAAAATCCGAAAAGTTTGATTTTGGCGCGCACGGCGCACCGTCAAAAGTGCGCAGCGCAGGTCAAAGCGCAACTAGCGCACGGCCTGCGCACGATCTGCGCACCCTATGCTAAAGATAGGGTGCGCCGATCGCAGGCGCCGCTGTGCGCTAGGAGGCGGCGCTACAAGGAAGGGGCAGGCACGCCGGGCAGAGAGCCGGCTCGGGGGCGGAGCTACCCCCGGCCGTGCGTGCGCTTAAAAAGCGCGAATGTGAAACCAGCCTAAGAGCTTTCTTGAACCTTCACACAACCAGAAGGGCCATGCGAGTTTTTATATATCTTTTCCACCTCCCAATCCTGCAATTCCACCCCCAGGTCTCTTTCCCATTTCAATATAAACGCCCGTTTAGCAGAGGTTGAGGGAGCTAGGAGCATCTGGTAGAGTTTACCCAGCACACCCCTTGGTTTATTCCTCTGGGTCAGCATCTTGTCAAAGCCTGTCAACTCTCTATATGGTAGTCCTGATTGTAAGTATGATCTGATCGCACTTTTGAGCCTGTTGTAATGAAGAAAGATAATGTGGTAGTGTGGGAATTTAGTTTGTAGAGAGAGGATTACACAATCTTCTGTGAAAGCATCTAGGCTTTCGCTTATTTTATGTAGAGAGTTTGTGTCCTTAAAGTGCGGTCTAGATATTGGCCAGGCAGGTCTCTTACTTTTATTAGCGGTGACGGAAGCGGCATTAGTGAGGAGGAAAATCTGGCCCAAGTCTTAATTAAATTTCTTGTTATTGTGTTTGGGGAAAGAGCTCTCATTGTGGGAGCCGTAGACGTGTGGAGAATAGCAGAGATTGGTGCTGTTAATGACTCGTTCACAATCCCTGTCCATAGTTTGTGGTTACTATCTCTCACCCAATCAATTAGCAGCGACAGAGTATTTTTGTGGGTCTGGGATTCCCATGCCCCCTTTATGTTTAGGTAGGGAAAGTATATTATAGCTTATTCTCGGTTTTAAGCCACCCCATATATACTTCCCAAAAAGAGATCTGACCTTTTGGATGAACGTGTCTGGGACTTTAATAGGTAGCATTCTAGATATATAACTGTACTTGGGTAAAATGAACCCTTTAATGAGGTTCTTTCGTCCTATCCAGGATACATAGGGCGCTCTCCATGACTTAATAGCTTCTAAAGTATTATTAAGAAGGGGAATGAAGTTGACTGAGAAAAGGGAGTTCCAATGTGGGCTTAGTTTTATACCGAGGTATTTAATATATTTAGAGTTCCATTTTATTGGCAATTTAGCTTTCAAATTTCGGATTGTTGTGTGCCGTATATTTATCCCCATCGCCTCAGATTTCTCTAGATTAATCTTAAAATTTGATAGCTCTCCGAATGCCTCGAACCTTTCCAATACCACGGGAATTTCTTTCTCAGGGTCTGATAGGAGTAATAGAAGATCGTCTGCGAACGCCGCTACAACATGTGAGGAGTCTGAGATCTTAACGCCCCTCATTCCTGGATGCTGTCTAATGCTTTGAATTAACGTCTCGATGGTCAGGACAAATAGAGCTGGTGATAGGGGGCAGCCCTGGCGTGTGCCGTTTTTGATTTCAACGGTTGGAGAAAAATCTCCATTTACCCTAACTTTTGCAGAGGGTGCTTTATACATTTGAAAGATGGCATCAATGACCACGGGAGGAAAGCCAAACCTCACGAGGGTCTCGCGCATGAATGTCCAGTCCACCCTGTCAAACGCCTTCTCTGCGTCAGTTCCCATTAAAAAACTAGGGGTTTGTGGTGGCTGTGTGCATGCTGCATCAGGTACAGTACTCTCAGGGAGTTGTCTCTCCCCTCTCTATTTTTCACAAAACCCACTTGCTCGGGTGAAATGAGTGTGTCTAGGATGAGACTAATCCTTGTGGCCATCATTTTTGCAAATATTTTTAGATCATTATTTAATAGCGAGATCGGTCTGTAATTACTACATAATTCAGGATCTCTACCTTCTTTATGTATTAAGGAGATATGTGCTTCCAGTGTCTGTCTGGCAAAAGCTGCCCCACCTAATACTTCATTACTCAGCTTCAATAGATACGGGCTCAACGCATCTCAGAAAGTCCTATAGTAGGATGCCGGGAGGCCATCAGGGCCTGGGCTCTTGCCCATAGGGCAGTCCGACAGGGTGGACTGGAGATCCCCGACCGTGAAAGGGGCCGATAGTTCCTGTTGTTGTGCTTCAGACAATGTAGGGAGGTTTATATTTTGTAGAAAATCTCTTATATTGATTTGTCTTTACTCTAATCATAGATGTAATCATAGAATCGTAGAGTTGGAAGGGACCTCCTGGGCCATCTGGTCCAACCCCCTGCTCAAAGCAGGATTCGCTAAATCATCCCAGTTAGATGTCTGTCCAGCCTCTGTTTGAAGACTTCCATTGAAGGAGAACTCACCACTTCTCGTGGCAGCCTGTTCCACTCATTGATCACTCTAACTGTCAAAAAGTTTTTTCTAATATCTAATCTGTGTCTCCTCCCATTCAGCTTCATCCCATTGCTTCTAGTCTTTCCTTGTGCAAATGAGAATAAAGTTGATCCTTCTACAATGTGACAGCCCTTTAGATATTTGTAGACAGCTATTAAGTCTCCTCTCAGTCTTCTCTTTTGCAAACTAAACATTCCCAAATCCTGCAACCTTTCCTCATAAGACAGGGTTTGCAGACCGGTCACCATTCTGGTCGCTCTTTTCTGAACTTGCTCCAGTTTGTTGATGTCTTTTTTAAAATGTGGTGCCCAAAATTGGACACAATATTCCAGATGAGGTCTGACCAAAGAGGAGTAGAGGGATATAATTACTTCACGTGATCTAGACTGTATGCTTCTGTTAATACATCCTAGAATTGCATTTGCCTTTTTTGCTGCTGCATCACACTGTTGACTCATATTCAGTCTGTGATCTATTAGTATACCCAAGTCTTTTTCACATGTGCTGTCACTTAGCCCTATTCCTCCCATTCTATATATGCTTTTTTCATTTTTATTGCCCAGATGTAGTACTTTGCATTTCTCCCTGTTAAAAACCATTCTGTTAGTTGCTGCCCACTTCTCCAGTTTATTTAAATCTTTTTGAATCCTCTCTCTCTCTTCTCTAGTATTAGCTATCCCTCCTAGCTTTGTGTCATCAGCAAATTTAATCAGTTTACCCTCAATTCCTTCATCTAAATCGTTGATAAAGATGTTGAACAATACAGGGCCCAGGACAGAGCCCTGTGGTACCCCACTTGAGACATTCTTCCAACTGGATGTGCAGCCATTTACGACCACTCTTTGGGTCCGATCACTAAGCCAGTTATGAATCCACCTAACAGTTGCCTTGTCCATTCCATACTTAGTCATTTTTTCAATAAGGATTGTATGAGAGACTTTGTCAAATGCTTTGCTGAAGTCAAGATATACTATATCTACAGCATTTCCTTGATCCACCCAATCAGTAATACCATCATAGAAGGAAATTAAATTAGTCTGACATGACTTATTAGTTACAAACCCATGCTGACTCTGTTTAATCACTTCATTCTTATCCAGGTATTGACATACATGTTGTTTAATATTTTGTTCAAAGATCTTTCCTGGTATAGAAGTCAGACTCACCGGCCTATAGTTGCCTGGGTCCACCTTCTTCCCCTTTTTGAAGATAGGAACAACATTTGCTCTTCTCCAGTCTTCTGGCACTTC
The DNA here is from genome assembly GCF_039654945.1 of Dendrobates tinctorius. Lineage (NCBI taxonomy): Eukaryota > Metazoa > Chordata > Amphibia > Anura > Dendrobatidae > Dendrobates > Dendrobates tinctorius. Next base: position 1,153,433 of record NW_027361685.1, read on the forward strand.
TCCTGTTCTCCAAGAATTTTCAAAGATTATGGAGAGGGGTTCAAAAATTTCTTCTGCTATCTCCTTCAGTACTCTGGGGTGTAATTCATCTGGACCTGGAGACTTGAATACATTTAGGTTAGCTAAGTGTTTCCTCACTATCTTTCTGTTTATAGATATCCTGGATTCTTCTATTCCCTTAATAGGACAGTGAATAACAGTTGATGTTACATTTCCTTTCTGAGAGAAAACAGATGCAAAATAGGAATTTAAAAGTTCAGCCTTCTCAACATCCTGTCTTACCATTTCATCATTTTCATCCTGTAAAAATCCTATAGCATCTTTGACTTTTCTTTTACTTTTGACATATCCCCAAAATCCTTTATTATTGCTTTTGACATCTCTTGCAAGCCTCAATTCATTTTCAGCTTTAGATAATCTGATTTGTGCCTTGCAGGTTCTGCAGACAGCATTATATTCTTCTTTAGATATGCCTCCTTCTTTCCATTTTATAAACATTTTTTGCTTCCTTTTTAGCATGTGCTTAAGTTCTGTGTTCATCCATCCTGGTTTCCTTAAATGCTTCCTATTCTTCCCTCTTTTCGGAATTGTTAACAATTGTGCTTTGAGAATTTCATTTTTCAAGATTTCCCATCCTTCCTGGACATTTTTGTCTTTAAGGATATCCAGCCATTGGATCCCTCCAATTCTCTTTCTGAATCCCTTAAAATCTGCCTTTCTGAAATCTAACCTTGACGTCTGAGTCTTCACAGGTCTTCCGCCTCTAGTTATCCAAAATTCTAAAATAGCATGGTCGCTACCTCCTAGGGTCCCAGCCACTTTTACCTCCTCAACCATTTCCTCCCTGTTTATAAGGATTAGATCCAAGGTAGCAGTTCCCCTTGTTTTCTCCTTTACCTTTTGGAAGATAAAGTTGTCAGCAAGAGAGGATAAGAATTTCCTTGACCTGTTAGTTTTGCCTGAGAGAGATTCCCAACAAATGTCTGGATAGTTGAAATCTCCCATGACAACTATGTCATATTTTTTGGAGAACTTGGCCATTTGATGCATAAAGAGTTCATCCATATCTTCAGCTTGCACAGGCGGCCTGTAGTAAATGCCTACAATGGTGTCCTTTCCATTGTTCTGTCCTTGTATTCTTACCCAAACAGTTTCCACAGAACTCCCAGTCTCTGAAGCTTCAATCTCTGTACAGATATACCCATTTCTAACATACAATGCGACACCTCCTCCTCGTTTATCAAGTCTGTTTCTTGAAAATAAGTTGTGTCCTTCTAGTCTTGTATTCCAATCATGTGTATTGTCCCACCAAGTTTCAGTGATTCCAATGACATCATATTTCTTTTCCTGTGTTAGTAGTTCCAATTCTCCTTGTTTGTTGCCCATGCTTTGTGCATTAGTATAGAAACATTTTAGTTTGTGATTGGTTTCTCTTTCTCCAATATTTTTTTTAATTAGATTCTTTCGTCTTTGTTCTTCCTTTCCACTTCTAATAGCAGAGTTCTCAGTAGCATTTGTCAGGTGTATGGCTTTTTCTGGTCTTTTGCTTCCCTTCCCATGTTGTTCTAGTTTAAAGCTCTCCTTACAAGTGTAGCAAGGCGAATTCCAAATACCTGCTTTCCAGTCTTCGTAAGGTGCACCCCATCTCTAGCAAGTAGTCCATCGTATAAGTAGTTCACTCCGTGATCCAGAAATCCAAGTCGTTGCTGACGGCACCATCGACGTAGCCAGTTGTTCACCTGCAGAATCTTATTCCACCTCCTTGTTCCATGGCCATCCACTGGGAGGATGGAAGAGAAGACCACCTGCGCTCCCAGTTCTTTCACTTTCTTGCCTAAGTCTTCAAAGTCTCTGCAGATGGTTTCCAGGTCGTTTCTTGCGGTGTCATTTGTCCCCACATGTAGTAGCAGGAATGGGTAGTCATCTGTAGGTCTGAAGAGTCCTGATATCCTGTCAGACACATCTTTAATTTTTGCACCTGGAAGACAGCACATTTCTCTTGTAGTTATATCCGGTCTGCAGATAGCGGCCTCTGTTCCTCTCAACAGGGAATCCCCCATGACCACCACTCTCCGTTTCTTCTTCACAACATTTTTCTTTCTCCATCCAGGAGGACTCTGAAGGCGTACAAGGTTGCTGTTTGTTGGCAAAGTCTTATCCTGATGTATTTCTTCATCGTTTTCCTGCGTGAGAGCCTGGTACTGGTTTCTGAGCAGTATGGGTGCTGACTGCCTCCTGATCCTCCTGCTTCTCTGGGTCACATGTCTCCATTCCTCTGTTTCTTCAGGTGCACTTCGAATTTCTTCTCTTTCTGTAACATGAAGAGATAATTCTGCTCTGTCCAAGAACTCTTCACCTTCCTTAATGATCTTCAACGTAGCTAACCTCTCTTCGAGATTTTGCAACTTTTCCTCCAACAGGGTCACAAGCTTGCATTTGTGGCATGTGAAGTTTGGCTTTTCCACTGGTAAATCTGTGAACATGTAGCAAGAAATGCAGCTCACCAAATGGCTCCTGGCCTCTTCCATCTTGAGATTTCTTAAAAAGATGAAAGATGAGCCAAATGATCTCCTCAAGACTCTTCCCCTGGTTTCTCCGATTTCCTCTTTTCAGCTGCAACGGCCAAAACCCAGTGATCGTTGAGCTCGCGGAGACTCTTCACTTATCCCAGAAGGCACTGGGAATATGCAAATGATCTCCTCAAGACTCTTCCCCTGGTTTCCCAGGGGAAACCTAATTGATCTGCGCTCTCCTCCGGCCGTAAATTGTACAGGGTGGAGTAGTATTCCCTGAAGGCTGATGCAATCTCGTCTGGGCTTGTAATTTTTGCTCCGTCTGGACCTTTTACCGTGTGAATAAGAGACTTAGCCTTACGTTTTTTAATCATGGATGTCATAAATTTTGTCATTTTGTCTCCATGAGCGAATACCCTGTGTTTCCATCTAGTATAAATTTTTATCGAGTCTTTGTTTAGTAAGTCTCTAAGAGATTGTCTCTTCTGAGAGAGCAGATTTAAAACATTCGGGTCAAGTGTCGTTCTATGGTCTCGTTCTAGTGTTTGGATCTCTTTATAAAGAGTGTCAGTTTTATTTTTTCTACTTTTATTCTTATGCGAAGCCATAGAAATCAATTCACCTCTTATTACGGCCTTGTGGGCCTCCCAAATAGTTGCAAATTGGATGTTGTCACTCAGATTAATCTCAAAGAACTCCTGAATTTTCTTTTTTATTTTGTTTTTGGAAGGTTCATCTGCAATTAAAGTTTCATTCAGCCTCCAAGGGTTATTGTTTGGTCTATGACCTATCACAAGTTTATTTATTAAGAAGGAGTGGTCGGAGTGAACGCTCGGGATTATTTGTGTCTTTTAGATACGAGGATATTTGGAATGGGACAAAGAGATAGTTAATTCTACCATAGGACGATTGTGCTTGTGAGAAATGTGAGAAGTCTCGTTCAATAGGATGGAGAAATCTCCAGGCATCAATCAGTTGGTTTAGATGTAAGGTTGTTCGGATGCGTGTTAGTACATTCTTGGGAACACTAGATTTCCCAGTAGAGGAATCCATTGGTGGCTCAAGAGGAACGTTCAAGTCTCCCCCCAAAATCAAAGTACCCTCTATAAATTGGCCTGCCTGTCTCATAATTCTGGAAAACCAGGTGTCTTGTTTTATGTTGGGGGCATATACACACCCTATCATGACTAGTTTGTGTGCCAGTTTCCCTTTTATGAAGACATATCTACCATCTCCATCGTGGAGCCTGTCGAGATACTGAAATGGTGTGTTTTTTGCTAGAGCAATTGCCACCCCTCTCCCCTTCCTAGAAGAGGAAAATGAGTGGAACTATGTGTTGTAGTGATGTTTCTCGAAACTCTGGGTTTTTTTCTGTATAAAGTGGGTCTCCTGCAGGAGTGCTATATCAGTCCCCAGTTTTTTTATATGTGCTAGTGGGTCACCCTCCCGGGGCTGTTGGGTACTCGGTACTGGGCCGGTGTCAGGGGGATGTGTCACAGCAGCAGTGACCCGGTCCGTGGCCCTGGGCGCCCAATGATGGGGGATGGTTTATGTGAATAGTTCGTGCCGCCACCTGTGGTGTTCGGCAAGTGAGGTGTTAGGCCGACGCTGCATGCAGATCCTCTGGGACTGATGGTGTGTGCAGCAAAGATGGCAAAGCTCCCCACAGGTGGAGCTGTAGTCCCAGGGCAGTGTAGATGTAGTAATGGAGGAGAGGCGCAGTTGGTGTAGATGCTGGTACCCAAGTGTAGTGGTGCTCGAATAACTGGAGGACACCAGAGCGTGCAGTTCCAAAGCTTTACTCACAGTCTGCAGTTCACACAGGTGCCTGCCTCCGTGCCGTGTTCTCCAGGTCAGGGCTCCAGCCAACCTCCAGGCAAGAAAGGATTCTCCCTTCCAACACTCTGCCAACATGTACCTTCCTGAATGTCTCCTCTAATGCGCCTCTAAGTGTGAAGTACCCCAGTACCGTGGTTCCCTGGAGTGCCTCTTGTCTCAGGTTCCTAAGACCCTTACTTGTATGACAGACAGCTGTAGCCTGATCAGGGATCTCTATCTCCAGAGTCCGGGCTCTCTATTCAGTTGCTGTTGTGTCCCAAGTCTATGGTGGGAGTAAGGCATTAGCGGCTCACTACTCCACCGGTGTCGATGGATATTAAGGATCCGATCAACCTTGGGGACCGGGCCCCGGCCTTGCGCTCTGGACTGGAAGTGTTGTCTATCTCTCTAACCCGCTTCCCACCGTCCTTCTGTTCTCCTTCGTTACGATCCGTTCTATCTTTCTTATGGAAGCTGCAGTCTCAAGTCTACATCTCTTCTCCTTCTCTTCCTTCCCGTGCCAGCTGGCCCAGATCACTGGGGCAGCTGCAGCACTCCTTCCTCCATCTCTTCTTCCAGGGATTCTCACTCTTCACCGATTGACTCTCCTCTCACTGACCTCCTGTCAGACTGACTTGTAATTCTACACTTTCCCTCTCTTTTATATATTCTTACTCCACCCGCCTCCCAGCACATCTCGTGTTACGAAGCCAGGGACCACAAAAGGTACTCTATTACCTTTCCAGCATAAAGCATGGATGTGTCCCTGCTGAACTATCCTGTTTGTGGGGTGAAGGTGTGGAGTGTGGTTAGGAGTTCCCACCTTACCTGGATGGTGGGGTACCACACCTTAGGAGAAGGTGCAGTACCTCCGTGGCGACTGAAGCCTCAGGGGCGCCACACTAGTACCTGAGCTCTTTTAATTGGCGCGTTCAGTCCTCTTACATTGTATGAAGCTATTGTCGTTTCTTGCATTCGGTCAGCCATATCGGGTCGGTGGGCGTCGGGGCTCAGATAAAGATAACAGATGATCCTCCGATGGACATGGGGAGGGTAGGTGAGGGGAAGAAAGAGAAGTAAAAGATAAAAACATTAACATGTGTTCAACAAAAAGGGTTTGTTGCCCTAAATTAACCACTTTCATTGTAATAAGTAAAATTACGATTAATACTGTAATACCCATCAGGGAATGCAATAGGTCAAAACATAACAATTTTTCAATTTGTTCCACTTATTAACTTGGTAGTCATTATGGATTAGATTAAAAGATTAATGCATAGAAGGATAGAGGACCAGGGTCTTCCATTCAATCGCTTGAAGATTGCTGCTTTCCTGCTTGTCTTTTCTTGTCTCTCTGCTCTCTAGAACCACCCGCTCTCTTCCAGGGTTCTTGCATTGACAGGTCCGGGATACAGAAATCAGTACGGGCGAAGCGAAGATCGGGCAGCCTGTCGAGTTGAATGTCCAGTTCTGTACATACTTTGGCGATGTCAGAAGATGATTTGACAGTAAATCTTTTGCTGTCCGCTGTGATAAAGAGGCCAAATGGGAAAAACCAACGGAAGGGAAACTGTCTCTGCTTGAGGGCATCCGTAAAAGGTTTCAATAGGTATCTCTTTGACAAGGTTGACGGTACCAGATCCTAGAAAACACGAATGTTAGAGCCTTTGTATTCCAAAGAATTTAGTGCCCTTGTCTTTTTAAAAATTTTCTCTTTCATACGGAAGTCCAGTATTCTGCAAATTATATCCCTCGGGAATTCTGATTGTTTAGGCTTGGGCTTCAGCACCCTGTGTGCCCTCTCAAGGATTTACATCTTTCTTTCATCTGGGTCCAGCATGGGCAAAAAGAGTTCATGAAGAATGGCTAGTACATCCTCCCGGTCTGCCGCCTCCGGCACCCCCCGGACTCTAAGGTTGTTTCTTCTATTCCTGTTTTCAGCGTCCTCCAGTGCTGTATAGAGGGAATTGATATGGTCTTCTTGCTGTTGTAGACCTGATTTTAGTTACCCGGCAAAGGCAGACACCTTTGATTGTGCCTCCTCCAACTCCTCCACTCTGCCCTCTATCTGCTGGATGTCTTTTTTGATTGTAGATAAATCTTTAGCTAGGGGAGCCAAGGCCGAAGACAGGATGTTTTTAACAAAGCTTCTGGAAATAGGCTTATCTGAATCCACAATGTCAGAAGGATCTTCCTGCGACTCATCTAAATCTAGGTCATCACCAGAGTCTTTGTGGTGCGTTGGCACTTGTTTAGGTCCACCTTGTTTTGTGAAAATTTTTTCCATCTTTTTAGTTGTTTGTGTCCCACTATTGACATCTGTGTTATTTCTTCTTCCAATCTTGACCATGTTCAGTTTTTGTTGAAGAAACAAAAAAAAAAACAGGTATTGTAGTGCGATTCAGAGGTCTGGGGTCAGGTATCAGAACTGTAAAATGTGATATCTTGCAGCAGAGTTGGGACAAGAGTGCAAAGAAATTTCTTAGCTAATATATTCCAGAAGTACCACTAGATTGGGATCACGCTCTGTTTTTCTCATAGGCTTTTCTGTGGCCCATGTAGTAGTAAACTTCAGGGCATGAAAAGATAATTATTTACCAGCTACTTGGCATTTTATCCAGCAGATAGCATTATTATGAGAGCATTATTTTATTAGAGTGTAAGCAGCTTCCCCTGACTCATGGGAGCCCCAGTACTCTCATTCTCCATGGAACTTTTTTTTTTCTTTTAATCTTTTAATATATATGCATCCCCTCGGCGGGCATTTTATCCGCTCCTTAAATCATGTCAGGGACGGAGAGAGTGAGCAATTGTTCAGAGAAATATTCTTGATAAAGCGGTGGGAGGTGCCGCGTATAGCGTTGCCTCCAATAGTAATGGAAGATGGTGGTATATACTCAGAATGTCTGAGAGAGTCTACTATATATCTATCCACCCTTTGGGGATGGGGTGAGAGCTTATTGTGGGATGAATAGGCTTTATGCCTATACGATTAGTCCCCAATCCCCAAAATTTTAAGTGTGCCCTGAAAACGCATTTATTCAGACTGGCCTATCGCCTCAACACATTAACCTAATCTATCCCTGGGTGGCAGAGCCATAAGCTTTTTACCATAACCAGGTTCCCCGCATCATGTCCCCACATGCTTTATGCATCCATTAGCCCTCTGTGTCTGTACTGTTACACACTTAACATTATGGCTGGTCCATACAATCAGGGCAACTGTTACCACCCACCTTTCGTGTCTACCTCTTTCCTCATAGATTGTAAGCTTGCGAGCAGGGCCCTCACTCCTCTTGGTGTCTGTTATGATCTATGTGATTATTGTTATGCTGTAATGTCTATTGTCTGTACAAGTCCCCTCTGAAATGTAAAGTGCTGCGGAATATGTCGGCGCTATAAAAATAAAATGTATTATTATTATTATGCGGTGCTGTATAGGTGTAAGTCGCTTTGAATTTATATCAGGGCCTCCTAGTGGGTCTCAGCAGAGCTTACTTCTTGCCACATTGTTAGGGCAGATTGTCGCTCCCTTATTTCACCTGTCACCCACCTCTTGGAAGCGTTGCTTCTTCAGTCTCTCCAGAGACGAGGGGTTAATGAACCAGTTCAGCTCTTATGCCTGTGAGCTGCGCGTACAGCTGTGGGGGAAGGGGGACGCCAGGCCCTGCGGAGGGGAACTCCAGTCCCGCACCTCCTGCTTCACACCGTCTGCAGCTCGTTTGGACCTCAGTTCTCCGGGGATTCCCCGTTCAGGCATCTGCTTCCACCGCTATCACGAAGAGCTTGCTCCACTTCTCTCTCTCCAGCTCTCCTGCAGCATGCGGTCAGCCGTGGGGGTATCCAACCTTCCAGGCCCTGCACCCGCTCCACGCTCTGTTGCTTCTCACGTGAGCCAGATGTAAACTCCTCCGCTGGTGAGCTGATGAGCTTTAGACCTAATGAGGCTAGATGGTCTTGGTAGTCCCGGAATCCTTTTGTCGCCGGCTCCGAGGCTGGGTGTGGGGGATTGCTTCAGATGGAGCAGGAGCTCAGTTGAACATGTCCTGCTCCCTCAGCGGCCATCTTGGATCTCCTTATTTAACATCTTTGCCCTGGGACTACAGCCCTACCTGTGGAGGGCTACAACATCTTAGCTGCGCCCAACATCCATCCCAGAGAAGCAACACCGCAGCGCTGGTCACTTCTGACTAGAATACCACAGGTGACGTCACATATTTCACCATCTATAAACATTATCTTTATTTATTTTCATTTTTTTACCACACAACTTTCCCCTATTTTATTACTGGACGCCTCTGGGCCACGGACCAGGTCGCTGCCTCCGTGACACCGTCCCCCATGGAAGTCGACGGGCTCGGTACCGAGTACCCCCAGGCCCCGCGGGGCGCTCCAACAGCACCAGATGGGAGATATTACTAATATTACCCTGGATGGAGGAAGGAAGATTTACTACAAGACCAATATTTCTAATGATACCTGTTGCCTGCTGGGGTAAGTGACGGAGTCAGCGACTTTGTGCTCCGTCACAACTGGAATCAGTATGGGGGTCTTGAGATCACCAATTCTGATAACATCTTAGCAGACAGGGCAGCCCACAACCAGACAGGCCCTTCTGGCATTTGCCAGAATTGCCAGATAATCAGTCCGGCCCTGAAAAAGGGGATAGGGAACGGGAGAAGTCAGCTCACCATTTACAGTCTCTTTCTAAGAATGAGTTCCACGCACGGAGCCGCCTCGGCGTGCAAGTTCCAAAGAATGAAGAAAAAAGGTTCTCCAGAGTAGAAAAATATAAAACTTCATCTTTATTAAAAAAAAATTCATGAAAACAGGTACAATGCAGACAACATATAGATCCCAGAGAGCGAGCAACTGACGCGCTTCACCAATCCGGCCTTAATCATGGTTAGTATACGTTGTCAGACTGGAGGCTGAAAAACCTTTCCTGAAGCAAAAGGGTGAGAAAGTCAGAGTGAATTATTAATTAGATCACAAGGTGAGTAGATTTAACTCTTTGTGACAGCACTTCAACAACATGCATGGACCATATGAAATAAAAGCAACACATCATGAAAAGACAATATGCAAACACAAGATAATTACTACCATGGATGAGACGGACTCTTATTACCATGTATAGCCAAACTGATGAGAAATCAGACACTGAAAAGGCAAACGGAGGGAAAACTCTATGCAGACACAAGATAATTACTACCATGGATGAGACGGACTCTTATTACTATGTATAGCCAAACTGATGAGAAATCAGACACGGAAAAGGCAAACGGAGGGAAAACTCTATGCAGACACAGGATAATTACTACCATGGATGAGACAGACTCTTATTACCATGTATAGCCAAACTGATGGGAAATCAGACACTGAAAAGGCAAACGGAGGGAAAACTCTATGCAGACACAAGATAATTACTACCATGGATGAGACAGACTCTTATTACCATGTATAGCCAAACTGATGGGAAATCAGACACGGAAAAGGCAAACGGAGGGAAAACTCTATGCAGACACAAGATAATTACTACCATGGATGAGACAGACTCTTATTACCATGTATAGCCAAACTGATGAGAAATCAGACACGGAAAAGGCAAACGGAGGGAAAACTCTATGCAGACACAAGATAATTACTACCATGGATGAGACAGACTCTTATTACCATGTATAGCCAAACTGATGAGAAATCAGACACGGAAAAGGCAAACGGAGGGGAAACTCTATGCAGACACAAGATAATTACTACCATGGATGAGACAGACTCTTATTACCATGTATAGTCAAACTGATGAGAAATCAGACACGGAAAAGGCAAACGGAGGGAAAACTCTATGCAGACACAAGATAATTACTACCATGGATGAGACGGACTCTTATTACTATGTATAGCCAAACTGATGAGAAATCAGACACGGAAAAGGCAAACGGAGGGAAAACTCTATGCAGACACAAGATAATTACTACCATGGATGAGACAGACTCTTATTACCATGTATAGCCAAACTGATGAGAAATCAGACACGGAAAAGGCAAACGGAGGGGAAACTCTATGCAGACACAAGATAATTACTACCATGGATGAGACAGACTCTTATTACCATGTATAGCCAAACTGATGAGAAATCAGACACGGAAAAGGCAAACGGAGGGGAAACTCTATGCAGACACAAGATAATTACTACCATGGATGAGACGGACTCTTATTACTATGTATAGCCAAACTGATGAGAAATCAGACACGGAAAAGGCAAACGGAGGGAAAACTCTATGCAGACACAGGATAATTACTACCATGGATGAGACAGACTCTTATTACCATGTATAGCCAAACTGATGGGAAATCAGACACTGAAAAGGCAAACGGAGGGAAAACTCTATGCAGACACAAGATAATTACTACCATGGATGAGACAGACTCTTATTACCATGTATAGCCAAACTGATGGGAAATCAGACACGGAAAAGGCAAACGGAGGGAAAACTCTATGCAGACACAAGATAATTACTACCATGGATGAGACAGACTCTTATTACCATGTATAGCCAAACTGATGAGAAATCAGACACGGAAAAGGCAAACGGAGGGAAAACTCTATGCAGACACAAGATAATTACTACCATGGATGAGACAGACTCTTATTACCATGTATAGCCAAACTGATGAGAAATCAGACACGGAAAAGGCAAACGGAGGGGAAACTCTATGCAGACACAAGATAATTACTACCATGGATGAGACAGACTCTTATTACCATGTATAGTCAAACTGATGAGAAATCAGACACGGAAAAGGCAAACGGAGGGAAAACTCTATGCAGACACAAGATAATTACTACCATGGATGAGACGGACTCTTATTACTATGTATAGCCAAACTGATGAGAAATCAGACACGGAAAAGGCAAACGGAGGGAAAACTCTATGCAGACACAAGATAATTACTACCATGGATGAGACAGACTCTTATTACCATGTATAGCCAAACTGATGAGAAATCAGACACGGAAAAGGCAAACGGAGGGGAAACTCTATGCAGACACAAGATAATTACTACCATGGATGAGACAGACTCTTATTACCATGTATAGCCAAACTGATGAGAAATCAGACACGGAAAAGGCAAACGGAGGGGAAACTCTATGCAGACACAAGATAATTACTACCATGGATGAGACAGACTCTTATTACCATGTATAGCCAAACTGATGAGAAATCAGACACGGAAAAGGCAAACGGAAGGGAAACTCTATGCAGACACAAGATAATTACTACCATGGATGAGACAGACTCTTATTACCATGTATAGCCAAACTGATGAGAAATCAGACACGGAAAAGGCAAACGGAAGGGAAACTGTATGCAGACACAGGATAATTACTACCATGGATGAGACGGACTCTTATTACCATGTATAGCCAAACTGATGAGAAATCAGACACGGAAAAGGCAAACGGAGGGGAAACTCTATGCAGACACAAGATAATTACTACCATGGATGAGACAGACTCTTATTACCATGTATAGCCAAACTGATGAGAAATCAGACACGGAAAAGGCAAACGGAGGGGAAACGCTATGCAGACACAAGATAATTACTACCATGGATGAGACAGACTCTTATTACCATGTATAGCCAAACTGATGAGAAATCAGACACGGAAAAGGCAAACGGAGGGGAAACTCTATGCAACCACAGGATAATTACTACCATGGATGAGACAGACTCTTATTACCATGTATAGCCAAACTGATGAGAAATCAGACACGGAAAAGGCAAACGGAGGGAAAACTCTATGCAGACACAAGATAATTACTACCATGGATGAGACGGACTCTTATTACCATGTATAGCCAAACTGATGAGAAATCAGACACGGAAAAGGCAAACGGAGGGAAAACTCTATGCAGACACAAGATAATTACTACCATGGATGAGACAGACTCTTATTACCATGTATAGCCAAACTGATGAGAAATCAGACACGGAAAAGGCAAACGGAGGGAAAACTCTATGCAGACACAAGATAATTACTACCATGGATGAGACAGACTCTTATTACCATGTATAGCCAAACTGATGAGAAATCAGACACGGAAAAGGCAAACGGAGGGGAAACTCTATGCAGACACAAGATAATTACTACCATGGATGAGACAGACTCTTATTACCATGTATAGCCAAACTGATGAGAAATCAGACACGGAAAAGGCAAACGGAGGGGAAACTCTATGCACACACAGGATAATTACTACCATGGATGAGACGGACTCTTATTACCATGTATAGCCAAACTGATGAGAAATCAGACACGGAAAAGGCAAACGGAAGGGAAACTCTATGCAACCACAGGATAATTACTACCATGGATGGGACAGACTCTTATTCCAATGCAGATTCAGACTGATAAAAATCAAACACGAAAAAAACACATTAAACAGAAAAAAAATTATAGATCTTACTGAAGTATGAGATCTTGTCGCACGTTCAGACCCTGCGGAATCCTTGTCTGTAATTTGAATATCCACTACGACTCCCTATTTACCGTATTTTTTGGACTATAAGACGCACTTTTTCCCAAAAAAATTTGGGAGGAAAATGGGGGGGTGTCTTATAGTGCAAACACAGTTTTACTGGGGGGTTGCAACAGTGGTCTAGCAGCGGAACCAGTGGTGGCAGAGGTGTGGTGATACTGTGGCGGTGCAGAGAGCACCTGAGCAGGGTTCCTTCCTCAGGATGCCAACGGCAGAAATGTGTCCACGTCACAGCCCGGTGTCCACGGTGAGCAGAGTGCATCACCGGTTTCCCTGCGGCCATCTTCCTGAAGTCGTGGGCCACTGGAGGCTTCAGGACAATGGCTGCCGGAGGCCGCGTGTGCGTAAATTGAGATTTTGGTGGCACTTGGCTTCAGAAAAATGGTTGCCGAGATCTTAATCTGTGCACGCGTGGCCTACGGCAGCCATTTTCCTGAAGCTTCCAGTGGACCATGGCTTCAGGAAGATGGCCACAGGAAAATCGGTGATGCACTCTGCTCTGGAGTTCCGGACAGCCTGGAAGCAATTTAGGGTCCCCTAAGCCAGATGGAGTTGGAGGCCTCCTTGCTGCGCTGTTCTCTGAGGTCCTTGCTGCTTAAAGCTATGCTCGAGCCTCTGTTCCTTATGGTCCCCTTTCTTGCCCGTATGGCAGGCAGCTCGAGCCTATAGCTGGTGTCGCTCCTTTGTGGCGGCTCCGGACTCTGATATGCTTCTGTGCCCCAAGTGTCTGATGGGCCAGGGGACCTGCAGTTCCCTGCCCTCCAGATTTAGCTGCTGGGACTGTTGTACCCGTGCAGCCATGAACTCCGGCGTACGGTTCTAGCGCTCTGTTCTGGGGTGAGCTTGGTCACAGCTCCACTCCCCAGCTTTTCCTACACTTCTCTCATCCTCTATAAACAGAGTGATAAAGGTGGTATGATTGTTGTCTTGAATTTGGAAGACTACAAAAATCAAATGTTGGAATTGTTATCAGATACTTCCACATATGAAAAACTCAAAAATAATCCAACTGAAAAGTTCAATGAAGAAATTAGTAAAATTATTTTTGAAGGACTAAGTTTGGGTGTTCTTAGTAAAAAAAACAAGCTGACTTATTGTTTGTACCGAATCCTGTCCTCGCGATCTTATATGGTTTACCGAAAGTCCATAAAAGCACTGGAATCCCTCCAATGAAACCCATTGTCTCTGGAATTGGATCAATAAATGAACATTTTTGTGAATGGGCCAATTCCTTATTGCAATCTTTGGTACAAAAACTACCAGGCTACTTAAAAGATTCTAAAGACGTTCTGAGAGGTTTTTTTTTAAAAAAAGGGCTCAATAATTTTTCATGGCTATGTTGTGACGTTGTGTCACTGTACACTTGTATCCCTCATGAACTAGCTGTACAAGCTCTTCATTTTCATCTGAAAAACTCCAGTAACTACTCAGATGATCTTATTGATTTTTTATTACAGGTTCTTTTTTGCTAATGTATAATTTGTTATCTTTTAACAGTGATGTGTACTTACAAAAACAGGCGTTTCTATGGGAGCAAAATAAATTAAATGAAAACCTTGCACATCTGAGCATATTAGAGACATAAGTAACACTAGGATCAGGAATCGTAATGTCTCTATGGCGGCAAAACATTCTATAATGGATCATGCATGTAACACATCCTCCCTCAAGATACCGGGCACAGAACGGGTCAGGAATCCCCGCCGTGGGGGAGAGGTCAAAAGACGTCTCCTCAGGCGCGAGGCTTTTTAGATCTATAACTTAGCAACTAGATTTCCTACTGGCCTAAATAGAAGAAGCAAAATCAGGTTTCATTATTAATGGTGAACTATTAACACTTGTTTTATTTTATTCTGCATGCATTAGTCTAGTTTTATATTTCATGTTCACAGCATTTTGTTACAATGTTTCAGGCTGTTTGCTTAATTATCATTTTTAACCTATCAGGACCTTAGTATTCTGTCACCTGACATTTGTAATAGATTTGATTGGTCTGAAAACACTATATGTATCTTTTGCTGTGTTACATGGTTTAGCTGTGAAAAAGATCTATTTACAGATCGAAACGCGTCGCTAGACCCTTCCCCCCTTGACATATGTCCACTTAATTTGAGAATTGCTGCCAACTACATTTATTTTAATGGATTAATAAAGTTTTCAATTTTAAGGAGCTGGAACGCCCTTTTCTTTTTCTTGGATACTCCACGTCCTGTCAAGACAAAGTTCCGTGCACCTGTGGCTGTCAGTGGCTGTCGGTGAGCTGGCTGAGGATTTCAGCCTATTTTTCTATACATGATTCATTTCCACTTCAGTCTCTGTAAAAACAAACTCCTTGAACCCCTTTCTGACATCAGGCGTAAATGTACGCCGATGTCGGACTCTCTCCCTTTGATGTGGGCTCCGGCGGTGAGAACACATCTCTTCCGGCACGTCAGTTGTTTTGAACAGCTGACATGTGCCCCTAACAGCCTTTGACAGCAGCATTTAACTCACACTTCCGGACAGCACCGGAAATCAAGCCCATCAGTGACCCTGTCACATGATCGTGGGTCACCGATGGGTTGGTATGAAAATCAGAGGTCTCTAGCAGACCTCTATAGTTGTCATTGCTGGATTGCTATGAGCGCTGCCCGCTAGCTGAAATCACATGAACCAGGGATCATCCCGCCAAACTCCCACTCTCCTTTTAACATGGGCAAAATGCTACTCAGAAAACACAGGGTGATGGAAAAACAGTGTGGCAATGCTTTACTGTACCACAAAACAGGCAGGTAGCACACAGAACAGTCCCAGCACAGTACCCAGATGGTGCATATTACAGTCTCACCCTTCTGCTGTGACTTCAAATCTTCCAGGGTCGCTACCCCACCTGTGGCACACACACAGAAAGGAGGTAACGACAAGCGTAGGAAAATGACAGTCCATTGAGTCCATACAAGGTACAAGGCCAGTTGATCTGAGGATAGCAACCTGGCTTCATCTTCCAGGGTTGACTACGTCACCTGTGGCACGCACACAGAGAGGAGGTAACGACAAGCGTAGGAAAACAACAGTCCATTGAGTCCATACAAGGTACAAGGCCAATTGATCCGAGAATCATAACTTAGCTTCTCCAAACGTATCCATGTTTCAGTGATGGTCAATGGAGCAGATCTGTATTCTTCCAACCGAGGCTGAATACCCCTAGGTTGTTTCCTGTAGAATGATAGATCCGTGTCCCTCGTGATGGAGCCATGATGTGAAATAGCTTCTGTCCTGTGTCTGGTCCTTTTGGGATGTATAGATGTCTTGGCAGAATCTCTCTGACTGTTTCTCTCTGTCTCTTTACTCTTTATACAGAGGCATGTAACCTATTTTTATACTAAACAAGTGTCCCTCATTCAGTATTTACACAAAGGGTAAGAATGAAGATGAGATTATTATAGCAATACTTGATTATTTAAACTATTTGCATAGTTTTTCCCTCTATGCTTTAGAAGTCAACAAATGGGCTCCATAATACAATGCATAATTAGCATATCAGCAAACATCACCAGTGATCAAGGATAAGTGCACAATAAAAGTCAATATTACCGGCTTACACAAACAAAAGTCTGTTTTCTTGACCAACCAGAAATCAACACTTACATTTGTAAGCCAACATACAGATAACATTCTATTATTCTTTGTCTGCTAAAAATAGTCGTCTGGTTAATTAAGATACAATGCTGTATGTCTTCACAATGCCAAAAGTAAAAAAAAAAAAGGTTTTTAAAACTATTAAAAATATATATAAAAATTCAAATCACCCCCCTTTCACCCCATTCAAAATAAATTAAAAAAAATCAAACATACACTTATTTGGTATCGCCGCGTTCAGAATCGCCCGATTTATCAATATAAAAAAAGAATTAACCCGATCGCTAAATGGCGTAACGAGAAACAAGTCAAAACGCCAGAATTACGTTTTTTGGTCGCTGCAATGTTGCGTTAAAATGCAATAACGGGCGATCAGAAGATCGTATCTGCACCAAAATGGTATCCATTAAAAATGTCAGCTTGGCACACAAAAAATAAGCCTTCACCCAACCCAAGATCATGAAAAATGGGGATGCGACGGGTATCGGAAAATGGCGCAATTTTTTTTATACTTTACCTAATAAAGAGGAGTTATTTTTACTGATAAATGTTTGTTTTGGGTCATTTATTTTCTGTTGGTATTTGGTTTATTCTATAAAACTCCCATAAAACGATTTAGATGAAGGAATTGAGGGTAAACTGATTAAATTTGCTGATGACACAAAGCTAGGAGGGATAGCTAATACTAGAGAAGAGAAAGAGAGAGGATTCAAAAAGATATAAATAAACTGGAGAAGTGGGCAGCAACTAACAGATTTTTTTTTAACAGGGAAAAATGCAAAGTACTACATCTGGGCAATAAAAATGAAAAAAGCATATACAGAATGGGAGGAATAGGGCTAAGCAACAGCACATGTGAAAAAGACTTGGGTATACTAATAGATCACAGACTGAATATGAGTCAACAGTGTGATGCAGCAGCAAAAAAGGCAAATGCAATTCTAGGATGTATTAACAGAAGCATACAGTCTAGATCACGTGAAGTCATTATTTCCCTCTACTCCTCTTTGGTCAGACCTCATCTGGAATATTGTGTCCAGTTTTGGGCACCACATTTTAAAAAAGACATCAACAAACTGGAGCAAGTTCAGAAAAGAACGACCAGAATGGTGACCGGTCTGCAAACCCTGTCTTATGAGGAAAGGTTGCAGGATTTGGGAATGTTTAGTTTGCAAAAGAGAAGACTGAGGAGACTTAATAGCTGTCTACAAATATCTAAAGGGCTGTCACATTGTAGAAGGATCAACTTTATCCTCATTTGCACAAGGAAAGACTAGACACAATGGGATGAAATTGAATGGGAGGAGACACAGATTAGATATTAGAAAATTTTTTTTGACAGCGTGATCAATGAGTGGAACAAGCTGCCACGAGAAGTGGTGAGTTCTCCTTCAATGGAAGTCTTCAAACAGAGGCTGGACAGACATCTGACTGGGATGATTTAGCGAATCCTGCTTGGAGCAGGAGGTTGGACCAGATGGCCCAGGAGGTCCCATCCAACTCTACGATTCTATGATTCTCACCTTGAATTTATCCTATAAAACTCCCATATAATATTCTGACCTTGAATTTATTCTATAAAACTCCCATATAATATTCTCACCTTGAATTTATCCTATAAAACTCCCATATAATATTCTCACCTTGAATTTATCCTATAAAACTCCCATATAATATTCTCACCTTGAATTTATCCTATAAAACTCCCATATAATATTATCACCTTGAATTTATCCTATAAAACTCCCATATAATATTCTGACCTTGAATTTATCCTATAAAACTCCCATATAATATTCTGACCTTGAATTTATCCTATAAAACTCCCATATAATATTGAGCTAGTTGAGAATCTGGAGCAATACATTTGTTGGTTCCATTAAACTCTCAAAATGGCCAGAAAAAAAAGAACTTTCATGTGAAACTCTACAGTTTATTCTTGTTCTTAGAAAGGAAGACTATTCCATGCGAGAAATTGACAAGAAGCTGAAGATTTCCTACAACGGTGTGTACTACTCCCTTCAGAGGAGAGCACAAACAGGCTCTAACCAGAGTAGAAAGAGAAGTGGGAGGCCCCGCTGCACAACTTAGCAACAAGACAAGTACATTAGAGTCTGTAGTTTGAGAAATTGTCGCCTCACAGGTCCTCAACTGGCAGCTTCATTAAATAGTACACGCAAAACGCCAGTGTCAACGTCTACAGTGAAGAGGCGACTCCGGGATGCTGGCCTTCAGGGCAGAGTGGCAAAGAAAAAGCCATATCTGAGACTGGCTAATAAAAGGAAAAGATTAATATGGGCCAAAGAACACAGATATAGGACAGAGGAAGATTGGAAAAAAGTGTTATGAACAGACGAATCCAAGTTTGAGGTGTTTGGATCACACAGAAGAACATTTGTGAGACGCAGAACAACTGAAAAGATGCTGGAAGAGTGCCTGACGCCATCTGTCAAGCATGGTGGAGGTAATGTGATGTCTGGGGTTGCTTTGGTGCTGCTAAAGTGGGAGATTTGTACAAGGTAAAAGGGACTTTGAATAAGGAAGGCTCTCACTCCATTTTGCAACGCCATGCCATACCCTGTGGACAGCGCATGATTGGAGCCAATTTCATCCTACAACAGGACAATGACCCAAATTATGCAAGAACTATTTAGGGAAGAAGCAGGCAGCTGGTATTCTATCTGTAATGGAGTGGCCAGCGCAGTCACCAGATCTTAACCCCACTGAGCTGTTGTGGGAGCAGCTTGCCGTATGGTGCGCATGTCAAAGGTCTGCAATGCTGGAATTGCTGCAAAGGGGGCATTCTGTGATGAAAGCAAAGTCTGAAGGAGAAAATTATTATTTCAAATAAAAATCTTTTTCTAGCCTTCTCAATGTCTGGACGAGATTTTAAATTCATTTGGCAACTCATTTGATTAATAAAAGTATGAGTGTTCATGGAAAACACAAAATTGTCTGGGTGACCCCAAACTTTTGAGCGGTAGTGTATATACATTATATATATATATATATATACACACACACGTAACTATTCCTTGATTAGAAGATTCACTGACAAAATGATAAAACTAAACTTTATTAATTCCAAATGTAAAACTATACCCATAATTCACTCCCTGAAGGTTAGTCAGTAGGTGACTAATAGAAAAAACATGTACCCCACAGTTCAGTGTATAGGGTGAGGTGATGTATACACACTCACTCTCCAAGCCTCTTATTTCTACGGGTTTCATCATCCTCACCAAAGGCGACTCATCAGGAGACTATTCAATATTGACCTGTATTCAAGCTGGACTAGATGAAGAAAACCCTAAAATCATGTATCATGTTATCCAAAACAGTCAGAAAACTAGCCCCATATTGGCAGATCCCAGACCTCAAACTATATACTTCAGAAGTTTATAAGCCCCTCCAGTGTCAGGAATAGATAGTATGTGAAAATACCGTATATACCGCTCAGGGAACACTTACCTGTCAGAGATCATTTCCATATTCATACTAAATAATGGCACAGATCTCCCAGACATTATGACTGCACATATCCCTAGTCTCTATAACGATATTGTTAACTTACACAGTATATAGTCTGCGGTCTGGGGTCTGCCAATATGGGGCTAGTTTTCTGACTGTTTCGGATAACATGATACATGATTTGTTGTTTTTTTCATTTAGTCCCGCTTGAATATAGGTCAATATTAAATAGTCTCCTGATGAGTCGCCTTTGGTGAGGACGATGAAACCCGTAGAAATGAGAGGCTTGGAAATGTGGGATATATGTTTTGTCTATTAAGCTATGTGCACACGGTGCGTATTCTGCTTTGGAATTTTCCACGCAAAATTTTCTAAATCCGCAGGTCAAATGACCTGCATTTTTCCTGCAGATTTAGTGCATTTTTTGTGCGATTTTACTGCATATTTTGTGCGGTTTTCCCCTTCAGTTTTCCACCTGCAGATTTCTAGAATGGAGCAGGTGGAAAACTGCAGAAAACCCGCACAAAAGAAGTGACATGCTGCATTTTTCATTCCACACCAAATCTGCACGGAAAAAAACGCAGCATGTGCACTGCGGATTTTGTTTTACATAGCCTTTAATGCTACTGTACATCACATGCAGTTCTGCTGCGATTCCGCAGGGCCAAATGCGCTGCGGATCTGCAGCAGAATTCGCACCATGTGCACATAGCCTCAGTCACCTACTGACTAACCTTCAGGGGTGAATTATTTGTATAATTTTACATTTGAAATTAATAAAGTTTAGTTTTATCCTTTTGTCAGCAAACATGAGGAATGACAAGAGACAACCCATTTAAGAAGATTCAATTTTGGTTAAAACTATTCCAACATTATGAATATAAAAAAAGGCTTCTCCCCTATGTGACATCTCTGATGTTTATTAACAGTTGATTTCCAAGTAAAATATTTCCCACATTAAGAAAATGAAAAAGGCTTCTCCCCTATGTGACGTCTCTGATGTTTATTAACAGTTGATTTCCAAGTAAAATATTTCCCACATTAAGAAAATGAAAAAGGCTTCTCCTCTGTGTGACTGCTCTGATGCTTAACAAAATATGATTTGTGCGCAAAACATTTCCCACATTCTGAACAGAAAAAAGGCTTCTCCCCTGTGTGAGTTCTCTGGTGCTTAACTAAATCTGATTTCTTGTTAAAACATTTCCCACATTCTGTACAAGAAAAAGGCTTCTCCCCTGTGTGGATTCTCTGGTGCATAACTAAATCTGATTTCTTGTTAAAACATTTCCCACATTCTGTACAAGAAAAAGGCTTCTCCCCTGTGTGGGTTCTATAGTGAATAACAAAATTTGATTTCTCGTTAAAGCATTTCCCACATTCTGAACAGGAAAAAAGCTTCTCCCCTGTGTGGTTTCTTTGATGGCGATCAAGATGTGTTTTCCGTTTAAAACATTTCTCACATTCTGAACATGAAAAAGGCTTCTCCCCTGTGTGAGTTCTCTTGTGAGAAACAAGCAGTGATTTAACTGCAAAACATTCCCCACATTCTGAACATGAATATTGCTTCTCTCCTGTGTGAGTTCTTTGGTGCTTAACAAGATTCCCTTTCAGGTTAAAACATTTCCCACATTCTGAACATGAAAAAGGCTTCTCCCCTGTGTGAGTTTTTTGGTGTTGAACAAGATTCACTTTCTGGTTAAAACATTTCCCACATTCTGAACATGAAAAAGGCTTCTCCCCCGTGTGAGTTCTCTGGTGAGTAACCAATTTTGATTTCTTGTTAAAACATTTCCCACATTCTGAACATGAAAAAGGCTTCTCCCCTGTGTGAGTTCTATGGTGATTAACCAATTTTGATTTCTTGTTAAAATATTTCCCACATTCTGAACATGAAAATGACTTCTTTGCTGTAGGAGCAGTTTGTTTTTTAATGCCTCTTTTTTGACTTTGATTTTCCTTAGTAGTCAGTAATGAATCAGAAGATGGGACCTGCTTCATGGGATCAGATGACAGATCTTTGCTGTGAATGGATGATGGTATATCTGGAGTAATGGCAATCACTTCAGTTGTATCTTGTAGGATCTCAAGATCATCAGATTTAAAAATTGTAGATGTCATCTGTCCCTCTGATCTCCTGGTACAGTCATCTGCTAAGAAAAAAACAATTAGTTTTTAATAAAATATCCCTGAGTTTTATATTTTTGAACATTTCTACTTAAACTGTCCATAAAAATGGCAAGCTATGTAAAAGCTTTAATTATTTACCAAGACAATGACAGTGCAGAGTCTAATAGAAAACCTTGTTGGATGAGCCAGTAGTGTGCGGTGTTCAACTGTTTGTTCATTCTGCCTCCCAAATATCAAATAAAAAGAAACCAGTCAATGTTATGTAGGTGAAAATAATACCAATTCTCATCTCACAAAAACAAGTCCCCACTCAGGTCCATCATCTGTCAATGGAAAAACAGATAAGGCAGATTACAGTTAATGCTATAGTTAGGGTTCGTGTTGGGGCTAAAGTTAGGGTTAGGGTTTATTCTAAAGTTAGGGTTAGGCTAAAGAATTTCACTTTGGTGGTGGGTATTTTCTGTCATATTTACCCCCCAAACTCACTTCAAATGTGAAGTGGTCCCTAAAAAAATGGTTTTGTAAATTTTGTTGCAAAAATGAGAAATCGCTGGTCAACTTTTAACTCTTATAATTTCCTAATGAAAAAATATTTCCAAAATTGTGCTCATGTGAAGTAGACATGTGGGAAATGTTACTTATTAACTATTTTGTGCGATATGACTCTTTGATAAGGGCATAAAAATTAAAATTTTAAACATTTTTGCCAAATTTCCATTTTTTAACAAATAAATGAAAGTCATAAAATAAATGTTACCACTATCATAAAGTACAATATGTCACAAGAAAACAGAGTCACCAGGATTCCTTGAAGCGTTTTAGAGTTATGACCTCATAAAGTGACACTGGTCAGCGTTGAAAAAATTGGCCCGATCACGAAGGCAAAAACTGACTTCTGGCGCTAAAGTGTTAATATTTTGTTGCACAACCTTTTGACGCAATCACTGCAATCAAACGATTCCTGCAACTGTCACTGAGACTTCTGCACCTCTCGACAGGTATTTTGGCCACTCAAGAGCAAACTGCTCCAGTTGTCTCATGTTTGAAGGTCGCCTTTTCCAGACGGCATGTTTCAGCTCTTTCCAAAGTTGCTCAATAGGATTTAGGTCAGGGCTCATAGAAGACCACTTCAGCATAGTCCAATGTCTTACTCTTAGCCATTCTTGGGTGTTTTTAGCTGTGTATTTGGGTCATTATCCTGTTGCAAGACCCACGACCTGCGACTGAGACCAAGCTTTCTGACATTGGGCAGCACATTTCTCTCTAGAATCCCTTGAGAGTCTTGAGATTTCATTGTACCGTGCACAGATTCTAGACACCCTGTGCCAGATGCATCAAAGCAGCCCCAGAACATAACAGAGCCTCCTCCATGTTTCACATGAGCAAGGCAATCCTTGGGATATGGAAAGCAGAGAAGATAGTGCCAAGCATGCTCATGGTGGACATCTTTTGAGCTGCCAGGTGACCATGAACAGTGCTCCCAATACATTGTGTCTGCAAACTATTCCAGCAAGATCTGCATTCAAATAGCTAAATGGCGCTCCTTCCCTTCTGAACACTGCCATGTGCCCAGACAGTAGTGTACAATCGTATATAGGGTATAGTGCGAAGCTGGAAAATAATCTGTAAGATCCATTTGTTTTCTATTATCCTTTGTGAAGAATTCCAAACTTACCACCACATAAAGTGACACACGTCAGATACTAATAATGGGGCCTGATTAGGAACTACTGAAATGATCAAACTCCACAGTCTCCATCAGTAATAAATGAGCAGCTAGTGGTGAAACCTCTCTGGGGTAATTAGAGTATGGGGCTCGGTGACGTCACAATCTAAACTATTGTAAGGTCCAATATTTTCTGTCAGATGAGTTTCAAGAAGAAATATTACACATTTATAGAGAACTGTGTATAATAGTGCAGAGCTGAGATGTCTTAAAGTGCCCCTGTCAGCAGGATTGTGCTTAGTAACCTACAGACACTGTCAGGTCAGCGCCATTATACTGATTACAGTGATACCTGGTGATGAAATCCGTCTTGTGGTTGTTTAATCTGTATTAGTAGTTTTCAGTTAATGAGATTCTCGTGCTCTGGGGCGGGGCTGTGGGTGGGGCTGTGGGCGGGGCTTTATGTGGTGCTCTGATTACATATTCATCTGTATTGGCTTATGACAGGTCGCTGATCCCTCACTGACCTGCCCCCCATTATTACATAATGCATATAATAGCATTGATATTATTGGTGATAATGCCTATAATATTGTGACTATTGTGAGGCTTAGAAAAAAAATTACATCCAGCAAAATGTCACCGGCGATGGCGGCGCCTGTGTGGCGCCCCTGAGGGTTCAGTCGCCACCGAGGTACTGCAGCTCCTCCTGAGGTGTGGTACCCCACCATCCAGGTAAGGTGGAAGCTCCTGACCACACTCCAACACTTGCACCCCTCACCACACAGTAGTGTAGCAAAGCCACATTGCGGCTCCCTGCTTGGAACAAGAAACGTGCTAGGAGGCGGGTGGAGTTAGAATACATAAAAGAGCAGGAAGGTTAAGAATTTCAGTTCAGTGAGTTCAGTGAGCTGAGTGAGTGCAGTGAGGCATTCAGTCGGAGAGTGTGAGAGAGAGAAGATCCCTGAGAGGGATGGAGGAAGGAGGTGCTGCAGCAGACCTCAGTGATCTGAGCCTGCTGGCACGGGAAAGGAAAGAAAGAGAAAGACATTGAACGGAAACCTGACTTTTCATAAGAAGGAAAGACTAGCACGGAACGTGAGGAGTAAAAGAGAACAGAGGACGTGGGTCAGAGGAGAACCCTTCCTAGAAGTTCTAAGCGCAAGGCCGGGGCCCGGTCTCCGAGGTTGTTCGGATACTAATGGTCCTGCAACAGACACCGGAGGAGTAGTGGGCTGTAAATGCGCTACTCCCATCTCAGACTTGGGGGCACAACAACAACATTGATAGTGAGCCGGGACTAGGAAGCAAGGAGTCCCCGAAGCAGGCTACAGCTGTCTGCCGTACGAGGAAAGTTCATAAGAACATCGGACAGGAGGAACTCCAGTGTAACTCAGTACTGGGAGTACTTCACTTACAGGCGCTATAAGAGGAGACGTTCAGAAAGGCACATGATGGCGGATTGTTGGAAGGGAGCATCCTATATTGCCTGGAGGTTGACTGAGTCCCTGACCCGGAGGACACAGCACGGAGGCAGGCACCTGTTTGCACAACAGACTGTGAGTAAAGCTTTGGAACTACATACCCCAGTGTCCTACATTTATTCCTGCGCCAACACACCCCACACCGCTACATCTGGGTACCAGCTTCTACACTGCCTGCGCCTCTCCTCTACCCCTACATCTACACTGCCCTGGAACTACAGCTCCACCTGTGGGGAGCTTCACCATCTTGGCTGCAACACATCACCAGTCCCAGAGGATCTGCATGCAGCGTCGGCTTAACATCACACTTGCCGAACACCACAGGTGGCGTCACGAACTATTCATCTACTCAACTACATTTCACCATTCAGCCCCCCTTCTACTTGGGTGCCCAGGGCCACGGACCTGATCACCGCTGCTGTGACACATCCTGCTGATACCAGCCCTGTACCGAGTACCCCACAGCCCTGGGAGGGCGACCCACCGGCGCAGTAGCATCTATAAGTAAGAGATAGAGGCTACTGGTCAGGGGCCGCCGGTGACATTTTGCTGGATGTAATTTTCTTTCTAAGCCTCACAATAGCCACAATATTATAGGCATTATCTATATATATATATATATATATATATATATATATTTACCTTAAATTGTCTGTCATCCACTTCCGTCTGGATGTCCTCGAATCCCACAATCCACCGCGCCGCACCGCAAAGTACGCCAACTGCCATATTGGAATACCAAAGTGATGGGTATTCCAATATGGCACCCGCTGGTGATACCAGGCCCTTCCACAGTACCACCAGCAGGATACTGCCGGGACCCTCCCGCCACCACCGGACCCGCCGCTGCCTGTCCACTCACCTCTGTCCCAGCCGGCAGGAAAGACTGCGGCTTGCGGCCTGTGCTGGAGATGGGGTGCGGGCGCCCTCTGGTGACATCGCACCCCATCTCCAGCACAGGCCGCAAGCCGCGGTCTTTCCTGCCAGCTGGCCGCTGCTAGAATCCCCCCCGCCGCTGCCTGCCCACCATGTACATACACAAACACGTACTCACACACATCTCCAGCACAGGCCGCAAACCACCCGCTTTCCTGCCGGCTGTGACTGCACGGAGGTGGGTGCGCAGGCAGCTGCGGGACACACACCCACATGTACACACACACACACACACACTTCCCTCTCGATGCGATAACATCGGGCACACCTCTAGTCAACAATAATATCAATGCTATTATATGCATTATGTAATAATGGGGGGAAGGTCAGTGAGGGGTCAGCGACCTGTCATAAGCCAATACAGAGGAATATGGAATCAGAGCACCACATAAAGCCCCGCCCACAGCCCCACCCACAGCCCCGCCCCAGAGCACGAGAATCTCATTAACTGAAAACTACAAATACAGATTACACAACAGTAAACCAGAGTTGCCCTCATTTATGGTGGACCATTGGAGCTACTATGAATCCTGAGCAGAAGATTAGAGAAAATAATATTGCTCCCCATTTCAGGAGAGATTGTGCAGTAATCTGAATTCCTGAGGATCAAAAACAATGTAATTTATGACGTGGAGTGAATCCATGACACCAGGGCTGGAGCCAACACATCTCCTGCAGGCGGGAATAAATGTATATTACAGCCATCAGCCACACACAGCTTAGAGATCTATCAGGGCACAGGTGGAATGTTTGTCCTGGAGATTATCACAATCCTCCTTGAAGTTAGTTGGTTTTAATACAAATTGAAAAGTCAGGATAAAGGGAAACTCTGCTGTTATTGGACAGAAATTCACACTCGGCCTCACTGCACATTTACTGTTGTCTCTCATAAAAGGGAAGTTTGGCCAGAAAGACTGGACCTGGTCTTGTAGGGACCATGAGACATTGAGCAGCACAGAAGGGAGAGAAGATTCATCCGATAAGATCTCAGGGATCTAGGAAGCCAACAGCATCATTACCCTCCGCTTTCTCTTACAGGCCCAGCATAAGATTTTTCTTCAAGTGATTTTCTATCTTGTCAGCACATTCTACGTACGCTGTCGTTTGGCTTTATAGTTACAGATCTGGGCAGGTAACGGTCAGCGTCTCCTAATGTGAAGGAGAGAATAGCTAGTTACTATCTCTTTGTCTTGAGAATAAACTTCAGTTGTGTGCAAACCTTTACTGAGAAAAGATTAGACATCTAAGGTCGGGATCACACCACTGGGTGTGATGTGAGAAACTCGCACGAGTCTGTCGCATCAACAACCATGTATTTCTATGCAGCCGCAGCTCCGGTCCTGAGTACCAGCGGCAGCGCCGGATATTGATGCGAGAGACTCATGCGTTTCTTGCATCACACACGGTAGTTTGATTCCGGCCTAACTCTGTGTTCGGTGTGACTCTTTAAGAGCAAACTCGGCCTATATTGGGTCAGGTACAAGTAATCATATAGATCTCTCTTTAAGGGATCACCCTCACACTAATACCAGGGGGTAGGTGGATCCTCCAGGTTTTAAGTTCTATAGAAAAGGGCTTTCAATGCCCAAAGTCATTTGAACAGTTTTGGGTGGAGGAGAATGTTGTGGTCTAGAGGCAAAATGGTGATCATGGTAATACGGCCGGACTACACCACCGATAAAGCAGCCACAGCCGGTGACTGAGAGGAATCTGTGACTTCTCTGCATTCAGTGGTTACTACTCACCTGGGTAGTCATATGTGGGAATCTTCTCTTTACACCACTCATCACCCCTCACATATGTCTCTGTAGTATTAATATGGGTCAGATCTTCACCCTGAAACAAATACTGTAAAAGTCACCGACAGATGGAGAAGTCCCATCTATGATCAGCTCTAATCCTGCCATCTCCACCGCTCTCATTACACAAGTATAAAACATATAATACTGGTGGATAAAACAAGACTGAGCACAAGACCTTCACAGCCGTCTACACATCATAGGGGAGATCTCCTGACACCTTCTCTCCATCTACCTGATGATCCTGAGGAGCACTGGGATCGTCTTGGTTACAGTCCTGTGGAAGAAGAGGATGGGGACATCTCTCTGGTGTTGTCCTCTTACTGGATAGATCTGGAGGAAACACATACAGGGACTGAATTCATTCTCTACATACAGATAACTATAGGCCGTGTGTATTTAGTCCTGTCTATTACCTGGAGATGTGAGGGGCTGGGGAACCTCCATTATGACGTTCTTGTACAGATCTCTGTGTCCTTCTAAATACTCCCACTCCTCCATGGAGAAATAGACAGCGACATCCTGACACCTTATAGAAACCTGACACATACAATGATACCGTCATCCCCCGATCCCTTCATAGTGTTACTGTATAATGTCCCAGCATTCCCAGCAGTGTCACCTCTCCAGTCAGCAGATCAATCATCTTGTAGATGAGTTCTAGGATCTTCTGGTCATTGATGTCCTCATGGATCAGGGGGTGAGGTGGAGGCCCCGTGATTGGGCTCAGTGGTCTTCCCCATCCCTCAGACACAGGGTCCTGACAGCGATCACTAGAGGTCTTCTTCACCACTGTGTAATCCTGGTTATGGAGAGACACATTAATAACTCTCACTACAGACATTTCCAGAGTCCTCACCTCTCCAGTTCTGTCCATCTGTTATTCCCATAGATAAGAATGATGTAATGTGACGTCATCAGAATCTCTCACCTCTCCAGTGAGACAGAAGAGGACCTCTAGGGTGAGGTGTAACATCCTCTCCGCCATCTTGTCTCTGTCCATATCCATCCTTGACGAGTAAATCAGGAAAATTCTCTTTTGTAGAAGATCTTCACTGAGAGGATCTGATATTGTAGAGACCTGAATGAGAAGAAGATGATCCGATGTAACATCATAAGAATCCTGTGTAATAATACAATGACAGCAGCAATCTCCAGAGTAGGGAGATATGATTGACAAATATTTATATACATACACATATCTATCTATATATATATATAATTTCACCAAAGAAAGTAAGGACTGCAGCACTCACCGATCCATATTGAAAGTCCGTAGTTTATTTGTAGCAAAAGTGTAAAACTTCATGGCCGGGAGGCTGAAGAGAGGAGTGAGCAAACTCTGACGACGGCCTAACAGCACTTTCATGGGTCAGCTATATATATATATATATATATATATATATTCGTCTAATTCTGTCTGTCTGTAACGGAAATCCCGCGTCGCTGACTGGTCGCGCTTGGGGACATCACTGAAGGTGGAGGAAGATGGCGCCCGCAGCAGTCCTCCACAGAAACTTCAACGATGTGCCCTGCCTTAACTTGAGCAGAGGAGGGCAAAACCCCCCGGTCAGCAAGGGGCAAGCCTTAGGCAGGACGCAGATGCTGTTCAGAAGGAAATCTCCACACGGGCCTGTTCCCAGGAGCTACAGTCTGAGGAAAGGGCTAAAAAGCCTTCACTAGACCCCTGTACAGCTGTATAATGAGGCCCAGGCTTTATAGTGAAGGGACAGGAGTGAGGGCCTGTTCCCAGGAGCTACAGTCTGTGGAAATGGCTAAAAAGCCTTCACTAGACCCCTGTACAGCTGTATAATGAGGCCCAGGCGTTATAGTGAAGGGACAGGAGTGAGAGCCTGTTCCCAGGAGCTACAGTCTGAGGAAAGGGCTAAAAAGCCTTCACTAGACCCCTGTACAGCTGTATAATGAGGCCCAGGCTTTATAGTGAAGGGACAGGAGTGAGGGCCTGTTCCCAGGAGCTAAAGACTGAGGAAAGGGCTAAAAAGCCTTCACTAGACACCGGAACAGCTATATAATGAGGTCCAGGCTTTATAGTGAAGGGACAGGAGAGAGGGCCTGTTCCAAGGAGCTACAGTCTGATGAAAGGGCTAAAAAGCCTTCACTAGACCCCTGTACAGCTGTATAATGAGGCCCAGGCTTTATAGTGAAGGGACAGAAGTGAGGGTCTGTTCCCAGGAGCTACAGTTTGAGGAAAGAGCTAAAAAGCCTTCACTAGACCCCTGCACAGCTGTATAATGAGGCCCAGGCTTTATAGTGAAGGGACAGGAGTGAGGGCCTGTTCCAAGGAGCTACAGTCTGAGGAAAGGGCTAAAAAGCCTTCACTAGACCCCTGTTCAGCTGTATAATGAGGCCCAGGCTTTATAGTGGAGGGAAAGGAGTGAGGGCCTGTTACCAGGAGCTACAGTCTGAGGAAAGGGCTAAAAAGCCTTCACTAGACCCCTGTACAGCTGTATAATGAGGCCCAGGCTTTATAGTGAAGGGACATGAGTGAGGGCCTGTGCCCAGGAGCTACAGTCTGAGGAAAGGGCTAAAAAGCCTTCACAAGACCCCTTTACAGCTGTACAATGAGGCCCAGGCTTTATAATGAAGGGACAGGAGTGAGGGCCTGATCCCAGGAGCTACAGTCTGAGGAAAGGGCTAGAAAGCCTTCACTAGACCCCTGTACAGCTGTATAATGAGGCCCAGGCTTTATAGTGAAGGGACAGGAGTGAGGGCCTGTTCCAAGGAGCTACAGTCTGAGGAAAGGGCTAAAAAGCCTTCACTAGACCCCTGTACAGCTGTATAATGAGGCCCAGGCTTTATAGTGGAGGGAAAGGAGTGAGGGCATGTTCCCAGGAGCTACAGTCTGAGGAAAGGGTTAAAAAGCCTTCACTAGACCCCTGTACAGCTGTATAATGAGGCCCAGGCTTTATAGTGAAGGGACAGGAGTGAGGGCCTGTTCCCAGGAGCTACAGTCTGAGGAAAGGGTTAAAAAGCCTTCACTAGACCCCTGTACAGCTGTATAATGAGGCCCAGGCTTTATAGTGAAGGGACATGAGTGAGGGCCTGTGCCCAGGAGCTACAGTCTGAGGAAAGGGTTAAAAAGCCTTCACTAGACCCCTGTACAGCTGTATAATGAGGCCCAGGCTTTATAGTGAAGGGACAGGAGTGAGGGTCTGTTCCCAGGAGCTACAGACTGAGGAAGGGGCTAAAAAGCCTTCACTAGACCCCTGTACAGCTGTATAATGAGGCCCAGGCTTTATAGTGAAGGGACAAGAGGGAGGGCCTGTTCCAAGGAGCTACAGTCTGAGGAAAGGGCTACAAAGCCTTCAATAGATCCCTGTACAGCTGTATAATGAGGCCCAGGCTTTATAGTGAAGGGACAGGAGTGAGGGCCTGTTCCAAGGAGCTACAGTCTGAGGAAAGGGCTACAAAGCCTTCAATAGATCCCTGTACAGCTGTATAATGAGGCCCAGGCTTTATAGTGAAGGGACAGGAGTGAGGGCCTGTTCCCAGGAGCTACAGTCTGAGGAAAGGGTTAAAAAGCCTTCACTAGACCCCTGTACAGCTGTATAATGAGGCCCAGGCTTTATAGTGAAGGGACAGGAGTGAGGGCCTGTTCCCAGGAGCTACAGTCTGAGGAAAGGGCTAAAAAGTCTTCACTTGACCCCTGTACAGCTGTATAATGAGGCCCAGGCTTTATAGTGAAGGGACAGGAGTGAGGGCCTGTTCCCAGGAGCTACAGTCTGAGGAAAGAGCTAAAAAGCCTTCACTTGACCCCTGTACAGCTGTATAATGAGGCCCAGGCTTTATAGTAAAGGGACAGGAGTGAGGGCCTGTGCCCAGGAGCTACAGTCTGAGGAAAGGGCTAAAAAGCTATCACTAGACCCCTGTACAGCTGTATAATGAGGCCCAGGCTTTATAGTGAAGGGACAGGAGGGAGAAAAGTGGGGGAAGGAGCCAGAAGAGCCGGACTGCCCATCACTAACCTGCAGAGCCGCACTCCACATATATGGCTGCTCTGTGCACACAGGACCTGTGATGAGGTCACAGGAGGGGAGGAGTCAGGGGTCACATGATCAAGGGCCTCAGTGTGGGCAGGACTCTGCTGTGCTGGTTGTCATGGTGCTGGATGAGGGGAAGTTTCTGTGTCAGGAGGGGTTTACAGGGTGGATGTAGCAGAGCCCTGTGTGTATGAGGTGTACGGGGCGCAGCCGTGTGTGTATGAGGTGTACGGGGCGCAGCCGTGTGTGTACGAGGTGTATGGAGCGGAGCCGTGTGTGTTCGAGGTGTACGGAGCGGAACAGTGTGTGTTCGAGGTGTACGGAGCGGAGCCGCGTGTGTGCGAGGTGTACGGAGCGGAGCCGCGTGTGTGCGAGGTGTACGGAGCGGAGCCGCGTGTGTGTGAGGTGTACGGAGCGGAGCCGCGTGTGTGCGAGGTGTACAGAGCGGAGCCGCGTGTGTGCGAGGTGTACAGAGCGGAGCCGTGTGTGTACGAGGTGTACGGAGCGGAGCCGTGTGTGTACGAAGCGGAGCCGTGTGTGTACGAGGTGTACGGAGCGGAGCCATGTGTGTACGAGGTGTACGGAGCGGAGCCGTGTGTGTACAAGGTGTGCGCTGTGGAGCCCTTTGTGTACGAGGTGTACAGAGCGGAGCCGTGTGTGTACGAGGTGTACGGAGCGGAGACGTGTGTGTACGAGGTGTACGGAGCGGAGCCGTGTGTGTACGAGGTGTACGGAGCGGAGCCGTGTGTGTACGAGGTGAACGGAGCGGAGCCGTGTGTGTACGAGGTGTACGGAGCGGAGCCGTGTGTGTACAAGGTGTGCGGTGTGGAGCCCTTTGTGTACGAGGTGTACAGAGCGGAGCCGTGTGTGTACGAGGTGTACGGAGCGGAGCCGTGTGTGTACAAGGTGTACGGAGCGGTGTGTGTACAAGGTGTGCGGTGCGGAGCCCTTTGTGTACGAGGTGTACAGAGCGGAGCCGTGTGTGTACGAGGTGTACGGAGCGGAGCCGTGTGTGTACGAGGTGTACGGAGCGGAGCCGTGTGTGTACGAGGTGTGCGGTGCGGAGCCCTTTGTGTACGAGGTGTACAGAGCGGAGCCGCGTGTGTACGAGGTGTAAGGAGCGCAGCCCTGTGTGTTCTAGGTGTACGGAGCGGAGCCGTGTGTGTACGAGATGTACGGAGCGGAGTCATGTATGAGGTGTACGGTGCGGAGCCCTGTGTGTACGAGGTGTAAGGAGCACAGCTGTGTGTACGAGGTGTACAGAGTGGAGACGTGTGCGTACGAGGTGTACGGAGCGGAGCCGTGTTTGTACGTGGTGTACGGAGCAGAGCCATGTGTGTACGAGGTGTACGGAGCGGAGCCGTGTGTGTACGAGGTGCACGGAGCGGAGCCGCTTGTGTACGAGGTGTACGGAGCGACGCCGCGGGTGTACGAGGTGTACGGAGCGGAGCCGTGTGTGTACGAGGTGTACGGAGCGGAGCCGTGTGTGTATAAGGTGTGAGGTGCGGAGCCCTTTGTGTACGAGGTGTACAGAGCGGAGCCGTGTGTGTACGAGTTGTACGGAGCGGAGCCGTGTGTGTACGAGGTGTACGGAGCGGAGCCGCGTGTGTACGAGGTGTACGGAGTGGAGCTGTGTGTGTACAAGGTGTGCGGTGCGGAGCCCTTTGTGTACGAGGTGTACAGAGCGGAGCCGTGTGTGTACGAGGTGTACGGAGCGGAGCCGCATGTGTACGAGGTGTAAGGAGCACAGCCCTGTGTGAACTAGGTGTACAGAGCGGAGCCGTGTGTGTACGAGATGTACGGAGCGGAGTCATGTATGAGGTGTACGGTGCGGAGCCCTGTGTGTATGAGGTGTAAGGAGCACAGCCCTGTGTGTACAAGGTGTACGGAGCGGAGACGTGTGTGTACGAGGTGTACAGAGCAGAGACGTGTGTACGAGGTGTACGGAGCGGAGACGTGTGTGTACGAGGTGTACGGAGCGGAGCTGTGTGTGTACGAGGTGTACGGAGCGGAGCCGTGTGTGTACGAGGTGTACGGAGCGGAGCCGTGTGTGTACGAGGTGAAATGTTTTAGACTCAAATTTTTCTATTTCACAGAGAGTAAAATGGAGCCATAATTTACACGGAAATTTCTCCATAAACCTGAGGTCAGGAATGACTGCACACGGCCGGGTTCCAATGGGGAGAGTCACTGTTTTGCTTTTGGAGCACTAATTTGGCAGTCCTAGCTTGTGGGGGCCAATTGTAAAGCCCCCGATGTTTGTGGACAACATACGACCCCCTAAGGTTACCCCATTTCAGACCCTGTACCCATCAGGGAAGTCATCTATGAGTGTAATGGGCATTTTTATCTTACAGGTGTCACTGATTTCTTTACTACTTGCTGTGAAGATAATATTACATGTGTTCCGAGGTGCAGCGAGGGGTTCAGCCCAAGGACATCTGAGTGGGCTCCTAACCAGATGTTATGATGGTGCCTCACATGCCTTGTCAGTGCCTCTCTTCTCACTATGGTCACTGCAGCTTCTCAGTGGGTCGACCTCCCAGGGCTATGGGGTACTCGGAACCAGGCCCTATGAGCTTCAATGGGAGATGTCACGGCAGCTGGGACCCGGCCCGTGGCCCTGGGTGCCCATTGTAAAAGGAGTTGTTGCAGTGTGCTTAGAGTGATGAAAGTTTATGAGTGATTCGTGACGCCACCTGTGGTGTTCGGCAATAGAGATGTAAGCCGACGCTGCAGACAGATCCTCTGGGACAGATGGTGTGGTGCAGCAGTGATGTTATAGCCCTCCACAGGCAGGGCTGTAGTCCCAGGGCAGTGTAGAGACGCGTTGCAGGAATGGTGCAGTGTAGGCACAGGGATGCAGCGGTGCCAGGTGTGTGTGAGGCGGGAATGAGTGGAGGACACCAGGGCATGTCGTTCCAAAGCTTTACTCACAGTCTGTTGTACAAACAGGTGCCTGCCTCCATGCCGTGTCCTCCAGGTCAGGGACTCAGTCAACCTCCAGGCCAGATGGAATACTCCTTTCCAACACTCCGCCAACATGTACCTTTCTGAACGTCTCCTCTTATAGCGCCTTTAAATGAAGTACTCCTAGTAATGAGTTACACTGGAGTTCCTCCTGTCCAATGTTCTTATGAACTCTACTTGTACGGCAGACAGCTGTAGCCTGCTTCGGGGACTCCTTGCTACTAAGTCCCGGCTCACTATCCAGTTGCTGTTGTGCCCCCAAGTCTTGTGTGGGAATAAAGCGGTCACTCCTTCTATTCCTCCGGTGTCTGCTGCAGGACCATTAGTTTTGTGAGTTCATTCTCCCCTTCACCTTTGATGTCTGATGAACTCCCTCTGCTGGTGAAGAGAGGTAGTGAAATTGATTGGGATGGGAAGAACCTGTCATCTGAATAGGCGGAGTGTGATTGGACATCTGGAATTTCTGAGTGGATATAAGGCAGCCGACGCCCTGCTGGGCTGCTGGTGATCCTTTCTGCTCTGAGCTCTTGCATCCAGTTTAGTTCCTGTCTACTAAAAGCTAAGTTTTTGCCCTGCTATTATTCCATGAGATTTTGTCTGGTTTCCTTAGTGTTTATATTCAGCCAGTCCTGGTTGGGACTGGCTGAATTCCATTTTTGTCTCTGATCAGTTTATCTCTTTGCTCTGTTTTCAGAATATACCTGAGTGCTGATATAGTGATTTTGAAGTCTAGCGACTTCAGGGCCTTTTTCCCTATCAGATGGTTGGGACATTTTTAGTAGGGTTTTTTGCGGATTGCGGCCAGCATCTTTTCTGTCCTGTCCTATCTAGTTAGTTGGGCCCCATCGTTTGCTCAGTCTGTCTTTCTGTCTGTGTTTGTGTTTTCATCTGTATTTCACCGACAATATATGTTGGGGGCTATCTATTGCTTTGGGGTCTGCTCTGGGGCAGTTTAGATTTCCCCTTTCCTTCTTTAGGCTTATGTAGTTCTCCGGCTGTGACGAGGGGTCTAGGGCACCGTAGGAACCCCCCATGGCTACTGTTAGTTGTGGTGTATAGGATCTGGGGTCTTCAATCTGATAGCTACCAACCTCTCCGGTTTTCTGGACTTAGCTTGTATTTTTGTTTTCTCCTCCGGTGACTCATTCATAACACATTAGTATCCATACAACCTCGGGGATTGGGCTCCGGCCTTGCGCTTAGAACTTCTAGGAAGGGTTCTCTTTTAACCCACGTCCTCTGTTCTCTTTTACTGCTCACGTTCCTTACTAATCTTTCTTTCTTTGGAAAATCAGGCTTTCAGTCTATGTTGCTCTCTCTCTCTCTTCCTTTCCCGTGCCAGCAGACCCAGGTCACTGGGATCTGCTGCAGCACTTCCATCCATCTAACCCCCTCTCTCCGGGGATCTTCTTCTCTTTCCTTACTCAACAACTGACTCCTCTCCCAAACTCTTCCCGCTCTCTTTAATGTAAACTAAACTCCACCCACCACCCAGCACGTTTCGTGTTCCAAGCAGGGAGCCACCAATGGGTGCTTTGCTGCACTCCAAGCAGGGAGCCGCCGAAGGTGCTTTTCTACACTACATTGTGGTGTGGGGTGCAGGTGTTGGAGTGTGGTCAGGAGTCTCCAAGTTACCTGAATGGTGGGGTACCACACCTCAGGAGGAGGTGCAGTACCTCTGTGGCAGCTGAGCCTCAGGGGTGCCACATACCCCCCGTTAAACACAGCACGTCCGCAGGCTGCAAGGGAAACAAAGTTGACAATACAGGAACATACAAATTTTTATATTGCATAAAGAACATGTCTTATACGAAACTTCCCAATGTGGGAGGCACTGTTTCTTGAATGTTACAAACAGTTCAACTGTCTATCAATATTTAAAGTTATGCTACCTAATTTAAAGTGCTATGGAAGCAAATAGTAACACTTTTTCTAGCAATACATTGCTTTCTGTCATTCTTCACATTTTCTACTTTTCTTCTTCTTACTCTTAATTGACAACTGCTGGTGTCTGGTTCATCATCTGCATATTTTTGTTCAATTCTCCCACCAGCTACTAACCTCCCTAAATCAGACATTTCCCTCTCTGTGGGTGGTACCACAATAACACCCCGGCAGCAGGCACGCTGTCTAGGCGTTATGTTTGACACCAATCTCTCCTTCACATCCCATATACAATCTCTTTCCCACTCTTGCCGCTTACACCTAAAGAACATCTCTAGAATCCACCCTTTTCTCACCATGGAAACAACAAAAACCCTCACTGTAGCATTGATCCACTCCCGCCTGGATTACTGCAATGCTCTATTAATTGGCCTCCCCGTCACTCGACTCTATCCCCTCTCCAGTCCATACTTAATGCAGCAGCCAGGGTTGTCCATCTGGCTAATCGGTACTCGGACGTGTCCTCTCTTCGTCAGTCATTACACTGGCTGCCCATTCATTATAGGATCCAATTCAAAGTACTTGTTCTCACCCACAAAGCTCTCCACGGTGCGGCACCCCCCTACATCTTTTCCCTCATTTCTGTCTATCGGCCTAGCCGATCGCTACGCTCTGCAAATAACTTTCGACTAACCTCTGCACTAATCCGTACCTCCCACTCCCGACTCCAAGACTTCTCCCGTGCTGCTCCTATCCTCTGGAATGCTCTACCCCAAGAAATTAGGACTAACCTCAATTTGCATAGTTTTAGGCGCTCCCTCAAAACACATTTGTTCAGAGTGGCTTATCACGTTCACTAATCAAAGTCATTCTATGTGTAAGTGTGCGTGTGTAGCCCATTCACTATCTCCATCCATCCTTCACTCCCTCAAGATGGCTGGATCTTCATTGTAAATATACAATTGTAAATACACACCTGTACTTTGTATCTCCCTCACCTCATTGTAGATTGTAAGCTCTCACGAGCAGGGTCGTCTTATTTCGTCTTATTTTGCTTTAATTATTGTATTGTTAACGTTGTTACTTATGGCTTGTGTTTTGAAACTGTTAAACTGTAAAGCGCTGCGGAATATGTTGGCACTATATAAATAAAGATTATTATTATTATTAATAATTCTCACATCTTTATTCAAACATTGTAAAACATTCACTATATTTCTTTCTCAATTAAACCCTATAAAATCTGTCATTAATACTTTCACTACACACTATCACTTTCTAGTTTCTTGTTCAAAAATACTAAGCATTATTTCTAAGTGCAAAGAGTAGACATTAGACCGGCCATCATGTCTGGAAATGTCCTTATAACGAGGTAGTCCTTGTTCCAAGGGAAGGTTCCTATGTAAAACCAAGAGAGAGCACCTAAAGAGGTGCAAACTATTTACATTAGCAGTTCTGGATCACTCAGCGTCCATGATCTCCACAGTTCAAGTGTAACGGCTACCAATCAAACTGGGCAACAACTGGATCCAATGGGAAAAAACAAGAAAACAAAAACATGATAACCAAAATAGAAAAACAAGCACTACGGTGGAAATACCCTCCTGGGTAACAAAAGTTAGTTTAAATCAACATTATGGCTGGTTATCCCCTCCTGGGGTTCTGGAAGCTGGTTGCTTGGGCTGCTTCCAGGGGAGATGCTCTGGGTATCCAGATGGGTTGATGAATCGCTGATCCTCGGTAGGAATTCTGGAGACAGCTGCTGCCTGAGGTACAGCAGGGGTAGGCATATCAGCTGTTGCTGGTGATGTCTCTGCCATCAGTAAGTCGGTAGGAGTGGCAGCTAGTATCAATGGATAATGTTCTTCATCCTCTGGGGGCACTGCTGCTCTGGTCCTTGGTCTAACATCTAGGGATGCCGTGGCCTGTTGTTGACGTAGGTAGGAGGCTACACGGGGGTTTTGCAGCTGCGGCCAAGAGAACCCATGATGCGTTTCAATGTCCCGAAGCAGCCTAGACTCGTCCAAGCCCTGAAGGTGTCGTGTGGTGCGCGCCTATTTCAACCGCACCCTCCTCAGCAGGGATTTCTTCCACCTTCCCATCTCCGTCAGCCTAATGCCCCTGGACAACTCGTCCAATACCCCCATTTCAAGCTCCAGCAGGCCAGCCTCCGACAATGAGAATTCGGGGGGTAGCCCGTTAGGAGGGCCAGCATCTATACCTAGTGCCTCCCGGCGGTGCAGTCTCGGCTCCGGTGCAGGCACGGTGCGGGTCCTGGTGGCAACGGTGGTAGTCAGGGCTGCCCGCGTAGATATGAGTGACGGCGGTGGAACAGATGGCAGCTCCCGGTCCGCGGGGGCCTCCGGTGGGACCTGCGCGGCCGTGTCAGGTCCAGACGGGAGCTCCTCTTCCTCCGCTTCAACTCCCAAAGCCTCACACAGCGGCGATGGTAATGGAGAGATTGCAAAGGATGCTGCAGGTGGTATTGCAGCAGTCGCAGGCTCTACAGGGTTTGCCTGGGGGAGATCCGGTGCAGCGATGGCGGGTACCGGTGACTGGGGTACCGCGGGTGTAGGCCCCTCCTGGGCACGCTGCAGATTCAAGGTCCATAAGGCTTCCTGTCTCAGTCGTAAACGGTACGTCAGCTGGGCAATCTCGTCTTCCAGCTGCTGGCGGTTCATCCTGGAAGCCGGGTCAGAGCCTTCAGCCATTGCGCCGGGGAGATTCAGCTCAACCTCCTCGCGCTCCGCAGGCCTCCTCCCTTCTCCTTCCAATATGGCGTTCTCGCATTCTTCCTGCCTGGGCTCTTTTCCCGCCACTGGCTCTCGACCCTCCTTCTAAGGGTGGCGTCTTCTTCCTACTTCTCCATACCAAGCCAGTATGCGAACCCCTCGGGGGGTGGGCCATGTTGCTGTCGCATAGAAGTTCAGACAGGGGAGGCCCAGGACAGTCTGCGCTCTTTTCTTAGGACCACCCATATTGTCACACCCTTCTTCACCACACCGGCGGCCATTTTTAGCGTTCATTTTACAGTCTATTGAATTGGGTCTTCTGCACATTTCAAAAGATTTGAGTCTTAGGCACACAGAACCCGATGGCATCGGATCTCGTCATCCTGTTCGTGACGCCAAAGTTGGGTCGCCCTCCCAGGGCTGTGGGGTACTCGGTACCGGGCCCAATGAGCTTCAATGGGAGATGTCACGGCAGCTGGGACCCGGCCCGTGGCCCTGGGTGCCCATTGTAAAAGGAGTTGTTGCAGTGTGCTTAGAGTGATGAAAGTTTATGAGTGATTCGTGATGCCACCTGTGGCGTTCGGCAATAGAGATGTAAGCCGACGCTGCAGACAGATCCTCTGGGACAGATGGTGTGGTGCAGCATTGATGTTATAGCCCTCCACAGGCAGGGCTGTAGTCCCAGGGCAGTGTAGAGACGCGTTGCAGGAATGGTGCAGTGTAGGCACAGGGATGCAGCGGTGCCAGGTGTGTGTGATGCAGGAATGAGTAGAGGACACCAGGGCATGTAGTTCCAAAGCTTTACTCACAGTCTGTGGTACAAACAGATGCTGCAGCACTTCCATCCATCTATCCCTCTCTCCGGGGATCTTCTTCTCTTTCCTTACTCAACAACTGACTCCTCTCCCAAACTCTCCCCGCTCTCTTTAATGTAAACTAAACTCCACCCACCACCCAGCACGTTTCGTGTTCCAAGCAGGGAGCCACCAATGGGTGCTTTGCTGCACTCCAAGCAGGGAGCCGCCGAAGGTGCTTTTCTACACTACATTGTGGTGTGGGGTGCAGGTGTTGGAGTGTGGTCAGGAGTCTCCAAGTTACCTGAATGGTGGGGTACCACACCTCAGGAGGAGGTGCAGTACCCCTGTGGCAGCTGAGCCTCAGGGGTGCCACATACCCCCCCGTTAAACACAGCACGTCCGCAGGCTGCAAGGGAAACAAAGTTGACAATACAGGAACATACAAATTTTTATATTGCATAATGAACATGTCTTATACGAAACTTCCCAATGTGGGAGGCACTGTTTCTTGAACGTTACAAACAGTTCAACTGTCTATCAATATTTAAAGTTATGCTACCTAATTTAAAGTGCCATGGAAGCAAATAGTAACACATTTTCTAGCAATACATTGCTTTCTGTCATTCTTCACATTTTCTACTTTTCTTCTTCTTACTCTTAATTGACAACTGCTGGTGTCTGGTTCATCATCTGCATATTTTTGTTCAATTCTCCCACCAGCTACTAACCTCCCTAAATCAGACATTTCCCTCTCTGTGGGTGGTACCACAATAACACCCCGGCAGCAGGCACGCTGTCTAGGCGTTATGTTTGACACCAATCTCTCCTTCACATCCCATATACAATCTCTTTCCCACTCTTGCCGCTTACACCTAAAGAACATCTCTAGAATCCACCCTTTTCTCACCATGGAAACAACAAAAACCCTCACTGTAGCATTGATCCACTCCCGCCTTGATTACTGCAATGCTCTATTAATTGGCCTCCCCGTCACTCGACTCTATCCCCTCTCCAGTCCATACTTAATGCAGCAGCCAGGGTTGTCCATCTGGCTAATCGGTACTCGGACGTGTCCTCTCTTCGTCAGTCATTACACTGGCTGCCCATTCATTATAGGATCCAATTCAAAGTACTTGTTCTCACCCACAAAGCTCTCCACGGTGCGGCACCCCCCTACATCTTTTCCCTCATTTCTGTCTATCGGCCTAGCTGATCGCTGCGCTCTGCAAATGACTTTCGACTAACCTCTGCACTAATCCGTACCTCCCACTCCCGACTCCAAGACTTCTCCCGTGCTGCTCCTATCCTCTGGAATGCTCTACCCCAAGAAATTAGGACTAACCTCAATTTGCATAGTTTTAGGCGCTCCCTCAAAACACATTTGTTCAGAGTGGCTTATCACGTTCACTAATCAAAGTCATTCTATGTGTAAGTGTGCGTGTGTAGCCCATTCACTATCTCCATCCATCCTTCACTCCCTCAAGATGGCTGGATCTTCATTGTAAATATACAATTGTAAATACACACCTGTACTTTGTATCTCCCTCACCTCATTGTAGATTGTAAGCTCTCACGAGCAGGGTCGTCTTATTTTGTCTTATTTTGCTTTAATTATTGTATTGTTAACGTTGTTACTTATGGCTTGTGTTTTGAAACTGTTAAACTGTAAAGCGCTGCGGAATATGTTGGCGCTATATAAATAAAGATTATTATTATTATTAATAATTCTCACATCTTTATTCAAACATTGTAAAACATTCACTATATTTCTTTCTCAATTAAACCCTATAAAATCTGTCATTAATACTTTCACTACACACTATCACTTTCTAGTTTCTTGTTCAAAAATACTAAGCATTATTTCTAAGTGCAAAGAGTAGACATTGGACCGGCCATCATGTCTGGAAATGTCCTTATAACGAGGTAGTCCTTGTTCCAAGGGAAGGTTCCTATGTAAAACCAAGAGAGAGCACCTAAAGAGGTGCAAACTATTTACATTAGCAGTTCTGGATCACTCAGCGTCCATGATCTCCACAGTTCAAGTGTAACGGCTACCAATCAAACTGGGCAACAACTGGATCCAATGGGAAAAAACAAGAAAACAAAAACATGATAACCAAAATAGAAAAACAAGCACTACGGTGGAAATACCCTCCTGGGTAACAAAAGTTAGTTTAAATCAACATTATGGCTGGTTATCCCCTCCTGGGGTTCTGGAAGCTGGTTGCTTGGGCTGCTTCCAGGGGAGATGCTCTGGGTATCCAGATGGGTTGATGAATCGCTGATCCTCGGTAGGAATTCTGGAGACAGCTGCTGCCTGAGGTACAGCAGGGGTAGGCATATCAGCTGTTGCTGGTGATGTCTCTGCCATCAGTAAGTCGGTAGGAGTGGCAGCTGGTATCAATGGATAATGTTCTTCATCCTCTGGGGGCACTGCTGCTCTGGTCCTTGGTCTAACATCTAGGGATGCCGTGGCCTGTTGTTGACGTAGGTAGGAGGCTACACGGGGGTTTTGCAGCTGCGGCCAAGAGAACCCATGATGCGTTTCAATGTCCCGAAGCAGCCTAGACTCGTCCAAGCCCTGAAGGTGTCGTGTGGTGCGCGCCTATTCCAACCGCACCCTCCTCAGCAGGGATTTCTTCCACCTTCCCATCTCCGTCAGCCTAATGCCCCTGGACAACTCGTCCAATACCCCCATTTCAAGCTCCAGCAGGCCAGCCTCCGACAATGAGAATTCGGGGGGTAGCCCGTTAGGAGGGCCAGCATCTATACCTAGTGCCTCCCGGCGGTGCAGTCTCGGCTCCGGTGCAGGCACGGTGCGGGTCCTGGTGGCAACGGTGGTAGTCAGGGCTGCCCGGGTAGATATGAGTGACGGCGGTGGAACAGATGGCAGCTCCCGGTCCGCGGGGGCCTCCGGTGGGACCTGCGCGGCCGTGTCAGGTCCAGACGGGAGCTCCTCTTCCTCCGCTTCAACTCCCAAAGCCTCACACAGCGGCGATGGTAATGGAGAGATTGCAAAGGATGCTGCAGGTGGTATTGCAGCAGTCGCAGGCTCTACAGGGTTTGCCTGGGGGAGATCCGGTGCAGCGATGGCGGGTACCGGTGACTGGGGTACCGCGGGTGTAGGCCCCTCCTGGGCACGCTGCAGATTCAAGGTCCATAAGGCTTCCTGTCTCAGTCGTAAACGGTGCGTCAGCTGGGCAATCTCGTCTTCCAGCTGCTGGCGGTTCATCCTGGAAGCCGGGTCAGAGCCTTCAGCCATTGCGCCGGGGAGATTCAGCTCAACCTCCTCGCGCTCCGCAGGCCTCCTCCCTTCTCCTTCCAATATGGCGTTCTCGCATTCTTCCTGCCTGGGCTCTTTTCCCGCCACTGGCTCTCGACCCTCCTTCTAAGGGCGGCGTCTTCTTCCTACTTCTCCATACCAAGCCAGTATACGAACCCCTCGGGGGGTGGGCCATGTTGCTGTCGCATAGAAGTTCAGACAGGGGAGGCCCAGGACAGTCTGCGCTCTTTTCTTAGGACCACCCATATTGTCACACCCTTCTTCACCACACCGGTGGCCATTTTTAGCGTTCATTTTACAGTCTATTGAATTGGGTCTTCTGCACATTTCAAAAGATTTGAGTCTTAGGCACACAGAACCCGATGGCATCGGATCTCGTCATCCTGTTCGTGACGCCAAAGTTGGGTCGCCCTCCCAGGGCTGTGGGGTACTCGGTACCGGGCCCAATGAGCTTCAATGGGAGATGTCACGGCAGCTGGGACCCGGCCCGTGGCCCTGGGTGCCCATTGTAAAAGGAGTTGTTGCAGTGTGCTTAGAGTGATGAAAGTTTATGAGTGATTCGTGATGCCACCTGTGGCGTTCGGCAATAGAGATGTAAGCCGACGCTGCAGACAGATCCTCTGGGACAGATGGTGTGGTGCAGCATTGATTTTATAGCCCTCCACAGGCAGGGCTGTAGTCCCAGGGCAGTGTAGAGACGCGTTGCAGGAATGGTGCAGTGTAGGCACAGGGATGCAGCGGTGCCAGGTGTGTGTGATGCAGGAATGAGTGGAGGACACCAGGGCATGTAGTTCCAAAGCTTTACTCACAGTCTGTGGTACAAACAGATGCTGCAGCACTTCCATCCATCTATCCCTCTCTCCGGGGATCTTCTTCTCTTTCCTTACTCAACAACTGACTCCTCTCCCAAACTCTCCCGGCTCTCTTTAATGTAAACTAAACTCCACCCACCACCCAGCACGTTTCGTGTTCCAAGCAGGGAGCCACCAATGGGTGCTTTGCTGCACTCCAAGCAGGGAGCCGCCGAAGGTGCTTTTCTACACTACATTGTGGTGTGGGGTGCAGGTGTTGGAGTGTGGTCAGGAGTCTCCAAGTTACCTGAATGGTGGGGTACCACACCTCAGGAGGAGGTGCAGTACCTCTGTGGCAGCTGAGCCTCAGGGGTGCCACATACCCCCCCGTT
Source organism: Dendrobates tinctorius (assembly GCF_039654945.1). NCBI lineage: Eukaryota > Metazoa > Chordata > Amphibia > Anura > Dendrobatidae > Dendrobates > Dendrobates tinctorius. The sequence continues at coordinate 1,198,261 of NW_027361685.1, forward strand.
AAACACAGCACGTCCGCAGGCTGCAAGGGAAACAAAGTTGACAATACAGGAACATACAAATTTTTATATTGCATAATGAACATGTCTTATACGAAACTTCCCAATGTGGGAGGCACTGTTTCTTGAACGTTACAAACAGTTCAACTGTCTATCAATATTTAAAGTTATGCTACCTAATTTAAAGTGCCATGGAAGCAAATAGTAACACATTTTCTAGCAATACATTGCTTTCTGTCATTCTTCACATTTTCTACTTTTCTTCTTCTTACTCTTAATTGACAACTGCTGGTGTCTGGTTCATCATCTGCATATTTTTGTTCAATTCTCCCACCAGCTACTAACCTCCCTAAATCAGACATTTCCCTCTCTGTGGGTGGTACCACAATAACACCCGGCAGCAGGCACACTGTCTAGGCGTTATGTTTGACACCAATCTCTCCTTCACATCCCATATACAATCTCTTTCCCACTCTTGCCGCTTACACCTAAAGAACATCTCTAGAATCCACCATTTTCTCACCATGGAAACAACAAAAACCCTCACTGTAGCATTGATCCACTCCCGCCTGGATTACTGCAATGCTCTATTAATTGGCCTCCCCGTCACTCGACTCTATCCCCTCTCCAGTCCATACTTAATGCAGCAGCCAGGGTTGTCCATCTGGCTAATCGGTACTCGGACGTGTCCTCTCTTCGTCAGTCATTACACTGGCTGCCCATTCATTATAGGATCCAATTCAAAGTACTTGTTCTCACCCACAAAGCTCTCCACAGTGCGGCACCCCCCTACATCTTTTCCCTCATTTCTGTCTATCGGCCTAGCCGATCGCTGCGCTCTGCAAATGACTTTCGACTAACCTCTGCACTAATCCGTACCTCCCATTCCCGACTCCAAGACTTCTCCCATGCTGCTCCTATCCTCTGGAATGCTCTACCCCAAGAAATTAGGACTAACCTCAATTTGCATAGTTTTAGGCGCTCCCTCAAAACACATTTGTTCAGAGTAGCTTATCACGTTCACTAATCAAAGTCATTCTATGTGTAAGTGTGCGTGTGTAGCCCATTCACTATCTCCATCCATCCTTCACTCCCTCAAGATGGCTGGATCTTCATTGTAAATATACAATTGTAAATACACACCTGTACTTTGTATCTCCCTCACCTCATTGTAGATTGTAAGCTCTCACGAGCAGGGTTGTCTTATTTCGTCTTATTTTGCTTTAATTATTGTATTGTTAACGTTGTTACTTATGGCTTGTGTTTTGAAACTGTTAAACTGTAAAGCGCTGCGGAATATGTTGGCGCTATATAAATAAAGATTATTATTATTATTAATAATTCTCACATCTTTATTCACACATTGGCAGGGTTGTAGTCCCAGGGCAGTGTAGAGGCGCGTTGCAGGAATGGTGCAGTGTAGGCACAGGGATGCAGCGGTGCCAGGTGTGTGTGATGCAGGAATGAGTGGAGGACACCAGGGCATGTAGTTCCAAAGCTTTACTCACAGTCTGTGGTACAAACAGGTGCCTGCCTCCGTGCCGTGTCCTCCGGGTCTGGGACTCAGTCAACCTCCAGGCCAGATGGAATACTCCTTTCCAAGACTCCGCCAACATGTGCCTTTCTAAACGTCTCCTCTTATAGCGCTTTTAAATGAAGTACTCCTAGTACTGAGTTACACTGGAGTGCCTCCTGTCCGATGTTTTTATGAACTCTACTTGTACAGCAGGCAGCTGTAGCCTG